>NC_089837.1:476706792-477348169 GCF_035609145.1 Eleutherodactylus coqui
CTATGGTCACAATTCATCTAGGAGAGTAGATTTCTACCTTAATTCTCATCTTTATCTTAGTTTAGAGATACCAGATATTTAATTTTCTGGAGATCCTACTTTGTTGACGCCACTATCTAGCTTTCTTTGCTGGTATCTACTTCTTACAGCCACCATCTGGTTTTACGATCTTTTTTGCAATTGTTCTATTTTAACCCCTGAGGGACCCACTCTCTGTGGGGGAAACGCGTAGGGTTAGGGTTATATCATTGCTCAGGTTTTTTCGGCAATGTCGTCCTTAACCATGAGGATGTCACCTGAGCAATAATCTTTGAGAATAAATTCTTTTTTTTCCAATAACCTTGGATCAAAAACTACATAATAGTCGAGTGTAATTGATTTCTTTTCCTTCAAAAAGTGGCATTGGGTCATATTAATGCTCAGGTCTCCACTAATATCATTCCTTTTCATCAGGATGACACCTGCGCATTAATCTCTCTCTTTCAGACCCGGGACCAATATTACACAACGGTTGAGTGTAACTTTTTTGCAACTCCACCTGATTGGTCTTTATCCATCTAGTAAAGTGGCATCATTCATGCTTTCTCTGATACCTTCTTATTTTATATGATAAGTGTATGTGTGTTTGTTCTTCTTCATTTTAGGTATTACGAATAAAAGTTATGTTTTAAATTTATTAGTTTGAGGGTCCATATAGTAAGTTTTATTTTGCTTTGAACACCTATATACTTCTTTACCCCAGGAGTGCTGCCTTTGGTTACTATTTTCTTGCTTAGAAATCAAAGTACTCTTCCGATTTTCAAACTGACTATCTATCTTGACTTCCCCACGAGCACAAATACTCAACTTGCCAATGGAAGCCAGAAAAAAGTGGTTATCGGGCTGTCTGAACACCTGATTCTCTTTTCTCTTGTCACCAGCGAACACTACGGAGGCCGCCACACATGAGATTTTCATCTTATCTAAAATCAGCAGGTTAAATCAATTTTCATATGATGCATACAGGGTGTGAAAAAGACGGCGCTATATGTCAATACGGGTGTCTTATACTGAAATAACAGCGTACTTGAATAGGTAGGATGGATGCACTTCCCAAAGGTATGACGCACAGGTTTCTGTGGGCCATGAATTTCAATTTTGTCTTGGGCCCTTGTAAGAGAGAGAATAAAATCTAATAGCATATAAGAAGCAGAAATCCGCCTTTCACGCCCCTCAAAGGTCCCGTGGGACCGCTGCCATGACTGAAGTAGGGAAAGCATAATTCTAAGTGGCCTCCTTCTGCTACCATACATACATGGAGCAGTTGTTGGACCTGTGTTCATTCTAGGGACACTCAACACAGATCTGTACTTCAATCTCCTGTGGATGATGGTGGGTGACTTCCTAAATCATCTACCACTATCGTAGAAGAAGGAGGCAACTTTGAGTACGCTTTCCTGATTTCAGTCATCTGAGCAGTCCCACGGAACTTGGGGCCCGTTTGCAGAAAAAAAAATGATCGGCCCGTGTAAACAGGCAGTCGTTCACCTATGAACAATTGCCTGTTTTCTATGAATGGAGGCAGGCAGGTTGGAACAATCCCCAGCCCTCTATGCCTCCATTCACTGAGAGATGATTGCTCCTATGTAAAAGCACAGGAGCGATTATCATTGGAACGACTGTCAGGCGCATCTGCGTCCATCAGTTTTCCCTTGTAAGAAGTCACTTCGAGAGATGCAGAACTCTTCAACTTTGCAGTTGGGTTTTACTCTCTCTTACAGGAGCCACAACATAAAATTCAAATCCATGTTCCAGGGTCCCTAAGAGCCCATACCACCATGTTGCGCATCCATGCCTTCCTATATAAGTACGCTATTGTTATTTCAATATAGGACACCAGTATTAAGAAATAGTGCTGGATCAGACTTTTTTCTACTACAGTCTACAAGTGGCCAGCCTAATCACTGTGTTACAAGGACATGCAGAACATCTTGACAATGTGCAATATTATCTCGTTTGCCTTCATCGTTTATTTCTATGTATAATGTTTGTTTAAATGGGAACTTACAGTTTTCAAAATATTGCTGGCCATAAGCAGTACGGATTTCTTCTGAGAGGTTCTCCCAAATGTTACGTAGTTTTCCTATGGATTCTGGATTACATATTAATGTTTTGAAGTAGCCGGGCTCTATGATACAGACATTCACACCGAATCTGCTCATCTCATATCTGTAAGATATAGAAGTACTTAAATGAAGCAACATTCTAGAATCGTAGAATGGTAGAGTTGGAAGGGACCTCCAGGGTCATCGCTCCAACCCCCTGTTCTATTTTAAAAGATTTAATTTTTTGAAAAAAAGTAGTACAGCAAAAAAAAAAAAAAAAAACTATACAAGTTTGGTTTTGTAGTAATCGTAGTGACCCATAGATGCAACGAAAGATGTTGGAGTGTCATTTTTTTTTTTTTTATTTTACTCCACTTAGAATTTTTTTAAAGTTTTTCTGTACATTATATGGTATAATAAATAGTACCACTGTAAAATACAACTCATCCCACAAAAAACAAGCCTTCATACAGCGACGTCGATGGATAAATAAAGGGGAAGAAAAAACGAAAATGAAAAAAAAAAGGGCCATGTCCTTAAGCAGTTAACCCAAGTCTTTTTCATATCTGCTGCTGCTTAGGTTACTCCCACACATGCGTTCAGTTAAACATAGCTCAGGACCGTGATTTCGAGCTACGTTTTTAAAACAATGTCACGGCGTTTGACAGCGCTTTTTAACACACCCCAGCATTGTGATGGGCGATGGATTGCGTAAACAAATGCAAAAAACGCTGAAAAATAGAAAAGTCAGTGCTCAAAAATGAGTGCAGACGTGAGAGGCCCCATTAAAATCAATGGGAGGGTTGTACCGCGGTTAGTGTGGCGCTCGGATGGCACGCTAATCGCAATACAAAGCAGTGTGTGTGAGAGTGGCCTTAACGTAATTCCTCCCATTCTGTATGTGCTTTTTAAAAAAAAATTTGCCCAGAAGTAGGACTTTGCATTTCTCCTTGTTAAATACCATTCTGCTGGTTAGGAGAAATGCAAAGTCCTACATCTGGGCATGAAAAATGAAAAAAACACATACTGAATGAGAGGAATTCAGCTAAGCAGCAGCACATGTGAAAAAGACTTGGGTATACTAATAGATCATAGACTGAACATGAGTCAACAATGTGATGCAGCAGCAAAACAGGCAAACACAATTTTGGGATGTATTAAGAGAAGCATAGAGTCTAGATCACATGAGGTAACTATCCCACTCTACTCTACCTTAGTCAGACCTCATCTGGAATACTGTGTCCAGCACCCTAATTTAAAAAGACAGACAAACGGGAGGAAGCTCAGAGAAGAATTACCAAGATGGTGAGTGGTCTGCAAATCATGTCCTACGAGGATCTGGGAATGTTTAGCTTGCAAAAAAAAAGCTAAGAAGAGACTTAATAGCTGTCTACAAATATCTGAAGGGCTGTCACACTGCAGAGCGATCAGCCCTATTCTCATTTGCACAAGGAAAGACTATAGAAGCAATGGGATGAAACTGAAAGAGAGGAGGCGCAAATTAAATATTAGAAAAAAACTTTTTGACAGTGGGGGTGATCAATGCATGGAACAGGTTACCACTGGAGGTGGTGAGTTCTCCTTTAATGGAAGTGTTCAAACAGAAGCTGGACAAACATCTGCCATAGTATGAAGATGGAAGACTATCTACCGCCAGATAATTCTGCAATGTATAGGCCTTAAAGGGGCAATTCATCTCAGCACGTTATACACAGGACCCTCAGCGATCCCAAGATATCATCACTGGTATGTCCTGACGTTTTGACATCGGTGACCATTCTTAGACTACCAGAGCCTGCATAGTGCATCGGTAGTGTTAGGACTACCAATGTTCTGTAGCTGCTTTGTGATGGTCATCGCTGCTCACATGATTAGCACTGGCTAATCACAGAACAGTTCAGTGTCTACTAGATAGAAAATAGCACTGGCCATCTTGCCCACCATAAAATTACAGTGGAAGATAGGGAACATGAAGAGAAGAAGATCAAGTACTCCTCCACCCTCCAGTCCCAGGAGAGTGTTTTGTTCAGAAACTGGACAGTCGCTATAGTATGATGTAGTCCATAATAAAGTATTGCTTACCGGAGACTGTCTGAAAAGGACTCCACCCCGTATTTCGATATGCTATATCCTCCACCACAGATAGCTATTCTTCCAGCAATACTTGCAACGTTGACAACACGACCCCGAGCTCTGCGAATCATGGGCAGCATTTTGAGTGTAACATCAATAACTCCTAGAAGATTCACATTTAGAACTTTGGCAAAGTCATCTTTAGTCAGCCATTCGTTTTGTGCGACTGGGAGACTAATGCCCGCATTATTGACCAGACCCCAGAGTCCTGTAAAATAATTGACACACAGTAAAGAAAAGTACTGCAACAAATAAAGTCTCTTGTTTAGATTTATTGCATTACTATGTAAATATCTAAATAAAGTCGACATATACATCATAATATATTGGAGTTAAGCAACATGACAGTATGAGGGACCTTTCATGGGATGGAATATTCCACAACAGTGTTGCAAACTATGCCATCCCTGAATTCCGCATGGATAACTACAGATCTTGATGCGGAGTTGCCAGCAGGATTCTGCTAATTTCAATTCTGCATCAAAATCTGCATGTTAGCAGCGTGGATTCTGTGGTTGAATATTCCACAGGAGAACATATTCCAGAACAGTGTTGTGAAACATTCCGTCCCATGTGAAATGTCCCTAAGTGTTTTTGTAGCAGCTGTGGGTCAGGAAGGGTATAGTTTTCCCTTAGGAAGAGCAGCTAGAAGATGTGAGGAGACGTAAAAGGACATCCATGCTCCTCTGCAAACTATGCATATTTCCCAGAGGAGCATGGATGGCTTTATAAATCTCTTCATGCTTTCTAGTTGCTATCCCTAAGGCTTCTCTCACACAAGTATTTGCTGGCACGCAGGGGAGCACGCAGCAATTCTGCAGCAAATTCTGCAACATTTTGGCAAAAGAAACAAAATCCGCACCTATGTGTTAACGTAGAATGACCGGTACGGAGCGTAGCTGCGCCTGTATTTCTCCCCCTTCGTTGGCTTTTCAAACTTTGCGGCATAACACAGGATTTTGAAAAAAAAATGTGGCAAGATAGGTCCTGCCCTCTCTTTCCTGCACGTAGTAATAAGTACACGCAGGAAAGATTGGGCAAGTCTTATCTTTTTTCAGCTGTACAACTAAGAGGTTGAAATGGGTTGTATTCACTGCATATTACACATGCAAATACCTAAGGGTATGTTCACACATTGCAGAGTTTTTGCAGCGGCAAATTTGCACCAAATACTGCGGATTTTGACATAGTTTTGGTGCAGATTTGCTGCGGAATGTCACCTCTCATTTCATCCTGTTGTGGATGTAAAATCTGCAAGGCAGGTAATTTACTTTGCAGACTTTTTCTGTAGCAGGTGGATGGCGTACTTGTGCATGAACGGGTTTTTTTTTCTTTAACTTTTCAAACTCTGCTCTAGTGCCTGTGAGTTTGAAATAGACAGTGGAGGGTGCAGCCCTGATTGTGTGGCACCCCTGCTGGATTTGTTGTGGAGGAGAGTTATGTGCTTCCAAAATGTATTTAATTTGGAAAGCAACAAACAAGAATCCCTTCTACTAGATGATTAATTCTGCTACAGCCCCGACACTTCCAGGAGGCCAGGGGCGCAGTGAGCTCTCTGTCTAGGGTCTGTGTCAAAGTCAAGTGTGAGGGAAAAGTTGCTAAAGTGTTCTTGAAAGCTGGCAGAGAAGACTTTTGGTGGCTCCAACACTCCGTGAGGGATATTAGTTGAACAATAAGTGCTGGACGGCCATTTAGTTGCTATTTTATCTTACAAAAAATGGCCACTTGGAGGCCAAACTGTATCCTTCCAGTATAGTCCACTCTATGCTGCGCTGCGTACTCCATGATATTCATGGCAATCCTTTACGTTTCCAAATATTACTTTTCTGATGCTCGTTTAAAAGATATAAATAGGTTATTCCTTGTGAAATGTAAAAACATATTCTCCATTTATGTAGCTCACCTTTATCACGAACAATATCTTTGACCCAGTCTGCGGCAGCGCTGACACTCTGACTGCTGCTGACATCTAGCAGTACTGTCTATAGTCTGCTGGAGGTCTCCTTCTTTAGTGCGTCTGCTCCACGATCGGTCAGACAAGCCGCAAGAACCTTCATTCCACGCTTGTCCAGCTGTTTAGCCAGCAGATTTCCAAATCCCGTATCACATCCAGTAATGAAGACATATTTGTCGGTGAGATTGTCCAGTATCTGACTATATCTGTATCGTCGGTAGAGGAAGACCAGACCCAAAAGCACAATGAGAAGGAGCCACATACTGGTCAGCTTCTATAGGAATGCAAAGCAGGATAAAAAGTAATTAATCCCTTCTATATAAGGAAATATATGAATGAATTATACAATTTTATGAATTTTACTGCTTTTTAGATGACCCCTATATGTTTATTCCTATTTTGGAATGTTATGGCATGTGCAAGGAAATTGTAGCCAATATTTAGGGACACTATTGAGACCAGGGTTGTACCACTGGATTTGTATATTGCCAATATGGTTCCAGTATACAAAAGGGGGTCAAGCAGAGAGCCTGGTAACTACAGACCGGGAAGTCTCACTTCAATAGTTGGAAAAATATTCAAGGGGTTTCTAAGAGACGCCATCCTGGAATACTTCAATTAAAACAGCAGCATAACTCTGCATTAGCATGGGTTCATGAGGGCTCGTTCATGTCAGACCAATTTGATCAGCTTCTACAATGAAGTAAGTTCTAGGCTGGACCTGGGAGAGTCTATTGATGAGACAAAAAAACAACTGGGTCCGAGATAGAAAGCAGAGGATGGAAATAAAGGGTTTGTACTCTGATAGGGCCACCGTTGTTAGTCGGGGTGCTAACAGGGTTCAGTATTAGGTCTCATTCTGTTCAATATATTTATCGATGACCCAATAGAAGGACTGCACAGTAAAATATAATTGTATACGACACAAAATTATATAAGGTAATTAATACAAAGGAGTACAGCTGCAAATGGATCTAGATAAGCTAGGGATAGAAAAATGGCAAATGAAGTTTAATATCGATAAATGTAAGGTTATGCACATGGCCACACCACCAATACACACTAAATGGGTTTCTGCTAGGGAAAAGTGATATGGAAAAAGACATGGGGGTACTAGTTGACTGTAGGCTTAACTGGAGCAATCAATGCCAGTCAGCTGCTGCAAAAGCAAATAAAGTCTTGGGGTGCATTAATAGAGGTATAGGGGCGAAGGATGAGAACATTATTCTTTCACTACATAAGGCACTTGTCAGGCCTCACATGGAGGCAGTTCTGGTCACCGGTGTTCAGGAAAGTTCTTACAGTGCTTGAGGGGGTTCAAAGAAGGGCAACTAAATTAATACATTAACCCCTTGAGTGGCACGCCCGGAAATTTTCCAGGACGAGCTCCTTTGCTCATAGCAACATAGCCCGGAAGATTTCCGGGCTATGTATCACTATGGGAGCTGCAGAGCACAATGCCACAAGCTGTGACAGTGTGCTCTGCCTGCACAGACCCACACAGAGCAGTGCAAGGGCTTTGAAAAACCAGCAGAAGATATTGCCGACATGTCGGCAATGTCCTGCTTTGTTTACAAGTTGCCATAGAGACCATCGGCTTGTCAGAAGCAAGCCGATGGTCTCTGTGGCAGGGAGAGCTTGGTGCTTGGCTGTGAGAGGACAGCTAGGTACCTGCTCTTACAGCAGAGATCAGAGAAAACCTCCGATCTCTGCTGTGTTAACCCTTTACATGCTGCAGTCTATGTGACTGCAGCATGTAAAGGGTAGTCACTGCAGCATGTAAAGGGCTGTCACCATCGGACCCCCGGAATGTGATCAGGGGGTCCTGATGGGTCCCTGTGGAAGTCCCCTAAAGGGACAAAAAAAGAAAAAAAAAATTTAAAAATTAAAAAAAAAAAAAGTTAAAAAATTATTAAAAAAATAAAAAAAACACTTGTCTCCCTTTACTTTGTAAAAAATCAAAAATACAATCACACATGTGCTATCCGTGTGCGTCGTAATGACCCAGAGAAGGAAGTTAATACATTATTTAACCCCTTAATGACATGGTTCCTTTTTTTCTTTTTTCCCCATTTCTTTTTTTCCTCCCCCCTGTTTAAAAAATCACAACTTGTCCCGCAAAAAACAAGCCCTTATATGGCCATGTCACTGGAAAAATGAAAACGTTATGGCTCTTGAGACGCAACTGCAAAACTAGTTGAAATTCAATGATTAGACCATTTTAAAAAACCTGCCCTGGTGGGCACGACAGGGTGGTAGAAAACCTGCCACTCAAGGGGTTAAATGGGAGGACTGGAATACCCAGAGAGGCTATCAAAATTGGGATTATTTACCCTGGAAAAAAGATGGCTAAGGGGCAACCAAATAACTATGTATAAATACATGAGGGGACAATACAGTCCTTGGGATTCATGAGCTGCGGACTAACCCCACACTCCCTACAATACAAGAGACTCCAATCCAGAACCAAACCATTGCAAGTGGTGCAACAGCATATATAACCAGTTATACTTGTATTCACATCAATCTATGTAGCATTTAACCTATATACATTCTTCTTGGTTGTTCTCAGCAAATATTTCAACTCAAAGCTTTCATGTTTGGCATCTGTTATGGCGATAGTGTTTATATTGGGTTTTACATTTTCAACTGGTTCAGCCTGATTTCTTCTGTAGAATAGAGAGGTCACATGCTGAAGATAAGTCATCTTAATATACATAATACCTTTTTCTAAGATCTGGTATTTCTTTAAAAGCTTCTTTAGCTCATTAGATAAAGATCAAAGACAAAATTGCATTCTAAGCAAAACAGGTCCTTCTAGTGTAGAACTGCTCTGCAGAGCATCCCAACCATTTGTCCTAAAAGAGTTTCTATGTATCTGAAATAAAACTTCTTTAAGGCATAATAGCAAATAATAATAATAATAAAACAGGGTAAGACAAAATTGATAATACTTCAGTTCTCTAACAGTAAAGCTATCCTGGATTGAGGTGCAACCACTGGCGTAACTATAGGGGATGTGGTTGCACCCAGGCCCAGGAGCCTTAGGGGGCCCATAAGGCCTCTCTTCTCCATATAGAGAGCCCAGTACTATAAGTAAAGCATTATAGTTGGGGCCCTGTTACAGGTTGCGCATTGGGGCCCAGGAGCTTCAAGTTACACCTCTTTTTTAGGGTGAACTGATCCCACCAGGTGAGTTACCTCCAGTTTGGAGATCTGTTTTCTGCATTTTGAACCTTGGATCGCTGCCCTTGTTCTAATTGTAGTTCAGATTGTGCCACGAGTTGTGATTTCAAAAATGAAATTTAAAAAATGTGAAAATGGGCCACAATTTTTCTTAAGACCCCTGCCAATAAAAAGCAATAGCACTCAATTAGCTCAGTACCATATATATGTGTTATACTCGAAAGAAATGAAGGGAATGCATTACTAAAAGGTGTAGACATGTGAAAGGAAGAATACATTTCACCCAGATGTAGAGTTGAGCGAACGTACTCTGCCGAGCTTGATGCTCGTTCGAGTATTAGCATACTCGATGGTGTTCGTTACTCGAACGAGCATCAAGCAGTGTTCGACCCCGCCACAGTTTCTGGCTCCTGCCTGCTGTAACGTGCCTGTTTTTGCCCCTCCCCGCCCCAACACAGTGCGCATCAATGGCAAATTTTTTGTCTTGCAGGCAGGAGAGAGAGAAACGAACCTAGAAAAAATGCGTCCCACATACAATAATGCTCGAATCTCCTATTGAAGTCAATGGGGTTTGTTACTCGAGTAGAGCTCTCGAATTTTACAAAAAGCTTGACTCGAATGACGCGGACCCGAGCATTTGGGTGCTCGCTCATCTCTAGCCAGATGCTTAGCCTGGATGAGATCAAACTCCAGTGCAGGTCTTACCTTTGTGTCAGCTCGGTCCAACAAGCTCATCACTGGGACATAAAAGGCTGCAAGCTCAGGCAGTTAGTGTCAGAGCCTGGAGTGGCAGAGACCACATATGGCAGCGAGTGTACTGTGCAAACCCACGTATCTTACGCACACGTACATGCGCAGTATGACTTTTTTTTGTAATTCCCCGCCCGGTTTCATAGCAGGGTTGTGTATGACAATGCCACCCATATGCAATGTATTGCATATAGGCAGCGTTTGCATATGCTGGCCATACAAAAGCATAGGGCTCATGCTGCGTGGTACGCTAAGAAATAGAGAATGTTGTCATCTATTTCTCATGTATATCCACATGCAGTGTCTACACACACATGTGCATGGATCAATGAAAGCCCATTGACTCCATTCATCGCGTGTCACATGGCTGTTCGTCTCATGCATAATACACGGTGAAAAAATGCCCATGGATATAAGCTCTTAGAAGTAGGTGAAAACTACGATCTAGCTGGCGCCCTAATGGGCAAGTGTTTATTATTACACTAAGTATATGTGCCACTGGGCTTTCCTTTCTATTGCTGAAATCAGCAGCGTAGCCACTGTCTGATGCTTATCAGGCACCGTTTTAATGGTGAGATTTATTTTTTACTTTTGCTTTCAAATTAATCTCATGATGTATGAGTACAATATTAGTATGGTACAATGAGTATAGCTAGAGCCTATCCCATTTACGTCTGCTAGGTGGACAGTTTAAGTATCATTACCTTCTATATTCATCTAAATAAGCTACAGACCATAAGTATACAGTCAGGAGAATGAGCTGTGATCTCCTCTATTATACCTGTGTGAAAGGAGTTCTGTCATCATCGTCATCATCAACTAACTAACTTTATAATCTATGATAGGAGGCCTTGTGTCCCCCTCTAGGGAGCTTCAGTGGTACGATTTATGTAACAGCATCACACAGACTATAAAACTGAATGCATAAACTGAAGTAAATCTGAGTTAATCATAAATGAGTTTACATGACCATCTGAGGAAAAAAAGTTTCAGATAAAAAGGAATAACTAACCAAGGTAACACTGGCTCACATATACACTGAGGGAATAGCTGTATAATGAATGGAAGAAAAAGAAATCTACGTAGTGGACTTTAAACAAAAAAAAACCTAAAACCACAGAGGCACATTTATCAAGTGCTTTACTTCACCTGACGTATAAAAGTTGCATCTTGTATGCTAAAACGTGCAACTTTTTGCTGATTTGCACTGGCTGTGCTACTTTTCAAAAAAAAAATGGGAGGGGCTTAGCATTAGGTATGGTATGGCCACTCGCAGCCAATAAGATTTACTATAACTTACACTAGAAACTACATAGCTGCTTTCATATTTGGTGCACAGATGGCCCAAAGATATGCTAAATCTATCAAGAAGCTTGCACCCCTTAACACATTTGGCTTACGTCACACCAGTACTCACACTAACATATAAAATACAGGTCTAAGTTAGGCTAACTTCACAAGGCAAAGCGCGATATGAGGCCTTAAATCACGATCCATATCGCACTCCCCACATTGTAAATTTCCCGTGGATGCAAGGCGTTTTCATGTCAAAACAGCTTCACATCACTTTGGGGATGTAGGAATCCTACATGAGATTGCTACAATGGGAGACCTCGCATCAGGTGCACCTAGCATGTGGTGCAATGCTGCCGCCGGCCCCATTGAGAACAATGCGAAAGTATGCAGGAAGATAGAACATGCCGCGATTTGCTTCCTGATCGCATCGTGGTGCCACGCAGGAAAACATCGCTCATCTGTATAACCGTGTTAAAAAGAATGGGGTTCATATTTGTGCAATGCACAAATCTCACGTGATATTCTTGCCTGTGTGAAGGCAGCTTCAATCTACTACAAAGTGTACTGAAGACCCGTTCATAAAGACAACCCCTGTCCAAATGGTATTAGGGAAGACAGACTCAAGAGGGAGACCCTGTACTGGCAGACCCTGGCTGCAAGTGAATGATATGGTCAGCCATTCATTCAAATGGAAGGCATGTAATGCCATACTTGTGAGGAGCCAGGTGCATGTTCCATCCGTAATAATAATAATCTTTATTTGTATAGCGCCAACTTATTCCGCAGCGCTTATCCGTAGATTATAGCCGATGAGGAGTTAGAGGTGCCAGGTCCGTGACCTTTAAAACATTTTTCACATTTCACTGACCACTGAAGCTCTTCCACTTAAGACTGGCTGCACACAGGCGGATTTGCATTGCGGAATCTGGAGCAGACATCCGCCTCCGGGTTCCACAGCAAATACCCTCTATAGCATGCTACGGAAAAGCGCTTTTTCCTACACAAGCGTAAATCAATTTCCATTTTCTACTAGCAGAGGAAAAAAAACAAACGCAGCATGTTCTAATTTGAGCGGATTCCGTGTGGACAACATTCATTGAAGTCAATGGAAGCCGTCCGACCCACGGACCTTAACATTGTGGAAAAGTTGCAAATCCTGCGTCATCGCTAGGCGCCGGCACAGGAAAATCTGTACTGCCCATGTCTGGCAGCGAGCCGTCCGGACCATCTGCAGTATAGAAGAGAGAAGACGACTGACAAGTATGCAGGATCACCGGCCAGGTACAGGGTCGGATTCCGCTGCGAGATCCCACATCTGGAATCCCACCTGGTTGTGTGCAGCCGGTCTAATAGTTTGCTGTGCTTCTGTGAGCCTAGCAGCTATGCACTGTTTATTAAAATGTTACCAAAAAAACTTTTACAGAACTGCGGGTTGTTCCAGTTTTCACAGCTGTGAAGACTCCATACAGCAAAACTTTATAAACTTATGTAGATTGTTCTGCAGTTTACTTATTGCTAACTTATGGCATAATTTATCTAAAAACAATCACTTCTAACATTCTAAAGACAAAGTTTCCAAAAGGCCTCTTACCTCTGTAGAACGCAGTATACAGCGTGAGAAAAACAACTCAGGGTCCAGTGAGATAAAGCCTGCTGTTCCTCTGACTCTCCCCTTGCTCTGATTAGTGTTGCCTTCTTCACTTTGTAACAGCTATAAGGTTTTTTCTCGTGTGATATGACAAGTTACACATTGCTACTTTGCTGAGTTGATGTAATGGATTTTGGTGCAGATCTGCAGCAGATTTCATGCCTTTAGTTTGAATTCCCCTATGAGCTGCAAGGGGAGTTCAGAAGAAATAGAAGAAATTGCACTTACATGACAGCAGTCCCACTTTTGCACATCTGAACTTGTCCTCCTCCTAAACTGCTGGACTGGGCCTTTAGCCTACTGTTCACTAGCACATCAGTCTTCCTGGTGGAACAGCTCCCCCTGGTGTTTGCTACTGCTCCTCTCCTGGGAGCTTTCCTTTTAAAGAGTAACTGTACTTTTTAAAAACCTGGAACATGTCAGAGCGATTTGCTGAGACCCCCACTGATCACTGAAATGAGGTGGTTACAGAACTCACCTGACCGCTGGGCCCCTTCAGCTGTCTTCACTACCTGTCGGAGTCTCTCGGCAGGTAGATGTCTATAGAAGTTTATGCATATGTCTTCAGGCAGCAAAGACAGCTGGAGGGCCACAGCACTCGGGTGAGTGCTGCAGCCATCTTGCTTCAATGTTCAGTGGGGTCTCAGCACCCTTGACAACTTTTTACATACCACTCTGACCTGTCAAAAGTTTTTAAAAAGTGCAGTTATTATTTAAAGGGTATTCCCATCTTGGCTTTTCATAGCTGAGATGGGAAACTGCTGAAATACTCACCGGCTGCATGGCCAGTAGCTCCGAAATAGTTGAGCGCTTCGGTCCAGCGCTGCCCCTACAGTGAATAGGAGCTACGCAAACAGTGCTGGTCTGAAGTACTCGGCTGTTTCTGGCAGGTGGTAGGAAACAGAGGGCCATGAATAGCCAAGATGGGAACATCCTTTTAACCTCTAGCAAACCTACTGCTATGTCCATGATACTTGCTGAGGGCTTGTGTGTGTTACCAGCTATTCAGCTTCCTTTTTAGGGTGCACTCACACTCTGTTCTGTTTTGGAAGTGAAAAACTAGAATTAAAGAGTTTCATTTTTTCCTCATTGTTGTCAATGAATTTTCAAAGCAAAATCCAGTTTCCTTGCTTTCTATCTTGTTTCCCTTTTTTATACCTATGTAATGAGCTTGGTTTTGGTACCACTGCTATGCAGTAACCTTGGTCCTGTTTCCGTTTCTGTGTAGTAAAGTTGGTTCTGGTAGTATATCTATACAGTAAGTTTGGTTCTGGTATCCTATCTATGTAGTAAGCCCTGTTATGGTATTGTGTCTTTACTGTAATCGTGGTTCAGGAACTGGTTCTGGTATAATATCTATATGGTAAATTGGTCCTGTTCTTGTAACTATAAAGTAAGCTTAGTTCTGTTACTGTGTCTATGTAGTAAGCCCTGTTATGGTATTGTGTCTTTACTGTAATCTTGGTTCAGGAAGTGTATCTATGCAGTAGGTTTGGTCTTTTTTTACTGTATCTATGTAGTAAACTTGGTTCTGGTATAATATCTATATGGTAAGTTTGTCCTGTTCTTGTAACTATAAAGTAAGCTTAGTTCTGTTACTGTGTCTATGTAGTAACCTTGGTTCGGGTACCATGCATATGCATTAAAGGGGTTGTCCCGCGGCAGCAAGTGGGTCTATACACTTCTGTATGGCCATAATAATGCACTTTGTAATATACATTGTGCATTAATTATGAGCCATACAGAAGTTATAAAAAGTTTTTTACTTACCTGCTCCGTTGCTGGCGTCCTCGTCTCCATGGTGCCGACTAATTTTCGCCCTCCGATGGCCAAATTAGCCGCGCTTGCGCAGTCCTGGTCTTCTGCTCTCTTCAATGGAGCCGCTCGTGCAGAATGCAGGCTCCGTGTAGCTCCGCCCCGTCACGTGCCGATTCCAGCCAATCAGGAGGCTGGAATCGGCAATGGACCGCACAGAAGAGCTGCGGTCCACGGAGGAAGAGGAATCCGGCGGCCATCTTCACAGGTAAGTATAGAAGTCACCGGAGCGCGGGGATTAAGGTAAGCGCTCCGGTAAGCTTTCTGTACGTCCCTGCATCGGGGTTGTCTCGCGCCGAACGGGGGGGGGGGGGTTGAAAAAAAAAAAAACCCGTTTCGGCGCGGGACAACCCCTTTAAGTTTAGTTTTAGTATCATATATATGCTGTAAGTTTTGTTCTGGTACTGTATCTATGCAGTGACAGTGGTTCTGCTACCATCTATGTAGTGAAATTGGGTCTGTCATCTATGTAGTAATAATGAAAATGCTGCAGTTTTACGGCAGTTTCACAAAAATGCACTATTTTGACACAGTTTTGCAGTACAAAATGCGACTTGATAGTACTGACTGAATAAACCCACCTCTGATGGAGCATTACCTACCCCAAAACTGCTCCAATCAGCAGTTGCAAATGCTTAGGGCTCCTTCAGAGCAGAGTTACACTTTTGTTAGGTCATACACAGATAGCTGTCAATCACTGATGGCTCCGCCCACTGGACCTCTAAGCTCAGAATGAGCAGAGATGTAAATGAATAAAATACAAGTTCTACTGACTATTTCCCCATAAAACTATATACCCTGTTTCCCCCAAAATAAGACCTACTCAAAAATAAGCCCTACTCCGATTTTTCAGGATTTTCGGAAAGGCTTGAAATATAAACCCTAGCTGCATTACATAAAAAAGCAATACATTACCTATCAGGCTCGATTCCACTTTCAGGAAGTGATGGCTCTGATTGGTTCTTGAGCGCTGTTCAACCAATCAATGCAGCGCTTGATGAACCAATGTGATGGCTGTGATTGTTTCATCCAGTGCTGCATTGATTGGCTGAGCAGCGCTCAAGAACCAATCACAGCCATCGCGTTATGAAAGTGAATTTATGAATTGGCCAATCAATGCTGTGGCTTAGGGACTAGGCCTGCTAGGTAAGTATAATGAAATATTCCCTGAAATAAGACCTAGTGCCTCTATTGGAGCAAAAGTTAATACAAGACAGGGTCTTATTTTTGGGGAAACACGGTATCAGTCTGCTCAGCTCCTCCTGCTCTATAACATCATGTTTGCAGTTTGAACATCATGCTTTGAACATCTTTAAGAAAGGGGGTTTTAATTTTTTTTTAGTACTAAAATATAAGCAGAATCTATACGCGTAATTTTGTCCTAATAGTATTGACTCATTGAGGGAAGCTAACATGCCATTTTTACTGCACCGTGAACACTGTAAAAGCAAGTCCACCCTGAGGGCGGCTTCAGACGACCGTATATCGGCCGGGTATTCACGCCGGCGGATATACGGCGTCTCTCTCTGCAGGGGGAGGAGGCTGGAAGAGCCAGGAGCAGTGCTCTGAGCTCCCGCCCCCTCTCTGCCTCCTCTCCACCCCCTCTCTGCCCCTCTGCACTATTTGCAATGAGAGGAGGCGGGACGGGGCTATGTTCCGAGAAATAGCGCCGCCCCATCCCGCCTTCCTTTTTCTGATACATGAGCGGAAGGAAATAAAGATGTTAGGCCGCCTGCACACAGGCATATTTACATTGAGGAATCTGAGGCGGGCATCCGCCTCCGGGTTCTGCAGCACATACCGCCTATGGAGAAATGCTTTCTCCTGCACATGAGCGGAAATCAATTGTGATTTTGTGCTTGCAGAGGAAAAATCACGGCACGCTCTAGTTTTGTGCGGTGTTCGCACGGATGTCTTCCATTGAAGTCAGTGGAAACCATTGGACCCGCGGTTAGCGATCCGCTGCCTAGCCAACACTCATTTGTCAGCTGATTTCTGTTCCATTTTGGGAACAGAGAAACTAAAATCAGGGTTTCCATTTTTCCCATTAATTTCTATAGGATTTTTAAAAATTGGAATATTTCCATTTTTTTTAAAACCCCTTTGAAATCATTGGGAAAAAACGAAAATGTTTATTTCCATTTTATTTCCTCTTTCTGCTCCAAAAACAGAACAGAGAGATGGAAATTCCTAATGGAGCCCAAACGCTGTTGCCTGACTTTGCCTTCGCTGTTTTTTCCTTTTTCCTTTGCTGTTTTATTAGTAAGTGGTTGAAAATTGTAAGAGGTAATAGTCACAAACAATGTTTCCTTGCATGGAGTAATAGCAGTAACCATACATACAAAGCCCTTACTTAGTAAATATGCAGCATATTCATGGACCAAAGCATCGTGTATGCCTTGCATATCTGGTCCACATGTTAACTGCGTTTTTACGTCTTAAATACATGGGCGTATTTTAGTCCCGTTATGCGGCTGTGATAAACACAGCCACATAACGGGATGAAATGACACCCTTTATTTCAATGGTTTCGTCTACACTAGCGGGACACTCGCGAGAAAACCTAGAACTTGCACGTAGTTCTCAATATATACAGTATCTGTCTATCTGCTACATTAGTATAGACACATGAACCTTAGGCATTGCTACATAAAGCTCACCTCTATATAGGACGATTCTATAGGAGATCCCGTCCGGCACACGTTCCCTTCTCACTGGGAGCACAGAGGGGTGTGCGCTCTTATAAGTCACAGCTGCAGCAGAATTGGGAGGGGTATAGCTTTAGAGAAGTGATGTGTAAGAACTTGTAGACACGTTCCAACTTGTGAAAGCATTAATCCGGTTGTTCTGAAGCCTCCACGCCATCTTCAGCTTCCCCATATCCCTGACCTGCGATTCATCCGACTATATGACATCAATTGGATGAATATGCTTGCTATTTTTGAAGAAATTGATATATAAAGTTCTTGGAAGTCATTAACGTGCATGGTTTGTTTATAGTTTGAACTTGTAAAAGAGTGCCATGCAGGACCCCATGACAACACTTCCAGGCTAGGAGGGAAACTGTGAAAGGTTGTGAATTGATTTGCAAATCCACAGTATGATCAGTGGAAATGCTGCGATGCAATGAGGAAAATCTGTGAAAAAATGTGGATTTTGGTGCGGATCTTTTTCGCGATGTGTGATCGTTCTCTTAGGTGTTTATTCACACAAACATTATTGCGCACACAAAAAATACTCTGTTTTCCTGCATGTTTGTACAGAGAAAGAGCACATATTGAGTTGTCTATTGGGAGAAAAATTGCTGCATGTCCCATTTTTATGCAAGTCTCATAAGAGAATGGTATATATAATGTGAGGTGTCTCACACAAGCTTGAAAAAAACCCACGCTGGGGTTGAAACGTTGCCGAGGCATTCTGTTTGACCATGGATTGAATAAAGGTCATATCTTTTTTATTCCACTGCTGTAAGAAGTGCTGCCTTCTACCATTGATATTGTGACTGTTATTTGGGGCAACGGGATCCAGCCCCTTGTTAGGCGTGCACAGGCAAGTTTGTGCAACTGCATGAGGAGTGTGGGTGCTGCTGGCAACCCAATATTACTATCTTATAAAATACTGGTCATTCTAAGACTAGTTTCACACGGGCGATCGCGATTTTGCAGCGGGAAAAATCACATCAAAAACACCTCTTTGTTCCTGCGATTTTTGAGCCACCTTAAGGCTTCTTTTATATGACTATATGCATTTTTATGCTCGGTCGATCGCAGATAAAAAAAAATATGCATAAAGGAAGAATAGTCACGATTAGAGATGAGCGAACTTACTCGGTTCGGGTGTTTTTGCACTCGAGCACCGCATTTTCTGAGTAACTGACTACTCGGACGAAAAGATTCGGGGGGCGCCGGGGGTGAGCGGGGGGTTGCAGAGGGGAGTGTGGGGGGGAGAGAGAGCTCCCCCCTGTTCCCCACTGCTACCCCCTGCTCCACCACGCCGCCCCCCGCCCCCCGGTGCCCCCTGAATCTTTTCGTCCAAGTAGTCAGTTACTCGGAAAATGCGGTGCTCGAGTGCAAAAATACCCGAACCGAGTAAGTTCGCTCATCTCTAGTCACGATTAAATCCTGATCCTTTTCTCGTCCATTCAAATGGGCGGCTGCAGCGTATCATCAAAAAAACATGCTACAGCATGGAGATCCCTCGGTCGGTAGAAATCCTCAGAATGACTCCTAAGTCCTAATGCTTAAATATGCTTTTTTCCCCAGCACCTATAGAAGTTTATGGGAGCTTCCAGCATATCTCGTCAAAAGATAGGGCAAGACCTACCTTTAACGCTGTGTATAAAGTCGGTCATCGTTTTCAGTCATCGATGTGCTATTTTTACCGGCGTCATTTCTTTACGTGCCTAAAAATCACTCATCTGAATGAATACATTAGAATCCAATGCGCAGCTACAATAGCTGTGTATATATTCGGTCATGTGAATAAGGCCTAAATCTGTGGGCATTTCCAAACAGGAGCAAGACCTGATGTGGAGCAAGGAATAGGACTGTGGAACTAGGACAGGAGTATAAAAGAAAAACAAAAAACAAGAGTCCAGACATGAAGCCATTTAGCCAGGAGTGGGAAGCAGAAGCACTGAAACCAGGGCCATAGCCAAGAACTGGAATCAAGAGCGCAGACTTAGAGCACGGGCACAATGGGGCACATCCAGGATCTGTATCCTGGAGCATGGGTATGGCATGTGGCTGGAACCTAAAGCAGGAAACATTGTGGGCACTTACAGGAACTGGAACTAGGATAGACACCAGGGGCAAGACCATAAGCTGGAACCAGGAGCATGGACAACCAAGAGCTTGGCCTTGAGATAGAACCAAGGCGAATGGCCTGGAACTGAGAGCTCAGAACTAGGAAGATTTAACCACTGTTTTGCTGCAGCAGCATGGTTTGGTTTTACGATAGAGTCAGTACACAAGAGTAAATCAGGAACAAGTGCAGGCTTGAATAGGCCACCGGAATCAAATTACATCCGACCAGTGACACAAAGGGCACATGACAACTGCCTAGAACACAGCACAACCACCAGGAGGATGCAGAAGGACGGCCCTGGAATCAAGACAGATCTTTGTGGTCTTCAGTCAGAGTGCAGTATCCCTCGTCTCCTCAAGGTGGCATCATCTTGTGAAGGAGATGAGCTCCTCCACTATCTTACATCTGTATGATTTAACTCTTAATTTGCAGATTGCTGATGATTTGCAATAATGTGGGTTATTTTCTCTCCTTGAGGATAGTCTTGAGGATTTTTTAACCTGATATTTTACCAGATAAACTATCTAATGGGAAAGAGCAGAGATCCATCTGTTCAGGACAGCAAACTTGATTTGACCTGCCAAGCTGGTGACCTACAGGTAGAGCAGTTGCAGCGACTGAGACATGAGGCACACCACTGAGGAGATGCGGTAGCTGTTAGGGATGTAACAGTGGCACTACCAACTCCTCCCCTGAGGGACACGTGTGACCCTCTGCCAATGTGCTGACAGGCCTCTCCAGGCAAGCTAGGGCAGCAGTTTCCGAAATAAATAGTGTAGTGCACTGTAAGAATTCTGTCACGGGTGACGCCACTGTTCCTTGCTCCGTACGATGTCCGACAGAAAAATAAGAGAGTTAATACATGCTTAACTTGATAAACTCAGGTGCTGGGAATGGTCAACAACTGGAACTTGACTTGCAGAGAAATATCTTGAGGTAAAATCACAATTCTCTGTAGATAATTTCACACACCAGTGCAGGAAGGTCAATGACCGAGGTCAAGGAGGAAAACACAGGATGACACTGGACCTACAGTCAAGTTATCTGCATGACTCTGCTCCTGGACACACACACTTCGGAGGAGGACAAGAACACTCCACTGATCCTCACTTTCTGATGCTTTCTGAACTCTGCACGGCAGATTTCTTTCTCTTTCTTTCTCTTAGTCTTTCTCTCTAAGGGTAGGGGTCCTGGGCATGAACCTCCAGGGTACTGTTCCTCTGCTTCCATTCTTCACCACATGAGGGTTGAAGGTACCCCCATGTGGCCAGTACTCACTCCTTAGGAAGCCCCCCTTCCAACACACCTTGCTTCCACATTTATAGCAAACAGACCCACGTGATAACACAAACTGTTATATTTCTCAGAGATATCCATGTCAGCTGCACCTCAAGAACATCGCAAGAATCCACTCTTTTCTCACTGTGGAGACGTTAAAAACGCTTATTGTCGCCCTCATCCACTCCCGGCTCGATTACTGCAACTCGTTGCTGATCGGCCTCCCCTGCACCAGACTCTACCCTCTCCAGTCCATCCTTAATGCGGCAGCCAGGCTCATCTTCCTGTCCAGCCGGTACTCGGACGCCTCTGCCCTGTGCCGGTCACTGCACTGGCTGCCCGTTAAATACAGAATTCAATTCAAACTCGCTACCTTCATCCACAAAGCCCTCCACAGTGCAGCGCCACCCTATATCGCCTCCCTCATCTCAATCCATCAACCAGCCCGGGCTCTCCGCTCTGCTAATGAAACCAGACTGAGTGCCCCTTTCATTCGAACTTCTCATTCCCGCCTCCAAGACTTCTCCAGAGCAGCACCTGTCCTCTGGAACGCACTACCAAAGGCTACCCGAGCAATCCAGGACTCGCAGAACTTCAGGCGTGCTCTAAAAACGCACCTCTTCAGGGAGGCATACCGCATTCCCTAAACAAACCTCTCTGTACTCCGCCTGATAACATGCTCCCTGACCTACTGACTGCAATCCCTGCTAGCCATCATAAACCGCTCCTGCAGTCACACCGTTTCTGCCATCACACGGCTAAATGTCTGACCATTGTCTATGTGTATAACATCGCTCACACTTCGCCATACCGTGCACATCTCCAGCCCCTTTACCCTCTGTATCACCCCATTACTTGTAGTATGTAAGCTCGTTGGAGCAGGACCCTCACCCCCTATTGTTTCCATCAATTGATTACTATGTAACCGTGGTTCTGTAATGTTTGTATTTTGTCTTTCTGTATCCCCCCTGTCTATGTAAGCGCTGCGGAATATGTTGGCGCTATACAAATAAAGTTTATTATTATTATTATTATTATATCCCAGACATTCACCTCTTGCATGCTGCAGCTGTGCAATACACATAACTGCTGACAGGACAATTTGCACAGTGCATCTGCACTGAAGACATGACATGTGAGACAAATACAAGACAATGGAGAGGCCAGATATAGGTATTTCGGGCCACTACACAGTGAGAGATGAGGGTTGGCCCCCTTTCTAGTCAGCTAGTCTAGTCATATAAAAGTTAGCGATCAATAAGGTGTTGGTGCACGTCTTTGTCATTCCTGATCATACTGCTCTAAGTAGTTTGCAAAAGTGGTCGTAAATCACTGCTTTATATCTTCTGGTATCCAAGTACGAAAAAGAGTACCTGTGTCTTTCACTTTGACTTCTAGAAATTGGTGTGTACCTACGACTTCTTCTGGCACTGAGGACTCTACATATTATGGGAATGGTATTTTGTACAAAGATGAGGAAATTTGTATGATGGACCTACAGTATAGGTACCAAGAAGACTTTGTAGTGGTGGTATTAACTGTGTGTCATAGTTCTCTGCACATCAATTGGTCTGTGATATAACATGTAAAATATCGATTTTTGGACAGTGAAGTTTGAAAAACCATCAGTGCGAATCAGTTTCTGCAGCTGATTTCAGATCAAAAGATATTTTCCTGCGGTTTTTTGAGGTGGGATTCACGGTGTGAATGGAGTCCTACAATACAATTACCGGTCAGATTCGTGACCTGGCCGGGATGGTGCGGGACCTGTCGGGGCGTCTCAGCCATCATGACCAGCGGATGGTTGTGCCCGCTGATCCAGTACCTGAACCTAAATGCCCATTACCCCAGGTGTTCTTGGGGACCGGAAAAAATTTGTTGTCTTCCGGGAGGCTTGTAAGTTGTTTTTTCACTTGCGGCCTCGTTCCTCTGGGTCCGAGACCCAACGAGTGGGGATTGTTATGTCTCTGCTCAGAGAAGGGCCTCAGGCATGGGCCTATTCTTTACCGTCTGATTGCGCTTGTCTGCAGTCAGTAGACTCTTTTTTCATTGAGCTCGGGAATATTTTTGATGAACCCGATCATGCAGGTTATGCAGTCAGTAAGTTGTTGGCACTACGCCAGGGGCACCAGTCGGCAGAAGAATATTGCTCTAGTTTCAGGCAGTATTCAGGTGAATCTGCATGGAATGACTGTGCGCTCAAAGATTTGTTTTTAGTAGGCCTGTCTGACGCAGTTAAAGATCTATTGCTGTCCCATCCGTCACCCTCTACTTTGAATCAGGCTATGGACTTGGCAGTCAGAGCTGATCGTAGACTCAGGTCTAGAAGGGAAGCTAAGCTAGAGTACCGTCAAAAACGTGGTGCTAAGTCTCTGGCGACTTCTACAGCCTGTACCTCATTGTTAACCCCCGGAGCTGATAGTATGGAAGTGGACCGGTTGAGTCCTGAAGAACGGAGGCGGTTCCGGGTTTCAGACCAACTCTGTTTCTACTGCGGCAAGGTTGGTCATCGCATCGCGTCCTGCCAGGAAAGGCAGATATGAAAGCAGCAGGAAAACTTCAGCTCCTAGGTGACTGTCGGGAGGGCCATCTAGGAGGTCAGGTACTCCCTAAATTACTGGTGCCTTGTAGTGTGTCTTACAAGGCTTTTCACAGGGTGGGACAGGCATTTATTGACTCTGGGTCGGCCGCAAACTTTATCTATTTGCAGTTCGTAAGACCACTGTTATCAAATTTTACCGCGTTAGGTTTGCCGATCCACTTTACCAGTATCGATGCAACCCCTCTGTCCTAAGGGGTAGTGCGTTGGAGGACACCAGAACTTCAGTTCATGGTGGGCGCATTACATTCGGAGGTTTTTTCATTTCTGGTCATGGAGAAGATGTCCGTGGATATCGTTCTGGGATTGCCGTGGCTAAGGACGCACAATCCTCAGTTCGATTGGACTACGCTGGAGCTAGTTCGGTGGGGAGGGTTCTGTCAGGATCATCTAGTGTCTGTTACATTGTGCTCCACCGATACTATTAGTATTCCGGACTATTTACGGGATTTTCAAGATGTGTTCTCTAAGAAGCTTTTTGAGGTATTACCCCCACACTGCGAATGGGATTGTAGAATTGATCTGGTCCCGGATAGTCCCATCCCTAAGGGCGCCATATTTAATCTGTCGGGTCGCCAGCATGAGGCTCTTAAATCCTATATTTCAGAGGCTTTAGCCAAGGAACATATCAGACCATCAAAGTCACCAGCTGGAGCAGGCCTATTTTTTGTTGAAAAGAAAGATGGGTCTTTGCGGCCTTGTGTTGACTATCAGGCTTTAAACAAGATCACCATAAAAAATTAGTGCTCGCTCCCTCTGATCCCTTATCTGTTGAATCAGGTGGTGGGAGCAAGCTGGTTTTCTAAGCTTGACCTTCGGGGGGCTTATAATCTTATAAGAATTAAGTCTGGTGAGAAGTGGAAGACCGCGTTCAACCCCCCCGTTGGGGCACTTCGAGTGTCTGGTTATGGCCTTCGGGTTATGCAACGCCCCTGCGGTTTTTCAGGGGTTTATGAACGCGGTCTTCCATGATTATCTAGGGGTTTTTATGGTTTTCTATTTGGACAACATATTTGTGTACTCATCGGATTGGGACACGCATGTCAGACATCTCTATTTAGTGTTAGAGCAGCTACGGGAGTACCAATTGTATGTTAAATTGGAGAAGTGCTCATTTGGGGTCAAACGTGTGTAATTCCTTGGGTATAGCATTACTCCAACTGATGTGTGTATGGAGTCAGACAAGGTTGTGGCAATCACACAATGGGCTAAACCAGATAATTTTAAGGCTCTTCAGTGCTTTCTTGGGTTTGCAAACTTTTACAGAAAATTTATGCGAAATTTTTCAGTGATTGCACAACTGCTGACTGATCTCATGAAAAAAGGAGCAGACATGACGTCGTGGTCTCCAGAAGCTTCAGAGGTGTTTGAGCAACTTAAGAGGGCTTTTTCCACTGCGCCGGTGCTTGTTCAGCCAGACCCTCAGAAGCCCTTCGGTGGTTTGGGTGGGGGCAGTCCTCTCCCAGGAATTGGGGGGCCGTTCAGGGCATAGTCCGTGTGCCTTCTTTTCCCGTAAATTCAGTAGCGCCGAGCGCAACTACGATGTTGGGAACGGGGAACTGTTGGCAATAAAATGAGCATTTGAGGAATGGCGTCATCTTCTGGAGGGGGCTCGACACCAGGTGACAGTCTTAATGCGCGGCAAGCCAGGTGGGCGCTTTTCTTCTCAAGATTCAATTTTACAGTCACATACCTGCCGGGAGATAAAAATGTGAAAGCTGATGCCCTCTCTCACAGTTTTGGGACTTAGGAGCTTAAGGACTCTTCTCCGGAAGGCATCGTCCCGCCCGGTGTCGTGGTGGCAGCCCTGACACAGAACCTTCCAGCTCAGCTTCAGGAATATCAACAAGAAGCCCTGGAGAGGGTTCCGGCAGGGAAGTTATTTGTACCGATGTCTCTGCGGTTGTTGGTTCTGGAAGAGTCTCATTCCTCCATTTTTGCAGGGCATCCGCGGGTCCAGGGGACTCTTGAGCTATGTTCCCGATTCTACTGGTGGCCCGGCATGGCATGGGAGGTCCAGGAGTTCGTAAATCGGTGTTCAGCTTGTACACGTGGTAAGAGTCGCTGTAAGAGCCCTGAGGGACTGTTAATGCGGCTGTCAGTACCTGGTAGTCCATTGTCACACATGTTCATGCATTTTGTCACTGACCTGCCTCTGTCACAAGGTTGTTCCACCATTTTGGTAGCTGTTGACAGGTTCTCGAAAATGGCCAATTTTGTTGCTTTGGAAAAATTGCCGTCTGCCACTGAATCAGTGAAGATTTTCATTAGAGAGATTATAAGATTGCACGGAATACTGGACAATGTTGTTTCGGATTGGGGGGTGCAATTCGTGGCCCAATTTTGGAGGGCCTTCTGTAAAAACTTGGGAACATCTCTGTCTTTCTCATCAGCATTTCATCCACAGACGAATAGGCAAACGGAACGTAAAAATCAAGACCTAGTACAATACTTGCGTCTTTTTGTGGGCGAGAGGGTCAGTCGGTGGGTAGAGTTTTTACCTTTGGCTGAATTTGCCATAAATAATTGTATCAGTTCTGCAACAGGGGTGTCACCTTTCTTCTGTGTGTTTGGTCGGCATCCCCGGTTCCTGACTTCTATTCCAGTACCTACAGCTTGTCCCGCTGTTGATGTTGTTACTAGTGAGTTGCAGGAGGTCTGGAATGGTGTGCAGAAGAATCGGGAGGAAGCAAGTGGTCGTATGCAACTACGCATTTGTAAAAGGTCCACTGTTTCAGAGCCATTTGTGGTCGGTCAGAAGGTCTATCTGTCCACGAAGAATTTAAAATTGAAGCTCCCCTCGGTAAAACTTGTGCCGCGTTTTATCGGTCCCCTTGCCATAATGCGAGTCATTAATCCTCTAGCTTATGAGTTGGATTTTTCCGAGTTCTTGGAGGGTGCATAGGGTGTTTCATAAATTCCTTTTGAAGTTGTTTATCCCTCCGGTACATTGATTAGTCATCTAGATCAAAAGTAATGTTTATTTATACTTCAAAACAAAGCCAATATTTAGAAATGTGTGGTGTTTTTAGATTTACAGTAGTACTGCACACCACTTTCCAGAATTAGTCCCTGTATGTAGTCTGCCATCAACTCTCATTGTACTGTCCTTGGTATTGACGTTCAAAGGCCGTAATATCTTGGTGGAAGTGTTCGCTGTGCCTCTCTTAGTATTCTCCCATGTTCTGCTTGAAGTGATCCCAGTGAGCATCATGGAGTTTTTGAGACGTCCTGCAACCCATCATGGTGTTTTCATTGGACCACAGGTAAAAAAGCTCATCAAGTGCACCGAATTCCCAAAGAAACTGACCCCAAAGAAAAATGTTTCCTTGGGAATCACAAGGCCGACGACTATGTGAAGCTGGTTGAAACTCTGGTTAAGAACTATGGCAAAATGGGTTACAGGACGTCTCTAAAACTCCGTATCCTTGATGCTCACTGGGATCACTTCAAGTGGAACATGGGAGAATACTCAGAAGAGCACGGCGAACACTTCCACCAAGATATTATTGCTTCGAACGTCAATACCAAGGACAGTACAATGACAGCATGATGGAAGACTACATACGGGGACTAAATCGGGAAAGTGGTGTGCAGTACCACTGTAAATTTTAAAACACCACACATTTCTAAATATTGGCCTTGTTTTGAAGTACAAATAAACATTACTTTTGATCTAGATGTTGTCTGTTTATAAAAATAAAAATTTGTTACACATTTGGGGGATATGCAAAATATAAAACTCATTCTCCTGAGCACAAAAGCAAACTTTGGAAGGTTTAAAGGCCATTTTCTGTACTTTCTAAACACGGGGAAACAGGAGAACACAATTAATGCCCAAAGACAGAATAAAAGTTAAAATGAGTTACATAATGTTATCAAATCAAAATTTGACCCTAGAAAAATTAACGACAATAAAGTGTTATAATATTAATTGCCAAGATAAATAAGCCCAATTACCATTGTCCTTAAACTTGAAACCAAAACTTTAGTGTACACAATTCTAATTGCCAAAGGCAATAAATACCCATAGGTAATATCCCCTAAAATATAATTATTGTTCAAAATAGACAAAAATCGAATGATATTTAAAATAAAGGGGTAAACGGTGATAGCAATGAAATATGACCAGCAGTCATCAGTTAGTATCATGTGTGTAATTGTGCATATACACACTAAACATACGCCTGGATGGCCAACTTCCAAAAGCCTATGCAGAAAGTAATAAGTCAGCACCACCAAAACCCTATTAAAACTAATCTATAACCACCCCGACATGTTTCGTCTTGCGGCGTCCTCAGGGGGAACAAAAAAACACTAAAGCCAAACTTTATTGGAGTCATTAAAATTACCAGGCTGAACAGAACACACAGTTTTCTGTACTACTTGTTTCAGAGGCGCCAGAACTGACATAAGTAGGTCAATGTTAATTTTCCTCAAACCTATAATAGGTAGAGGACTCAGATCTCACACCTATATTGGAAACATGGGAAAGACAATATGAACCCGTGAAGACTCATAGATTGTAAGGACAGTGAATAGTACAGAAGCTCTTCTGCTAGTAAAAGCCAATCACCCCCCCCCCCCCAACTCCTTCTTCCTGGTTGGTTTTGCTAGCAGAATACCCTCTGTACTGATACCGTGTGAATAGAGCTGAGTGAACGTGCTCGTTTAGGACAATTACTCGATCAAGCATCGCTTTTTTTCGAGTAACTGCCTACTTGGACGAAAAGATTTGGAGGGCGGCGGGGTGGAGTGGGGGGTAGCAGGGGGAGCTCTCTCTCTCTTTCCCCCCCACTCCCCCCCACAACCCCCCGCTTACCCCCGGCTCCTCCTGAATCCTTTTGCCCGATTAGGCAGTTACTCGAAAAAAGTGATGCTCAATCGAGTAATTGCTCTAAACAAGCACGTTCTCTCATCTCTACGTGCGAACCTTTAGTTTACATCGGAGATTCATATACTTGTCGTTCTCATCTTCTGACATAGCCTGCAGATCCCGGCTCTCTGCCTATTGTAAGTTTGAGGAATATCAATAGTGACCTATTTATGCCACGTCTGGAAATCTGGAACAAGATCTACAGAGGGCTGTGCGCTTTTATTGAGCCCTTTAGTTTACTACTGTAGTCAAATACAACAAATAATATAAAAGAGAGAAGTATCAGTTTTTCCCTCATGCTTTTCTTTCATTTTGGGTTCAGCCTTGGGTTTGGCTCAAGAAACTGCCTGCCAAACAGCCTGTGTGATTCCAGCCCGGTTCTGGCTCCACTTACGGTAAAAGAATTGCTAGAACATTTTAATGATGTTGCTTTTGGCTTGTAAATATACATAATATGGAAGGCGGTCTCGACATACTGACTAGTAGGCTGCCCATCTTTACTTGTTATAAAAGAGAACGCAAAATTCACCTTAGAGGAAAAAAAATCTAAAATACTAAGTTTTGTAAGAATAAACTGCCATGAGTGAAGTTTTCCATATCATGTGGAAGTGTGAGAATGTTAGAGAATGGTCTTGGCGCTTGTGGAGTAACACCAAACCAACCTGTGATACATTCTATAGCAAGTCCACATGAGGGAGCCCACAGCGGATTCCGACCCTGCCCGTGGTGGGCGACCCTGCATACCTGTGCCTGTCTTCTTTTTTTCTGGACTGCGGATGTGTGTGAAGGCACCGGTCAGTGCACATGAGCACTACAGTTTTTTTTTTCTTTTTATACTCCCATGGAATTTGTGGCCCATTCAGAAGCTTACTACATAGGTATGAAAAAAGGGAAACATAATGGAAAGGAAATAAACTGGATTTTTTTTTATATTACTGTACAGACACGATACCATAACAGGGCTTACTACATACATAGGGATCCAAAATTACAGAATAGAGAGTTTACCAGAAACAAGCTTACTGTATAGATATGCTACCAGAACCAACTTTCTACGGAAACAAGACCAAGATTACTGCATAGCTATGGTACAAGAAGCAAGCTTACTTGCTTCTGAGTAAGTATGAAAATGGAAAACATAATGGAAAGCAAGAAAACTTGATTTTCCTTTTAATCCACTGAAAGCAATGGGAAAAATAAAAATGTTTAATTCTATTTTGGGAGCAGAAAAATTTAATTAACCCTCTCCAATCCACTGTCTGACGTCTAAAGACATTATGATTTAAGGCTGTACAGCTCAGATGTTGGAAGACGTCCGTCGGGGTTCTCTTACTGTATATTGCCAGCCTCTCTGCTGTCAAAGCCTATCCAATGTGTCATCTCATGCAGTACTGGCTTTAGCCAGCATATAGCGCCATTGTATAACAGCAGAAAAAGAGTAGGCCCCCTAGAAAAAACAGAATACAAATAGGATTTGAAAGGGTTAAAAAGACAGAATTGTGCTGGAAATCCCCAAAGCAGGTGTGAGTGTACACTATAAAAGGAAGCTGAATATCTGTGTAACACACACAAGTCCTCAGCAAATGCCATGGAGATAGCACATCTGCACTAGGTCTTGCAATCCACACCTCCGACATACACTTGCAGGGAACCTCTCCTCTTCCTCTATTCTTCACCACATGAGAGTTGAAGGTACCCCCATGTGTCTGGAACTCTTAGGAACCCAGAAGAATCTCCAACGACTCCTTCTTCCCGCTCTCACACACTCACATTTATAATTTCACTCATACCACATGACAGGACATAAATGGATACATTTACAGGCATCTCCCAGGCTCATGCAATCACTTAACCCTTTCCAATCCAATTTGTATCCTCGTTTATCTAGGGGGCTTACTCTTTTTCTGCCTTTATACAACAATGCTATATGCTGGCTAAAGCCAGTACTGCATGAGGTGACATGTTGGATACGCTCCGACAGCAGAGAGGCTGGCAATATACAGTAAGAAAACCCCGACAGACGTCTTCCAACATTAAAGCTGTACAGCCTTAAATCATAATGTCTTCAGAGGTCAGACAGTGGATTGGAAAGGGTTAACCCATCACAATCTGCAGCTGTGCAATACATATAACAGAATGACTAGACACTTTGCTCATTGTATCAACATAAGACATTACATGTATGACATTTATGGAGGAGGCCAGGATAGTATTACTGGGCCACTACACAAGGTCAGCGGAAAGAGAAGATCAGGACGACAAAGAACAAGATGGCTAGATACAATCAAGACCACCATAAATATGTCAATCGCGGAACTGAAAGAAGCCGTAAAAGACAGAAATGCATGGAAAACATCCATGGAGTGACTGAGGGTCAGATGCGACTGAATAGATAATCATCATCATTATCAAGTTTTAGAGAGAAGAAAGTAAAAAAAAAGTTTAATACCAAATGGTGTGAAAAAATGTTTAACTGCGTAGATATCTGTAGCCAACCCCCTGTTATGGGGACATCTGAACTCTAATATGATGACATGGTGGTCTTTACTATTGTGGTATGATGACATTTAATGTAAAATAAAAAAAATGTATGTACTTTAACTGCTATTGCCTCTCTGTTATCAGCTAGAGACCTGGAGTATATGGTAAGTCTTCTCTGCTTACACTGTTGTAATTTGATACTAAGATTGCCCACATTGCATTCTAACCCCCCTTGGTATGAGTCTGTTCCTCTAACCATGTATCTGTATGTAGATAGCTGGTGTAAGAGATAAGATGAACCAATAAGTGTTAGCTTTTAATAAGCCTGCCCACACTGTATAAGGCTGTTAGAACCCTTTTGTATTATCACTGTGGTTTTTGGGATGATGAATCACCAGGGTCTGTGCGCACTATAATAAGCTCCCTTTCCTGAGAAGATTCTGAGTTGTCCTGTCAAATATCGTATTTCACTATAATGCAGAATATACGTAGATGTTACATTTATGTTCCTCTCTCCATGAGTTTCGCAGAGCAGGACATTACCTTTTCCGTCGCTATCACAGTAAAGGGCTGATCTGTTGTGACTGAACTAGCCAAAGGTACTGGAGCGGGCAGTGCCATCCAACAGGGCACATAAAACAGAGAGGAGTGTGCCATTAGCCCATTAATTTATGTGAGGCCGGCAGGTAGGGGTTAAAAGCTAATTAATTTCACTCAATTATATGTGTATGCTGGGAACAACCTTCTCTGCCTCCTCCGATCTCACAAGACACATGAGGGGAGGAGGATGTTCTGCAGCATAGAACCCAGTAACAGTTGCTACAACAAAATATTCCTGTACATTCAAAGATTGGTTGTCATGCTGATCACAGGATCGGGACCTGAACCAATGTGGTCCTGAGGACCGTACCAGGATCTGAGGTTATCAGTAAGATCGGGATCTGGGTGTTGAGATTGCTGCTGGGGACACAATCAGCCGCAGGTGGATGGATATAGATATACACCAGTTCTGCAGAATAGCACAAAAATCTGGACATATATTTACAGTAGGCGGTGCTGAAGTGGTTAATGTGTGGGGGCAGAGGTATTCTTACTAGAGATGAGCGAGCACACGCGTTAAGGCGATTTACTCGAGAGAGCATCGCCTTTTTCGAGTACCTGCTGGCTCGTCCCTGAAGATTCAGAGGGGGGAATGCGGGGGGCGGCGCGGGGCAGCGGAGGGGAGCGGGGTGGAGAGTGAGAGAGATCTCTCTCCCCCTCCCAATCCCCTCCACAACCCCCCGCTCAACCCTGCGCCCCCCCCCCCCGAATCTTCAGTGACGAGCCAGCAGGTACTCGAAAAAGGCAATGCTCTCTCGAGTAAATCGCCTTAACGAGTGTGCTCACTCATCTCTAATTCTTACATATGCATATGTCTTCATAGATTATAGGCTCTTGCCAGTGATGCTGCAAATTGTTTAGTCATGTAATACTCTATGCGATGTCTTATTGTACCACCTGACTTGTAAAGCGCTCCAGAATATGTCGGTTCTATATAAGGCTGGATTCAGACGAACGTATATTGGCTGGGTTTTCACGCCGAGCCGATATACGTTGTCCTCGTGTGCAGAGGGGGGAGGATGGAAGAGCCAGGGCCAGGAACTGTGCTCCCGCCCCCTCTCTGCCTCCTCTCCGCCCCTCTGCACTATTTGCAATGGGGAGAGGCGGGACGGTGGCGGGGCTAATTCCCGGACTTTAGCCCCGCCCCCGTCCTGCCTCCTCTCATTGCAAATAGTGCAGAGGGGCGGAGAGGAGGCAGAGAGGGGGCGGGAGCCTCCGTTCCTGCTTCTGGCTCTTCCATCCTCCCCCCTCTGCACACGAGGACAACGTATATCGGCTCGGCGTGAAAACCGAGCCGATATACGTTCGTGTGAATGCACCCTAAAGATTATTATTACTTATAAGGCTATAGGACCCTTTAAGACCGAATGATTATCGTTTAAAAAAATTGTTGGATTGTGCAAATTTGAATGATCGCTCAGTATAAACACGGCCAACGATTGAACAATGGACATTAATACATTTGCTTATCTTTAGCGACATTTCAGCGAACAATTTCTTGCTCCACGTAAAAGGAGCCATAAGAGGGGCAGACCTTGGGCATAACTCGCATACAGTCATCTGAACATATCCTAAGGACTCCTTCATTCGAGTGTATGACAAATGTGAACGCTTCAGCGCATCTTATTTGCATTATGAACAATGTTAATTTGCGTGTGTCTGTGCCTAGTCCTATACTTTTGTACACACGCAGGGCCTGTTCATATGCACACGCAAAACACCCCCGCCCTGATTTAGTAGGTTTGCTGTTAGTTGGACACTCAAAATAAAGTCTACAGCTAGATTCACAGAACCGTATTTGCACTGAATAATTTGTGCACACCATATGCAGTGAATGGAACCCATTGAAATCATTGGTTTCATTCGCAAGCGCATATTTTGCATGCGCAATTCTGTCCCACAAAAAAAAATACGCAGAATGCTCTATTTTCCTGCTCATTTACGTGCAAAAAATACAGTAAGAAACTGGAAGCCCAATGCGCAAATACGTGGCAGAAATGTGCATACGCCTGTTGAACCGCCCTAGAATAGTAATGGTTTCAGAACACAGCAAATGAAGAAAAGCTGTGCACATGCATGCCCACTTCCATTCCTTCTCACCTGGCAGGTTGATCCTTCTATTCTACATGGGTGTGCGATCCATGTCTATCATATAATCTTTCAGTTGAAAATATCCATATAAAGCGGAATTTTGAGCAAATACTATTAATGTCCTATTGTCAGAATAGGTCATTAACCCTTTGCAATCCAATTTTGGATTCAGGGTTTCATAGGGGGCTTTCTATTTCTGCCATTATACAATGGCGCCATCAGCGGGCTAGAGCCAGTACTGCGGTGTGGGACATGCTGGAGAGGCTCCCAACAACAAAGCGGGCAGTAATATACAGTAAGAATACCCTGCCGGATGTCTTCCAACATCGGAGCTCTACTGCCTTCAGTCAGAATGTCTTTAAACGGGGGAAAGAAGAGCCAGGAGCAGGAACTGAGCTCCCGCCCCTTCTCCGTCCCTTGTGACTATTTGCAATAGGAGGGGGTGAGACGGTGCGGAGCTAATTACCGGCGCTTAGCTCCGCCCCCGAGCCGAAAACCGAGTCGATATACGGCCGTCTGAGTAAGCCCTTCGGGTTGGAGGTGGAAGTGTAATAGAAGGCTTCACTCCCATTGAATGCACTCAATATCTTGGACACTTCTGCCTCTGACCCTGATGCTAAGGTCCGATCCCACTGCACTGACAGCGGGTCAGGTGATCAGCTGATCGCCGGGGATCCCGAGTGACGGGTCACAGTCGATCAATTTGATGACTTATCCTGAGGATAGATCATCAATAGTATTTACCTGTAAAACCTCTTGAAGATATAGTGGACAGTCTTGAGTGGCCCAGTCTGCGCGAGATTTCATGTGGACAAATCGCGGCCGTCTGCATAGGATTGCATTTTCTAACGCAATCCTATGGCAGTTTCCACAGGCGGAAATTCTGCGGGAAATCCCGCCGCGGAATTTCCGCCCGTGTGCATGGGCCGCGCAAATACGTGGTGAATTACTGCATATTCGCGCACCATTTCAATGGGCCCACCTGCGTTCATTTTTGCAAACGCAAATATACAGGCCTAAGCGATTTTCGATAGCGCAAATACGCAGCGTATTTTCGCAACCGAAATACAATTACACCCATGTGAATGAGCCCTAATAGTGACCCTGATAGTGGCCCCCATAAAAATAATGACCCCCACAGTGGCCCAATTAGTAATATTAACCCCCTCAGTAGTAATACCCCCATAACAACGTTAACCCCCCCCCCTCAGTAATAATAAGCCCCCCTCAGTAATAATAAGCTCCCCTCAGTAATAGCAATAAGCCCCCTTCAGCAATAAGAAGCTCCCCCCCCCCAGTAATAAGCCCCCCCCCAGTAATAAGCCCCCCCTTCAGTAATAAGCCCCCCTCAGTAACAATAATAAGCCCCCTCAGTAACAATAATAAGCCCCCCCTCAGTAATGAACCCCCCAGTAATAAGCCCAATCAGTAACAATAGCCCCCCCCAACCCATATACTTACCTCCTCCCTGCTGTCAGTGCCGCTCCTCCTCTTTTCGTGCTGATCCCTGGGTGCACACTGACATCAGTGTGTGTGCCCGGAGGGCTTCCTCTCTGAGTCCTCTCCTGCGGAACTGAAGAGCAGGGGACTCAGGGGAGGAGGATCCTGGCTGCACACTGACATCAGTGTGCGCCGGGATCAGCGCTGCCGGCGTGATTACCAGCGGGGAGCTGCGGCACCCCAGCTGGTAATTGCTACGTTGGCACGCCGCAGGCCACATAACACGAGGCAGCGGGACGGATTCGGCCCACGGGCCTTGTGTTTGACACATGTGAGCTAGACGCAGGCTCTGAACGCTTGTGTCTAACACGATGGCTGTGGGCAATGCTTTCTAAATGAAAGCATTTCCATATGCAGATGGAGGGCTGTGCTGAACGCATGAAGGCCGTGTCCAGAAAAGGAGATGCGACATGTTGTGCGTTCAGCGTCTAACGTGAACGCAGTGTCCATAGAAAAGATAGGAGACCCATCTAACGCAATTACAATTGCATTTGGGGCACTGCATTCGCGTTACCAGGCCCTGCATTGTTTACAAGTTGCCATGGAGACCATTGATTCCTCAGCGGCAACTTGAAAAAATGCAGGGCATGTAGGCATTATGTCAACCCTACTCCAATATGTACCAGCTTGGTAGAAAATATCCTTCTGCAGTTGCTACTTTGGTTCCTGCAGAAAGAATGTTTTCAAAAGCTGGTGAAATTCTGTCTGCTCGAAGGAGCATTTTGAAGGAAGAGCATGCGAGCAAAATAATATTTCATGGCTCACTAGATAACGATTATTGGGGCTAATGATAAAAAAAACTTCTTTTCATACACCTAATTCTATGTTTCATCTGTAATTTTTTTATTTTCGTTTGTAACTTTAATATATTTTCATGATGTTATTAATATTTATAGGTTTTTAAAAGAAAACTATATTCTTTTGTTGATTGTGTTGCTTTATTAACCCTAGACCTGTTTTATTTTTGTACAGCATTTAAAAAAGTCGATATATTTAAATATCGATAGTTTTGCACCGATATTTTACAATAATCGATAGTTTGTTCAGCGATAGTCGATACTATCGACTATCAATATTTTTCTGTCGATGTCCCAACCCTACTGAGAGGAGACTTAATAGCTGTCTACAAATATCTGAAGGGCTGTCACAGTGCAGAGGGATCAGCCCTATTCTCATTTGTACAAGAAAAGACCAGAAGCAATGGGGTTAAACTGAAAGGGAGCAGACACAGATTAGATATTAGACAGTGAGTGTGATCAATGAGTGGAACAGGTTACCACGGGAGGTGGTGAGTTCTCCTTCAATGGAAGTGTTCAAACAAAGGCTGGACAAATATCTGTCTGGGATGATTTAGTGAATCCTGCACTGAGCAGGGGGTTGGACCCGATGACCCTGGAGGTCCCTTCCAACTCTACCATTCTATGATTCTATAATGAGGTCTGTCTGGCTTCTTAGGTTCTCACTGACATTTTGCCATTTTTGGTCTGCTCCAGAGGTTCCAAACAGGACCTCTGTCACAGATCTGAGCCTTAAATGGTGGCATGCAACGCTTTGAAAAATTTGTAGACCATAATATAATTAAGAAAGGGGTAAACAATTGCTCACTGACTGTATGAATACTATATGAAATCAGAAAAAGTATCAAGGAAACTGAAGAACGCAAATTGTTGCACATCGACAAAGCATGTTGCACTTTAGAAGCACCGTGGCCACGTATGCTGTGTCTCGCCTATGTTTTCACACCTCCTAGTGTGGCTGTTTCTTCCTCTCTGTAGTGTACACCGCTCGCTGCACTTGTGTACCGGAGGGGATTGGTTACCTGATAATGATGAAAGTTACCTTTCCTCCTCATTTCACACAGAAGAAGGAGGGGGATCTGATAAGAGTCATAAAGTCCATGATTGCCAACCACAGCCTGTGACATTTGTCCCCTATTATGTGGCATTTCCTGCCTACTGAATGTAGTCAAGTCCTCTCTTCACCTGTCTGTTCACAGGTACAGTAAGGAATTATTGCCCTCTGCGATCAACTGCATTGCTAACTTCAATTTCACATATAGGTTGTTGAATAGACTAAGTCATAAACTAATTCATGGGACGCTCAGAGCAGTGGAGGACTCAATGGGATATTTTACTAAGGTTTATTCTCTACTTTTCGCTGTCCGGTAAATGTAATACGTCTCTTTATTTTGTAATACTGTTGACTCTTCAATGAGTCATTCTTGTCTACTTTGGATATTAACTATTTCTTGATGCTTATTTTTAAAAAAAGGAATTTATAGTGAAATTAATTAAACTAAAATACACGTCCATCTAGTACTTAAAGGCTTTGGACGCCTTCCGGACGCAATTTTTTTTTTTTTTTTTTAACGTAAATGCATTTTTTTGCACTGGCATTTATTATTACAACGGGGTTTCATTAACAATTCTGCTAAGTTTGTTTTTTGCAGTTTATGCATATCACTGTATACATACACTGCAGATGCGGAACTCCCAGCAAAATTAAACCATTTTCATTTCTTTCAAAATTTAGAGAAATTAGAATGGCTTCATTCTGTTGGGAGTTCGCGACGCTGCGAGGTAAAAGGCTGATACCATAAATTCGCCTGCACAATACGCAGACAATAGAATCAACCGATTTGAATGGGTTCGCTCTAAATACCTTATTTTGTGCATATACCTATTTTCCTGTGTATTTGCATAGCAAGGGCCCATGGGATTGCGCAAAATGCAGGAACCTGCGCAATTCCATGAAAAACAGAACACATCTGGGCCTCATTAGGCTAAATAGCCTTTTAAATCACAGCGGGGGTGCTTTGCGTGCGTGTGAATATGCCCTGCATGCACAAAAAAGTACAGTACTATGTGCTGATACAACCGCAAATCAACCTCACTCACAGCGCGAATACGTTGCGCCAAAGTGTGCGCAATTCCGCACACGGTCGGAAACATAGATCCTTGGAAACATAGATCCATAGCATCTCCTGCATAACAAGGCATTTTTCATTGGTCCTTCATGAAGGCCATGTTCATACAGCCAAATCCAATTGTGCATATGGTCGTCTGAAGTCGCCCTCAGTGTGAATTTCTGATGGTGGACCGGTCCCTTCACATCAAGATGTAAGGGTTCCTTGACAATGAACGATTATATTGTTTTGATTCTTGCTGGAACACGGGAATTCACTGCATGAAGATGACTTTTGTATAAAAGCACAGGAGTGATATCACTTGGACAGCTGTCAGGCACTACTGCGCCCGATAGTCATTCCATGTAAAAGCGCCTCTGCAACAAATCCCACCGGGTGATTTTATGGGGGAACGTTCTCTATTTTCCTATTTTCAGCTATTGATAAATGTAAAAAGGATTAGTCAGGTAGTGGAAATTTAGGATGCTGAAGAAGAAGAAGATAACTTGATGTTGGTGTTGATTCACAAAAAATTCCTAATGTTCATAAATATATAGGTATGCAAATGGTAGATGACACAACACCTCTGGAGTGCCACCTTTTGGAGGATAGCTTCTCTATAAGCCAATGTCCAACTCTATAAGTCAGTGTCCAACAGGCTTTGCAACATGACTAAGGATTGAAGTTAAACTAAAGTCTTTTCCATAAGGAAAAATACACTTATTTCCATACCGGATGTTTCAGGGTTCTTGTCCCTCATCGGTGCAGAGCTCTGGTTGGCTGCGTGAGCGGCCTGTGATGCGGCTTGGGAGGGGAACGGTTTCTTGGAGACCGCCAAATTGGCATGAGGAGACTTACGGGGCATGAAATGTTCCTCGGGTAAATAAGGTATACAAATAGATGATGGTACAATGCCTCTGCAGTGCAGCCTTTTGGGAGGTAGCTTGCCTACAAGGACTCTTTTACACAGGATGACCTATTGGTTAAAGATGCCTGACAGGTCATCCCAGTAATAACCCTTCCGGTGCTTTTACACTGGAATGAGCATTGTTCAGTGAATGGAAACCAAGTAGGCCGGGATCCTTGCAGCCCGCAGTCGTTCATAAATCAATGACTGCCTGTCTACACGGTCGATCAGCGCATGCCGAAACGGAACAACTAACGAGAAGAGAATAAATTCTTGTTCGGCATTCAGTCGGAGCATGAATTTACACTGCATGCTGGATGCAAGAATCTGAACGATTTATTGGCCCATGTGAAAGGGCCCTGAGTCAGTGTCCAACTTGAAATTGTTCTGCTTGGTCAGACATGTAGGGTTGTGGCCTATTTAGGCACTTTTATGTTGTTTTGGGCAGATATTGTCCTATACTAAATAGTCCACCATCTATGCCATCCCCAGTGGTCTGGCAGTAACTTTCTCTTCTCCCCTATTGTGAACACATGCATGTTCAGCCAAGCTGAAGGTGAATGAGTGGATATAAAGAGATAGCTGTCACCAACAAGTATCTCTGGCCACTTTAAAGGGGGCATATCACTGGTAGTCCACATTTCTGGATTAACAGTCCAATGTTACTCATTGAAATTGAATGGTGGGGATTGCCAACTTTACACATTGAGAGTGTCGGGAACCAGGCCTAAGAAGAGGTGGTCAGGGCAAAGGAAGGTGATTATGGGAAGACAATAAATGGGGATAGAGTCAATAGGAGCCAGCCATACTGATCTATCCAGTCACAGGTTCCCCTTAAGGCAGACAGCAGTGCTATGTTCATGGATCTTGTGGGGCAATGTTGGTTTAGCATGTTTTATATGGAAGGTATAGGACACATAGGTATACTTATAAAAGGTATAGGTGTGTGTAGGACCAAAGGGGGAATGCTGTGTGATGGCGCTCTGCCTAGATTACCTGCAATCACTGGTTGGTATCCAACCGGAGAACAGAGCAAGGAAGCCAGCAGTACTGTGAGGACGCAGATTGTGGGTCTGCAGTCGCGGCCTTTCCCACATAGGACACCAGTGCCATCTGCCCTATGGGCTTTAGCTACTTGTACGTCTGCATAGACAAAACACATAGTCTTTGCTACTCTCTGGAATGGCCAGTACCCAGCAGTTGTGGTCCTCTCTCTAAATCTGCATGGTACTGCGCTGTTGCACCTTATCAAATGGAGGAGAATATTCAGCCAGGGAAGATCCTGTAAATTTCTGAATTTATCACAGAAGAGACAATTTGTGGTCTTGACATCTGACTTGGCTAACCACTGTTGATTGCGTAGCCCGACAGACCTCTAGCTTGAAGGATAAAAAGTTATTTACTAGAGACATGGACTAGAAGTACTGGGACTTTTCCTTGTTATTGTTCTTGTTATGATCTTGTTAGGGAGTCACTCTGTTGTAACCGGTATGGATCAGTAGCGTGGTCAGGGAAGCCAGAGGTCGTAGACGGGTAGGTATCAGTTCGCAGTACAGAGGAGCAGGCAGGTAGCGTAGTCAGGGAAGAAGACGTCGGTACACAGGTAGATATGTCAGGTAGCAGGAGAAGCAGCAGTTGAGAGAGCATGACTACTGACTAGGAGTACAGTAATCACACACTGTGGGAGGGATAGGTTTATATAGTGTGTTTAATCAGTATGGGGTAACATAGTAAGTTAGGCTGAATGAAAACAATGTCCATCTAGTTCAGCCTGTTTCAACCCCCACCATTGTCAGTCCAGAGGAAGGGAAAAAAAAACCCAAGCAGCCATTTTGCTCATTTGGAGAAAAAAATTTCTTCCTGACCTATAATCCCTCAACAACCCCACTGGTCACCTAATGTCTATATCCTGTAATATCATAGCGCTCTAGAAAGGCATCTAGTCCCCTCTAAACTCCTCTATGGATTTTTCCATCACCATGTCCTCAGGCAGAGGGTTCCACAGTCTTACTGCTCTTACAGTAAAGATCCCCCTTCTAAATTGGTGCTGAAACCTGCTTTCTTCTAGATGTAGCGGATGCCCTCTTGTTACCGTTGCAGTACTGGGTGTAAACAGATCCTGGGAGAGATCCTTGTATTGTCCCCTCATGTATTTATACATAGTGATTTGATCGCCCCTAAGCTGTCTTTTTTCCAGGGTAAATAATCCCAATTTTGATAGCCTCTCTGGGTATTCCAGTTCTCTCATTCCGTTTATTGATTTAGTTGCCCTTCTTTGAACCCCCTCAAGCACTGCAACATCTTTCCTGAGCACCGGTGTCCAAAACAAAGTATTCCATGTGAGGCCTTACAAGTGCCTTATAAAGTAGGTTAATAATGTTCTCGTCCCTCAGCCCCTATACCTATTTTATTGCACCCCAAGACTTTATTTGTTTTTGCAACAGCTGATTGCCATTGTTTGCTCCAGTTAAATCTACAGTCCACTAGTACCCCCAGGTCTTTTTCCATATCACTTTTCCCTAGCAGTACCCCATTTACTGTGTATTGGTGACATCCGTTTCTGTTGCCCATGTGCATAACCTTACATTTATCAACATTGAACCTCATTTGCCATTTTTCTACCCAAGACCCCAGCTTATCTAGGTCCCTTTGTAACCGTACATTGTCCTCCTTTTTATTAATTACCTTGTATAAATTTGTATTATCTGCAAATATTGATATTTTACTGTGCAGCCCCTCCATCAGGTCGTTGATAAATATATTGAACAAAATGGGGCCTAGTATTGAGCCCTGTGGCACCCCACTAGCGACAGTGGCCCAATCAGAGTATGAACCATTTTTTACCACCCTCTGTTTTCTATCCCTGAGCCAGTTCTTTACCGAGATACACATGTTTTCACCCAATCCAAGCTGCCTCATTTTATATATCAGTCTATTATGCGGCACGGCGACAAATGCTTTAGAGAAATCCAGATATATGAGATCAATAGACTCTCTCAGGTCCAGCTGAGCTTACTTCATCATAGAACCTGAATAGATTGGTCTGACATGATCGACCCCTCATGAACCCGTGCTGGTGAGGAGTTATTCTTTTGTTCTCCTTGAGGTATTCTAGGATGGCATCTGTCAGAAACCCCTCAAATATTTTTTCAATTATTGAAGTGAGACTTACTGGACTGTAGTTACCAGGCTCCCTTCTTGACCTCTTTTTGTATATTGGAACCACATTGGCAATGCGCCAATCTAGTGGTACAACCCCGGTCTCTATAGTGTCCATAAATATAAGAAATAGCGGTCTACTATCATGTCACGTAGTTACCCTTAGAACCCTTAGGTGTATTCCATCTGGGCCTGGTGATTTATCAATTTTAACCCTATTTAACCGGCTCTGCACTTTCTCCTGTGTTAGGCCTGCAATATTTAGCAGGGATGGGCAGGGTGTTGTTCTATTCCCCTGCATCTCGTGTGACATTTCTTTTTCAATCGTGAATATACTTGAAAAGAAACGATTTAATTAATATTTGCCTTCCCCCATCATCTTCTATGATTTCTCCTGCATTATTTGTTAAAGGGACAGTGCTCTCAGTGCAAATCCTTTTACTGTTTATATAATTAAAGAATAGTTTAGGGTTATTTTTGCTCTCTTTGGCAATCAGTCTTTCTGCCTCCTCCTTAGCAATTTTGATATTTTTTTTACATATTTCGGTTTTTTTCCCTGTATGATTTTAGCGCTTCTTCGCTGCTCTCATTTTAGTATTTTAAACGCTTTCCTTTTTTATCTATTGCTCCCGTACAGTCTTGTCGAGCCACATTGGTTTCCTTTTACTTGTAGTTCTTATATTTTTAAAGTGTATGAACTGCTCACATGAGCTAATTAGGATGTCTTTAAACTTCTCCCTTTTGTCGTCTGTACTTTTATTTTTGAGGACGCTGTCCCAATTAATGTTACCAATAGTAGTTCTGAGCTGGAGCTAATCAGAAGCTGGGTTGCAGGAGCAAATAACTGGGCAAGGTTAGGTAGGGGAGCTGTCCAGCAGGCTGAATAGCTCACAAGGGAGAGATGTTGCCTGGAGCACAGGAGTTCCCAGGTTTGAACCCTGACAGTTCTCTCTCTTTACAAGCCGCTGGTCAGACCACACATGGAATATTGTGTACAGTTTTGGGCACCGGTAGTCAAAAAGGATATATGAGAGCTTAAGGAAATAAAAAAGTGAGCAACAGAAGTAATAAATAGAAGGGACAGACTACCATACCCAGAGAGGTTATCAAAATTGGGATTATTTACCTTACTTTACGGCTGAGGGGCTAGCTAATGACTATGTATAAATATATCAGAGGACAACACAGAGATCTCTCCCATCATCTGTTTATACCCAGGAGGCGTTCTCTACGTCTAGTGGAAAGAAGGGGTTTTTACACTGATGTAAAAGGGGGTTCTTTACTGTAAGAGCAGTGAGACTAAGGAACTCTCTGCCTGAGGGCGTGGTGATGGAGAACTCACTAAAAGAGTACAACAGGGGCCTGGAGTGTAACAATATTACATGTTATAGTCACTGATTACTCAGAAGGGTCAATGATCCAGCGATTTATGCTGATTGCCAGATTGGAGTTCGAAGGAATTTTTTTCCCCAAAATGAGGAAAATTGGCTCCTACCTCATTGGGTTGTTTTTGTCTTACTCTAGATCAACATTGGGGTAATAGGCTGAACTGGATAAACAAATTTCTTTTTTCAGCCTTGCATACTATGTTACTATGTGCGTGTGCAATGTGCATACACACACACACCCACACACTGTAACAGCAGAAGAGGCAGAGATTGTACTTTACAACAGAGAGTAGATTGCAGAGAAGCTGGAAGGGAGACCCCTAGTGGCAGCCACTTCAAACGTGATTTAAAGTAGTAAAACAACAACATGCTTAATGCAAGTATAGAACAGAAGCTATGAGACTAAGGCCGCCTGTCCAAGGGCAGGACGGACCCCGCATGCGGAACCCTGCAGCGGAGTTCGTCCCGGTGCCCCCTGCTTACCTGTCTGGCTTCTTCTTCTCTGTGGATGCCCCGGCTTGGGTTCCAGCACACATGCGCAGTACAGAAGAGGCCGCACCATCACTATGGCGAAGAGGCGGCTTCTGCGGCGATTCTGCAATGATAACTGCAGAATGGCCATGGGACTGCCGGCTTCCATAGACTTTAATGGAAGCCAGCTGTGCGTAGCCTGCACCAAATCGCAGCATGTTGCGATTTCTTTCCCGCAAGCGGAAAATCGCAATCAATTTCCGCTTGTGGGCAGGAAACTGCGATCTTACATAGCATGCTATGGGCTGGATTTGCTTGCGGAGTCCGGAGGCAGAATCCCGCTCTGGACTCCGCAATGCAAATCCGCCCTGGACAGGAGTCCTAGTACAAGCTAGTAGAAGGGCAGAAGTCGTCGGAAAAGTTAGTGTCCTGTTAAGAGATAACAAGTTAGTTACCAGCCACTAGAGGGAGCTGAGGAGATTATTGCTCACTTTGCCATTATTGCGTTCCATATATAACTTCAGGCAGTAAGCTTCCTTTAGTGGTGGGTGCAGGTAGCCAGCATAATGTAGCCATAGGCTATGCAGAGGATCTGGAGCTCTGGCCAAAAAAATCTAAACAATGCAGCTCTGAACATTATAAAGATACATAAAAAACTACTAACATTCCAGCTGTGATTGCCCTGACTTGTACTGCTCACATTTCTATTTGCAAAGTATTTCGAGAAGTTTTAGCTTAAGTGGCAGGCTGCCAGCTCCTGCTGGCGGAGGGGATATCCTGGCATTTTAAGGGAAGTACAGAGACCTCTAGAAGTCGCCATGGCTGTGATAGGAATGTGTAAGTACTGAGACTCTTTCTATCATACTCTGTTGTGTACAGCATTGAAAACCCGAGTCCAAGCTGATTTCCGCTTGCATTGCTTTAAGTGTGCTCATGTGAAAGCCATATTTTGTCAGTTTTCCTTCTCCCAGTGTGTACTGTGATAACATGCATTGCAAAACTCTGCTATGATAGACATGAAACAAATGTGCAATTCAGCTGCTGTTTCTTATCGCCTATTGGTGTCTCCTATCAGTGCAAAGTACAGCATTTGCAAAGGAAACAGTGTAATTAGATGAAAACTTTCACTATGTGATACTTTATTAGACTGTTGTGTTTTATGTTACTTTTTAACCAGCACAAACTTTAGAAGTTATGCATCTGTAAAACAAGAGTCAGTGCTGCACACAGGTCAGCTGCCCATCTGGCAATTTTGGCAAATGCGAAAGGGGTCAGTGTGGGCTTTGGCTGTTCTTCCTTCCTTCTGACCTCTTTCTGCACGCTGCAGCATCATCACAAGGGAGGAATATGCTGTGTATGTAGAGGAAGGAAGAGATGGCCACTCACATGCATCAGCTTGCAATCTATCCCTGATGCTGCCAAGGAATCGTGGAATTTGCCCTCTTGTACAGCTTGTCCGTTACCAACCCTAGGATAGCTGAGCCCTGCTGTTCTGCACCTCTCTGTATTTATTACTAGGTTGTGCTGGGACTTGTAGTAGTAGTAATAAGACAAATAATCTAATATAACGGCAACATAATCCACAGAACTTTTACAATTCAGAGGGTATATATATAAAGGCATCAGATATTATAGAGCAGTGATGGCAAAACTTTTAGAGACAGAGTGCCCAACCTGCAACCCAAAACCCTCTTATTTACCACAAAGTGCCAACACGTCAGGGGGCGGGACTTATAACGACATATGATTTTACCTCCGTCGTTATAAAAAGGACAGGGCTGTTTCAAAATAGACGGGGTGCAGATTTTGATTGCTTTTTGGATGCAGAAATGCTGCGGAATTTGCTACGGAAATTTCAGCTGAGGACATTCTGCAGCATGTCACGTGTAAGCATACTCCAGTAGTAATAGTGGTCCCCCACAGTGGCCTCAGCAGTAATAGTGACCCCATAGTGGCCTCAGCAGTAATAGTGACCCCCTCAGTAGTAATAGTGACCTCCACAGTAGCCCTAGTAGTAATAGTGACCCCCACAGCGGCCCCAGTAGTAATAGTGCCTGAGATCCATATACTTACCTCTTCCTCCTCCACATCAATGCGACCTCCCATAGACTTCTGTGGGGCCTTTGGTGCACAATAATAAAAATATGAAAAATAGAGGAGTTTCCATATTCTTCCACGAGTGCACGAAATGTACGTGCAAAATACAGAGGTGTCAGGGAACCCATTGAAATCAATGTGTTCTATTCTATGGCCAGATTTGCAACACGCATTGTGTGCACGGAATTAGCAGACGCAATACGCAGAGAGTAGAACCCATTGTTCTCCTAAGAATTCTCATCAACAATTTTTTGCGTGCATTTCGTTCACGCGCAAAAGAATTGTACTTACTCTATATTTCTGAGTATTTGCACACCAAAGGGCCCCAAAGAAATCTTAGAGAGGTGCGGAAATGCGCAGTTCTGTGAAAAATAGAACACATCCGGACCTCATTAGGCTAAATAGCCTTTGAAATCAAGGTGGTGGAGTGTCATACGCGCATATCTACAGGCTGTGCATGCACAAATAAGAGCAGCACAACGCGCCGATACGTGAGCAAGTCAACCCCGTTCACTGCGCAAATACGTTGCGCTGAAGCGAGCGTATTTGTGTATAACCTCATCTGAAGCTGCCCTTAGGGTATGTGCACATGGCAAAATCCAGTGTCTATTTTTTCACATGGATTCCACCTCTAAAATAGCGTATTCCCTGCATCCTTCTCGCCATCTCTCTGTGCTCCCCCTACCGGCTACTGAATCTCGAGCTGTGTGAATTTGCAACTGTTCAAGCACTTTTGCTCTCTTCCGAGTTACGCTGCCGTGGGAAGAACTTTTGTGAGAGAGTCGGTGGTGCTGCAGAATGATAATGAGGAAATACAGAGGGAAGGGCAGGCTTTGTAGCAAGGACTCATGGGAAATGTAGTTCCCCTGGTTTCTAGACACCGCCCTTGTAAACAGAGGCACTGCTGCTGAAAATCAAAGCACAGATGCAGAAGAAAAACTGTCAGAGTCACATAGGGGCCTTCAGTAAGTGAACTTATTGCACTTCTTGGCTTTCATTTTTTTTTGTAAATCAAATGATCCTTTAAACGGTGAATAATATTTTTTCTTTCTTTCATACAGTTATCTGCGCCCTGGCAATTTGTAATTAAAAAAAACTTGGACAACGGCTTTAAAACTTTGGACATTGGAAATGAACCTGATTGTGTGTGTCCAGAAAAGTAGTGCAGCATGAGAGAAGTCTTGGAGTTGGGAGGTTCGGATTATGGAGGAAGTTATTTAGATTGTTAGCAGAAAGCAGGTCACAGGCAGGATGGTAGATCGAGATGGAGGAGATGTGGGGAAATGCAGCACTGTGGGAAGCTTTGAAGGTAAGGCCTCATGTCCACAGGCGGGTCGGATTCACTGTGGGGAATCCCACATGGAATCTGCCCATGCCGCCTGCGTACTTGTGTGTGCAGGCGGTGGCATCTCCGCAGACCTCTATACTTCCAAGTTTTCTGTATTGTGCATGGTCCACACAGCTCACCAGCTCATCTCCTGCTCTTCCTGCAGTATCAAATGTCAAATGTGAACAGGCCGCGGATCGGACGGCTTCCATTGACTTCAATGGAAGCCGTCCGTGCAGGAACCGCACAGAAATGCTGGTATTTGTTTTCTGCACCAGAAGATCCTCAAAAAAAATCTGCATACTTTAATTCAAGTGCGGACGCCCATGCTTCCCAACAGGTGGCTTTATCTGCGGAACTTCGCCTGCGCGGATTTCGCAGATCAAATCCACCCGTGAACAAGAGGCCTAAGAGTAGTAAGTTTATTTGTACTCGGAAGTGAGCGCAGTGACTGGCACAGGGTAGGGGCATCACTGTAGTGGCAGGACAGAAAGAGGCGCCAGGCTGCTGCATTCAGGATGGATTAGAGAAGGGAGAGTTTAGTGAGGAGAAGAGCGATCAGTAGTGAGTTACCGTAATGAAGACGAGAAGGAAACAAAAACAGTTTGGGCCATTTCCATAAAATAGGTGGATTCTGTTTTGGAGGTGCAGATGGCATGAGCCTGCAAGTGATTGAACAGGGAGTGGGTCGAACATAACTAGAGATGAGCGAGTATACTCGCTAAAGGCAATTGCTCGAGCGAGCATTGCCTTTAGCGAGTACCTGCCCACTCGAGACTGCAGGTTCGGGTGCTGGCACGGGGGAGCGGTGAGTAGCGGCTGTCAGTAGAAGGGAGCAGGGGGGAGAGGGAGAGAGGAAGAGAGAGATCTCCCCTCCGTTCCGCCCCGCTCTCCCCCGCAGCTCCGTGCCAGCTGCCAACACCCGAACCTGCAGTCTCGAGCGGGGGAGATACTCGCTAAAGGCAATGCTCGCTCGAGCAATTGCCTTTAGCGAGTATACCCGCTCATCTATAAACATAACCCCAAAACAGCATTTTTTTCTGACTATGTGATTAGTAATGTGTATTTTAAGAAATTGGACTTTTACAAGTGTGGTGATACCAAATATGTATTATTTTATTTTATTTATTTTTTTTAAACAATATTTATTCATTTTTTGTAATAATTACTCTACTTAGTTTCACCGTATTTTTCCGTGTATAAGACGCGATTCAGCGAAAACTTACACTAACACGCCGGCACAGTACAGAGCGGGGAGAGGGAGAGCTGCAGCAAGGTGAGTATGCCTGATGCCATCCTGCACCCTCCCCCATACACACTACACAGCACACACACACACATAGAACAATTGTATACTCATCAGCCATGTCCTGTCAGCATTGGCCCGACGGGTCTGCAGTCTTCTGCGCTTGGTCCCCATAGCAACCTTTAAACAGGAAGTGAAGGGGGAGAGCTGCAGAGAACCTGCCGGCAGCAATGAGAGGACAGCTGGTGAGTATAATGGGGACTTTTAGTGATGTTTTGGGAGGGAAAACTAGGGGGGCGTCTTAAACACGGAAAAATACGGTACTTTTTTCTTAGCCCCGCTAGGGGACTTGAACTTGTGATTGTTTGATCGCTTGTACAATATACTGTAGTACTACTGTATTGCAGTATGTTGTATTTTTACCAGCATCCTATCCTATAAGCTGGGCTTAAAGGGTCTGTCCAGTTATAAACTGACTTTTTAGATCTAAATTACTTAAAACATCCTCAACCTTGGTGAAACAGCGTTGCGGCCCTGCAATTCTCCCGGTCTTTGTTGACAACGGATGTCAGGTGACCACTGCCTACCATCAAGGTTGCAGTGTCAACATTTCGGCTCACAGGATGTAAGAGCTGATGCAAGGAGAATGTGAGGTGACACTGGCATTACGAATACTGTTTTCATACCTCCTAATTCAACATAAGAACTTTATTAATACTCAACATGACATCATCCACAACTCAAAAGGGTTGCAAATATTGAAAAAATGACTGCAATTTTCTCACTGATGTGAAGCCGGCCTAAGAGAGAAGCAAAATGAAGATTGTTCAGTTTGGGGAAAATGGTTTTAAGGTAACTTAATGACTATAACACTATAAAGGACTCTATGCACATTAGACTGGAGTCATTCAAACATGCCAATTTCTGCAGGACTGGACAACTTTTGTAAGTTTAGGTAGGCCGCCCAACTTTCCCTTGACAGGTGATGTTGAGAAAAGGATTGGGTATGTTGAATTTTTGCACCCGATCCTGGTACATCTTGGAGGTAAGCTGCTGTTTAGGAAACCTTAGGAAAAGATCAGTGCTTAGATCTGCCTCATGATGATTTTCAGACATAGTCCCCTTAAATTTGTATTGTATTTTTTATTTTTAACTTTTGCACAGTTAAACAGTTAATGGAAAAAGAGGTTTAGGATTTTGTATTTTTCTTCAATAAACTTTACAAAAGTCCCCAATATAAATTTTCCATCCTCCAGTACTTTTTTATTGCAGTGTACTGTCTGCAATCCTCCAATCCTTTCCATTACATTGTATTATCTGCAATTCTCCAATCCTCCTCTGTTGCAGTGTACTATCTGACAGACAACCTATCAGACCCTGCCATAATAAAATAAAATGTCTGTGCTGTCAGTAATATATTAGCATTTAATAACACTCTGATTATTTAGTACAATGTTAATTGGTTTGGGGCTGTTCCCTTTTACCTATGAACAATGTATTATATTTGATGTTATAATTTGTGCCCATCTCTATTTCATGCCTTGCATTTTCTTTCCAGAACTTGTGCAATGTGGATTCTGCTCCTTGTAGCGTTAGCTTTCATCTACTTCTTCAGATGGAAGCAAAGACGTCTGATTCTTCCAAATCTCATAGATAAATATGTGCTGATCACAGGATGTGACTCCGGCTTTGGAAACGTAGCAGCCAAGCAGCTGGATAAGCGTGGCATGAATGTGCTTGCAGCTTGTCTTACACAGAAAGGAGCTGAAAACCTGAAGAAGGAGACCTCTAGTAGACTGAAGACCGTGATCCTTGATGTTACTGACAGCCAGAGTGTGAATGATACAGCTGCATGGGTTGCATCTATAGTAGGAGATAAAGGTATGATATTTAAGAACCTCATGTTAGCTAAGCATTAGGCCACCTGCAGACGGGCAGAAATTCCGCGGCGGGATTTCCCGCGGAATTTCCGCCCCTGGAAGCTGCCATAGGATTGCGTTAACAAACGCAATCCTATGCGGACGGCCGCGATTTGGCTGCGTGGAAAACAAATCGCGGCATGCTCTATTTCCGTGCGGGGCTCTCAGAGTCCCGCATAGAAACGTCACTCACCGGCCGCCGGCTCCGCTCTGCGCATGGAAGAGCCGCGGGAGCAGGTGAGTGTCACGCCGCTCTCTGCAGACGCTCGGGTCGGGTCCCGCAGGCGGCCTTAGTTATACAAACTCTCAAGTTTTAGATGCAACGCAGGAAACCACCATACACTAACAAATAACATCATTTTTCAGATTTACTCCACTTTCCTATCATTTTAACCCCTTAATGTTCGCCCATACATCTTTTGAAGGCGGTCGTTACGGGGTTTATTCTTTCGATGGCGCTGCATCAGAAGTCTGGCATGGGTCTTCTATGCCAGGGAGAGCAGGTGCTCAGCTTTCGGATGACAGCCTAGCATATGCTCTAACAGTGGAGAGTGAAGAAATCACGTTCTTCTGAGAAACAGCTCACGGACAGATTACCTGACAGTTTTCTCTAGAATTTGCTCGTATAACTCGGAATTCATTGTTACATCAATGATGGCCAGCTGTTCTGGCCCAGATGCTGGAAAGAAGGCCCAAGCCATGATACTACCACCATCAAATTTCACAGATGGTAATATTGGATCATTTTCCTCAAGAAGGAAATGACCAGGTCTAATATTTATGCCTCTTTTGTTTGATTTGGTTCTCTTTATCTACTTTTAAGACTTGTGAAAATCTGACGTAGTTTTAGGTCAATTATAAGCAGAGATACAAAAAATTCTGAAGAGTTCGCAAACTTTCATGCACTGCTGTAAAATACACCATTATTGTAAATGGCATGTAAGAGAGAGAGGCCCTGTTAAGGATTTTGTACTGATGCCCAGAAGCTTCATGTTACACCTCTGGCCTGTATTTTAGTCCTGAGCTGCATTCACAATTCTGTCGGTTGTTATTGAAAATTGTCAATGTTCCTAGAACCATTTGAGTAGGAATAGGCTATCACTGTACTACATGCATTTTTGAAAATGTGACCTTTTCAGCTATCCATCTTCTACTTTCTTCTGCTAGGTCTCTGGGGTTTGGTGAATAATGCTGGTATTTCTACCCCCTGTGCCCCAAATGAATGGCTGACTAAAGAAGATTTTTCTAAAATCCTGAATGTGAATCTGTTGGGCATTATTGATGTCACGCTCAAGACATTGCCTTTGATTCGAAAAGCTCGTGGACGTGTGGTGAATGTTGCAAGCATTGCGGGTAGATCAACCATTTGTGGAGGGGGATACTGCATGTCTAAATATGGAGTGGAATCATTCTCCGATGGTCTCCGGTGAGCACTGTCTGATTATTCCGTTTTTATTTTCCTGGTTTACATATTTTTATTAGCTGGTCATAAAAGCAAATTTTGGTTTAAATTACCAATTCAGAAATATTCTCAGGTTTGGTGACTTAAAGAGGTTTTCCAGGACTTAAGTTGCCTTAGGATAGATCATCAACATTTAATTGGTAGACCTGTGACCCCTGGGTACCCATTGCTCTAACAGGACCGGTAACTCATCTTTACAGGAGGCAGTACATTGTGCTGCAACTCAGCCCTATTCACTCTGTTGTAGGAGTCCTGCGTTCTGGAATTTGGACCCGAGTAATTGAACATTAATGGCTTATCCTATAGGTAGGTTATCAATGTGTAAAGGTGTATTCCGGGACTTTAAACTCTTTCTACTGATGACTAGAGAACTCAAGTAAGTGCTGTGGCCTTTTCTCAGGTCTGTGATGTCATGTAAATCGGTCACATGGCCTGAGGGAAACTCAGTCCCATTCAAGCGAAAAGGACTGGGCTGCAATATCGGGCACAGCCGCTATACAATGTATGGGACTGTGCCTGATACAGACCAAAATAACAGCGGGACTCACCAGAGCACTAGTCTTGCTTCAATCATCAGGGATTCACCACAGTTCTTTGTGGTGAGCCTATCTGACAGATAGGCTCACCTTGGAGAATCACGGCACATCGCTGCATGATTCTCCGCTCGTGGACAGGGGGCTGCGCTTTCCATAGCAACTCTATGGAAAGCGTGCACTACGTTACTCGCGGATGGATTATCGCCGCAAGTAATGCAATTCAATATTGCTTGTTAACAGGCGGCCTTAAGGGTTTTCTGAGTAATTAGTGTCAGTGGGGGGGGGGCAATATATATAAACACTAAACACAATACTCGCCTCCACTGCTGTGATGCTCCCCACCACCACTCACCATGCTAAGGTCTTCTGTTTATAGGTGCTACTGCAGTCACATGGGTTGTTTACCCATGTGACCGCTGCAACCAATAGAAGCCCTGACAGCGACGTCATTGTCGGGGGCTTCTACATTAAAAGCCCATGCGACAGGTTTATGGAATGTCATCAGGTCTTCTTACCCGGTGAATTTACCTGTTAGATTTCTCGGTGCAAGACCATTGAAATGGCACCACGGTGAGTATATTTATTTTATATAGTTTTCAAATGTGGATTTGCTGGAATAAAATAAAAACTTTACATTTTTTTTAGAATCTTTGATAAATTTTAGTATGCATAACTAGGCTGTAAACATAATATTTAGTTTGTATCACTTGCAATACAATGTTTAAGGCACATGCACACAGGAGTGTCATATACAGGAGGAGTCCAATACATCTATGTACTATGGAGCCACATGCCATACCATGCTCCATTGGCTCTGGTATATCAAAGTAGCAATATTTGTATGGAATGAAACATAAAATAACATCTGTTTGCTACCATATTAAATTGGAGGCATAGAGAGGTACAGTAAGGCATCTCTATCATAGCCCTATTGCACCTACAAATAAAACGGAGCCACACTGCCTTGTGCACTAGTTCGAATGAAGGTGCAAATTATCCAAGCAGACTGTATTTATATATTTGTATGTATTTTATAGGCACGAGATGAAGTCTTTTGGTGTGAAGATCTGTATCATAGAACCTGGTTTCTTTTTAACACAAGTAACAGATGCTAAACTGCTTAAAGAGAGCGCCACTAAAGCCTGGGCTCAAGCATCAGATGAAATTCGCAGGAGCTATGGACAGCAATACTACGAAAAATGTAAGTGGCTTGTCCAAGGAATTCGAACAATTTTTAATCAAATGTCACCATTGTTGGGCTGCTTAGTATTTTGCTTGCATAGAAGCGAAGCTGAAATAAACTGTCACATGCACAGGTTTCCCAGCATGTGACATGAGTACGACTGAAAGGAGGTAATCTATTTGGAATCACTCAATCACGTGCTCATCTTCCACTCATTGAGCATAGATAGCACCTCAGCACAGTCCATAAGGCCTCTTTCACATGGGCTACAAAATCATCGCTACAAAACGCATGTGTTTGAAGCCCATGGTTTCCAATGGGTTCTTTCACATGAGCGATGTATTGTAGCAAGATTTTGTAGCCCGTGCGGACGCAGCCTAAGCCTGAAAGAACCTACTGGAAATCAAAGGCTTCACATGCATGCGTTTTGTACCAAGATTTTGCAGCCCGTGTAAAAGAGGCCTTAGGCCTCCTTCACAGGGACGGCACGGCATCACCACGAGAAAATCACTGTGATATCTCTGGTCCGCATGATATTGCTGCATCTTCTCGCAGCAATACCGCGATTGTGTAGCGCTACAAAGTCACACGACATGCAGGGATTTTCGGGGGTGAAACACTTGAAATGTTAGCCCTACCTTGAAAATAAGCTCTAACTGCAAAAAAAAGGGAAAGTATACATCACCTAGAAGCGCTGACCAGGATGCCGCTGCAGCTTCTTCCTGGTCCTCGGCACTTCTTCATCTCTTCTGGCTGGGGATTGAAAAATCTCCGCCTCCTGGAAGAACTGGCTGTGATTGCCTGATGCTTAGCCAATCAGAGCCAGCACTTGATGAATGGCTGTGATTGGTTCATCGAGCGCTGGCTGTGATTGGCTAAGCATCAGCCAATCACAGCCAGCGCTTCCAGGAGGCTGGGATTTTTCAATCCCCGGCCACAAGAGAGGAAGAAGATGCGGCCGGGCTGACAGCTAGGGCTTAGATTAGGGCTTTGACAATAGGATTTCCTATTGTCAAAGTTGAATTGCACTGCTCGAAACTCAAGTTTTCGTGCGATGCGAAGCAACAGAGAGGAAGGCTCCATAGGGAAACGTGGGCTACAAAACCTTATGAGTCGTGGGCATATCGCCAGACCAGTGAGGTTTTTGTGTTGGGTTGTTGCATGCTACAAAACATCATGTGTGAATTAACCCATAGGAAAGTATGGGCTTCACATACATGCGATTTGTAGCACTCTAGCAACGTGACTTTGTCACTTGTGTGAAGGAGGCCTTAGGCTGCATCCGCACAGGCTACGAAATCTTGCTATAAAACATCGCTTAGGTGAAAGAACCCATTGGAAACCATGAGCTTCACATTGTAGTGATGATTTTGTAGCGAGATTTTGTATCCTGTGCGGATGCAGCCTAATTAACCCCAGATATATGCCGCCAGCACTTTCGGTAAACTGCTCAGAAGTTCCAAATAAATTCACACACTGTTCTCCAGCAGTCAAATGCTTAACACTACCAAGGCTATAGGTTCAGATCAACAGGGACTCGGCTTATTAAAGGACAGCTGTGTGGCTGAGTCTGGAGAAGTTAAAACCTCCAGACACATTAAGTTCCCTGCTGAAAGCCAGGGAGAGAGGCTGTGGAGGCAGCTACAGGAGTTACAAAGCCTAGGGTCCGGCCTAGATCAGACTGTGTCCATCACGAGTCTGACCGGGGAGGACGCCCCCTAGATGCCCTTGCTAGGTAAAGTAACGGGAACACTGCAGGCCATGAACCATGATTTTGTTACATGTTCCAGTGCATATGCAGTGTGTTGATACTGTGATAAGTTTGCTATGTGCAATAAAGCTGGCCGAAGCCAGATATTTGAATCCAGTTGCCCAGCATCTGTCTGAAAGTGATGCCAACCATCTCAGGATCTGAAGATGGCAATCCCAGAAAGCGAGTAACCGCTAGGTTACCTATATATATTTCAGATTATCTTTTCATCACACCTACTTACCATCATGTCACCTTTTCAACACATAAACTTAAAAGAAATATTTAAAGGGAACCTTTCACCTGCCTAACGTTCTATAAGTTACTTAGATGAGGTGGCAGGGAGCTGGGTGCTGTATTTTTTTTTATACCCACTTACTGGTTCCTATGGTGCCCGCCGCTGAAGTCCACGCACTGGACAAAAATCTGATTCTCTTCAGTGACCGTGCTTGCGCTTTTCTATACAAGTCTATGGGCATAAGCATGCACAGGACTCTGAGAAGAGTCAGATTTCAGTCCACCACATGGACTGAAGTTGGTGACAGCGCTGGAACTGGTTTGTCCTTGTTGTACTGGCACGAAATATATAGCATTTAGAATAGATTTACAGCTACTGGGGTGTTTTCAAGTAATCCCTGTTATGTCATATCTGCAATGTGTTCACTTGGTGCATTCCACTGTCAGATTTTTCACGCGGAATTCAACTTTAAAACCGTTTTTGATGCAGATCTTGCAGATCTCTGCAAAAACGTGTTAGAAATTACACACTCAGATCTTGCCCATTGGTAGAGTTAGGGTGCCTACCCACTAGCGTCTTTTTTCTGCTGCAAATTCGCTGCATTTTTTTTCCAATTGCCAATGGGACTTTATAATGTTAAAAACACAACTCACCAAAAACACAAGTTGCGTTGCGTTTTTAACATTAGAAAGTCTCATTGACAATTGGCAAAAAAAAAAGCGCAGCAAATTCGCAGCAGACAAAAAAACACTAGTGGGTAGGCAACCTTACATTTACACATGGATCCATGGTTTTCTGCCATGGTTTTACAGATGAATTTCACAAGGAAGATTCTGCGATAGAATCCGCTGTATGAACATACCCCGAGAGTTTCCTGTGCACTCTACATACACAGGCATTAATGCATTGCCATACGGACTGTATTTAAGTGCATTATAATAAAAAAATACAATTGAAACACAAACATGATTATTTTTAATTTAAAACAAGTTTTAGTCAATAAACATTATAAAACTAACATACCGATTAGCCCCTTAATCATGATAGACTGCTGAACTGAACTGAAATACAAAACACAAAAACAAAAGTTGGAATTGAATTCATTGTACATTCTGCTTAAAATTTTTTTTAATTAAATACCAAATTTTATGTTTAAGTCGTGGCTCTCAGAATGTAGTGCGGTAAAAGCAGAAAAATCTTGTTGCATCTTCAAAGTCAAAATGAGCTACCGTGTTTCCCCAAAAATAAGACCCAGTCTTATGTTATTTTTTCCCAAAAGAGGCACTAAGTCTTATTTTCGGGGAGTTCTTATTATACATACCTAGCAACTCAGTTCGGGTCCTCACGCTGGTTCGGGTCCTCTCCACAGCTCCAACGCGCTTTCTGCAGTCCTTGGTCGCTCATACAACATCACTTCCTGGTTATGGGATTCATAAATCGCACCTCCAGTAAGTGATGGCTGTGATTGCTTCTTCGACTGCTGCTCAGTCAATCAATGCAGTGCTGGATGAACCAATACAATGGCTGTGATTGGTTTATCCAGTGCTGCATTGATTGGCTGAGAAGCAGTGGAATAACCAATCAACAGCCATCATGTTGTAGAGGTGGGATTTATGAATTGGCTGAGCCATGGCCAATCACAGCCACCGCATTGGTTCATCCAGCGCTGCATTGATTGGCTCAACAGCTGTCAAAGAACCAATCACAGCCATAACTTCCTGGAGGTGGGATTTATGAATCCTGTAACCAAGAAGCGATGTTGTACGAGCAGCTAAGAACTGCGGGAAGAGCACAGAACCAGAGCAGTGGGAGGGACTTGGACTGAGCTTGCTAGGAAATGTATTCTTTTTTATGTAGTGCAACCAGGGCTTATTTTCAGGGTAGAGCTTATGTTTCAAGCCTCCCTGAAAATTAATCTAGGGTTTATTTTCAGGGTGGGTCATATTTTTGGGGAAGCAGGGTATGTCCAAAATAAAAAAGGGCTAGGTTTACACCACGAATATACAATGGTCCCTTAACATACAATGTTATTGGTTCTCGGACAACTTTTGTATGTTGAAACCATAATTCTATGGAGAACTGATAATTAGTTCAAAAGCGTCAAAATATCAATAAAAAGTTATATAATATGAAGATTAAAAAACAAAGCAAATAACTAATAAAGATAATACAAGTTCTAACATATGAAAGTCCCAAATAGCTGCTGGAAGATATAGATAAATTTATGATGAGGACGGGAGTTTCTTCAGGGAGTTCAGTGCACCAAGTACAAGAAAAATAAAATAGGCACATCCTCACCCAGTGTCCAAAGGAGCAGCTTATCCCGGTACAGGTAGAGCACAATAGGACATGTAGTACCACACTGTACTGTAGAGAGGCGCTACTAGCAGCCAATCAGTGCAGGCACTTCAGTGATACAGGTGTGTTGCTAATACAAGATCTATGATGATTGGCTGGATTTTTCAGCGGAGTGCATGTACCGCAGATCCGAACTTTCTGGGACATTGTATGTTGGGTCTAGTTTCAGGTACGGTGTGCTGGGAAAAAAGATTGTGTGTTGAAAAAATTGTATTCTGAGGCCATTGTAACTGGAGGGATCATTGCAGATGATGTTCAGAGGGACTATTTGAAACAGTCTGCCAAATGTATGACTCAGACATATGCCACCATATACATGTATAGCTGCAGATGTTTGCTATTCATTCCCATAAAAAAAGCAACCATATTGTATGTGTAACCCCGTTTGGGGTAGGAGTATGAACACTGACCCTCCCACAAAAGACCTTGACGCTAACCTGTCAGGACAAGGAGACCTACAACCTTCGCTGAAGGAAGAGTGGGCACGTAAATGAGTTTGATCAGTGCCTCCACCCAAGGGAGGTTCGCTGCGGCACTCTTGCACTTACGGTCGTTTGAGCCCAACCTAACTGACATCTGAACAATAATCTAGTAAAATTTTGAATTTTTTCTTTGGGATCAAAAAATGGGGAAAAAAATTGAAAATTAAAAGCACGGTAGACAGGCAATATGATATTGACCTTAGCCACAAAGTTCACAGAAGTCATGCCGATTAGTGTTCGATGCTCATCATCCGCGTTGGCCTTGACATGGTGTTTTTACTTGTCCTGAGTGTATTATTACTAGTAACAAATCTTCCATTTCTCTGTGCAGATTGTAAAATCGTTGATCTGATGGTGTCAACGTCCAGCAGGAAGTTGTCACGGGTGTCAGATGCCATGGAGCATGCTCTTACTGCTGTCCATCCCAAGACTCGTTATTCTGCTGGATGGGACGCCAAACTCATTTACATCCCTCTTTCTTACTTGCCTACTATAATTACTGATTTTCTATTTGCTAGTATATATCCTAAGCCAGCAAAGATTGGCTAATGATCGTCCTTATTTTTTTCCAAAACGCCAGACATTCCACAATAAATGTTTCTACATATACCGGTATATCTGTTGTCCTCTTACTACAATAGAACTTATCTCTACATAATTCTCCTATGCACTTCATAAATGATTGGTTAGCCCTGGCTGATCGGGCGCCCATTGTCAGCGCTTCTACACACAGAGGTACGGAGCCATTAAAATCAATTGAAACTACACCTGCAAATACAAACGTCAGCCACTACACAGGGGTCGGAGCAGCAGCTTCCTCTCCATAACCCTGTGTGTAGCAGCACTGACAGCAGGAGACGGATCAGCTGATTGGTCGGGGACCGACTAGCAGATCCCAGCCGATCAACTTTTGATGATGTATCCTGAGGATAAGTCATCAATGGTATTTCTCTGGAAAATCCCTTTGTGGGTACTTTCACATAAGCTGGCATGTTCCACATGGAACATGCCTGCACCAAAATGCACATCTAACATGTATATTGCCAAGCTGAATGGCAATAAGTTCAGATATGGCTTTAGGTCCAATGTCCACGGGCGGATTTCAGTTATAAAATCCACACGTGTCTCCTATGCGGGAGATCGTACCTCTTAACGCGCATAGTGATAGCATGTGATTTTTTAAAAAATTTTTTCCTGCGGATCCTGCAGGACGGCTTCCTTTGAAGTCAATGGAAGCCGTCATATCCGAGGCACAGCAACAGCTGTCATTGTGGCTGTGCCACAGATCCACGGGTAAGCTGGCACGTCCGGACGTATCCTCTGTGCTGAAGAAAGAAAATCTTACCGCCGCAGAGGATATCCACGCTGCGGGATTCAGCAGTGGAATCCGAGCGTGCAAGTGGACATTGGGCCTTAACCCTTTCCAATCCAATTTGTATCCTGGTTTTCCTAGGGGGCTTACTCTTTTCCTGCCGCTAAACAATGGCGCTATCTACTGGCTAAAGCCAGTACTGCATAAGCTGACACGTTGGATAGGCTCCGACAGCAGAGAGACTGGCAATCTACAGTAAGAGAACCCCAACGGACGTTTTCGAACATCGGAGCTGTACAGCCTTAAATCATAATGTCTTCAGAGGTCAGACAGTGGATTGGAAAGGGTTAAAGAAGGACAATTGGGTTGATACAACTCAATTTATAATACAAATGAATAAACGATGAAAATAAAACAAAGTTAGATAAAATAGGTGATATTGCATATATGTTTTGTAAATAAAGGTAAAAATACTTAGAATATCTAAAACAAGGGATATCTCACCAAAAGAATCAGCAAGAGCCTTAGATATACTTCATCTGCCTTGTGCCTCAACCAGAGAAGCAGCCGTGAAAAGTCATGGAAAAATATCTAGGAAAGCAGCATCATCTGGAGCTTTTCAGAAAAACATCCTGGAGTCTTCTAGGAGTAAAAGTCCAACTTCCTTCTTTATTAATAAAAGAACTCCATTGACAAAACAGGAGCCTGCAACGTTTCGTCCTATGTAAAGGACTTTGTCAAGCATATACACATAGAGACATAGACTAGTATATAAGTAAAACACACATCAATCAGACATTACCAAAAAGACACACCCATATGTGGCCACACAGGATAGGACGAAAAGGAGGACGTTCTTGTCACACCAGATGTAGCCTATTAACACAGAATGTTACTAATAATTGTATAATGGCTTAATGGAAACTATGATGAAAAAGAGCCCACTGTCCAGGGCTGCAGGGCTAAACCCGGATGTAATAGGTGGCAGTAAACGTCACGGGGTCATAGCAAGTAAAGAGCAGGTGCCGATATGTCACATCCGGTCTGAACCGGAAGGTGACAAAAACCGCAAGTAACCAGTCGTCATATCCAGACTACGGCGTCCATTGGCGCACCCAAACGTCTGGGAATTGCCGGATATGATCGCTGAGAAAGCCTGTCACGGACCTCACTTAACAGGCAAAGGTACTGTGTCGCCGGACAATCGCCCAGGCAGCGCGTACCACGCTATGTCACATTCGGTGAAAAAGGGATGTATGCCGGAAGTATGTCACCGTTGTTTCTCGTTCATAATGCCGTTAGAGGAAAATATTACAGCAGCGCAAATTCCATCACTAAATGTGGCCATGGGGGCATGTCAGGAGATAAACCAGAGATTGGCCAGTATTGTGCTTGAAACCAGAATGGCCCCGGGCAGTGACACAGCTGGCACATACTGGAATAAATCATGTCCGATATATAACCGGAAGTAGCATGCGACAAAGGAATCTATCCAATACCTGTAGTATACATAGTTGGTTAGTATGCTGCAACGCTCCTCAATGAATTACATAAACAAAAAAGGGGGGGAGGGGAAGGAAAAAGGGGAGGGAACGGGAGGGGCTCAAGTGTCCAAAGGGCCACAACCAAACCCCTTTTACTCCTTGAAGACTCCAGGAGGTTTTTCTGAAAAGCTCCAGATGCTGCTGCTTTCCTAGATATTTTTCCAAGGCTTGTTCGGGACCCAAAAGTCCGGATCTCATGGTGAGCGTGCATCCACCAGCTTAACGCTGTTTTCTGCCTTTTGCCATATCTCCCTACTTGTAAGCCGTGTCGCTCAAGGTGTGCTGCTGAGACCCTCTGTTATTTCTTACTGATACAACAGCCCTGAAAAGTCAGAGAACAGGTGGCCTCTTGGGAACCACACTGTGAGAGGGCGTTCCCCATCGCAGGTCCAAAATGCTTCTAACTCTCCAAAACCTTTTCCTGTCTTTTATACTTAGTATAATAGATTGCTTGAATATTTGTATTGCAAATATCAATCCATAGAGTTGTTTGTCCAAAAAGGTCTAAAGTGACCATTCCTCAAAAATGGGACCAGATCAAACAAACAAAATTGATTCTTAAAACAATGGCAGCACTGAGCTCCATCATTAAGAAGCCTTGTGTTTGTCTTTCATACACAATAGATAATGAAATCCTGCCGGCCATATAATCCCTCTCATAAACACATGCTCAGCTGAGCAAACAATTAGTTTTACTTCTACTAAAGTTTACTTTTAGCCAATGAGGTAAATAGAGATTATTTCAAGCCATTATCTGTATGTGTAATTTTATGCAAAAAGGTTGTCAATTTGTTCAGTCATTCAGCCGTTTAAGCAACTAATTTCTAAATTAACTAATTTAGAAATTGATGGCAGCAACACATGTCAAAAAAGTTGGGACAGGGTTAACAAAAGGTTGGAAAAGTGAGTGGAACTAATGAAAAACACCTGGAGGGGGAATTCTCATAACTGTGTATAAATAGAGCATGTTAGAAAGGCAGAGTCTCTCAGACGCAAAGATGGTCAGAGGTTCACCAATCTGTGAAAAAACAGCATCTAAAAATTGAGAAACAATTTCATAAAAATGTTCCTCAATGTAAAATTGCTAAAAATTTGAATATCCCACCAGCTACAGTATATAATATCATTAAAAGATTCAGAGAACCTGGAAAAATTCATGTGCACAAGGCTGGTGGTCAAGATGGGATGCTTGAGATCTACAGGCCCTCAGGCATCACTGCATTAAAAACAGGTATGATTCTGTAATGCAAATCACTGCATGGGCTCAGGAATACTTCTAGAAATTGCTGTGCAGTCCACAAATGCAATTTAAAGCTATATATCAACAGCTATATATCAATCCAGAAACATCAGTGTCTTTTCTGGGCCAAAGCTCATTTAAAATGAATTGAGGCAAAATGGAAAACTCTTCTGTGGTCAGATGAATCAAAATTTGAAATTCTTTTTGTAAACCTCGGATGCCGTGTTCTGCAGACTCAAGAAAAAAGGGCCCATTGAGCTTAATATTAGCACACAGTTGTAAAGCCTGCATCTTTGATGGTATGCAGTTGCATTAGTGCCTATGTCATGGGCAACTTACACATCTATGAAAGATAAACTATATAGATGTTTTAGAACAGCATACGTATGCTCCCATCCAGACAACTTCTCTTTCAAGGAAAGAAAGGAAATTTCAGCAAGACAATGCTAAACCACATGCTGATTCCATCATAACCACATGCCTTCTCAGAAGAAGAGTCCGGTTACTGAAGTTTTTTTTTGCAGTATGCCTGCAGTCCAGACCTTTCACCAATAGAAAAATTTGGCACATTGTGAAGCAAAAACCCAGCAAAGACATTCCTCTCCCAAAACTACAACAATTGGTCTCCTCACTTCCCAGACATTTACAGACTGTTGTAAAAAGAAGAGGTAATGTTACATAATGGTAGACATGGCCCTGCCCCAACTTTTTTGAGATGTGTTGCTGCCATCAATTTTTAAATGATTAAATTTTTTTAATGAAATGGAGAAATGTCTCAATTTCCCCTTCTGATATGTCTTCTATGTTCTATTTTGAATAAAATATGGTTTATGAGATTTCCAAATCATTGCATTCTTTGTTTCTTTACATTTTACAGTGTACCAACTTTGTAGGAAATAGGGTTGTACTTTGAGGGTGCATTCCCACGAACGTATATTGGCTCGGTTTTTACGCCGAGCCGATATACGTTGTCCTCGTGTGCAGGGGGGGGGAGGATGGAAGAGCAAGGAGCAGGAACTGTGCTCCCGCCCCCTATCTGCCTCCTCTCCGCCCCTCTGCACTATTTACAATGGGGAGGGGCGGGGCTAATTCTTGGAACTTAGCCCCGCCCCTGCCCCACCTCCTTTCATTGCAAATAATGCAGAGAGGCAGAGAGGGGGTGGGAGCTCAGTTCCTGCTCCTGGCTCTCCCACCCCCCCCCCCCCCAGGAGGACAACGTATATCGGCTCGGCGTGAAAACTGAGCCGATATACGCTCGTGGGAATGCAGCCTAAAGGCTCGTTCAGACGAACGTGTTTACAACACTGCATTCCCTATGGTGTGTTTACATGTCCGTACTTTGCAGGTGCGTGCCTGCAAAGATAGGACATGCGTGCACCATAGGGAATGCACGCATTGTTTTCAATGGAGCCGCGGCTGCTGCCGGCCGCTCCATTGAAAGCAATGACCTGCTGGCTCCCTGCATTCCTTTTCAGGGAAGGACTTTACATATAAGCCCTTCCCTGAAAAAGAAAGATTTTAGTGTAAAAAAAAATAAAAATGCAGCCATTCTCTTCAATGGAGCCGCTTCTGCTGCCGGCGGCTCCATTGAAGACAACGGTCTGCTGGCACCACCAAATTGTTTTTCAGGGAAGAGCTTAACATATAGGCTCTTACTGAAAAGGAAAAATTTTGGTGAAAAAAAAAAATGCAGCCATTCACTTCAATAGAGCCGCTGCTGCTGGCGGCGGCTCCATTGAAGACAATGGTCTGCTGGCACACCTGAATTCTTTTTCAGGGAAGAGCTTAACATATAGGCTCTTAACTGAAAAGGAAAAATTTTGGTGAAAAAAAAATAAAATGCAGCCATTCACTTCAATGGAGCCGCTGCTGCTGGCGGCGGCTCCATTGAAGACAATGGTCTGTGGCACACCTGAATTGTTTTTCAGGGAAGGGCTTTACATATAAGCCCTTCCCTGGAAATCAATTAAAAGTGATTTAAAAAACAAAAAAAATAGATACTCACCTCCCTTCAGCTGCCGGGGCACAGTTGCGTCTTCTCCTGCTGTCCCCTGCACTGTGGTGCTGAACTGCTGATCTATCAGCAGACGGGGATTTAAAATCCCCGCCTGCTGAAAGAGCTGAATGTGATTGGCTGAGGTGCCCAGCCAATCACAGGCAGCTCTCCCCGAATGAATGACAGGTGAGAGCTGCCTGTGATTGGCTGAGCACCTCAGCCAATTACATTCAGCTCTTTCAGCAGGCGGGATTTTAAATCCCCGGCTGCTGATAGATCAGCAGTTCAGCAACACAGTGCAGGGGACAGCAGGAGAAGACACGGCTGTGCCCCGGCAGCTGAAGGGAGGTGAGTACCTATTTTTTTTTCTTTTTTTTACTATTTTAAAAGGCTTTTCAGGGAAGGGCTTATGAAGCCCTTCCCTGCAAAGCCACTAACAGCTGCCGGGGCTCATCGGGGACTTCTGCCGCTGTCCTCAGCTCTGTAGCGCTGCTGAGCTATCAGCAGCTGGGTATTTAAAATCCCCTCCTGCTGGTAGCTCTGATTGTGATTGGCTGAAGCAATTCTATATGCACTCCTCAGTCAGTAAGTAACGGCCATTTTTCTGTGATTGTTTTTAATTCTTGATTTCCCCTTCTGTGATGCATTTATATTAGTGTAGGGACCCACTACAACGCAAGGAACCGTGAAGTGGTTAGTGCGCTCATGTATCTTGGCCAACATCCAACCAATGCCTTGCATTTATTATCTATCATTCACATGCAGTGTGGCATTAAGACTCCAGGGGGAGCCCAGGGTGGCAGTACCAATGTGGTTCACTGATGGATATGCAGGGCAACCCGCCGAATTATCATGGCGTCATTAATAGGTTGCTGGTCTGCATGGTGTACTACATATATCAGAATGGTCTGGCACCCTGTATCCACTATGTGTGGGAGTTTACACCAAGCATTCACCCCCCTCATTATCAAGAGGCAGTGTGAGTGGTTGTTATATCGGTGTCTTGCACAGGTGTTATTGGCTCCTCCATTTGGTAGTCAGCTACCTGCATGGTGAGAGGTGGATGCATCTATATGCACTCCTCATTCAGTAAGTAACGGCCTTTTTTCTGTGAATGTTTTTAATTCTTGATTTCCCCTTCTGTGATGCAATTCAGCCAACCACAATCAGAGCTACCAGCAGGCGGGGATTTTAAATCCCCGACTGCTGATAGCTCAGAACTACAGAGCCTGGGACAGCACTAGAAGTCACTGCTGAGCCCCGACAGCTGAAGGGAGGTGAGAATTGTTTTTTTTGCACTATTTTAAATGGCTTCTCAGGGAAGGGCTTATGAAGTCCTTCCCTGAAAAGCCATTGACAGGATGCCGGCAGCAGGATTCTCTACCCCAGCTGTCATGTGTGACAGCTGCGGTTGAGAATTGAAGAATTCCTTTTGCTGCATCTGCCACAGATGTGGCAGATGTAGCAGCAGGAAATTTTTTTAACTAGCGGGGGTGAAGGATACATCTGCTTATATGTAAAGCCCTTCCCTGGAAAAGAATGCAGGGGATCGGCAGAGCATTGTTTTCAATGGAGCCGCCGGCAGCAGCCGTGGCTCCATTGACAACAAGCACGCAGCTGTGTTCACGCGTGCTTTTGCTCTCGTACCTAGGTGCGGACGTATGTACGCACCTAAGTACGCACCAAAACACGCTCGTCTGAACGAGCCCTAAAACTGTTCTTAACAGTCGTTCATGACTTGTGGTATTAAAAATGATTAATGTGATAATCCCTTTAAAGGAATAGTGGTTCCTGCTGTCTATGAGACTATTAGGTAATATGTACATGTGATCCATGTCTTGGACATTGGTGGATTAGTACAGTGGTGAGAAATATTCTGGAGAGCCATGACTAAGGTTGTCCATGTACTTATGGTTTGTAATCATTTCGAATTGAAACAACCCATATGTTATTCTTGCATTGTTGTTAATGTCTGTAACCATATAAAAGCTAGAGGTCTCACGCCAAGAGCTTTATACAGGTCATGGAACACACACACTGCGAGGTATAATCATCTCCGGTGGCACCCACAATGCCCTCCTGAGCAATTTTGCCCTCTTCTACTTGTGACTTGTGAGCAGCCTTTCTTTAAGTGAAAGGTACAGCGGGTATGTGGCAACATCAACTTTGGCAAAAATGCTTAGCTAGAATGACCGTTTAGAGGTTTAGTCAAAGTATTCGTGCGCTCACTGAAGTAAAGGTTTCAATCTGTCCTTGCATGGACCTTCCATGGTTTACATAACCCTATTGGCATATCATAAGTTTCTATGAACTATGCCAAGACAAAGAGGGCCTAATAAATATTAAACTTAGGTCAATATTAATTTAGTGAGTTAGCATTTGTGTAAGGGCTCAGTCAGACGGGCGTTTGTTTGCTGCGCATTTTTTTGCGCAGAACGCAAATGCACAAAAATTTTCATGACCAAAGGTGGCCTAAAAACACACGCTGCATTGTAGGGAAGGTATAAGTGGCAAGTGCATCAATAACAAACAAGCCAAGAATGATGCAGTCGTATTTTATTAATCACACATATGTCCAAAGTATAATGAATTCATGTCTGTTTATATTATTTATCCACTCTGTATATAATTTTTTCAAGGTTCTTGAGGGAAAGAGGGTTGAGACCTCCAGACACACACACTGTAAGCAAACAAACATAAATGAATATACATTCATCCAGTACTATAATACACGCAACAGTAAAACATAGAAAACATGAATATATATATGATCAAATAGGTAAAAACGATATCCTACCCTACTCTGACACGTCTGATAGTACAGATTAAATATGTGGCAAATAGGCATATTCGAGGTTTAACCCATTGGAATGCATTGTATCTAGTTTAAAAATCCATTTAAGCTCACATTTTTTCAGAAGTGCATATCGATCCGCACCCCCTGGACGTGATCGATCACTCTGTACCGAAACTGGCTAATTGTGTGGTTTTTTTTCCACAACATGTGTGGAAACCGGTACTTCCATATTCCCAGTCCTAATGGTGCTCTTGTGCTTCACCATTCGCGATTACACCTCCATGGTGGTTTCACCCACATAGCCTAGACCACACAGAGGTGTGAGATGCTGCTTCATTCTTTGACTCTGTCCCCTCTCCCTGCTTGTCCAGCAGCGCACTCCCCTGCTGTTTTGGGAGGCTGCTAGTACGGGCTGCATGTTCTGCTGGGCCGTTAGGGGGAGTTGCGGGCCCCCGCTCTGCCCCTAACATCGACGCTCTGGCAGGGCTATCAGTCCCCCTCTCCCCACTCTTATCCAGCAGCGCGCTCCCGTGCTGTTTTGGGAGGCTGCCATTATGGGCTTAATCCTGTAATGGATGTGATGGTATGTTTGCAAAAAGTGAAATTGAGAAAAGAAAAAGATTTTATGAATGTGTGCAGACCTGGTTGGATTTTCTTAGCAGCTTATCGTATGAAATGAGAAGAGAAAGAGCGAATGTTGCTGCAAGTAAAAGAATTGTAAAAGCAGTTGTGTGAGGCAAGGAGTGCTTTTACAGTTGTGCAATGTCAAAATAAGTTGCTTATGAATAAATATGATGGATATCAGAATGTGGCTGAGAAGGCATTAGTACATTGGAATCATGCTAAGTGGAAAGGAGATGTCGGGCATTTTAGAAGCAGTGAAGAAGAGAGGGGAAGAGAAGAGGATGATGAACAAAGAGGAGTAGATTCCTTATCTGTTGAGTCTAAAGGCCCATTTAGACACAACCGTTTTTGCTCAAAAATCGCTCAAAAGTCATGTGTTGATCGATAATCGCTGTGCCTAAATGTGTGGCCATCATGCACTATTCGTTCATTGCTAACTTTTAGCAAGCTAAAATTCAGCAATGAGCCTTATCAACGCTGCATGCTGAGTTCTCAGTGGGATACCGCTGATAGTATTCTTTCAGCTGGTATCCTGCTAGGAGCTCTCAGCGGGATACCAGCTGATAGCTCCAAGAACAAAGCAGCTGTCAGCTTCCGCTCTGCCTTCATTTACACGGTAATAATCTCTTAAGTAGTTAATTAGCCACTGCCACCCAGACTCCGATTTCTTTGGGGTGGTCCTGAGGACATACAGGAAGTGGAGGACAAAGACGCTCCGCTCAAGCCAAAGGCCACGTCAGAGAAGCAGTGGTGGCTGCATTTGGGGCCTCTTCAACCTCCTAGGCCAAGGAGGACTGGCAACATGGTGGGTTTCGCCAGTTTTTGGCCAGCAGTTCTATCTGGAAACACCATGCAGCCCAGGCAAGCGCCGTGACTAAGGATCCCAGGGTGCAGGTATATTTCAGTGCCAGGGACCACCTACTACTGTGGAATGAATTGCGACCACCCCTCTCCAGAACAGCTGCCATTAAGGAACTTCCTCCTGCCACGCCACCCAGAACGGTGACGCGCCGCTGCAGAGACCTCGACAGTCCCTCATCTGTGGCTTCCTTAGGGATACAGTCCTGGGGAAGTACAATGTCTCCCACTGGCTGGATTACAGAGTCAGAGTATGGGGAGATTTATGTAGCTCAGATGGTACAGCGGGCCAAGAACATTTTTAAGTTTTGATAAATAGACTATGTAAGAGACATTTGTTTCAGATACCCCAGTTAAGCCCCTTAAAGAAAAAGACTTTAAAGAATAATGCCCCGTTATCAACTGTTTTTCAAATTGAAAAGTTATGATGTTTTGCAATGTTTACAATGTTCAAATGATGTGCAGGAGGAGAAGTAAAGGCATGGATATTGTTGTATCTCATTGTCTCATGCTCTCTAAATAAGTCATTTAAAGTCATTTATTTTTCCAATGAATATATATGTCAACTTTAGAGTAAATTAATTAGTATTAATTGCCACAATGCTACCATATGCATGAAAACCCCGTGCATAGTGTGAATGTTACATGTGTATGACTGGAGGTTTCTCGTGTCCCTCTATGTCGCTTCTTCAAGTTTGCAGCCCATTCTAGCCTGTCCCAGGTGGCGGGGCCTTCCGTTCACCTCCTCACAATTGCAGAAAGTGGTATTGACTTAAGCTACTGACTGCTCCGCTGATTTTTGTCTCTACACAAGGAGAGTGAAGTTCATAGCACTCGTCTCTTGGTCTTTTTCCTGCCACTCACAGTTACATATTTTTGTATTGGTAACGCTGTGTTTCATTCTAAAAAAAAAAAGACAGTGATGTTCATTCCACTGATCTTATTTTTGGAGTAAAGAGTCATGTATGAAGCTCTATAGCAGTGATGGCAAACCTTTTAGAGACTGAGTGCCCAAACTGCAACCTAAAACCCACTTATTTATCGCAAAGTACCAATACATCAGGGGGCGGGGCTTATCACGACATATAATTTTACCCCCGTCGTTCTAAAAAGGACAGGGCTGTTTCAAAATAGACAGCGTGCAGATTTTGACTGCTTTTTGGATGCGGAAATACTGCAGAATGTCCTCAGCGGAAATTTCTGTGGAAAATTCTGCAGCATTTCCGCATCCAAAAAGCAGTCAAAATCTGCACGCTGTCTATTTTGAAACAGCCCTGCCCATTTCTGCCGCATGTAAACATACCCCAGCGGTAATAGTAACACCCCCCCCCCCCAGCACCCCAGCAGCCCCAGCGGTAATAGTGACCCCCACAGCGATAATAGTGACCCCCACCACACAGCAGCCCCAGCGGTAATAGTGACACCCCCCCAGCAGCCCCAGGGTTAATAGTGACCCCCACCCCACAGCGGCCCCAGCGGTAATAGTGACCCCCTCCCCACAGCGGCCCCAGCGGTAATAGTGACCCCCACCACACAGCAGCCCCAGTGGTAATAGTGACCCCCACCCCCCAGCAGTAATAGTGACACTCCCCCCCAGCAACCCCAGCGATAATAGTGACCCCCCACCCAGCAGTAATAGGGACCCCCCCACCATCCAGCAATAATAGTGACCCCCACATCACAGCGGCCCCAGCGGTGATAGTGCCCCCCACATCACAGCGGCCCCAGCGGTAATAGTGACACCCCCTCAGCAGCCCCAGGGTTAATAGTGACCCCCATCCCACAGCGGCCCCAGCGGTAATAGTGACCCCCCCCCCCACAGCGGCCCCAGCGGTAATAGTGACCCCCACCACACAGCAGCCCCAGCGGTAATAGTGACCCCCACCCCCCATAAGTAATAGTGACACTCCCCCTCAGCACCCCCAGCAATAATAGTGACCCCCACCAAGCAGTAATAGTGACCCCCCCCCACCCCCCAGCAATAATAGTTACCCCCACATCACAGCGGCCCCAGCGGTGATAGTGACCCCCACATCACAGCGGCCCCAGCGGTGATAGTGACCCCAACAGCGGCCCCAGCGGTGATAGTGACCCCCACAGCGGCTCCAGCGGTGATAGTGACCCACACCCCACAGCGGCCCTAGAGGTGATAGTGACCCCCACTGTTACCATGCAGGGTGGAGCGGGGTCCCGCGGCCGGTGCGCGGCGCTCCGATGTCGGCTCCGGCGTCCCGGAGCTCTGCTGTCGGGGCTCTCCCGGCGGCATGGAGCAGCCAGCGTGCAGCAGCGTGGGCGTGTCCGCCCGTAGGGTGCCACCCGCTCTCCTCCACCTTTCATATGCAACAGTGGGAGAGTCGGCTCCTCCCACTCTCCGCCCCTGGGCGGAGGCTTTAAGTTAAAAGGCTGGCAGTGACCTGAGCTCACTGCCAGTTATTGGTTCTGCTAGCCTCTAGTCAGGTCTGTCTCAGTCTGCTCTAGTTGCTCGTCAGTATCCTGTCAGTTTGCCTGTGAGCTCCATCTCCAGCCTTACTCTGCTTGTAAGTTTTGTTGGTCTGTTCCACCTGCCTTTTCTGTCGGCACTCTGTCTCCTGTTAGTAGTTCCATCTAGGTAGTCGCCAGGTCCCTAGCCAGCGCAGGGACCGCCGCCCAGTTGTCCACCTGGGGTTAGCCAGGGCCGAGGCAAGTAGGCAGGGACAGTGGGGTGCGGGAAGATCAGGGCACCCCACCTGACGCTCGGGGGGCAGAGTGCCGTAACACCCACCCCACAGTGGCCCCAGCGGTAATAGTGTCCTCCCCCCCCAGTGCAGTAGTGACACCCCCCTAGTGGCCCCCCAGTGCAGTAGTGACACCCCCCCCCCTAGCGGCCCCCCAGTGCAGTAGTGACACCCCCTAGCGGCCCCCCAGTGCAGTAGTGACACCCCCTCCCAGCAGCCCCCCAGTGCAGTAGTGACACCCCCTCCCAGCGGCCCCCAGTGCAGTAGTGACGCCCCCAGTGCAGTAGTGACACCCAACAGTGCCCCTCCCGAGACCCACATACTTACCTCCTCCTCCCCCTCCTCCTGGAAGCTCAGCTCCTCTTCTGGTCAGCGATGGTCCCGGCATGCATATTAACTTTTTCTTACCCACTTCTGCCTTAATAGGTAATTCCCAGCAACCTGATTGGTTGTTTGGTGAATCAGCCAACCCAAACAACCAATCAGGTTGCTGGGAATTGCTGATTGCTGCAGAAGTGGGGAAGAAAGTGTTAATATGCTCCCGGCACACACTCTGACACACTGCTGCTGGACGCCTCCCCCCTCCCGGCGGAACCAAGTAGTAGGAGACGTCGGGGCAGTGGGGAGAGGGATTCCAGCTGCACACTGAAGTCAGTGTGTGCCGGGATCAGTCGGCTAGCAGTGCCGTTTATGAATGCCGGCAGGGGAGCCGCGGCCCCTGCTGGTATTCACAAGTGGTGAGCGGCCGATGGGGCGCGTGCCAGTAGGGAGGGCTCTGCGTGCCACAGGTTTGCCACCACTGCTCTATAGCAATACTAATGCCCTTGAATTCAGTTCAGCCTAGTAGAATTTTCAAATGTACTTGCAAGTCATAGTTCTTACATGCTGTCATGAATAAAAAGCCACATACAGAAATTGCACTTCTTTTAGTCATAGTACACTCGGAGTGAGTTAATCCTTCACATAGGTGACATGGGGTAGGAGTTGTGTTTACTTCCGTCCTGCACACTCTGTGACTGCGTAGAGAGTTCTCAAAAGGGGATGGAAATAATACACTCAAGATGGCCCGACTCCGGATTAATGCACTCTGTTTTGGAGGCGCTGGGGTCGGCTTGTTCTTAAGTAGAGGGGAAACTGTAGTGGCCCAGTACACCATCCTGATCCCCTCCATAAATATCATACATGTACATCTTGTGGTATGAGAGTGTATAAATGTGAGTGATAGAGAGCGGGAAAAGGGGTCCATGTCTTTAGGAGTGTTGCTGTTCAGGAGGTCCAGGTACATGGGGGTACCTTCAGCCCTCATGTGCTGAAGCATGGAAGAGGAGGAGAGATTTCAGGTGTTGCTTGAGGGCCTGATGTAATGGAATGAGCTTCAAGAGTTAGAGAGAGCATTTGTAAGTAACAACTGTTTTTCCAAGGCCAGTGCAGAGGTACTAAATAATCCTCTAATTTTCCTACGCGGTCATCTGAGGTCTGGATCACCATGTGGAGGTACACCCTTTAATTGTAACATCTCGCGTCTTCAAGTCGGGGTGGAGGTACTGTAAGATAATAATGTCTGTTCCCACATGTGTGTCTGAGCTTATGAGAGCCATGTGGAGGTACTATATTCTGAAAACTAGTCATTTTCCTGCACTGTGAAGTCTACAATTGAACTGCCTTGTATTATCTGCTCCAGGTTTCAAGTAAAGTTTATGCCTGGCTCTAACCATTCCTAGAGACTTGTGGTACTAAGAACTGTCTGTGGCTGACTTTATTAACTGCCAAGGGTCATATTGGTGTGTGTAGGAACGGTGGCGTCACGCATGACAACTACAACCCCTGTTGTCCTGTTTAGTCGACAAAGGGGTGTCCCATGTGGCCTGCTGTGATACTCTGGCCTTGGCTGCGTGTTTTCCCTCACGAAGGAGCATGGTAAGTGCCACAGTGACAAGCCAGCACTATACCCTCCCAGCTCCCCATGTATGTTAGGTGTCCGGGGTCTCCCTATGGGACGCTGCGGTTACCACACTATTTCATTTGGGCATGTCTACAATTTCTTATAACCAGAGGTAAAAACCCTTTGGGAACATTTGGATGAAAATCTAAAAGAAGGGATTCATCCGGCCTTCTTACTCCCCAGTGAGAGTATTCATTTTTTTGTTAAAAAGAAAGATTCTACTTATTGTCCGTGCATTAATTACAGGGAAATAAACAAGATTACTATTAAGAATCACTATCCTCTCCCACTAATTCCAGAACTGCTGTAGAAGCTTCGGGCAGCCAAGGTCTTCACTAAACTAGACCTCAGAGGAGCATATAATCTGGTATGGATCCGCCCTGGAGATGAATGGAAGATTGCTTTCAGAACAAGATATGGACACTTCGAATCTCTAGTAATGCCGTTTGGTCTCTGCAATGCTCCGGCCACCTTCCAGCACTTTATCAATGATGTATTTCGAGACCTGTTGGATCAATTCGTAGTAGCAAATCTCGATGACATCCTCTTTTCTGACAATTTGGAGGAACATCGCAGGCATCTTCAGGTGATCTTGGAACGACTCCAATAACCTCTACAAAAAGTTAGAGAAGTGTGAGTTTAAAACACACAAATGCAATTCTTGGGATACATTATCTCCCTAGACAGTTTAATTATGGATCCCAGCAAGGTTAAAGCCATCTGAGATTGGCCCAGTCCAAGAAACTTGAAGGAAGTACAGTGCCTGATTGGTTTCGCGAACTTCTACATAAGATTTATCAAGGACTTATCAAAGTCATCTCTTACATCACATCCTACACAAGGAAAACACACATGTTTTCCAGGTCCCTGGAGGCACAAGTTGCTTTGGAGAAACTAAAGACTGTTTACTTTATCAACAGTACTTATCCACCCAGACCAGAATTGTCTTTTGTCGTGGAGGTGGACACCTCCAACTCCGCTGTGGGAGCTATCCTATCACAATGAATGAGAGATAAGATGCAACTACATCCGTGTGCATTTCTGTCCTACACCTTATCACTCACGGAGAAAAACTATGATGTCGGGAACAAGGAACGTTTGGCAATCAAGGTGGTTTTCACTGAATGTGGGACCTCTTAGAAGGAGCCCATCATCCACTAACGGTTCTTACTGAACAGAAATATTTTGAATTTCTCTGTACTGCCAATAGGTTATCTGTGAGAGAAGAACGATGGGTCCTGATCTTCTCCAGGTTTAAATTTGTCATGTTCTACCACCCTGGTTCCCAAAATGACAAGGCAAATGCATGTCCAGAATATTTTTGGAACCCAAAGAGAAGTTAAATTCAGACAACACAATTCTGTCCCTAAAAATCTTTTTGGGTATCCTGCAAGCTTAAGGGAGGCTACAAAAGTGATCCTTTTCCTGAATCATCCTTCTAAGGACATGAAGCTCTCTTTCAAGAATGGACTTTGGAGGCGAGAACACCAACTATACGTTCTCGAGGTTGGTCGACTCAAAGTCCTCAAACAGGTCCACGATTCCAAGCTGGCTGGTCACCTAGGGGTTACAAAGACTCTGGAACTCCTGCTTCACTACTTCTGTTGGCCTGACTGAAGAAGGATGTGAAGAGATATATCACCTTTTGCGAGGTATGTGCCCGGAACACAACACCACAAGCTTGCCCTCTTGGTTTCCTAGAACCTCTGTCAATCCCATCCAGGCCATGGAAATCTATATTAATGGACTTCATGGTGGACCTGCCCCCTCAAAAGAAATGACTACCATCTCGGTTGTTGTGGACTGACTTACGAAGATGGCTCATTTTGTCTGCATAGAAAAGATTCCCACTGCCAAGCACACCAAGGATTGATGATCCAGGAGGTTTTCAAACTGCATGGAATACCAGATGACGTAGTTTAGAACAGGGGATTCAATTCACATCTAAGTTCTGGAAGAGTTTTTGCACAGCTCTGGGCATCACTATTAACCTATCTTCCGCTTTCCACCCCCAGTCCAATGGTCCTACCAAGAGAATCAATCAGACTTTGGAACAATATCTCCGATGTTTTATCTCCCACCTCCAGGATGACTGCGTGGAGTATCTATCAACAGCATAATTCACTTATAATAATGCCCAGCATAGTTCTATTGCCCAAAGTACATTCTTTGCCAACTACAGGATGCACCCTGTTTTCATTCCTGGCCTTCCCACCAACACCCCTGTTCTGACGGCCAACCAGAGACTGGCAGCATTTGCTGATATACAAAAGGAATTGAAGGTGCCCTTACAGGAAGCCCAGGATGCCTTTAAAAGAGCTGTAGACCAATACCGTCAAGGAGCTCCCACCTTCCACATTGAAGAAAAGGTGTGGTTGTGCACCAAGAATCTCAAAGCCTACGTCCCCTCTACCGAGCTTCGGCAAAGATTCATCAGACTTTTCCCAATTTTAGCTAGGGTCGGCCAGGCAGCTTTCCACTTGAAGCTTCCGGGCAACTTAAGGATCTTCCCGGTCTTCTATGTGTCCTTACTAAAGCCATTCCAGGAGAACACCATCACAGGGAGGCAACAACATCCTCCCCCTGCTGTGAAGGTTCAGGGTCATGACAAATTCATTGTTAAAAAAATCTTGGACTTCCGAAGACATTGGGAAGACTTCAATACTTGGTGCAGTGGTAGGGATACGGGCCGGAGGAAATCTCTTGGGAGCCAGAGGGAAATATCCATGCTCGCAGGGGAGTTTCACAAGAGATATTCTGACAAACCAGGCTCTTGAAGAAGGTGCCCACTGTGAGGAATCTAACCTCGGATCTCCCATACTCTAGCTGGCAACTCTCCCTGTTGAGCCATCCAAGCCTTTGGACAAGTTTCCCTGCTGAACCTAGTCTTGTTTCATGGTCCAATGTATTCTAGTTCCTCCCTCACTGTCCTGGCCCTGCCTTGGTTCCAATCAGGCTCATTATAAAAGCCTCATCCTGACGCTCCTCCAGTGTGAGATTATTGGTCTCCCAACTCTCTCTCGACGGCACATGTCAGGGGGGATAAGAGTCAGGCAGCTGGATTTCAACTGCCACTGACAGATAGTGGGGTCAGGAAAGAAAGTTGTCCCAAAGTGTTTGGATGACAGCTATCTAATGTGTAGAGTCAGTGTTGTATGAGTTAAAACATACCTTATTTCTGACCTGTGTACAGTCTTTGCCCTAAAAAATTTCCTCCCTTTATGATCCACTCCAAGTCTGGGGTGAGTGAAACACATGCGACACTTGGTGCCAAAACCTGCCCACTGGAAATACAGTTCAAATAGTGGCACAATGTGATCTAAGAAGCAAAAGTCCACAATTTATTTCCTCTGTTTGTTGAAGCATATCAGCTCGACTCTAACTACTTTATATAGAGCTTCAAGAACCCCTTTACTCTGAACGTGGACTAGAAAGGTGAGACAGAAATATAATTTTTCAGAAATACCTGTATGGTTAGTATTCAGTAATAGCAGCACGGTATAATAAGGGCGTACTAAACACACAGGGGTTGGCGTTGTCAGAACTCAGGGTTCATATATTTGTAACATATGCATAAAATCTGTTGTGACGGGTTGGTTGTCAGACAGACAGACATACATAAATGCTCTGCAGAGCTCTAAGCGGTCTCATGTTTAACACAGTATGATACTATCTCTATGCAGCAGATACATTTTGACACTCCTCACACAGCTGATATTTGCAACATATGCTCATACCAAAAAATGATGTTTTTTGCTTCAATCTTGCCATGGGGCAGCTAAATGAAAAGAAATATGAAAAACTGAAGCAAACATAACTTTCTGCTTGCTTCCGCTTTACATTGACAGCAAAGTTATAACAATATAAACGTTACTATTAGAGTTGATGCTCGCTCGAGTATTAGCGTCCTCGATGGTGCTAGTTTTTGGCTTCTCCCCGCTGTGACGTGCCTGTTTTGGCCCCTCCCTGCCGCGACGCAGCGCGCGTCATTGGCAAATTTTTTGTCTGGCAGGGGGAGAGAGAGAAACGAACCTAGGAAGAAAAAAAAAGCTCGGCACCCGGCATCCCACATACAAAAATGCTTGAATCTCCCATTGTAGTCAATGGGGTTTGTTACTCAAGTAGAGCTCTCAAATTTTACGAAAAGCTCGACTCGAATAACGCGGACCCGAGCATTTGGGTGCTCGCTCATCTCTAGTTACTATTCACTTTGGCTCCGTTTCTTGAGCTGAAAACAAAAGTACAGCAGCCTAAGCTTTTGCTAAAGTTTAGCCCCTTAGAGACAAACCTATTCTGTAACTTAATGATCAAGCGATTTACATCGTTACTTTGCAAGAGCTATAAGTTGTTGACATAGCTGTACGAGGGCTTGTTTTATTTTGGGATAGGTTTTACATTTTTAAAGGCATCATTCTGGGGTACATATAATGATTTGTAGAATTTGTATTACATTTCTGGGGTGGGGGAGGGGGGAGACGAAAAAAACATCCATAAATTCCATCACTGTTTTGGGGTTTTGTTTTTACAGCATTCATTTGGTAAAAATAACCTGATAACTTCCTTATCTAATTTTAGAATAACTGCAGTACCAAGGTTATAGAGATTTTTTCAATTTTTTACTACTTCTGCACAACAAAAACACATTTTTAAAGAAACACAATTGAATCTGCATTGTCCCACTCTAAGACCAATAACATTTTTATTTTTCTGGTAACGGAGGGTTGTTTGAGGGTTGTTTTTTGCAGTAAGAGGTGTAAGTTTTACTGGTACCATTTTGGGGTACATGTGACTTTTGGATTGCTTTTTATTACATTTTCGGTAGCCAAAAAAAGGAAAAACAAGAATTCTGGAATTATTATTTTTAACTATTTTTACGGCACTCGCCATGCAAGATAAATAAAATATTTTCATTGTCTGGGTCATTACAAATGCAGTAATAACTTTTATGTGTTGCTTTTTAAAACTTTTTTTGGTATTTTAACTTAAACTTTATTGAGTTTTTTTTAAGCTTTTTTTTTAGTTCCTGGAGGGGACTTGAGAATGCAATTGTTCGTTCACTAGAATAGTACATGGCATTACTTATGTCGTGTATTCTATCAAGCCTATAACAAAAGCCTATTAGACTGTGGGAGGCGGGGCCAAATAGGCTGAGTTACATGGCAGTCATGAGGCCTTTGTCTGGCTTCCAGCTGCCATGGGAACCCATTGGTACCTTGAGATCCACTGTGGGATGCTGATGGGTGATAGAAAGAGTCCCCTTCCCCTGTCATCTGCTTACATGCTGTAGTTGCTATTGATTGTGGCATGTAGGGGGTTAAACTATTAGGATCTGAAGTTTATCCACTGCTGGCTGTTAAAGCAGGAGCCTGGCTGTCAGTAGCCAACCAAGCCACCACCTTAAAAAGATGTATATGTAAGTTTAAAGCCAATTAGTGAGGTCAGTATAAAGGCGTATTGTGGTCTCTAAAGAGTTAAAAATGGAATGACGACAGGAAATTGGCAAACAGATTAAAACTGAAGGTCCTCAGTTTCAATGCATGTTTATCCTCTTGGTGACGGAGCTTTTTTGCTTTTTTCCATTTTCGTTTTTTCCTCCTCTCTTTTAAAAAATCGTAACTCCTTTATTTATCCATCGACGTCGCTGTATGAGGGCTTGTTTTTTTGCGGGACGAGTTGTATTTTTCAATGGTGCTATTTAATGTACCGTAGAATGTACTGAAAAAGTTTTTAAAAAGTGGAAAGCAATGGAAAAAACACGACATTCCACCATCTTTCGTTGTGTCCTGTTTCTACGGCGCACAAACTGCAACAAAAATGACCCAATAACTTTATTCTATGGCTCGGTACGATTGCTACCATACCAAACCTGTATAGTTTTCTTTTTTTACTGTAGTACTTGTATTTTTTTTTAAAGATATTTAATTTTTTAAAATTATTTTCTGTCCATTTTTTGTGCACAATAACTTTTTTTTATTTTTCCGTCGACATAGTTGAGTGAGGGCTCATTTTGTGCGGTACGTCCTGTTTCCGTTGTTTTTTGCAAACATTTGAGATTTTGATCGCTTTTTATTACATTTTTTCTTGGAGATAGGGTGACAAAAAAAGTGCACTTCTGGCATTCTTTATTTTTTTTTTTCATACTACGTTCACCGTGCAGGTAAAATAATGCATTTATTTGATAGATCGGACTTTTACGGACGCAGCGATACCAAACACGTATTTTTGCTTTAATATTTTGATTTTTTTTTTATTGCAAATATGTCAAAAGGGTTTTTTTTTTAACTTTTTAACTTTTTTTAATAGTTAGTAAACTTTTTTGTTCTTATTTTTATACTTTCTTTTAGTCCTCCTAGAGGACCACAACCAGCGATGCTTTGATCGCTCCTGCAGTATGACATAATGCTATAGCATTACGTTATACTGCTTTTTGACAGGCAGTCTATCAAGCCACCCCACAGGGATGGCTTGATAGGCAGTCTCCCAAGGCTGCCCTGGGGCCTTTTAGAAGGCCCCCGGCTGCCATGACACCTGCACGGCTCCCCCGATCTCACTGGGGGAGTTACGGCCGATACAGCTGATCGTGGCTATTGCCCACAGGTGTCAGCTGTAATAAACAGCTGACGTCCACACTGTATGGAGGGAGATAGCAGCGCTATCTCCCTCCATACATGTCCTGCAACAGCAGGACGTAAAAACACTATTGGGGTTAAGGGCACAAAAAGAAACATTTTCTTTCCTTTTAGCTGCTCCCACAACAGAACAGCTAGACAGAAACAAAAAAAATGTTAGTGTGAATTAAGTCTAACAGACATAGAATCATAGAATGGTAGAGTTGGAAGGGACCTCCTGGGTCATCTGGTCCAACCCCCTGCTCAATGCAGGATTCAGCCGTTGTTTGAACACAGATATTTGTCCAGCCTTTGTTTGAACACTTCCACTGAAGGAGAACTCGCCACCTCCTGTGGTAACCTGTTCCACTCATTGATCACCCTCACTGTCAGAAATTTTTTTCTAATATCTAATTTGTGTCTCCTTCCTTTCAGTTTCATTCCATTGCCTCTAGTCTTTCCCTGAGCAAATGACAATAGGACTGATCCCTCTGCACTGTGACAGCCCTTCAGATATTTGTAGACCACTATTAAGTCTCCGTTCAGCCTTCTTTTTTGCAAGCTGAACATTCCCAGATTCTTTAACCGTTCTTCATAGTACCTGGTTGTCTCACCAATTTGGTAACTCTTCTCTGAACTTGCTCCAGTTTGTCTATGTCTTTTTGAAAGTGGGGTGCCCCCAACTGGACACAGTATTCCAGATGAGGTCTGACTAAGAAAGAGTAGAGGGGGATAATTACCTCACGTGATCTAGACTCTATGCTTCTCTTAATACATCCCAGAATTGTGTTTGACTTTTTGGCTGCTGCATCAAATTGTTGACTCATGTTCAGTCTATGATCAATTAGAATATCCAAGTCTTTTTCACATGTGCTGCTGCTTAGCCCAGTTTCTCCCATTCTGTATGTGCTTTTTTTATTTTTTACTCTCTGTACATGATGCCTGGAATATCATTATGGACTCCACACATTAAAATAGTGAACAAACTTTACAGAATTCCATAAATAATAACAATAGTGTAGAATATACAGATTCCTACAGTATCAATCTTCAGTGTGCTATTTTGTAAAATATTTTTCAAGATATTCTTCAAAGAATGGAAACATTACACAAACCGTAACACAATGTATCTATCTCTAAATCACACATACTGTGTTTTCTACAATACAGCAATGTAGCAGTTTCAATATTTGTGTATTTTTCTGCTTCTGAAATCACTTAATTATAAAATTAAATTACCAAACAGTGATGAAACAAAACTGCAATATAGAGACTGATTACTATCACTACTTCATGCCCAAATGTTACCACTATTTAGCTAATTATTAGTACTGTGATACAGTGACTGCAGAATACTAACACAATTTCATCATTAATTATACCACCATATGATGACTAATAATTAATAACACCATATTAAGACCAATTATTATCACCATTGATAATTTTACCATGCCATGACTTAATAAAAACAGTATACAAAGACCAATAATGCCCCCTAAGGTAACTTAATGAGTTTTATGCACACACAGATCATACATGTGAACACAGCACTGATTTCAAACTTAAAAAACATTGAGTGACTCACAGGCAGCTTTTTCTCCAATTGTAGTCACTCACTTTTCTTCTCCATCTGGCTCAGACTGCCTTGATAGCTTTTCTTGAAAACTGCAGAATTTTTTACCAAGATTCCTTTGGTTCCTCAATTCTATAGACCATCCCTAGCTTCTATAGCAACACCCTCCATCCTTTAACACTGCCACCCTGCAGCTACCATCAAGACCATGCTTGCCTCCAAATGTTATTCTGCTGCAATAATAATGCATGAGGATTAATATAGACAACAGAACTTCACAATTGATTTAGATAGTAGGACAGACTGTTACATTAATTAGACCTTAGTCTTCTAAATTAAAGGGATATTGTGGCCTGAAGTATTTCTCACAAGTGCTTGGCAGTTTCCAACACTGAGGGCTCAGTCACACGGGCGCATCGGCACCCGTACCCGGCGCCGATGCGCCCGTGTGACTGACAGTTAGAAGACGGCCATACCTGAAGACTGATGAAGCCGGTCACATGTTCTTCCTCCAGGCGCTGCAGAGAGACGTCCGTCTTCAGGTACGGCCGTCTGCTGGCTGCAGTAACACGGGTGCCGATGCGCCTGTGTGACTGAGCCTTGAGATTGACTTTGAATGGACTGGCAGAGCGAATGCTCCATCATTTTTCTATTCGAATCCCACCTACCACATTCTTGCAGCTGAGGGGAATGGGAGATTGCAGAGTTGATTTCTGGTGATTGGTGGGAGTCCCAATGGATAAGTGCTAAATGCTTCTGGCCTGCATACCCCTTTAATAAGACACTCGCCCCCTCCAATTTAATTGAATCTCAGACTAGATGGAAAGAAGTCCTCTTATACTCCTCGAGTCTCCTCAACTTAAATAGCTACCCATTACAATATGTCCTGACACGAGCCAGTGTCAATCCATTGTGTGAGCCACTGAAAGTCTAACATGTAGGGAGAGGGATCATCAAAAAGTTTGTGTTAGAGACGGGGCCCGATACCTGCGAGTTGCTCGTCCAGGTGCTGCGGGGGCCGGGGCTGGTGTCTCTGTCCGGGGTTCCCCCACTCTGGTGGTTGGTGGCGGTGGCTGGCGGCGCGTCACGCATGGGTGCGCTTGCCTGCTGGTCGGCCACGCAGCACTCGGGTCACTGCGCACTGTCGGGGGGAGACGGTTTTATGATTCCCCCCATTGGCATGTGACTTCTTCCTAGGTAACTAATAATTCAGTCACCAGCAGCAGATACCCATACATCCGATATCTGGAGCACCGGGTGGCATTCACTGCCTGGAAAAAGGCCGGGAGTGCAAAATGCAGAGCCAAGATGGAGGTTGGATCACATCTCCACAGCATTCACAGGGAAATAAATATAGTCTTGGCAGCATCCAAAGTGATAAAATTAGTTACTACACACATAAGAAGAATGATGCTGACTTGCGCTTCAATGTGGTGACAAGGCACAATGATAGGCTACAGATCAATTAGAGCCTTTTAAATCTCTCCTCCCCCTCCCTCTTCCCCTCCCTTCCTTTATGATGAAAATACTGCTGAAATGAACACAAAAGCTACAGTGGGGTTAATATATCTGGGATAGAAGATGGAGTGTGCTGATAACTCTCTATTTATCCCTCCTCTTTGATATACTTGAACATGCTGTTGCTAGGCTACATGATGCATTGGAAATGAAACATCGTCATGTGACTGTGGGGGTCACGTGACCAGGGTTGGTCATGTGAGATACATGGGGATTAGGGTTGCGATGCAATACTATGTGCGACGCTGCACAGCGATGACACTCATCTAGGTGTGGCAAGGGCTCATTTAGTCCATTAGTCAGTGCGGGATGTAAGTAAGATTGATTGGCTGACATGCCCTCTATTAACTTCTGTTAACCACGACCTACCTGGTGAACATTAAATTAGTAGATATTCAACTGAGATTGGTGACTTGGTATCAAGAAGACATGAAGGGGTTAATTCACTTGATTAATTAGCTGATGTATTGTACCTGTGCTTTGTGGTGTTGCTGTATATTTAAATGTGAGTTTTATCACAACTAACTGAGCTTGGCAAAGACCGTATTTCTTTCTGTAAACGGTCAAACGTTGCTCGTTACTGTACTTTTATGGAGGAATAAAGAAGACTTAATTTTATCACTTTGGATGCTGCCAAGACTACATTTATTTTCCTGTGACTTCTTCTCACCCTCTTGGCTGACCCAGACTCTCATTGCCAGTGTTTCGTTTAGACTCGCTCTGCCTACACCCGCGTTTATTGACCTGATTTTCTCGTGTTTGACTTTGGACTTCTCTTGACTGTGCCTCCTGTTTGCCCTTTGTACTTCGCACGTGTCCTCCGGTTTTGACCCTGCCTGCTTCTCAACGACTCTCTGCTTTGCTCCGTTTGTTTTCTGTCCGTTTTCTCAGTGCTCCCATTCAATTTCCCTGTCCCTTCTTCTGTGGGGTCCCTGTCCCTAGTGCAGCGCAGGGACCGTCACCCAGTTGTCATCCTGGGGCCTAGCCCAGGGGGGCAAGTAGGTAGGGACACGGGAGAGGGCGGGTGTAGGGATCCCCTGTCAATCTGTCCCTGCCGGCCATAACAGAAACACTGGCCCTATTGCTGCTGGATACTCGTTTCGGCCTCCATGTCTGACCCCTGACATGGAGGCTGTTACGGCTTTAGCCAACCAAGTTCAGGTCTTGACCAGGGTGGTGCAAGACCTGTCCACTCGGCTCTAGTTACAGGAGCAGTGTGCCACCAGTGCCTCTGCTGCAACAGCTGCAGTCCTGGGGTCGGGGGTCGAGCCTAAGGTCTCTCTACCTGACGTTTTTTCTGGGGACCGCAGGGCATTTTTTTCTTACCAGGAAGCATGTCGGTTATGTTTTGAATTATGTCGCCACTCGTCGGGTTCTAAATACCAGAGGGAGGGCATAGTTATTTCACATTTTGAGAGGCGACCCTCAAAACTGGGCATTCTCGCTACCACCTGACTCACGGCCCTGCCAATCTGTAGATGTCTTTTTTACGGCCATTGGGCAGATTTACGACGAGCCAGATAGAGCAGGGTATGCCGTGATTAAATTATTGAGTCTTCGGCAGGGTAGACTTCCCACGGAAGAATTCTGCTCCCAGTTTCGGCAGTTTTGTGTGGAGTCAAAATGGAATGACCGCGCTCTGAAAGATTTATTTCTAACTCGGTTGTCTGAGTCCTTTAAAAATCTGTTGTTGTCGCACCTGGAACCGAGACATTAGAGCAGGCTATGACTATCACAGTAAAGGCTGACTGTCGCCTTAGGGCCTGACGTAAGACTCAGACCAAACTACCCGTGACCGGATCCGAGAGTTTGCCCATGACCTCAGCTACCAACGTAGTCGAGTCTATGGAGGTGGGCTCTATATCCGCAAAGGAATGCAAGGAATTCTGGCTCAGGGACCGATTATGCCTTTATTGCGGAGGTCCAGGTCATCGGGTCGCCAACTGCCTCAAACAGCCGTCGGAAAACTTCCGCTCCTAGGCGATGTCCGGAGGGATCACCTAGAAGCTCAGGTACTTCCAGAATGTTGCAAATTGTTTGTGTCATTCGCTATTTCTTATAATGCTCACCACCTCAACAGATGGGCCTTCATTGATTCGGGGGCTGCCACGAACTTCATTAATTTTGAGTTTGTCAAATCAATGTCTGCATGTCTTTTACGGTTGAATCCTTCAATCCGGGTCTCCAGTATTGATTCCACTCCGTTGTCAGCGGGGTTAATCAGTAAGAAGACTCCTGAACTAAATTTTTCTGTTGGGGCGCCACATTCTGAGGTGTGTTCGTTTCTAGTGATGGAGAGCCTTTCAGTTGATTTAGTCCTTGGGCTACCCTAGCTCCGGCTCCACAATCCCCAGATTGATTGAGCCACCTCAGAACTAGTGCAATGGGGGCAAGGTTACCGTAAGCATTTGGCTTCATTCCAGGTGCATTCCACTGAGTGTAATTTGCGGGGGTTACCTCCATATATAGAGGATTTTTCTGACGTTTTTTCGAAACAACTTTCGGAGACGTTACCTCCGCACCATTAATGGGATTGCAAAATCGATCTCATTCCTGGGAGCAAGATCCCCAAGAGAGGAATATAAAATGTAACAGTCCCAGAACGCGAGGCGATGAAGGAGTATTATATTACTGAGAGTCTTGCCAAGGGGCATATACGTCCTTCCAAATCACCCGCACGGGCAGGGTTATTTTTTGTGGAAAAGAAGGATGGTGGTCTTCGGCCCTGTGTCGATTATAGAGCTTCAAACAGGATAACCATCAAAAATCAGTACTTGTTGCCCCTGATTCCTGACCTCCTCAACCAGGTTATAGGAGCCCACTGGTTCCCCAAGCTCGATCTTCGGGGAGCATATAATCTCATTCGTATCAGAGAGGGGGATTAATGGAAAATAGTGTTTAATACTCTGTTGGGGCATTTTGAATGTCTAGTCATGCCATTCGGGTTATGTAACACTCCAGCTATCTTCCAGGGGTTTATGAATACCATTTTACCTGACATTCTGGGCACGTTCATGGTTGTATATTTGGATGACATTCTAGTTCTCTCTCCTGATTTGGAGAACCATGTTGAGCATTTATGGACAATTTGGAACAGTCTAGGGGTGCGGTGCTAAGTAGAGACACCCGTACTATTTCTGAACCGTTTTCTGTGTGCCTGTTAGTATACTTGTCGTCCAAGAATTTGAAATTAAAAGTGCCTTCCTTGAAGCTGGCCCCCCCCCCCCCCCCCGATTTGTGGGCCTTTCCCAGTCACCAGAGTCATCAATCCTATGGCGTACAAGTTAGCCCTGCCGGACACGTGGAGAATCCATAGGGTGTTCCACAAGGCACTCTTTAAGAGGTACGTCCCTTCACTATACAAAGATTATTATTTCTACACTTGTATTTCAGGGCAATTCTTGGAAGCTTTTTTTTTTAGCTAAAACCAGAAGTGGCTCCTAAAGAAAGGATACATTTAACTTCTTTTTTTAGGTCCAATCCAGATTTTGGCTTCAAAAAGGCAATAAAAGCTGCACTAAAATTGTGAAGCCTCATAGATACTGAAGGCTGTAAGGTGTGCTGGGAGTTGTAGACCACTGTTTTAGAGCAATGCTGAAGAAAGCATGCTCGATATGGTCACAATGAATGCTCTTTTTTTCCCCAAGTATTATACAAATTACTTTTCTATTATTCTATTCTTTTCCTTTTTTTTTTTAACTAGCTCTTCCATCATGTGGCTCCTTGTATCGCTGCTGTTGGGTTTACTACTAATATACAGATGGTACAGACAGAGTCACAGGCTGGAGAATCTCTCTGATAAATATGTCCTCATTACCGGATGCGATACCGGATTTGGAAATGTTTTGGCGAAACAACTGGATAAACGTGGAATGAAGGTTATAGCAGCGTGTCTTACAGAGACGGGGGCTGAAGACCTGAAGAGGGAGACATCAAGTAGACTACAAACTATAACACTAGATGTTTCTGACAGCAAGAGTGTGAGCTCTGCAGCTCAGTGGGTGTCTCGTGTTGTTGGAGACAGAGGTAAGTTAGGCCGGATTCTCCAGTGCGTATGCGTATTTGCATGAGCATAGTGTTTTTTGTGGAAGGAACGCTGCTGCATTACTGTAATTTTTATGCACAAGTTGTGTGCAATTTTGTACCCTAAGAACAATTCACCAATCCCCCCAGCCAAAATATTGCACTCACCCAAGTGCTGGATTTAGTTTCCCATGTGAGGCAATTCTACATACTATTGTGCCCCAATAGCACCTGCAATATCATATGATTACTAAAACTTGTCACTAGGGTCATAACCATATATCTAGCAGATAGCACTAGAGTAAACCCCATATCACACACGCCCTCGTTGATAGAGGTGAGTCATTTTAAAAAATATATTTTTATGCCATTCACTACCCTGGGGCCATTTTTTTGTAAGTTTCAGAAACTTTCTTTCATAGTTGACATTTAATTACGAAAATGTATGAACCATTAAAGGAGTTGTGCAAAGTTATAAAGTTATCTCCATCCAAAGGATAGGTAATAACTGTATGATCAGTGAGGGTCCAACCACCGAGAACAGGGGTCATAAAGGTTCCCTTATGAATGGAGTGGAAGATGCACATATGCACTGTCACTCCATACATTTCAATAGGAGAGCCAGAGATTGCTAAGTACTTGGCTATTTCCGATGCTCCCACTGAAATAAATGGAGCTGCAGTGTGCATGTGCGTCCTCCACTCTCTATTTATATAGGCACCTTCAGAACCCCAACTGTCGGGAGTCGTAGAGGTCCCAGAGATTAGACCAGGATCGATCATAAAGTTATTCCTTATCCTTAGAATAGGCAATTAATAATAGATTGCCAGGGTCCACTTCCCGGGAACGCCCCAGTGATCAGCTGTTTGAAAGAGTGATGTACTCATGCACTGACCTGATTTCTTCAGGCAGCAGACAGCTATGTTCCCACTGCAGTGGCCAGGCTTGGTATTACACTCAGTGGGAACATTGTTTGTAATACCAAGCCTAACCACTGCAGTGGGAACAGAGTTGTCCACTTCCTGCAAAAATAAGCTGAGTGCACAAGAGTACTGGCCTGGAGAACAGCTTTTCAGCAGGGATCCCAGATGGCAGACTCCTGCTGATCTACTATTAATGGTCTATTCTGCTAAAAGGAATATATTTGTAAATAGGACAGCGCTTCAGAGTTTAAACAATGCAAACAAAATAAAAGGTAGGGGACTCACCTGGTGTAAACAGCTGGACCCAGGGACTGGGCCAACCGTCACACTTGCAGTCCACGTAAGCCAAAATTAGAAGAAGCACCCTGAAGATCTGTGGTTTCCACAACTGGTAGAGCATCCAAAATCCAAGCAAGGTTTGGTGTAGCAAAAAAAAAAAAGAGTAAAATAAATTTTAAAAACTCCCGTGTTTGGGTCTGTCCAGTACACATGAATATCAAAGACTGAAAATGACACTTACTTGAAGGAGGAGTCTGGTAGAAACACCCCCCCCCCCACCCCCACCCCCGCATGGTGAAGCCAGAGGTAGAGAAACCAGAATTTAGAAGGTCCTTTGATGGCAATAGATAACACACACACATACAAACATAAAAGGCTGTAATGGCATACAATACGTTTCCAGGTAACTTCTGTTGAAAGGCCACCAATAATTAACAATTGGTCAAATCCTATAACTATGCTATCATTTTACAGAAAAAAAACTTCACACAATATGTTTGTAATGAGCTAGGACAGGTGGGTAGCTAATGTCTCTAACTCCCACCCAGCTGCACTACAGTGTATGATCGACAACAATATGGTATGTGCTCCTGGGGACGAGTGTAGCATGGTGCAGATCCCTAGTGGAACGGAGCTCCAGGAGTCAGAAAGAGTTTAACAGCAAACAAGCTTACATTTATTGTAGCTTCAGGTGGCATACAGGGGAATATTCCTTACCGTTTCCAAGATCCAAGTTTAGAGGTGGTGACTGGAGATACCGTTATTTATAACAGAATTCTATACTGTTTATCCAGATTTTTCACTGGGGCCTGGGAAGACTCCTACAATGACGTATCTGGCACTTTGTTCCTTCTTTAGACCCAGAAATAAGACTGCATGAGGTTTATGTTGATTTCCCTAAAAAGCTTTCTGTTGCTACACCTCATGCACTCTCTTTTCTGAAGATTCTGGAACTGTACAATGTTTTTTAAAAACTTTGGGGTCCTCCCAGCAACACAGAGCTGAGGGGCAGGACAACTACATTAAATAACACTGAGTAACGGAGGCTGTTCTATCCTCTGATCTAACCTCTCTGATCCTCCAGCTCCAGTATAGACATCTATCCAGCCTATTTAACGGGAAAAACAACCTAGAATCCTCACAGTAACGCACAGTTCTATGGCCGTACTTTCCCAGAATTGTATTAACACTTAGTAATGACAACTCATGGTCACTACATGTTCCCATCGTAAACAGCCCTTGAAGTCTGTCCCAGTTTGACGCCCATTTAAACATGCTTTGTATATTCAACATTTTTTTGTAGGGCTCTGGGGTCTGGTGAATAATGCTGGGATTCCTGGTGAAATGGCTCCCTTTGGATGGCTGAAAAAAGATGATTTTCTTAAGGTTATGGATGTGAATTTGATGGGAATGATCGATGTGACACTGACCTTCCTACCACTGCTCAGGAAAGCCCAAGGAAGGATTGTTAATGTTTCCAGTATTGTAGGCAGATTGCCTCTTATTCCAGGAGGTTACAATATCTCCAAATATGGCGTGGAAGTCTTTTCCGATAACTTAAGGTGAATATAATTTATTAAACACGAGGAGTTGGACATAAACATTTTAATACAATGGAATCCCTTATATCCCTGATATTAAATGTACTAAGCCCTGCATTTACTCCGGTGCACGATGTGCCTCATACATGATGAGTCACACACCTCTTCATATCTTGGTAGCTCCTCGCACCTACACAGACCTGTACGCCAGATCCAACCTGGTGTACCCTTCTAGCTAATTTAAACTTCTAGCCAGTTTGTGGTCTAAATTAAACATAAATCTGTCGGCCAGGGGCAACCATGGCAGTTGGAAGAAAAAGCCAAAAAGTTGCACATAGTTGCCCAAATTCCCACATTTGCAACTTTTTTACACCAGAAACTGTTGTAAAGGGCTTTGTAATGGTCACCCTATTCACACCCCATTCTATGTTAGGCTCTACTGACATCACCTTTGGAGCCTACATTGGAAGTATACCACAGGAGGCTCTCTTGACGTACAACTCCAATGGAAGGTTGCAACATATCCCACCACATATACATACAGCGGGATACATATACCTCTGCATAGAATAATAGTAAACTAACAGAGAAACACAGTCCAAAAAAAGGTAGAAAGAGGTGATAAACTATGCATTTTGGGAAACATCCTTTGCTTTCCGAAACTTTCTACCTTTTTTGGACCTTTTGGACTACTGGTTTTCTAAAAAACCTAAAGTATTTTTGCCTCACAGCTTCATGTTGGATCTATTTTATCCCCAAGTTTATATATGGATCCTTTGGCTATCGGAATTAACAATGTGCACGCTGTTTGGCAGATGCATGGTGTTTGCAGGTCAGCTGATTGGTTGATTTTTCTATCTGTATAGAATAGAGTCTACTACACTATTCCATACCAGAAAAAAATATATATACTGACATATACTGGCCTGAGGTATACAATAGGATACATCACTAAAAGTCTCCCATTGTAAAAAAAAACGTACACCAAACCATTGTTCTTGTGCCTGTATATTGAACAGAGTACATAGTGCACTGTTCCATGGTATAAAAAATTGTACCAGCCCGACGCAGGCTGAAATTTTTGAGGTATTTAGGTATACATTTTCTTACATTGAAAGTCAATAGCACATATGGAATATGTTTATATCCCTATTGACATGTATAATCTATTTTTCCATTCCAATGATAATATGGAAATTACGGAGAGTCTCTTCATCAATACATCGAATTCATAAGCTATGTGTACTCATTTTTATTATGATCTTTAGGCTTTTAGGGGAGCAGGCTTGTCCTCTGACTGCTCAGCTGTGAAATAAAGAGGTTCAATAAGTTGTCTTTGTATTGTGTGCACCATTATTTGTGAAGACAGCAGTGTTCACACTGGTTGCCATATGATTAGAATCCTTTAACCCATTAAGGACTAAGGTGTTTTGGTCCTAAACGACCATTTAGGGATTTTACCCATATGGTGGTTTTACTCCCTCATGTTATTTTCTTCAGGTACCAAAATTATATTTGCTGCATTTTTTTCCATGACATATAGGGCTATTTTTATTATCTGTTTTCACTGACTTTTTTCTTTTACATTTTTTTAGTTTTATTGGGGGTAAAAAGCTAAAAAAAAAAGATCTCTCTCTCTCTCCCTCTCTCCCCTCCGCTCCCCCCTGCTCACCGCCGCAACTCACCTGTCACCCACGCCGGCAGCCGAATCTTTAGAGACAAGCAGGAGGATACTCGGCTAAGGCACTACTCGCTCGAGTAGTTAGCCTTAGTGAGTATACTCGCTCATCTCTAGTAGTAATCTCTAACAGATCTGATCTGGGTCTACTAGGACCCTGCAACTCTGCTGTGCCAGGGGTCATCTGGCAGTCATGTGATCCCTGGGCCACATAGCAGAAGTATTACTTCCACTTTCTCTCCTTAGTACGTAACTCTCATTTAGCACTATGTAGCCTGGAAAGGAGAAGGCAGAAGCAGTTAAAAACCGCTTCTCCCTTCTCCTCCTGGTCCTTGGCTGTGACCGAGGATTCGACCCGCACCTGCTTAATTGCAGGAGCAGAAGCTTTAATCCCATGCCGTATTTTTGCTATCAGACGGGATTAAAGCCCAAGACCAATTGCTCGAAATCTACCACGCTTGGTCCTAAAAGGGTTGAGCTAATTTTGAATAATATCACATTTTGGAAAAGGAATAAGCCAACCGTATTAAACATCTTTGGAAATTTGGAGTTACGTTTCAGGGTTGTCACGCAGTACACAAAAGATAATTATGAACCAGTTTATAAACTTTTCATTTACATTTTGGTTACTACAAATCTGATGAATCTGCATATTTTTGATCTGTATATATTTTTATTTTTAGACGGGAACTTAATGATTTTGGGGTAAAAGTTTCGATAGTTGAACCGGGGGCATTCAAAACAAACACTGCAATGTTGCCTATAGTGAAGAAGAGTGTGGAGGATAAATGGAAGATGTTGCCTGCTGAGACCAAGCAGATCTATGGAGAACAATACCTCAAAACATGTAAGAGTTCATTATATGCTATTATGAAAATAGTAATCAGACTGATCCCTCTTCCAAGGTCAACTAAATGCAAACTGAATATTGCAATTTTCTAACATTTTTATCAGCCAAATGTGGCCTAATTAAATGTTGCATTATGTGTCATGATTAGAGATGAGCGAGCGTACTCGGATAAGCACTACTCGCTCGAGTAATTGGCTTTATCCGAGTATCGCTGTGCTCGTCCCTGAAGATTCGGGTGCCGCTGCGGCTGACAGGTGAGTCGCAGCGGGGAGCAGGGGAGAGCAGGCGGGAGAGAGGGAGAGAAAGATCTTACCTCCATTCCTCCCCGCTCTCCCCTGCAGCTCCCTGCTCCGTGCCGGCACCCAAATCTTTAGACCCGAGCACAGCGATACTCGGATAAAGCCAATTACTCGAGCGAGTAGTGCTTATCCGAGTACGCTCGCTCATCTCTAGTCATGATGAAAAAAATGTTATCGTTCTCAGCTGTAGATATGAAAGCTCGCTGTAACATCATGTATTTTTGTAAGCCATTAAAAGGTATCATATCTACAAGATTACTTGGTTTCTCTCACTGGGAACAATCACATTTTGCTCTACTGGCTAACACCGTACCAAACTTTTTTTGTGTCATGAAGCCAATTGCTCTGTAGATTTAATGGAGGGGATTCATCGAAACTAGTGCAATGGAAAAGTGGAAAAGTTACCCAAACCAATCAATTACATGACGTGTATTCTCTGGCTGTTAAAAACTAAATACTTCTTAGGCTCCCTTCACATTACCCTTATGCATTAATACATTTGCCCCTATGCACCGTATAATCGCATGAATGAATAATTGCTGCATTCAAGTCACAAATTTTAGCTATATATTCTCAGCCATTCACACGGGCCACTTTACCGGCAAAAAAATATGCAGAAGCGATGAAAACCATCAATCGCTATAAAATGCTTGGAATGACCAATAATGCTTAAATACAGCCAGCTGTCTTCTTTTCCCAGTGTTGTACGCTGAGTAAGTCTCTCCCCCTCCATTTTTTTCAAGTTTCCATAGAAGTCTATGGGAGCTTCCTGTGTATCTTGGCAAAAGATAGCGCAAGTCTTAAAAAAATATGCAGTAGTGATGAAAACCCTCAATCACTGTAAAATCCTCTGAATGACCAATGATGCTTGAGTAGAGCCAGAACACATCTTTTCCCAGTGATGTCCGCCGGGTGACTCTCTCCACCTTCCTTATTCCACTGAAGTCTATGGGAGCTTCCTGAGTATCGCAGCAAAAGACAGCACAAGACCTATCTTTTGACGTGGCGTATAAAATCGGCGACCGAAAATGGTTGCCGATGTGCCATTTTCCAATGCACTTTTTTTTACGTGCCCAAAAATTGTTAATCTGAATGAATGGATTGGAATCCAATGCTTCAGATGGTCAAGATTTTTTGTCGCAGCTGAATAACTGTGTAAATACGGTTGTGTGAATAAGGCCTAAGGGTGAGTTCACACATTGGAGATTGGCTGCAGAATTGCGGGTGCAGATTTCATGTTGAGCAATGTACAGCACAATGTAAGTGAACAAACCCCGTTCACTTACAGCAGAGAAATCCCACAGCAGAATAGAGTAATGACGCAGATTTTGAAATCCGTAACTGTTCTATTAGTTGCAGAAATGGCGCAGATGTTCGACACAGAATTCTTTCATTGCAATGCAGCGACTGAATTCTGTGGTCAAAAACTGCACCGAAAGCCAGATGCAGATTTTAGTGTAGATTTTCACGCAGATTTTGTCCTGGATTTTGTCCATGATGTGTAAACATACCCAAATTGTGCAATATGTTTTTTACAATCTCATTTGGTTCTCAGGCGGATCGCTGCAGAAGATAGCGGACACTGCCTTCACACCAAACTAGTGTCCATAGACTTCAATGGGCAGCTGTATGCCGAAAGAGTGACTTTTCAACATACTCTTGGCCAGGATGTATCAGGATTAGGAATGAGCGAGTACCCAAATGTTTGGGTCCTCGTTATTTGAGTCGAGCTTTTTGTAAAATTCGAGAGCTCTATTCGAGTAACGAACCCCATTGACTTCAGTGGGAGACTCGAGAATTTTTATATGGGACATGCTGGTTGCCAAGCTTTTTTTTTTTTCATCTCTCTCTCTCCTCCACCAAGCCAGCCACAAACCACCGTTGACGTGCGCAGCGGGGAGGGGCCAAAACTGGGGCGGGGTCGAACACGGTGTGATGCTCGCTCGAGTAGCGAGCACCATCGAGTATGCTAATACTCGAATGAGCATCAACTCGGAAGAGTACGTTCGCTCAACTCTAATCAGGATCCCGTAGCCCCACGTGTATTCAAATGTGCAGTTAACTGATTTTCAATAGACCGCCATGGTAGGGCTTATTCAGACGACCGTATGCACAAATATGCTCACCTCAACGCAAAGTATGCACAGCGAACAAGGTTGATTTGCATGCATCTTGGCGTATAGTACTGCATTTTTTGCTCAGGCAGGGCCTGTTCACATCTTGCGCAAAACACACCCACCTGGATTTTAAAGGCGATTTAGTCAAATGATGTATTCTAGTTTTCACAAAAGTGTGCAGTATTATGTGCATTTGCATAGACTTCTACGGGGATTTTGCTGTGCAAAACACAAAAAGATAGAGCAGTTTTTTTTTACATCAATGGGTCCTGTTCTCTGTGCATTGAACGTGTATATTTTACGTATGCAAAAACGCACGCAAACATGGTCATCTGAAAAAGCCCTTAGAAGGCTCCTTCAGAAGACCTTATTTGCGCATACAATCCGTAGAGAACAGAACTTATGTATTTCAATGGGTTTGTTCTCATGAACGTTTTTTGTGCACGCAAGAAAAATAGTACCTGCTGTATAATACTATGCACAACGACGCACACGAAAATCAAAGTCGTTGACTGCGCAAATACAGTGTGCTGAAGCGTGCGCAAAGGCGCATACAGTTGTCTGCAACTGCCCTTACACTGTGTTTTTTAAATCTCAGTTAGTAGTGGAAATACATTATGCAACTGTATAGGCGTACAATATACCCCAAAAATCTCTATATACACACAGAATCATTATAACTATTGCTAAACTGCCACCTAACCAATATAACAGGCTGCACAACAAGCGCACACCAAACAAAAAGGTGCAGTAAGCCAACCTATTCAATGAATAGCTGTGATTGGTTCATCGAGCGCTGGCTCTGATTGGTTCTCGAGTGCTGTGTCTCAGCCAGTGAGAGGCAGCGCTTCCTGGAGGTGGGGTTTTTCAAACCCCGTACTAGGAAGAATTGCTTGAAGACTGAAGACAAGTGCCAGGGAGCTGCAGAGAAGTGTGACAGCGGCTGTTAGGTGATGTATCTGTTTTTTTTTATTGCAGCCAGGGCTTATTTTAGGGCTTTTACATTAGGACTTCCTACTGTAAAAGTTGCAGCGCACTGCAAGAAAAATGTGTTTTCGTGCAATGCAATGCAACAGAAAGGAAGGCTGCATAGGGAAGCATTGGCTACAAAACCTTGCAAATTGCGGCTGTATAGAGCATGCAGCGATTTTGTATTCTAGCAATATCGCAGGCTACAAAACATCTCTCATGTGAAAGACTGCATTGGAAACAATGGGTTTCTCATACATGCATTTTGTAGCACTGTTGCATTGCTACAAAATCGCGCGATTTTGGAGCCCATGAGGAAGCGGCCCAAGGGCTCCTTTACACTGGTCGTCGCGATATCGCCATGAAAAAATCACAGCAAAATCACAGTTTTGTTCATGAGATGTTTGAGTGTCAGGTAGCCATCTAGATAACTCATAATAAACTATCGTATAATATGCACATAAAATGCAACTATAAATTACTAGAAGTAATAGGCTCATGGAGTTAGTAAACCCCCGTAGACTAAGCATCCAGGAATAACATTCACATCCATGAAGTGCAATAACCTACTGCAATACCAAAGAGTAAAAGGGGCATAAAGAAGTACTTAACCCATGTCTGCAGCGAGGTCCAAGAATGGCATCCGTCTACTACTGTACAATAGCATTTTGATGCACTTTATGTGCATAGTACGATTGTTTGAGTCATGGCTCCTTCAGACAAAGGTATGCGTAATTGCACAGGTTTCAGCACCTTGAACGAATTTGAATTAAGTGCGTAAATACGTCTGTCTGATGGAGCCCTTATCTAGATGACTACCTTTTGGGCGCTGTGAGCTTTGTATTCATTCTTTCCTATTGAGACTGATGTTTATTGTCCCATGATGGTGTCTTTTTCACCCTGTGGTAAATTTTGTTTTACTGTAGTCTTATTATGTACATAAGGGCTTATTTAGACTACATTCTCACAGTCAAGCACAATATTGAGCAATTTTCACAGCGATGCGAAGCGTTTTTGATTAAAAACCACATCGCTTCTGTGAAATTGTGATCCTCATACGTGCATTTCACACGCATTATAGGATTGCAACTATTTCCCCATTTATTTCAATGGAAAACATTGCGGCACACTCGCATGCACATCGCACGCAAGTGCCATGCGATGTCTTTTAATTGCTTAAGGACTATGCACCGTAAATTTACGGTGCTTGGTCCTGGGCTTTAATCCTGCCCGATCATATAAATATGGCACGGGATTAAAGCCTCTACTCCTGCAATCAAGCATGAGCAGGTCAAGTCCACAGCTGGGGACTCGGAGGAGAAGACAGAAACAGTTTTTAACCCTTCTGCCTTCTCCTTTCCCGGGTACATAGTGCTCAGTGAGCGTTATGTACTAAAAAGTGAAAGTGGAGGGGGTGTGGCCTGGACTGGCCGTAAGAGCTCCTGCTACCGGAGGCACTCACTGACAATCCACCGTGTGGATAAAATCACCACACGGAGACCATCAAGAGGTGGAACAGGCCAGGGGTTAAATGCCTTTCTTATCGGCGGGCAGAGGCCAGGATCCAGCCGCGGAGGGACGGAAGATGGGGCCGGCGGCAACGTGAGGAGGTGCTGCAAGGACACAGCACCTCTCCTGAGCAGCATGAGGTGAACGGAGGTTCTCCCCGCTCCTCCACCTCTGCACCCACAGGAGACAGTGGCAGTAATGGGTGCACGTAGCAGGGACGAGACCTCGGCGGTAATCCCTCCAGCCCTGAGGCAACAAGCTCCACGTGACAGCTTTCGTGGAGGTATGATGGAGGGGACAGAGGGGCACCACAGCTACATCTGCAAAAGATGAACACCTGCACCAGGCACTCTGAAGACTGCCCCCAACCCCCATCAGGGGTGCAGTCCACCATTTTTATGAAAGGACTGTCTCCCCCAGCCCCCACTGTTACACAAGATGGAGCTGCAGGGCTCTTTATTAGCCCCCATTCAGGTGGCTCCTGCCAGATCCTCAATGCGCCCTGTCTACCCCAGCGAGAGGGGACCAGAATCCCGCAGAGGGGGCACAGTCACCAGCTACAATTAACACCTATCCAAAAGCTGTCACGCAGAACGGCCAAAGCGCAGGGTTCCTGCAAAGGGAGGAATTGTTAACGGACAGTTCATGGGTCTCTACTGCATCCCCACCCCAGCAAGTGGGTCACAAATATACAAAGTCCGAATTCCGTGAACTGAGAGCCTAGTTGCAATCTATTCCTACTAGAGGGAATATGGAGGTGTATGCCTCGTGCTTAGAGTCTGCATACAAGGCTTAGATATGCTCCATTTATCAAGACATTCTCAACTTGAGAGACAGCGTCTCGACGACTGAGGGTGATGTGGCGTCCCTTGCTGATAGAGAGGAATACTATGAGTCTGCCCTGGCCACCATATCCCACCAGTTACACTTCCTCTGGATGATGTGGAAAACAGGGGTTGCAGAAATAACATCTGTATCAGAGGCCTCCCTGAGGATATAGAGCCCCCTTGGTTAGAAGTGATAGTGCGAAGCATCTTCAATGACCTGCAAGAGGCTCCATGTGATGCACCGTTAGAGTTGGACAGATGTCATAGGGACCCAGATCGACCCCGGGACATAGTTTGCAGGATTCATAAATTCCAACTGAAGGAAGACATAATGAGAGGAGCCAGTGAGAGATGCAAAATACTGCATGAGGGGGCATGGCTTCAAATACTGTCTGACTTATCCAGATTCACCGGGCTAAATTAAGGGCTCTTTGCCCTTTGCTCAAGGAACTCCATCCCCGGGATATGGCGTATAGCTGGGGGTTTTCCTTTTCGTCTTCAGGTCCACCACAGAGGGATTGTGAAGGAGCTGAGAAACCCAGAGGATGCTCCGGCCTTTTGTGAGATACTCGGCCTCCCTGTGCCCATAATATTGGGTTGGCCAACCCTGCCTTCACTACCTATGAATGAGCTTTCTCAACAGCCATATAGGGACCCTAGAAGAAGGAGAAGACGCCAATAGGGACGAGGTGGTGCGCATTTGCCGCCTGGCTCCCCGCATGGCTGATCGATACAGGTTGAAGGAACTCTGCTCATGCATTTACATGCGGGTGTGCCCTGGCTATTCAGAGGCCTGAGTTCCATTGAAGGGGCTGCTGATATTCTGGTTCTGAGTGAACCCCACTTCAATGTTTGTATTTGTGTTAAATATTGCTTTTTGTCCCCCCCCCCCCCCCTTCTTTTCTTTTTTTGTCTACAATAATACTATCTGTTTTTGCTTCTCCCCCTCCTCCTCTCACCTTTCTGGTGCACGGTAAGGCCCAAGTGACTGTCGACTCTCTGTGGTGGCCTCTGCTCCTCCCCCCTAGGGGTCCAATTTTATTTTTACCTTTCTCTCTTGCTCCCCCGCTTCCCTTCCCCCCCCCCCCTTTTTTTCTTTTTCTCTTTTTGTGGTTCTTTACCTTTAGTGTCCAACATTCTAGGTGGTCTCCACCATGCTGCAGCTGCAGTCCCTAAACATGGCTAAGTTAAATTTCTGCTCCCTAAATGTCCGGGGCCTCAATGTGGCACGATAAAGAAGCTAGATTTTGTATCAAATGCACAAGCTGAAATCTCATGTCTTATTTCTTCAGGACATGCACTTCCATGCAGGACACATTCTGGCTTTGAGAGATCGGCATTTTGTGGTATGGTACCTTCCCAATCAGAATCCTGCACAAATAGGTAGAACCATATTGGGCAAGTTGGCCGATTTTGCGGAGGGGGTGTAGTGTTAGGTACATTACGTTTAGCAGATTCAACAATTGTTTCGCAGATTTGTGTGGGGATGAAGGAATAGCTGTATTAGTTACCAGACCATGTCACACAAAAAACCCAGGGGAGGAGAAGGTCTCCCAGACCTCAAAATCTACTATTCGGCCGCAGTCCTCACCAGACTGGTAGAATGGCATCATCATGCAGCCTCGAAGCAATCGGTGGGTTTGGAGACAGTTCTGATCTGGCCCCACTTGCAATTACTGCAGTGGATCCCTGTGGAGGATAGGCCAACACCCTAACCTCACACTCCATTGACTCTGAACTGCTAAGACATGTGGGACAGACTGGCTACCAGTGGAGACGTGGCGATTTGCAAGGGAGCTTTGACCCCATATTCCATAACCCCGCATTTCCCCCAGGGCAGGAGAGACTGAGCTTCCTTGGCTGGCGGGAGGAAAATACACGTTGCTGTCATATTGTGGGTTCCGGGGTTTTTCCATCATTTAACGAGCTACAGGTGTCTTGACCGGAGCAGAGACTGCAGTGGATGGAGTATCTCTAGTTGTCTTCATTCTGGAGGACCCATTTGGGGTCATGTCCCTTCAGGAACCCCCCTGAACCCATGGAGGAATTGTTTTTGCGAGCCGGCCACCCCGGTTCGGGTCCTCTCTAAGAAGAGTCATTCTGGAGAGGCTCACAGAGGGTCTCCCACGGTATGTCGGGGGTTGGGGGAGGAATCTGGCCTTGGAGTTGCAGGACTCTGATTGGAAGAGGGCTTTCACATTTGCACACAAACTACCTATTGCCTATGCGGCGCAAGAGAAAAACATTAAGCTCCTTCCTAGGTGGTACAGATGCCCTGATTTGATTCACCGCATATTTCCCTCAGTTCAAGAGGAGTATTGGTGATGTGGGTCTGAGCTTGGTACCATGCTGCATATCTGGTGGGACAGCTGGCACTGCTGTCTATCTTTCCTGGCTCTTTCACCGCTATTAAAAAAAGTCTTTTGCAGCATTTCCTCACCGCGGCCTGAGCAGTGATCCCATGCCATTGATGGAGCAACATCGCTCCCTCGACCCTGGAATTTGTTCAGGAGATGAATCAACTAATGTACATGGAGGAGTTGGGCGACGAAGGTTCTGAGGGGCTATGCTTGAGTGGATGGGCCTGGGTACTGTGGAACGCATACTGTGATTCAACTGAGTTCTAGAATGCGGTGGATGGTAGGGGGATGGGCATCGAGGGGTTCTGTAAGGAGGCGCTGGGCTGGAGCTGTGACCTGGATGAGGCGGATTGGGAAGTAGGGCTGCTGCAGACAGGTTGTGCCAGAGGGTTTTTTCTCCCTCTATACTGAGTATTTTTCCCTTCCCTTGGGCCTTTTTCCTTTTCTTTCTTTTTCCTTTTCTCTTTCCTAGATCCCCTTTGTTTCTTTTTGTCTACTCTGAAGGCTTTAGTCTCTAGTTTTTATTTTTTATGGTTTAAGCTGTTTGAAAATTGTATTTTTTATTGCAAGCACGCGGAAGTGTCAAATCTGAGGGTCTGGTGTCATGCTATAATATTTTATACATGCAGTCACTAAGGCTGCACTGGAAGGACTTTTAGCAGAGGTTTTTGCTGCTTTGATTGTTATGACACCTGATTTTTCAAAATTCTTAAGCCAGTATTGCAGTCCTGCACGACCTGTTAAAGGGTGACTTTTTCTTTTGTCTATATGTATAAATATGTTAAAATCTCAAGAAAAATTTATTAAACATAAAAAGTGAAAGTGGAAATGTTTCTTTCACACTGCGAGCTGGCGATCACGTGACCATGGCTTTCCCTGTTACAGCAGAGCTGCAAGGTCCTGATTAGCTCTGTCATTAACCCCTTAGTGACCAAGCCTGTTTGCGCCTTAATGACCAGGCCAAATTTTGCAAATCTGACATGTGTCACTTTAACATGGAAAAACACCAGAAAGGTTTTGCATATCCAAGCGATTCTGACATTGTTTTTTCACCACATGTTGTACTTCATTTAGGCGGAAAAAATAGACTGATAGAATTTGTGTTTATTTATTAAAAGCGCCAAAATTGGGAAAATTTTGAATAAATCGTCATTTTTTCACATTTCCAACTGCAATATCTTAAATATGTGCAAACATAATATAGAAATTTTTGCTAAGATTTATATTTCCACCCATTTACTTTATTTTGGGCGCACATGGGAAAAACTTTCGTTTTTTTTTAACCATTTAGGAGACGTACAAATTTAACATTACTTTTTAGCATTTTGAGGAACACTTTGTTTTCCTATACCAAGCCAAGATTGGAAAGGCTCATGAGTGTCAGAATAATAGATACCCCCCCCCCCAAATGACCCCATTTTAAAAACTACACCCCTTAGTGTATTCACTGAGGGGTGTCATGAGTATTTTGACCCCACAGTTTTTTTTCAGGAATTAATTCAATTTAGAGGAGAAAAAGAAAAATTTCATATTTTTGCAAATCTGTCATTTTAAAGACATATTTTTTTCCTATAGTTTACATGAAAATCCAGATTTACACCCCAAAATGGATACCCCTATTTCTCCCGTGTTCAGAAATATACCCATTGTGGCCCTAATATTATATCTGAGTCAACAAATGGGCCCAAAATGAAAGGAGTAGTCAGTGTCTTTCAAAACAGAAATTTTGCTTGAAGTCCTTTTAGGCCCCATAGCACACATGTAGAGTTCTTGAGCACCCAAAACCATAGAAAACCCCCATAAATGACGGCATTTTGAAAACTAGACCCCTTAAGGAATTTATCTAGGGGTGTATTTTACTGCATATTTTGACCCCACAGTTTTTGAATGAATTCAAACCAAGCAAAAGGAAAAAATTGTGATTTTCGTTTTTTCGGCAATTCTGTTTTTTGTACAGCACACATATGAATGAAGACTTGCACCCAAAAATAGATACCCCTGTTTGTCCCGTGTTCAGAGACATACCTATTGTGGCCCTAATCTTATGTCTGGATACACAACGGAGCCCAAAATGAAAGGAGCGACCGGTGGCTTTCGGAACACAAATTTTGCTTGAAGTCCTTTTAGGCCCCATTGCCCACTTGTAGAGTTCTTGAGCGCCCAAAACCATAGAGAACCCCCACAAATGACCCCATTTTGAAAACTAGACTCCTTAATGAATTTATCTAGGGGTGTACTGCATATTTTGACCCCATAGTTTTTGAATAAATTCAAGCAAAGCAAAAGGAAAAAATTAGGATTTTTGGTTTTTTGGCAATTCTGTCATTTTTAAAACAGCTTTTTTTGTACAGCGTACACATGAATGAAGACTTACACCCCAAAATGGATACCCCTGTTTCTACTGTTTTCAGAAACATACCCATTGTGGCCCTAATATTATGTCCACATGCACAACAGGGCCCAAAATGAAAGGAGTAATCGGTGGCTTTCAGAACATAGATTTTGCTTGAAGTCCTTTTAGGCGCCATTGCCCACTTGTAGAGTTCTTGAGCGGCCAAAACCATAGAGAACCCCCACAAATAACCCCATTTTGAAAACTAGACCCCTTAAGGAATTTATCTAGGGGTGTACTGTATATTTTAACCCTACAATTTTTGAATAGATCTAAGCAAAGCAGTAGGAAAAAATTACGATTTTCATTTTTTGGGCTATTGTGTCAATTTAAAAACAGGTTTTTTGTACAGCACACATATAAATGAAGACTTTCACCCCAAAATGGATACCCCTGTTTGTCCCGTGTTCAGAAACATACCCATTGTGGCCCTAATAGACTTACAGGACCCATGGCTAGGCCTACAATGAAAGGAATACCCGTTGGATTTCAGGGTACCACTGAATAAATCTCAGGCCCCATTGCCCACTTATAGAGCCATTGAGCGGCCAAAACTATAAAAAAAAAACCTCAAATGACCCCATTTTCAAAACTAGACCCTTAACGAATTCATCTAGGGGTGAACTGCGTATTTTGACCCCACAGTATTTGAATGAATCTAAGCAAAGCAGAAGGAAAAAGTTACGATTTTCAATTTTTTGGGCAATTTTTTCAATTTAAAAACAGTTTTTTTTGTACAGCGTACATAGGAATGAAGACATTCACCCCCAAATGGATACCCCCATTTGTCCCGAGTTCAGAAACATACCCATTGTGGCCCTAATCTACTTACAGGACGCATGGCAAGGCCTATAAAGGAGGGAACACCCGTTGGATTTTAGGGCACAACTGAATAAATTCCAGGCCCCATTGCTTATTTGTACGGAATAAAAATTGAGTCCCTAAAAATTCCCCCCCCCCCTCCACACTCCGCGCCCTTTTTGGCGTTCGCAAATCTTAGATAAAAGTAATAATGTGAACTGTGTAGTATTTCCGAAGACAGGGGTAATTACGGAGGCTGGTTGGAATGGGCCCATGGGGCAATGAAACCGTGTATTCCCCCTCCTCTCATGCTTTTTGGGGGTATTTCGTGACCTCAGTAGCGGGTATGGGGTGTAAAAAGTGGCGTTCCATGAGTCTCCGTAAGCCTGCTGAGGTGCGGCGGTCTCACACAGAAGGCGCTCAACAAGCTGCTCCTGGAACTGCATGAAGGCAAGCGTTCCCGGGGCTTCTTGTAAATTATGTATTACAGGTAGCGGTCTGAATTACGCCGGGCTCACGCGGGTGCAGGCGGAATCTGCTTGCGGAGGCCCGCAGCGGATCCCAGCTGTGAGCCGGCTGTGACCCTGCGTACGGCCGCGTAATGTACTGCGCATAACTGCGTACTCACACAGGCGGTCATGCGCAGTACACCTTTTTTGTTTGCATTTCCCGCACCGTCGCTTAGTGATGACGCAGGTACCCGCAGCCCGTATACAACGTAGTTGCGTATGGGCTGCGGGTATATCCATGACCATGGAGCACAATAGGCTCTATGTTGCGGATATCCGCGGTAAAATAGAACCTGCTGCGTTCTCTTTTCTGCGAGTGGATTACACAATTCCAACCCGCTAATGTGAGCGGAATTGTGTAATCCAATGCGATTCATCTGCGTATTACCGGGATCAGACGCATGCGGAATCCGTAATTCCTATCCGGTCATGTGAGACCGGCCTGAGGTAGATCGCTACCTTTTTATCACGTGAGTGGGGAACGCTCAACGAGGCCCCTACCCGTCACTGCTCCAGACTCTCGGCGACCATTGGTCACTGGGAGCAAGGAGATTTTAAGTTTCCTGGGCTCCCCGACTCCTGCGCATGTGTCTGGCTTTTTGCCGGCAATCGCATGTGCAGAATTCGGGAAGGTCCACGGAGGAGGATCGCGTCGGGGTTCAAAAACGCAGGCCTCCGGTAAAAAGTTCCATCTCCTCTCACCGATCGCATCAGTGATGGGAGATTAAACTTCAAATTTTTTTTTAACTTTTACGTGATCGCCATTATTGGATAATGGCGAACACGTGACCAGGAACCGCTCACCGCGGCCCCCCGTGAAATCTCCATGCTCTTGGCTACGTTTTCTAGCCAGGAGCAGGGAGAATTTAAATTATCCTGGCAATCCACAGCTTTTGCGCATGCGTCCGCCATTTTGGCGACGGGCACGTGCGCAGAAGCTGTGGTAAGGTCCGCAGACCGTGGTCCCCGCTGACATCTCCTTCCTCCCGGCTACCTAGAGGAGCCGGGAGCCAGGAGATTTTAAATCTCCCGCGCCGCCAGGCCTTCTGCGCATGCGGCTGACATAATGCCGCCTGGCGCGCATGCGCAGAAGACCGGCTTTGGGGCTCGGAGTGGCAGGAGAGCGGGGAGCAGCGTACCGGACCCGGGTGAGTAATTTCAGCTGCTCCGATGGATCCGATCCATCAGGGCAGCTGAATCTTTAACTTTTTTTGTACTTTTATTTACTTTTTTGGATAGCGCCGATTGCAATGCCGGGGGGGGGGTCCGAACAGCCCGGGATGACAGCTCCATGCTGTCGGCGACCTGCGGACACCGACAGCATGGAGCTGTCACGTCCACAGCCCGAGGGGCTTTATTCTCTGCAGGATACGTGTTTTTACGTCCTCAGAGAATAAAGCCCACTTCGGGAGGACGTAAAAACACTATGGGCTGGTGGTTAACGGGTTAAGACTATGGATGCTCCAGTTGCAGTGGAAAAATGACATATAAAAAAAACCATGTGAATGTCCGTCCCCCAGAGGTCTTATAAAAAATAAAATAAAAAAAAACTAGTTACATAAATAAGTAAGAAAAAATTGCAGAATAAAATTAAAAAAAATACATTAAAAAATGACCCAAAGCTGATGTATATGCTCTCTAATCTGAAACCATGCATATTATATATCCAAATGTCCGAAACAAAATGAGGAATCCATTCCTATACTTTATTTTAGAGTAAATATACAATTTTTTTTTTTAAAAACTAGAAATGTTAAAAAAAAAATCTTTTTTTTAGTTTTTCACCCCAATTTATAAAAAAAAACCTATATGTCATGAAATTTTGGTAGCTGAAGAAAAAAAAATAGGGCAGTAAAACCACCACATTGGTAAAATCTAGAGATGAGCGAGCACCAAAATGCTCGGGTGCTCGTTACTCGGGACGAAATTATCGCGATGCTCGAGGGTTCGTTTCGAGTAACGAACCCCATTGAAGTCAATGGGCGACCCGAGCATTTTTGTATTTCGCCGATGCTCGCTAAGGTTTTCATGTGTGAAAATCTGGGCAATTCAAGAAAGTGATGGGAACGACACAGCAACGGATAGGGCAGGCGAGGGGCTACATGTTGGGCTGCATCTCAAGTTCACAGGTCCCACTATTAAGCCACAATACCGGCAAGAGTGGGCCCCCCCCCCCTCCCAACAACTTTTACTTCTGAAAAGCCCTCATTAGCATGGCATACCTTAGCTAAGCACCACACTAGCTACAACAAAGCACAATCACTGCCTGCATGACACTCCGCTGCCACTTCTCATGGGTTACATGCTGCCCAACCCCCCTCCCCCCTGCACGACACAGTGTCCACAGCGCACACCAAACTGTCCCTGCGCAGCCTTCAGCTGCCCTCATGCCACACCACCCTCATGTCTATTTATAAGTGCGTCTGCCATGAGGAGGAACTGCAGGCACACACTGCAGAGGGTTGGCACGGCTAGGCAGCGACCCTCTTTAAAAGTGGTGAGGCGATAGCCCACAATGCTGTACAGAAGCAATGAGAAATCCAATCCTGTGCCACCTCCATCAGGAGCTGCACACGTGGGCATAGCAATGGGGAACCTATGTGCCACACACTATTCATTCTGTCAAGGTGTCTGTATGCCCCAGTCAGACTGGTAATATGTACCTTAACAGTAACCGCGTTGGTGGTAATGTGGTGGTGACTGCGGACCTAGTAGCACAGTTGTATTTTGTTGGTTTTCGGAATGTGGCCAGGATTAAGTGGGCCGTGGCGGGGGGATGGTGGGGGGGCTCTCTTGTTGTGTCGGTAAAGGTGAAATTCTTGGACTACCACCAGACGAACCAATGCAAAGGCATTTGCCAAGAATGTTTTCATTGTTGGAGGAGGAGGGCGATGTTTTTGAGGCACTACGTGTCCTCTCCACGTGTCCGTGGTTATATGCACCTTAACAGTAACCGCGTTGGTGGGAAATGGCCTCGCCGCCATCATGTCTTTGGGAAGCCTCTGTTTCCACATCCCAGAGACATACCATTAGCAGCGGTATAGGCAGAGCCCAGAATTCGTAACATTTCAGCCGTAGCATTAGGACAGGCCCCACTAACATATCACTAGCAGCATTATAGGGGGAGCACAGTATTAGTTCCATTTCAGTAATAGTAGCACTCAAGACAGGCCCCAGTAACAATTCCAAAGCAGCAGTATAGGAGGAGCATAGTCTAAGTTCCATTTAAGTAATAGTAGCAGCCTACACAGGCCCCAGGAACAATTCCGAAGCAGCAGTATAGTGGGAGCGCAGTCTTAGTTCCATTTCAGTAGCTGCAGTATAGCCAAGGCCCAAGTTACATTTATGTAGCTAAAGTGTAGGCCAACCCCACACACCTTTCTGTACCATGAGTGCAGGCGAAGAACATAGAAATTGCTATGATTACACTGTAGGTGAGGGCCCAAAAAAATTGGTGTACCAACAGTACTAATGTACCTCAGTAAAAATTGGCCATGCCCAACCAAGATGGCAGGTGAAACCCATTAATCGCTTTGGTTAATGTGGCTTAAGTGGTAACTAGGCCTGGAGGCAGCCCAGTTTAACAAAAAATTGGTTCAAGTTAAAGTTCCAACGCTTTTAAGAGCATTGAAACGTATAAAAAATTTTTAGAAAAATTATATGAGTGAGCCTTGTGGCCCTAAGAAAAATTGCCCGTTCAGCGTGATTACGTGAGGTTTCAGGAGGAGGAGCAGGAGGAGGAGGAGGAATATTATACACAGATTGATGAAGCAGAAATGTCCCCGTTTTGGATGGTGAAAGAGAACTATGCTTCCATCCACGGGTGCAGCCTACGTATTGCTTAGGTATCGCTGCTGTCCGCTGGTGGAGAAGAGAAGTCTGGGGAAATCCAGGCTTTGTTCATCTTGATGAGTGTTAGCCTGTCGGCACTGTCGGTTGACAGGCGGGTACGCTTATCCGTGATGATTCCCGAAGCCGCACTAAACACCCTCTCCGACAAGACGCTAGCCGCAGGACAAGCAAGCACCTCCAGGGCATACAGCGCGAGTTCAGGCCATGTGTCCAGCTTCGACACCCAGTAGTTGTAGGGGGCAGAGGCGTCACGGAGGACGGTCGTGCGATCGGCTACGTACTCCCTCACCATCCTTTTACAGTGCTCCCGCCGACTCAGCCTTGACTGGGGAGCGGTGACACAGTCTTGCTGGGGAGCCATAAAGCTGTCCAGGCCCTTAAAGACTGTTGCACTGCCTGGGCTGTACATGCTGCTCGATCTCCGCACCTCCCCTGCTACCTGGCGCTCGGAACTGCGCCTTCTGCCACTAGCGCTGTCGGATGGGAATTTTACCATCAGCTTGTCCGCCAGGGTCCTGTGGTATAGCAACACTCTCGAACCCCTTTCCTCTTCGGGAATGAGAGTGGGAAGGTTTTCCTTATAGCGTGGGTCGAGCAGTGTGTACACCCAGTAATCCGTAGTGGCCAGAATGCGTGTAACGCGAGGGTCACGAGAAAGGCATCCTTACATGAAGTCAGCCATGTGTGCCGGGGTACCTGTACGCAACACATGGCTGTCCGCACTAGGAAGATCACTTTCAGGATCCTCCTCCTCCTCAGGCCATACACGCTGAAATGATGACAGGCAAGCAGCATGGGTACCGTCAGCAGTGGGCCAAGCTGTCTCTTCCCCCTCCTCCTCATCCTCCTCATGCTCCTCCTCCTCCTCCTGAACGCACTGAGATATAGACAGGAGGGTGCTCTGACTATCCAGCGACATACTGTCTTCCCCCGGCTCTGTTTCCGAGCGCAAAGCGGCTGCCTTTATGGTTTGCAGGGAACTTCTCAAGATGCATAGCAGAGGAATGGTGACGCTAACGATTGCAGCATGGCCGCTCACCACCTGGGTAGACTGCTCAAAGTTTCGAAGGACCTGGCAGATGTCTGCCAACCAGGCCCACTCTTCTGAAAAGAATTGAGGAGGCTGACTCCCACTGCGCCGCCCATGTTGGAGTTGGTATTCCACTATAGCTCTACGCTGCTCATAGAGCCTAGCCAACATGCGGAGCGTAGAGTTCCACCGTGTGGGCACGTCGCACAGCGGTCGGTGCACTGGCAGATTAAACCGATGTTGCAGGGTGCGCAGGGTGGCAGCGTCCGTGTGGGACTTGCGGAAATGTGCGCAGAGCCGGCGCACCTTTACGAGCAGGTCTGACAAGCGTGGGTAGCTTTTCAGAAAGCGCTGAACCACCAAATTAAAGACGTGGGCCAGGCATGGCACGTGCGTGAGGCTGCCGAGCTGCAGAGCCGCCACCAGGTTACGGCCGTTGTCACACACGACCATGCCCGGTTGGAGGCTCAGCGGCGCAAGCCAATGGTCGGTCTGCTCTGTCAGACCCTGCAGCAGTTCGTGGGCCGTGTGCCTCCTATCTCCTAAGCTGAGTAGTTTCAGCACGGCCTGCTGACGCTTGCCCACCGCTGTGCTGCCACGCCGCGCGACACCGACTGCTGGCGACGTCCTGCTGCTGCTGACACATCTAGATTGCGAGACAGAGGTTGAGGAGGAGGAGGAGGGTGCTTTAGTGGAGGAAGCATACACCGCCGAACATACCACCACCGAGCTGGGGCCCGCAATTCTGGGGGTGGGTAGGACGTGAGCGGTCCCAGCCTCTGACTCTGTCCCAGCCTCCACTAAATTCACCCAATGTGCCGTCAGGGAGATGTAGTGGCCCTGCCCGCCTGTGCTTGTCCACGTGTCCGTAGTTAAGTGGACCTTGCCACTAACCGCATTGGTGAGGGCGCGTACAATGTTGCGGGAGACGTGGTCATGCAGGGCTGGGACGGCACATCGGGAAAAGTAGTGGCGACTGGGAACTGAGTAGCGCGGGGCCGCCGCCGCCATCATAGCTTTGAAAGCCTCCGTTTCCACAACCCTATACGGCAGCATCTCAAGGCTGATAAATTTGGCTATGTGGACGGTTAACGATTGAGCGTGCGGGTGCGTGGCGGCGTACTTTCGCTTGCGCTCCAACACTTGCGCTAGCGACGGCTGGACTGTGCGGTGCGAGACATTGGTGGATGGGGCCGAGGACAGCGGAGGTGAGGGTGTGGGTGCAGGCCAGGAGACGGTAGTGCCTGTGTCCTGAGAGGGGGGTTGGATCTCAGTGGCAGGTTGGGGCACAGGGGGAGAGGCAGCGGTGCAAACCGGAGGCGGTGAACGGCCTTCGTCTCACCTTGTGGGGTGCTTGGCCATCATATGTCTGCGCATGCTGGTGGTGGTGAGGCTGTTGGTGGTGGCTCCCCGGCTGATCTTGGCACGACAAAGGTTGCACACCACTGTTCGTCGGTCGTCAGGCGTCTCTGTGAAAAACTGCCAGACCTTAGAGCACCTCGGCCTCTGCAGGGTGGCATGGCGCGAGGGTGCGCTTTGGTAAACAGTTGGTGGATTATTCGGTCTGGCCCTGCCTCCACCCCTGGCCACCGCACTGCCTCTTCCAACCTGCCCTGCTGCTGCCCTTGCCTGCCCCTCTGAAGACCTGTCCTGAGTAGGCGTTGCACACCAGGTGGGGTCAGTCACCTCATCGTCCTGCTGCTCTTCCTCCGAATCCTCTGTGCACTCCTCCCTCGGACTTACTGCCCTTACTACTACCTCACTGCAAGACAACTGTGTCTCATCGTCATCGTCCTCCTCACCCACTGAAAGGTCTTGAGACAGTTGCCGGAAGTCCCCAGCCTCATCCCCCGGACCCCGGGAACTTTCCAATGGTTGTGCATCAGTGACGATAAACTCCTCTGGTGGGAGAGGAACCACTGCTGCCCAATCTGAGCAGGGGCCCGAGAACAGTTCCTGGGAGTCTGCCCGCTCCTGAGCATGTGTCATTGTAGTGGAGTGAGGAGGCTGGGAGGAAGGAGGAGCAGCACACAGAGGATTCGGATTTGCAGCACTGGACGGCGCAGAACTCTGGGTGGATGATAGCTTGCTCGAAGCACTTTCTGCCATCCACGACAGGACCTGCTCACACTGCTCATTTTCTAATAAAGGTCTCCCGCGTGGACCCATTAATTGGGCGATGAATGTGGGTACGCCAGAAACGTGCCTCTCTCCTAATCGCGCAGCAGTCGGCTGCGACACACCTGGATCAGGAGCTCGGCCTGTGCCCACACCCTCACTTGGGCCTACGCGTCCTCGGCCGCGTCCACGTCCTCTAGGCCTACCCCTACCCCTCAGCATGCTGTATTACCAGTGATTTCCAAGCCAGGAAAGAAATTGGCGCAAGCCTGCAGCCAAAATAGAATTTTTTACCTTGTTTTTCAAAGGACAAACCACACTGCGTGTATTCAATGAATACTACTAAGTTTAATAACTGTGTTGTGGCTCTGCAAATGTGTCAGAGAACTGCAGTGATGCAAAGTTATTCGCTACAGCAGATCAGGGATTTCCCATGCAGGAAAAAAATTGGCGCAAGCCTGCAGCCAAAATAGAATTTTTTCCCTTGTTTTTCAAAAGGACAAGCCACACTGCGTGTATTCAATGAATACTACTAAGTTTAATAACTGTGTTGTGGCCCTGCAAATGTGTCAGAGAACTGCAGTGATGCAAAGTTATTCGCTACAGCAGATCAGGGATTTCCCATGCAGGAAAAAAATTGGCGCAAGCCTGCAGCCAAGATAGAATTTTTTCCCTTGTTTTTCAAAGGACAAGCCACACTGCGTGTATTCAATGAATACTACTAAGTTTAATAACTGTGTTGTGGCCCTGCAAATGTGTCAGAGAACTGCAGTGATGCAAAGTTATTCGCTACAGCAGATCAGGGATTTCCCATGCAGGAAAAAAATTGGCACAAGCCTGCAGTAAAACGTAGCTGGCTGCGTCTGATTTTTTTTAACGTTCTGCACGCAGCACACACGTACCCAGAGCCCTGAGGACTGTCAGAGGCAGGCGAGATAGAATTTTTTCCCTTGCTTTTCAAAGGAAAAGCCACACTGCGTCTATTCAATGAATAATGTATGTCTTCTGGCCCTGCCTACACAATTCTATCCCTGTAGTATTAATGCCGGGTGCAATGGTCTGCACAGCCGGTTTTGAGAAGAAAAAAAAAATATGCAACACTGCTAACAGCAGCCTGGACAGTACTGCACACGGATAGATGTGGCCCTAGAAAGGACCGTTGGGGTTCTTGAAGCCTACACTCACTGCTAACACTCTCCCTGCCTAACCACCACTTCTGTCCCTATTGCAGGGCGCAATGCTCTGCAGATCCAATTTTGAAGAAAAAAAAAACATACAGTGCTAACACAGTACTGCACACTATTAGATGTGGCCCTGAGAAGGACCGTTGGGGTTCTTGAAGCCTACACTAACTCCTAACACTCTCCCTACAGCAGCTCCAGCACGATACCACTGTCCCTCAGCTAACTCACAAGGCATCTGAGCCGAGCCGCGGGAGGGGCCGATTTTTATACTCAGGTGACATCAGATCTCCCCAGCCACTCACAGCAGGGGGGTGGTATAGGGCTTGAACGTCACAGGGGGAAGTTGTAATGCCTTCCCTGTCTTTCAATTGGCCAGAAAAGCGCGCTAACGTCTCAGAGAGGAAACTGAAAGTAACCGAAACATCGCGTGGTACTCGTTACGAGTAACGAGCATCCCGAACACGCTAATATTCGCCCGAGCATCAAGCTCAGACGAGTACGTTCGCTCATCTCTAGTAAAATCCCTAAAAAGTGCCCGGTCCTTAAGGTACAAAACAGCCTGGTACTTAAAGGTTTAAGGTCCCATTTAAAGCAAGGGGCGGGGCGTTTCGAGGGAACACCCAAAGATAGAAAAGGCTGAGATTCTTTTTTCCTCTTCCTCGCAGTGTCGCAAAAATCACTTCTGTAAACAAATCCAATCAAAATAGTGGATTTCGTATTCATGCAAGTTTTGTCCGCATTGCACTAAACACCCGCGATCATATAATTCGTATGAAAAATTTTTACATGGCTGTAAAAATTGCATGAGTTCTGTGCATTATTCAAACTTACAAGTAGTATTAACACATTGTAGTCAATGGGTTAATTTACATGGGTGATTTTCCTCTCACACCCATAGTAATTCACGTGCGATAATAGGACTTGCAATGCATGATGTCTCGCACAACACATAGATGGGGACACAGCAGCGGCGGCGAGGTGAGTTTTTATTTATTTTTTATTTTTTTTTCACACTAAAATTATTGTTTTTCAGTGAAGGGCTTATATGTAAAGCTCTTCCATGAAAAACAATTCAGGGGTGCCGGCAGACCATTGTTTTCAATGGAACCGCCGGCAGCAACCGCGGCTTCATTTAAAAATGCTCGAGGCTCCCATTGACTTTAATGGGGTTCATTACTCGAAACAAGCTCTCGAGCATTACAAAAACCTCGGCTCGAGTAACGAGCACCCAAGCATTTTGGTGCTCGCTCATCTCTAGTGACATCCATTTCTCCTGCCCATGTGCATAACCATACATTTATCAATATTGAACTTCATTTGCCATTTTTCTACACAAGCCCCCAGTTTATCTAGGTTTTGTAGCCGCACATTGTATTAATTATCTTGTATAATTTTGTGTCATCTGCAAATATCGATATTTTACTGTGCACTCTATCTATCAGGTCATTGATATATATATATATTGAACAGAATGATGCCTAGTACTGACCCCTGTGGCACCCCACTAGCGCCAGTGGCTCTATCAGAGTATGAACCGTTTATTACCACCCTCTGTTTTCTATCTCCGAGCCAGTTATTTACCCAGATACACATGTTTTCCTCCAGACCGAGCTATATCATTTTACATATCAACTTATTATGTGGCAAGCTGTTAAATGCATTAGAGAAATCCAGATATACAAGATTAATAAACTCTCCCAGGTCCAGCCTATTACTTACTTAATTGTAGAAGCTAATCAAATTGTTCTGACATGATCACCCTCTCATTAACCCGTGCTGATGAAGAGTTATGCCATTGCTTTTCTTGAGGTATTCTACGATGGCGTCTCTCAGAAACCCTTCGAATATTTTTCCAGTTACTTCAGTGAGACTTACCGGCCTGTAGTTACCAGGCTCTCTTTTAGACCCCTTTTTGTACATTGGAACCACATTGGCAATGCGCCAATCCAGTGATAAAACCCCGGTCTCAATAGTGTGCATAAATATAAGAAATAGCAGCCTAGCTATCGCATCACTTAGTTCCCTTAGAACCCTAGGGTGTATTTCATCTGGGCCTTGCGATTTATCAATTTCAATCCTCTTTAACTGGCTCTGCACTTTCTCCTGTGTTAGGCATGCAATATTTAGCAGGGGGTTCGTTTCATTCCCCTGAATCTCGTGTGACATTTCTTTTTTATTCGTGAATACACTTGAAAAAAAACTATTTAATAGATTTGCCTCCCCCTTCCCCTTGTTGTTTTGAGTACATTGGTGTAGTGCACATTCCCTTATTGGTTTTATTATATAAGTATACAGTTGCATATATGTTCGTCTGTACGGTTGGTGGGACAGTTTCACACAGTTCCGCCGAATGGCAATCAATGAATGTATTGTGAATTCAACCTAAATTTATAAAATCTTCAAAATCCTAGTTTGGTGAATGGGGAAACTACTGCACAAATTACATTAATTATCTTTTTATATGTATGCAGATCTAAATAATATGGACCTGCAAGTTCTAACAGGTTCTTCCAGGATCTACCTGGTAACCAACTGTATGGAGCACGCACTGACTGCCCGTTATCCGTGGACAAGATATTCTGCTGGATTGGATGCTAAACTATACTTTATCCCTCTTTCCTACTTCCCGACATTTATTACTGATTATTTGTTATCATGGAATGCACCAAAACCAGCGCAAGCGATGCAGTGATGCACAAAGTGTGTAAAGGTGGGTGAATATGAATACTCTTGAGAATTATAGCAGACTGTTAGGGCTTTTTTACACAACCTTGTTTGCGCAGGTCCTAGCGCATGGAAAATCTGCGTGCTCTAAACACAGGAATAGAACCACTTTAACCCCTTAACGACCAGCCCATTGCCTTTTTACGTCCTGCCCAACTGGGCTTTATTCTCTGAGGACGTAAAAACATGCGTCCTACAGAGAATAAAGCCCCGTGGGCTATGGACGTGACAGCTCCATGCTGTCGGTGGCCGCAAGTAGCCGACAGCATGGAGCTGTCATCCCGGGCTGCGAGGACCCCCCCCCCCCCCCCCCGGCATTGCGATCGGCGCTATCCAATGGATCGCAATAAAGTAAAAAATAGTACTAAAAAAGTTAAAGATTCAGCTGCCCTGATGGATAGGATCCATGAGGGCAGCTGAAATTACTCACCCGCCTTCTCCGGGGTCTTCTGCGGTGACCCGCCGCCGCTCTTCTGCGCATGCGCGCCAGGCATCGGGCGCGTGCACAGAGGGGCTCGAGCCCCGGGAAATTCAAAATCCCTCTGCTCCTGGCTGCTATGTGTAGCCAGGAGCAGAGAGATTTTAACGGGGACATGATCACTGTTACCCAATAGATAACAGTGATCATGTAAAGTTAAAAAAAAGTGTAAAAAAGTTTTAAAAACTTTTAAAAAGCGTACGTTTCATCTCCCGTTTCATTTCCGTGAGGGAGGATGAAAGTACGTACATAAGGCCCCCGGATTTATCCGCGGACCTTACCCCAGCTTCTGCGCACACGCCCGTCGCCAAAATGGCGGACGCATGCGCAAAAGCTGTGGATTGCCAGGATAATTGAAATTCTCCCTGCTCCTGGCTACAAAACTGAGCTAAGAGCCTGGAGATTTCACGGGGGGTCGCGGTGAGCGGTTCCTGGTCACATGTTCACCGTTATACAATGGATAATGGCGATCACGTAAAAGTTTTTTTAAAAATTGAAGTTTCATCTCCCCTCACCGCTGCGATCGGTGAGAGAAGATGAAACTTTTTACCAGAGGCCTCCGTATTTGAACCCAGATGAGATCCTCCTCCGTGAACTTACCCGGATTCTGCACATGCGACCGCCGGCAAAATGCCGGACACATGCGCAGGAGTCGGGGAGCCCAGGAAACTTAAAATCTCCTTGCTCTCAGCGACCAATGGTCGCCGAGAGCCTGGAGCAGTGGCAGGTGGCCTCGTTGAGCGGTTCCCGGTCATGTAATAAAAAAGTAGCGATCTAACATAGGTCGGTTTCACATGACCGGATAGGAATTATGGATTCCGCATGCGTCTGATCCACTGTATTACGCAGATCAAACGCATTGGATTACACAATTCGTTCACATTAGTGGGTTGGAATTGTGTAATCCACTCGCAGAAAAGAGAATGCAGCAGGTTCTATTTTACCACGGATATCCGCAGCATAGAGCCCATTGTGCTCCATGGTCGTGGATATACCCGCTGCCCATACGCAACTACGTTGTATACAGGCTGCGGGTACCTGCGTCATCGCTAAGCGACGGTGCGGAAAATACAAACAAAAAAAAGGTACTGCGCATGACCGCCTGTGTGAGTAGGCAGTTATGCGCAGTATATTACGCGGCCGTACGCAGGGTCACAGCCAGGCTCACAGATGGGATCCGCTGCGGGCCTCCGCAAGCGGATTCCGCCTACGGCTGCGTGAGCCCGGCGTTATTCAGACCGCTACCTGTAATACGTATTTTACAAGAACCCCCGGGAACACTTGCCTTCCTGCAGTTCCAGGAGCAGCTTGTTGAGCGCCTTCTGTGTGAGACCGCCGCACCTGAGCAAGATTACGAAGACTCACGGAGCGCTACTTTTTACACCCCATACCCGCCGTGAGGTCAAGAAATGACCCCCAAAAAGAGAGGAGGGGGGATACACGGTTTTATTGCCCCATGTGCCCATTCCAACCAGCCTCCGTAATTACCCCTGTCTTCGGAAATACCACATAGTTCACATTATTACTTTTATATAAGATTTGGGGAAAGCCGAAAAGGGCGCAGAGGGGGGGGATATTTTTAGGGAGTCAATTTTTATTCCGTACAAATGAGCAATGGGGCCTTGAATTTATTCAGTTGTGCCCTGCAATCCAACGGGTGTTCCCTCCATTATAGGCCTTGCCATGGACCCTGTAAGTAGATTAGGGCCACAATGGGTATGTTTCTGAACTCAGGACAAACGGGGGTATATATTTTGGGGTGAACGTCTTCATTCCTATGTACGCTGTACAAAAAAAAGCTGTTTTTAAATTGAAAAAATTCTCAAAAAAATTGAAAATCGTAATTTTTTCCTTCTGCTTTGATAAGATTCAGTCAAATACTGTGGGGTCAAAATACGCAGTATAACCCTAGATGAATTTGTTAAGGGGTCTAGTTTTCAAAATGGGGTCATTTGAGGGGGTTCCTTATCATTTTAGCCGCTCAATGGCTCTATAAGTGGGCGATGGGACCTGGAATTTATTCAGTTGTACCCTGAAATCCAACCTTTGTTTCTTTCATTGTAGGCCTAGCCATGTGTCCTCTAAGTAGATTAGGACCACAAAGGGGATGTTTCTGAACACAGGACAAACAGGGGTATCCATTTTGGGGTGAAAGTCTTCATTTATATGTGTGCTGTACAAAAAAAACTGTTTTTAAATTGACGCAATTGCCCAAAAAATGAAAATCGTCATTTTTTCCTACTGCTTTGCTTAGATCTATTCAAAAATTGTACGGTTAAAATATACAGTACACCCCTAGATGAACGCGTTAAGGGGTCTAGTTTTCAAAATGAGGTCATTTGTGGGGGTTCTTTATTGTTTTGGGCACTCAAGCACTCTACAAGTGTGCTATGGGGCATAAAAGACCTTCAAGCAAAATTTATGTTCTAAAAGCCACCTACTGCTCCTTTCATTTTGGGCCTTGTTGTGTATCCAGATGTAAGATTGGGACCACAATGGGTATATTTCTGAAAATTGCACAAACAGGGGTATCCATTTCGGGGTGCAAGTCTTCATTCACATGTGTGCTGTACAAAAAAAGATGTTTTCAAAGTGACAGAATTGCCAAAAAAATGAAAAATCACAATTCTCTCCTTTTGCTTTGCATGAATTAATTCAAAAACTATGGCATCAAAATACGCAGTACACCCCTAGATAAATTCGTTAAGGGGTTTAGTTTTCAAAATGGGGTCATTTGTGGGGGTTTTCTATGGTTTTGGGCGCTCAAGAACTCTACATGTGTGCTATGGGGCCTAAAAGGACTTCAAGCAAAATCTATATTCTGAAAGCCACCGATTACTCCTTTCATTTTGGGCCCCGTTGTGCATCCAGACAGAAGATTAGGGCCACAATGGGTATGTTTCTGAGCACAGGACAAACGGGGGTATCCATTTCGGGGTGCAAGTCTTCATTCACATGTGTGCTGTACAAAAAAAGCTGTTTTCAAAGTGACAGAATTGCCAAAAAAATGAAAAATCACAATTCTCTCCTTTTGCTTTGCTTGAATTAATTCAAAAACTATGGCATCAAAATACGCAGTACACCCCTAGATAAATTCGTTAAGGGGTCTAGTTTTCAAAATGGGGTCATTTGTTGGGGTTTTCTATGGTTTTGGGCGCTCAAGAACTCTACATGTGTGCTATGGGGCCTAAAAGGACTTCAAGCAAAATCTATGTTCTGAAAGCCACCGATTACTCCTTTCATTTTGGGCCCCGTTGTGCATCCAGACAGAAGATTAGGGCCACAATGGGTATGTTTCTGAGCACAGGACAAACGGGGGTATCCATTTTGTGGTGCAAGTCTTCATTTATATTTGTGCTGTACAAAAAAAGCTGGTTTTAAAATGACAATATTGCCAAAAAACCAGAAAACACAATTTTTTCCTTTTGCTTTGCTTGAATTCATTCAAAAACTGTGCGGTCAAAATGGGCAGTACACCCCTAGATAAATTTGTTAAGGGGTCTAGTTTTCAAAATGGGGTCATTTGTTGGGATTTTCTATGGTTTTGGGCGCTCAAGAACTCTACATGTGTGCTATGGGGCCTAAAACGCCTTCAAGCAAAATGTCTGTTCTGAAAGACACTGACTACTCCTTTCATTTTGGGCCCCGTTGTGCACTCAGATATAAGATTAGGGCCACATTGGGTATATTTTTGAACACAGGACAAACAGGGGGATCCATTTTGGGGTGTAAATCCTCATTTTCATGTAAACTATAGAAAAAAAATATGTCTTTAAAATGACATATTTGCAAAAATATGAAATTTTAGTTTTTCTCCTCTAAATTGAATTCATTCCTGAAAAAAAACTGTGGGGGCAAAATACTCATCACTCCCCTCAGTGAATACATTAAGGGGTGTAGTTTTTAAAATAGGGTCATTTGTGGGGGCATCTATTATTCTGACACCTATGAGCCTTTGCAATCTTGGCTTGGTGTAGGAAAATAAAGTGTTCCTCAAAATGCTGAAAAGTAATGTTAAATTTGTAAGTCTCCTAAATGGTTAAAAAAACAAACGTTTTTCAAATGTGTATTCAGAATAAAGTAAATAGATGGAAATATATATCTTAGCAAAAGTTTGTACAGTATGTTTGCACATATTTGATATATTACAATTGAAAATGTGAAAAAACGATATTTTTTCAAAATTTTCCCAATATTGGCACTTTTAATAAATATACACAAATTATATCAGACTATTTTCACCGCCTAAATGAGTACAACATGTGGTGAAAAAACAATATCAGAATCACTTGGATATGCAGAGCCTTTATGGAGCTATTCTATGTTAAAGTGACACATGTCAGATTTGCAAAATTTGGCCTGGTCATTAAGGCGCAAACAGGCTTGGTCACTAAGGGGTTAATTCAATTTGTTCTTCTAAGTGCATTTTGCGTATATGTAAAAATATAGGATCTGCTCTATTTTCTTGTGTTTTGCTCAGCAAAAGTCCCATAGAAGTCTATGGGAGGTGCGAAAATACACAAGAGGAAGGGTATAACACTGCACAAAATGCAGGGAAAGAACACATCTGGACCTCATTAAGCTTTAAATAGCCTTCATAATTGGTCCGAAAACCTATTGTTCCCATAGTAGGAAATGTTTTTTTGCTTACACTGTGAATGTTGACAGTATCCTGTGGACATCTCCACATTAGGTTTATTGCTTATATTTTTAATAGTATTACTAGTGTTAGTATTAATATAATTGTCTTTTTTTCCTTTGACAGATGTTTTACTCAGAATGTTCTGCGTTTGTTATATTACAAGCTTCATATCTTCACTTTTATCTATTCACTGACTATCAATCAGAGAAATCAAAATTTTCAGATCACCTCTAGTGTTGATGGATATAGATAAATGGATCAAAGTGGTGAAGTGGAATTCTTTATTGATCACTATGTAGCACCCAACCAGAGCCTTGGTCAGGTATAAACCATTGATGAAAATTAGGGGTTCAAATACATGTTTCGGAGAGGAAACTGGGATCGAAGGTAAAAAGTAAGGAAGTCAAAAAGGAAGTTGATACCAAGCAGGAAGAAGGGCAAAAAGACAGCTGATACCGGATAGGAAGAAGGTGAAAAGGAAGCTGATACCAAGAAACATCAAAAGGGAAAATAGCAGCAAAGGATGATAATACAAAATGTCTTATGGAAACTTTTAGAATATATTGGTTGGTGTAATTTACAAACAAGTTAACAGACACCAGCAAAGAGCTTGAACATCTGATCATGGAAAGGTCTTCATAATCTCTACCATTTTACCACCTATGTATATTAACTTTGTATTTCTTTGTGAAATGGAAGCGTTGCATGTGAGAAACCCCTGCTAACATAATATAGGGAAGAAAGGAAAACACGATGAATGAATTATGAGTTTTCTTTACTAACCCACCAATTTCATATTTTACTCTCTCGACAAAATGTCAGCAATGTATAACAAAGACCCGTCTTTGGTGACAGACTTCATGGACCATGCTCTGACTGATGTTAACCCCTGGACTCATTTCTCTGCAGGACGGGATGCCAAATTCATCTATTTGCCTCTTTCCTATCTACATACCATGGTCTCAGATTTGATATAAACCATCGGACAGCCTAGACCAGGAGATGTTATATGATAATTAGTCTAAAATTCCATTGACTTAATACTTGATTATATTCTGATCTCACAACAAAACCTAAATATGTGGCAAGGACTCATCTAATTCACTGTACAACAATTATCTTGCGGCAGAATTGTTTTCTGTTTTAGACTAAAAGGGCATTCCCATCCACAGGATAGGAATAACCTGCAAATCAGTGGGTCTGACCGTTTGAACCCCCAGCAATCCAGAGAAATCATCCTTAGCAGGTCCCAAATTTTTGACAGCGTTGGCCATACAGGCACACAACCACACCATTCAATTTAATACAACCTCCAGAGATAGTGCAGTTCAATCGCTTAGCAATCTATGTCAGTCCCATTGAAATGAATTAAACCACTAAAGACTTGGCCGTCTCTAGCAATTCCCATTGGAATGCATGTGCGGCCACTGCTTTTTAAACATTTTGGGATCTGCTGGGGTGGATTTCTCTGGATTGGTGGGCGTCCCAACTGTTGTCCCCCCACAGATCAGGCAGTCATTCCCTATCCTGTGGATAAGTATAATTTTCAGAGCTTGGAATACTTTTTTAACTTTTTAGTTTGTTTGCTTTTTTCAATACTTGTGACGTGAAAACCCATAATAATATAATATTAACCCAACAATAGTTAATATTATACATTTTTTACAATGAAAGAATGATTGCACTTCCTGCCCACCGCCGCCACTGACGTGGTGGGCGTGTCACATGACACAACGGAGGTGGGCGGGGAAACGTCATGCGGGAGCGAGGACGCCGGATCCGCAGGTAAGTATGGGGTCTCCTGGGGGGCGCCGTGACGGGCTCCGCCGCGGAATTTCGTGGCGGAGCCCGTCACGGCGGTGTGCAGCCGGCCTTAGGATACTTGCACACATAGCAGATTTGTCGGCTACAAATTACAAAGCAAAATCTGCAGATTTTACCCTTTTTTGAAAATAGTCTGTTACTTTGTGACACATAAATATAGTGTAGAGATAATCTACGCTAGAGGTAGAGGTGCTAATACACATTCATTTAATATTATAAATGGGCATAGGCTATGCTTTATCCCTAAAATGTATAGAATTCTCTAGGGAGCGCGACAAAACCAATTTATTTGGTGATGCGCAGGAGCATCTCCTCTGCCGTAGCGCCGTGCAGCATAGCGGAGGGGAAGGGGGTGAACATCATAAACTAGGCCTCTACAAACAGACAGACATGTGAGGGCAGGCGTCGTTGACGCACGTATACGACCAATAAGCTAGCAGGGATACACAGCGTAGCCCGGGATTAAAACTTGAATGAAAGACACATTAACATGGATTGAGATTTTAAAGAAAATCTGTGTTGCCCCTAGCAACCAATCATGGCACAGCTTTTAATTTTTCCTCAGCTGTGTAAGAAATGGTTTCCTTTTGATAATCGTATTTCCTATCCATTTTTCGGTCTTCTTTTAATATGCAGTGCAAATCAGATCTAGCACGTGGCTCTAGCAGGGCTGCGAAAATTACTAGAACCCAAGAATCTGATGACCGCGCTGAGGCAAGAAGGCATCAACAAGCTGAAAGACAAGTTGCTCTTAGAGCAGTACAGACCCAATATTTCAATCAGAGATGAGCGAGCGTACTCGGAAAAGCACTACTCGCTCGAGTAATTTGCTTTATCCGAGTATCGCTGTGCTCGTCCCTGAAGATTCGGGTGCCGCTGCGGTTGACAGGTGAGTCGCAGCGGGGAGCAGGGGAGAGCGGGCGGGAGAGAGGGAGAGAAAGATCTCCCCTCCGTTCCTCCCCGCTCTCCCCTGCAGCTCCCCTTCCGTGCCGGCACCCGAATCTTCAGGGACGAGCACAGCGATACTCTGATAAAGCAAATTACTCGAGCGAGTAGTGCTTTTCCGAGTACGCTCGCTCATCCCTAATTTCAATATGTACCTTAAGGTTGAAAGCGAACAACTGCGATATAGATCATTAAATCAGACGAAGTTAAGAGCAGAGAATTACGTCCATCTTCAAGCTGCTGCAGCAAATGACGCAAATGTTCATCCTAATAATTTAGACTGAATGGTTATTCTACCGGTTTCATTTCTAAATAGCCCAAGATACCTGCATGAGTATACTCAAGATGTATTCGCTTATGTGCGCTCGTATGGTCGCCCGGAATTATTTATTACTTTCACATGTAGCCAAACATGGAAAAAAATAGTCAATGAATTGATAAGAGTTTTTAGATTCAAAGTTAAAAAACGAATGTCGGTTATAACTAAGGATGAGCGAGTATACTCGCTAAGGCACTACTCATTTGAGTAATGTGCCTTAGACGAGTATCTCCCTGCTCGTCCATAAAGATTCGGGGGCCGCTGTGGCTGACAGGTGAGTTGCGGCGGGGAGCAGGGGAGAGCGGGCGGGAGAGAGAGATCTCCCCTCCGTTCCTCCCCGCTCTCCCCCACAGCTCCCCGCCCCGCGGCGGCCCCCGAATTTTTAAGGACGAGCAGGGAGATACTCGTCTAAGGCACATTAGTCGAACGAGTAGTGCCTTAGCGAGTATACTTGCTCATCCTTAGTTATAACTAAAGGAAAAATATATAGAGAAGTGTTGTGCTTTATGTATTCCATAGAATGGCAGAAGCGCGGCTTACCATGTGTCCACATTTTACTTTGGTTAAAAGACAAGTTGACACCCAATCAAATGGATAACAGCATCAGCGCTGAAATACCTGATTCAAGCAGTGACAAGGCACTATATGACATTATTGTTAAAAATAGGATTCATGGTCCATACAGCTCTAAAAATCCCCAATCCCCCTGCATGAAAGATGGGAAAAGGCACTAAAAAAGTTCCACATAAGCGATACAAAGAGACTGTTCACAATGAAAACAGATACCCCCTATGCCAACAAAGAGCGCCAATAGACGGAGGTCAAACTGCATCTGTAAAACTTCTAAATGGCAGTTATTCTAAGGTCGATAATAGTTGGCTGGTTCCTTATTCCCCTATTTTGTCAATAATGCTTAATGTCCACATCAATGTAGAGGCATGCAGTTCAGGGAGTGCAATAAAATATATATGTAAATACATCATCAAAGGCAGCGACCAAGCCACTTTCAATTTCAGAAACACAGAGCTCACAAATGCCATAGATGAAGTACACACATATCAGTCCCACCATTATATCAGCAGCAACAAAGCCGTGTGGTGGCCTTTGAGGTTTCCGTTACATGAATGGCATCCCACCGTGATACACCTCAGTGTACACTTAGAGAATGGTCAACGGGTCTATTTTAATGAAAATAAATTCCGTAACTGAGTATCCACACCACCAAAAAACCACACACACCGCATTTTTTTTATCTCTACGTTGAGGTGCCAAGATATTACACCTGCAATACATCAAAAAAAGCATGGAAACGCGGAGTTCAAGGAATCCATGTTCAGAATTGGCCTGGTGGTAAAGCTGCAGATGCTTTAGGTAGAATTTATACAGTGCATCTCAGCAACATGAAAAAAGTTTGGTACCATGTTAGCCAGTAGAGCAAAATGTGATTGTTCCCAGCTAGAAAAACCAAGTAATCTTGTAGATGTGAAACTTTTTAATGCCTAACAAACATACATGATGTTATACCGAGTTTTTGAACATCTCAGGGTCATAATTAGGCATAATTAAGCTCTCAGGCATAATTAAATTGATCCGAAGAGGCATGCATATATATATATACACATACATATGGCAAGGCACAGACATGATGTGATTAATTTGCACTTAAAAGAAAACAGGATGAGTAGAGAAATAAATAAATATTTAAATAGTCCACTGATCAACATGTGACAGTTTTATGTTCTCTGAATTAGTGTTATCAGGTAACTAAGCCTGTGTGTTATCTGTGTTATAGATTTCTGACACTTCCCATTCACACCTGAATCCTCTTGAAAAATTTAATTCTTGTTGAAAGTGTCAAAAGTCTTTATAGGGCCTCGGTCACACGGGCGTTTTTTGCCACGATTTGCGGATCGCATGACGGATGCGCATCCGCAAATCGCGTGACCGGAGCCGAAAAATCGCCCGAAAAATCTGCTCCTAGCCGCGTTTCTTTTGAAACGCGGCTAGGAGCAGTGGAGCACTGTCCAGCCCATTGAATTCAATGGAGCCGGCAATACAGCCGGCTCCACTGAAAGCAATGGGCTGCGGGCGATCTCAGGATGAATTTTCGGGAAGGGCTTAAAAATATAAGCCCTTCCCTGAAAATCATCCAAAAATGTGTAAAAAGTAAAAAAAGTAAAAGTAAAAAGATATATACTCACCTTGTCCCGGCAGATGGAGTTCAGCCGCGGCCGGCCGGCAGTTCTCCTTAAATGCTGTGAGTAGTATTCAGCAGGCGGGGATTTAAAATCCCCACCTGCTGAATGAGCTGCCTCTGATTGGTCACAGCCCTCACCAATCAGAGGCAGCTCTCACTCACCCATTCATGAATTCATGAATGGGTGAGTGAGTGCTGCCTCTGATTGGCTCAGTGCAGGGACCAATCAGGGGCAACTCTCAGCTATTGAATGGCATTTTAAATCTCCGCCTGCTGAATACTACTCACAGCAGTTCAGGAGAACTGCTGGCCAGCCGCGGCTGAACTCCGTCTGCCGGGACAAGGTGAGCATAAATTTTTTTTTTACTTTTTACACATTTTTGGATGATTTTCAGGGAAGGGCTTATATTTTTAAGCCCTTCCCGAAAATTCATCCTGCGATCGCCGGCAGCCCATTGCTTTCAATGGAGCCGGCTGTATTGCCGGCTCCATTAAATTCAATGGGCAAACATCATTCTTCTCTGCCACAGCTGTTACAGTGTGGCAGAGGAGAATGATCATTGTAGTATATGTTCTTAATGGGGTCGGCGCTGCTGCCGCCGGCCCCATTGAGCGCATATAGAGAAGAACAGGAATCGCGATCTGCGATTTCTGTTCTATAATAAATCGGATGAGCGCATAAAAAGCGCTCATGTGCCCGATACCATTGCAAAGCAATGGTTCTATAAAATCGGCGATCGCACGGAAAATCGGCCGTGTGACCGAGGCCTCAATTTGTAATCCCTGGGACATTCACATGTTCCACGTCTGATGTTGTGTACCTGATCATGTGCAGTAAATGTTCTGTTGGGGGGCTTTATGTTGGAGAAACAGAACAAAAATTTAAAGCGAGGATGAGATCTCACCATCATACAATTAAAGAAAGAAAGACAGAATTACCTGTGGCCAAGCACTTTTCTATTCACGGACACAGCATAGAACACATGAAAGTTATTATACTTAAAGGCAATTTCAAATCCCAAGCCATAGAAGAATTTGGGAGTACAAATTTATAACAACTTTTGACATCAGTCATTGGCCTACTTCTGCTACATTGATGACAGCATAATCTTCTGGGCCAACACTGAACAAGAACTAATAAAATTCCATAAAAGATTCAAAGCATTCCACCCCACCATAAACCTGACATTATGCTACTCACATACAGAAATCAACTTTTTGGACACCATCATAAAAATTTCAAACAACTCATTACTGACATCCCTATACCAAAAAGCAATCGATCAACATGGGCAAGTTTCCATCCTAAGCATATCAAAAAGTCAATCGTCTACAGCCAGGCCATCAGATATAACCAAATCTGCTTCAAACCAACAGACAGAGAGGAACATTTACACAATCTCGAAAAGACATTTTTAAATCAGGGATACCATCCCACCTCAATTGACGACCAAATCACCAGAGCCACCAGGATACCCAGAAATCAACTACTCCAATAGACAGAGAAAGAAAAAGTGGACATGTACCTCTATTAGGGACCTACAATTCACAGCTAGAGGTATTAGGGAAGACTGCTAAGAAACTCCATCATACTCTACATAAGGATGACCATCTGAGAACCATTTTCCCGGAGTGCATTGCCTTCTGACACACAAAAAGAAACTTATCCCTGTAAGGTAAAGACCTGCAAGACCTGCTCACATGTACTGACTGCGGACAGCATACAAATTCCCAACACACAGCAGGACTATAAGATCCCTGGGACATTCACATTTTCCATGTCCAATGTTGTGTACCTGATCCAGTGCAGCAAATGTCCTGTTGAGGGGCTTTATATCAGGGACACAAGACAAAAACTGAGAGTCAGAATGAGATGAATTACCTGTGGCAAAACAATTTTGTGGTCATGGACACAGCATAGAGCAGATGAGAGTTAGAATACTGAAAGGCAACTTCAAGTCGCAGTGTCACAGAAGAATTTGAAAGTATAGATTTATGGCCATTTTTGATATCCTCAAGAATGGAATGAACCTTGGAGGCGGATTCTTGCATCAGTGGAGAATATGAAAAGTGTGAAGGAGGTGAAGAGTTATGTCCTCATGGCATCGTCTCTTTTCCCAATCTTTTTTTTTTTAATTCATAAAAATGTCACCTGATGTGCTGGTCTGAAGGAGAGATAACACACATTATAAAACTGTCATAATCCTTAGCAGTGGACTGATCAAGTATTTACCTCTCTGCACATCTTGCCTGGTATTGTTTTAGGTGCAAATCCGTCTCAAATTTCTGTGTGTGAACATTTGTATATAGGTCAAGAGGGGTGTCATCTCTGCACATGATATATATATATATATATATATATATATATATATATATATATATATATATATATATATAGTAGAGGTGCACTATAGAGAATGGCCTGTAGGGGCAACAGACAGGCAGTCTGGTGCCTGAGACAAGGGAAAAAAAACACCCACAGGTGTGGTCAGTAAGTAGGATAAAGGTGTTTGTTCCAGCTACAGTCAGAGGTAAAGTGGGCTGCAACCCAGAGACAGGTCCAGTGAGAGGGACCTGGGTTATGAGCCAGAGACAGATCCAGTGAGAGGGACCTGGGGCTGTGAGAGCCCGAGACAGATCCAGGGGGAGACCTGGCCTGGGAGCAAGAGGTCTGGAGAGAGACCTGGACACTGGAAAGCCTATTTGTGTGCCTCAGGAAAGTTGGGTGAAACCTTCCTGAGGAAAGCAGAGTGAGTCCTGAACTAAAGACAACTGTATGAAGCTGCCCTGGAGAATGGGTGAGAAACACAGTTGGACTGTTTATTAAAACCCTGAAGTAAAAGGACATTTAAGTTTACTTGCATAAAATGCTGTGCTGAAGCAAGCTGCTATTGCTGTGAAGTTGAAAATAAATAGGAATTTGGAGTTTAACCCATTGGTGTCTACCTATGATGTGAGTGAATGATCCCCAGGTTTGTACAATATCTATATGATTGTTCTCAGTAAGAGAAACCAAGTAATCTTGTAGATATGATACCTTTTAATGGCTAACAAATATACATGAAGTTATAGCAAGCTTTCGGATCTTCTATGGAACGTTAATGAAATTAATTTGGATGGGGCATACACATATATATATATGTGTGTGTGTGTATGTGTATGCCCCATCCAAATCAATTAAATTAATGGTCCATAGAAGACCAGAAAGCTTGCTATATCTGCACTATATAGCTTGCTATAACTTACCTTTTAAATCTCCTCTTAGCCCAAAATTAGAAAGAAAAAGGAGTTGCTGTTCCAGTAGCCTCCTCTGGAAAAGCCGCCACGCTGCTTGATGGTGGATGAACAGTGCATTCAGTACTTAAGCTGCTTTTGAACTTAGCTTATGAGTGTTGACAAGTGTTGCAGCAATGTAAGCTGTTACTTTGGGACAAATGTACAATGTCCCATAAAAGAGCAGCTGAAGCACCAAATCGGACCATGAAAGATATTAATGGCAACAAATGTATCATGATAGGGATGGTGGTATTGATGGCTGGTGATTTTAGATAGAATCTACCTGTAATAAGTAGGGGCATACCAGCATGATGAAATAAATGCATTTTTAAAGGAGTCTATGTTATGGCAACATGTAAAAATATTTAGCCTGTCGGTGAATAATGTTATGGACACTGAACAAGTCACCTCATACCCTGTGGAGTTCCTTAACTCTTTGGAATTGTCAAGAGTTCCTTCCCATAAGTTGAGAGTAAAAGTTGGTGTTCTGGTCCTATTAATGCATAATCTTGATGTGCCAAAACTGTGCAACGCCACACGACTACAAAATACACACCTGGGGTGAAATAAATAAAAAATATTAAATCTTGTTATTTGTATAGAGTCGACTTATTCCGCAGTGCTTTTGAGTGACTCATGTTTTACTCCAAGTAGCCGGCTGCCTAAACCATGGAGGGATTGAACTTGCAACCTTCAGGTCATGAGTGAGAGCATAGAAAGTATATCTATGCTGTATTTAGTCAGGTAGCCAAAATTCTTTTTTTTCTTTCCTCTTTTTCTCCTCTTCCCCTCCCCTTTTCCTTACAAGTTGTTTGTCATTGAGAAGTTTATGCGATGCTGTTGAACAAAAGAAAAAGATTCTGGATATTTTTGCAGCATAGCCATTTACTCCAAGTCTCCAGATATCTATCCAGATTCTCATCTCGGAGACATCTAGTGTTTTTATAGCTGCTCATGTTATTTAGCTCATTGTACCACTTTTGAATGACGGAGGAATCTGTATCTTTCCAATGTCTGGGAATTAGTACTTTGGCGGCGTTTACGAGGAATGGAAGCAAGTTTATTTTTCCCATGTTTCCCGTGGTCTCCCAACTCTCCCTCCACTGCACATGTCAGGGGAGATAAGGATCAGGCAGATGGATTTCAGCTGAACAATACTTTTTGTCTCAGGAGATAAGCCACTGCCAGAGGTGTCTGGCAATTACTTTTTTCTCTCACTACATGCATGTGTATGGTGGGGTCAGGAGAGAAAGTTATAGGCAGCGTTACACGAGTTTAAACATACCTGATTTCTGACCTGTGTACAGTCTTTGCCTTTAAAACTTTCCTCCGTTTAGGATCCACTCCAAGTCTGGGGTGAGTGAAACGCATGCAAAACTTGGTGCCAAAACCTGCCCACTGTAAAGACAGTGCAAATAGTTGCACAGTGTGATGTAAAAAAAGTAAAGTCCACAATTTATCTATCCGGTCCGTTGAAGCATATCAGGTCAACTCGAACTACTTTATACAGAGCTTCAAGAACCCCTTTTCTCTGAACGTGGACTAGAAAGGTGAGACAGAAATAAAAATCTTTCATAAATACCTGTATGGTTAGTATTCAGTAATAGCAGCACGGTATAGTAAGGGCGTACTAAACACACAGGGGTTGGCGTTGTCAGAACTCAGGGTTCATATATTTGTAACATATGCATAAAATCTGTTGTGACGGGTTGGTTGTCAGACATACATAAATGCTCTGCAGAGCTCTAAGCGGTCTCATGTTTAACACAGTATTATACTATCTCTATGCAGCAGATACATTTTGATACACCTCACACAGCTGATATTTGCAACATGTGCTCATACCAAAGAATGATGTTTTAGGGCTAGTCCACACTGTTTTTTGCATTTGTCTAGCTGTGGGGGCAGCTAAAAGGAAAGGAAACGGAAAGGAAAAACTAAAGCAAACATAACTTTCTGCTTGCTTCCATTTTCCATTGATAGCAATGTTAAAATAAAATAAACGTTGCCAACCATTTTGGTTCGTTTCTTGAACTGGAAACAAAAGTACAGCAGCCTAAACTTTTGCTAATGTTTAACCCCTTAGAGACCAGCCTATTCTGTATCTTAAAGGGGTTCTGACATAAAAAAAAAAGAAATTGTACTCACCTTGCCTGGCCAGGACCGATTGCCAGGCATGTCCCCTCCGTCTGGCATCTTTTTCTGTGGCTTGTAGAAGCAGAGCAGGAGCGGTCAAAATCACCGCTTCCGGCTCTGCTCCGTCCGTCAGCCACTTCTGAGGTGAATGGACGGGCCGCCCACAGCAAGCACGTCACAAGCAGTGCTAGCTGTGGGCGGCCCGTCCGTCCTGGCTGAACTCCGAGATTCTGCGCGTGCGCAGTGGAGACGCGGCCCGTCCTGACTCCTGTCAGAGGGCGCTTCTCCACAGAGGAGACAAGTGGAGGAAGAAGAGGAAGAACAGCGCCTGCCGGGAGATGACCCCCCCCCCCCCCCCTCCCCCCCCCTCCCCCCCCGATGTCAACAACAACAGGAGACAAGGTAAGTATCATGTTTTTATGTTTTAGCAGCCATTAAACCGTGGGTTCCCTGGGTCCATTAGGCAGACCAGGGAACAATGGCTGGTAAAGCATAAAAACATTATTCATGTCAGAATCCCTTTAAGGATCAAGCGATTTTCATGAATACTTTGCAAGAGCCGTGAGTCGTTGACATAGCTGTACGTGAGCTTGTTTCATTTTGGAATAAGTTGTACACTTTAATGGCACCCCTCTAGGGCACATATAATGTTTTGTACAACTTGTTTTACATTTTTTTTGGGGGGGGGGGGGGGGGAGGGGGGAGATGAAAAAAAATATCCAGAAATGCCATTATGTTTTGGGGTTTTATTTTTACAGTATTCACCTTTTGGTAAAAATAACCTGATAACTTTCTTATCTGATCAGCACGATTACTGCAGGATTAAGTTTATATATATATAGATATTTTTTATCTTTTACTACTTTTGCACAATAAAAGCACGTTTTTGAAGAAAAACAATCGAATCTGCATCTTCTTACTCTAAGAGCCATAACATTTTTATTTTTCCAGTAATGGAGCTTTGGGATTCTTGCATTTTGCAGGAAGAACTGTAGATTTTAACCCTTTCCAATCCACTGTCTGACGTCTAAAGACATTCTCATTGACGGCTGCGCAGCTCCAATGTCGGAAGACGTCCGTCAGGGTATTCTTACTGTATATTACTGGCCACTCTGTTGTCAGGAGGGCCTCTTCAGCATGTCTCATACCAGAGTACTGGCTCTAGCCAGCAGATGGTGCCATTGTATGACGGCAGAATGAGAAAGCCCCCTAGGAAACCCTGAATCCAAAATTAGATTGCAAAGGGTTAATGGTAACATTTTGGGGGTAAATGTGACTTTTGGATTGATTTTTATTACATTTTATGGTAGGCAACAAAAAGGAAAAATAACAATTCCAGCATTATCTTTTTAAACTATTTTTTACAGCATTTAACATGCAAGATAAATCACAAATTGTTTTCATTTTCTGGGTCATTATTAATGCAATAATAACTATTATGTGTTGCTTTTCAAAAAAAAAAGTTATTTTACCCATTTAATGCAGGTTTTTGTGGGGAAAAATGCCTAGTTTTTTAAAGTGGATTTTTTTTCTTTAATTTTATTGAACTTTTTTGAAATTATTTTTTAGTTCCTGAAGGGGACTTGAAAAGGCAATTGTTCGTTCTCTAGAATAGTACATGGCATTACTTATGTAGTGCATTGTACTAAGCCTATGACAGCAGCTTATTAGACTCTGCAGGAGGGAGGGCCTAATAGGCTGAGTTACATGGCAGACATGGAGGCCTTTTTCAGGCTTCCAGCTGCAGTGGGAACCCATTGGTACCTTGCGAGTGCGAGGTGCTGATGGGTGACAGAAAGAGCCTCCTCCCCCTGTCATCTGCTTAGATGCTACTAATGCTACTGATTGGAACATGTAAGAGGTTAAAGTGCCAGGATCTGAAGTTGATCTATTCCTGGCGGTTAGAACAGGAGCCTGGCTGTCAGTAGTCAGCCAGGCCACCACCTTAGGGCTCAGTCCCACGTGCGTTTGTTAGTTGTGTTTGCGGTCCACATCTTTACAGAACTAATGCTTTTCAATGGCAGCGGTTACATGTGCGAATTTTACATGTGCATAAAATTCGCACCTACAAGGGATAGAACATATGGTTGGCAATGGACATGGTCACACGATGTTTTCTATGCGCGAATAAATGCACATAAAAACACCCATCTGACTGATCCCTTAATAAGATGTATGTGCAGATTTAAGGCTCAGTAATGAGGTCAGTAAAAAAGCGTATTGTAGTATCTAATGAGGTAAGAATGGAATGGCGCTGGATTAAAACTTCAATTTCAATGCATGTCTATGGGCGCAAACATAAGCGTTTTCTTTCCTTTTTGCTGCTCGCACAACATAACAGCTAGGCAGAAACAAAAAACGCCAGTGTGAACTAAGCCTAATAGGCACTCCCTGTACGTGATGCCTGGAATATCATTAGGAACTCCACACATTAAAATAGTGAACAATCTTTACAGAAAACTATATATAATAACAATAGTGTAGATAATACAGATTCTTGCTGTATAATCTATATATTATTTTCAAGATATTCTTCAAGGAATGGAAACGTTACACTTAGGCTGCATTCCCACGAACGTATATCGGCTGTCCTCATGTGCAGTGGGGGGGACGATGGAAGAGCCAGGAGCAGGAACTGAGCTCCCGCCCCCTCTCTGCCTCCTCTCCACCCCTGTGCACTATTTGCAATGAAAGGAGGTGGGGCGGGGGTGGGGCTAAGTTCTAAGAATTAGGCCCGCCCCGCCTCTCCCCATTGCAAATAGTGCAGAGGGCGGAGAGGAGGCAGAGAGGGGGCGGGAGCTCAGTTCCTGCTCCTGGCTCTTCCATCCATCCCCCCCCTGCACATGAGGACAACGTATATCGGCTTGGTGGGAAAACCGAGCCGATATACGTTCGTGGGAATGCACCCTTAGGCCTCAGTCAGACGGGCGTTTTGTTGCGCGATTTGCGCATGCGCATGCGTCCGGCAATTTTTTTTTTTAAACCATTGCTTTGCAATGGTATCGGACACATGAGCGCTTTTTATGCGCTCGTCCGATAAATTATAGAACAGAAATCGCAGATCGCACCTATCTGCGATCTGCGATTCCTGTTCTCTTCTCTATATGCGCTCAATGGGGCCGGCGGCAGCAGCGCCGACCCGATTGAGAACATATAGAAGACAAATCATTCTTCTCTGCCACAGCTGTAACAGCTGTGGCAGAGGAGAATGATGTTTGCCCATTGAATTCAATGGAGCCGGCAATACAGGCGGCTCCATTGAAAGCAATGGGCTGCCGGCGTGCGCGGGATGAATTGTCCGGAAGGGCTTAAATATATAAGCCCTTCCCTGCAATTTATCCAGAAAAGTGTTAAAATAAAAAATATATATGTACTCACCTGCTCCCGGCAGTCGGAGTTCCGAGCGGCCGGCCTGCAGTGGGTGTGAAGGGGGTGTGAGTCAGACCTGCCCCCTGATTGGCTCAGCGCTGTATTGCCGGCTCCATTGAATGCAATGCGCTGGACAGCTCCGGCCCGTTTCTAATGAAACGCGGCTAGGAGCAGATTTTCGGGCGATTTTCGGGCACCGGTCACGCGATTTGCGGATGCGCATCCGTCATGCGATCCGCAAATCGCGCGAAAAAACGCCCGTCTGACTAAGGCCTTAAACTGTAACACAATCCATCTGTCTCTAATCACACATAATGTATTTTCCACAATATAGCCGACTCAATATCTGTATTTTTTTGCCTGCTTCAAAAATCCCCTTATTATGAAATGAAACAACCAAACATTGGTAAAATAAAACTGCAATATAAAGACTGATTAATATCACCACTTCATGGCCAAATGTTACCACAATTTAGCTAATTATCAGCAGCACCATATAGTGACTGTAGAATAGTAACACCATTTCATCATCAATTATACCACCATATAACACCATATCATGACCAACTATTACCACCATTTATAATTTCACTATACTGTGACAATATTCAAAGACCAATAATGCCCCTATACAGTAACTAAATAAGTTTTATACAGGCGGAGATCATACTTGCGAACTTAGCAATTCAGAAGCAGTCAGAGCAGAACTACAATAACATTCAGTGACTCAAAGGCAACTTTTTCTCTAATCGTAGTCACTCACTTTTCTTCTCCATCCGGCTCAGACTGCCTTGATAGCTTCTCTTGACAACTGCATAACTTTTTTGCCAAGATTCTTTTGGCTCCTCACTTCTACAGACCATCCCTAGCTTCTACAGCAACATCTCCCATCCTTTAACACTGCCATCCTCCAGATACCATCAAGACCGTGCCTGCTGCTGTCCCAGCTGCCCCTGTTGCTGTACTGAACTGCTATACAATGCCCCTAAATGTTATTCTGCTCCCATAATAGTGCACGAGGACTAATATAGACACCTGAACCTCAAAATTGATTTAGATATATATATTATACACACTTTTTATACATTTATAGCTTCTTTTCTTTAGGTCCAATCCAGATTTTGGCTTCAAAGAGGCAATATTAAAATTGTAGAAGCCTCATAGTTAGATACTGAAGGCTATAAGGCATGCTAGGAATTGTAGGCCGCAGTTCTAGAGCAATTCTAAAGAACGCATGCCCAATATAGTCACAATGAATGCTCATTTTCCAAATACTATAAGAATGACTTTTTCTATTATTCTATTTTACTATTCTCCTTTTTCTCTGTCTTCTTTTTCAAATAGCTCTTCCATCATGTGGCTCCTTGTATTGCTGCTGTTGGGTTTGCTACTAATATACAGATGGTACAGACAGAGTCACAGGCTGGAGAATCTCTCTGATAAATATGTCCTCATTACCGGATGTGATACCGGATTTGGAAATGTTTTGGCAAAGCAACTGGACAAACGTGGAATGAAGGTTCTAGCAGCTTGTCTAACAGAGACGGGGGCTGAAGACCTGAAGAGGGAGACATCTAGTAGACTACAAACTATAACACTAGATGTTTCTGACAGCAAGAGTGTGAGCTCTGCAGCTCAGTGGGTGTCTCGTGTTGTTGGAGACAGAGGTAAGTTAGGCCGGATTCTCCAGTGTGTATGCGTATTTGTTCGCTTATTAGGATAGCATATTTGTGGAATGACCTTTACCTTTTTGCGCATTGGCATATTTTACTCCAATTTTTGCACAGTCGAGTAGTGGCAATTTTGCACACTAATTAATATTCACCAATCCTCACAGCCAAAATAATGCACTCACCCAAGTGCTGGATTTAGTTCCCCATCTGATGGTAATTCTACATACTATTGTGCCCTAATAGCATCTGCAATATCATAGAATTACTAAAACTTATCACTAGGGTCATAACCATATATCTAGCAGTTAGCACTAGAGTAAACTCCATGTTGCACACACTCTTATTGATAGAGGTGAGTCATTTTTAAAAATATTTTTATGCCATTCGCTACCCTGAGGCCATTTTTTTTTGCAATTGTCAGAAAATCCCTTTAAGGCCTTAGTCAGACGGGCGTTTTTAGCCGCGATTTGCGCATGCGCATGCGTCCGGCGATTTTATAAAACCATTGCTTTGCAATGGTATCGGACACATGAGCGCTTTTTATGCGCTCGTCCGATAAATTATAGAACAAAAAATCGCAGATCACACCTATGTGCGATCTGCGATTCCTGTTCTCTTCTCTATATGCGCTCAATGGGGCCGGCGGCAGCAGCGCCGACCCCATTGAGAACATATAGAAGACAAATCATTCTTCTCTGCCACAGCTGTAACAGCTGTGGCAGAGAATGATGTTTGCCCATTGAATTCAATGGAGCCGGCAATACAACCGTCTCCATTGAAAGCAATGGGCTGCCGGCGAGCGCTGGATGAATTGTCGGGAAGGGCTTAAATATATAAGCCCTTCCCTGCAATTCATCCTAAAATGTGTTAAAATTAAAAAAAATTGTATACTCACCTTTCCGCTGCAGCCGGAGTTGTGCCGCGGCCGCTGTCAGTTCTCCTGAACTGCTTCTCGGCACTATTCAGCCGGCGGGGCTTTAAAATCCCCGCCTGCTGAATGAGTTACCTCTGATTGGTCACAGCCTGACCAATCAGAGGCAGGTTTCACTCACACACCCATTCAAGAATTCATGAATGGGTGAGTGACTGCTGCCTCTCATTGGCTCAGCGGGACCAATCGGGCAAATCCCCGCCTCCAGAAACACAGCCAATCACAGCCATTCAATGACATCATTGTCATTGGCTGTGATTGGCTGAAGGCACGTGTGTTTCTGGAGGCGGGGATTTAAAGCCCTTCGTAGAGAAAGCAATGCTCTGCCGGGAACCAGGAGGGAGCGACAGCCTGCAGGAGCACCGCAGAACGTCAGAAGAAGTGAGTAATGATTTTTATTCTTTGCTCCACTGTATTGCCGGCGTATAAGGTGACAGTTGGGGGGTCGTCTTATACGCCCCGTCGCCTTATACGCCGGTATATATTTTTATTGTAACACATTTCTGGATGAATTGCAGGGAAGGGCTTATATATTTAAGCCCTTCCCGACAATTCATCCCCGCGCACGCCGGCAGCCCATTGCTTTCAGTGGAACCTGCTGTATTGCTGGCTCCATTGAATTCAATGGGCAAACATCGTTCTTCTCTGCCACAGCTGTGGCAGAGAAGAATGATTTGTCTTCTATATGTTCTCAATGGGGTCGGCGCTGCTGCCGCCGGCCCCATTGAGCGCATATAGAGAAGAGAACAGAAATCGCAGATTGCACATAGGTACGATCTGCGATTTCTATGGCCTTAAGAAGGACCGTTGGGGTTCTTGAAACCTAAAATACTCCTAACACTCTCCCTATAGCAGCTCCACCAAGATACCACTTTCCCTGAACTAATGTCAGAATGCATCTGTGGCGAGCCGCGGGAGGGGCCGATTTATATACTCAGGTGACACCTGATCTCGCCAGCCACTCACAGCAGGGGGGTGGTATAGGGCTTGAACGTTGCAGGGGGAAGTTGTAATGCCTTCCCTGTCTTTCTATTGGCCAGAAAAGCGCGTAAATTTCTCAGGGAAGAAAATGAAAGTAACCCGAACATCGCGTGGTACTCGTCACGAGTAACGAGCATCTCGAACACCCTAATACTCGAACGAGTATCAAGCTCGGACGAGTATGCTCGCTCATCTCTAGTAATTTTCCTAGCAGTTACCAGCATCCAAGTTTAGAAGTGGTGACTGGAGATACCATTATTTATAACAAAATGTATCTGGCACTTTGCTCCTTCTTCAGACCCAGAAATAAGACTGCATGAGGTTTGATGTTGATTCCCCTAAGCAGCTGTCTGAATTTGTTGCTATACCTCATGGGCTCTCCTTTTTGAAGATTCTGAAACTGTACAAGAAACGTTTGGGGTCCTCTGAGCAGCACAGAGCTGAGGGCTGGACAACTAAACTAAATAAGTACCTGAGGCTGTTCTGTCTCTCTAATCTAAACTCCCTTATCTTCCGATCACCAACTCCAATATAGACATCTATACAGCCTATTTAAGAGGAAAAACAACCCACAATAATCAGAGTAATGCACAGTTTTATGGCAGTACTTTCACAGAATTGTATTAACACTTAGTAGTGACAACTCATGGTTGTTATGGGAATAATATCATAATCCATTTGCTTCACTGTCCTGCTCCAAATTCGTTATAATGAGAAGTAGCATGGATGCAATGTAACGGAGTCTGACTTCATGTTGGTTAATCATCAGTGCCCTTCTGCTTTGTTAACATCATAATGGTAAAGATATAGTGGAAATGACATATCAATACACATGTATGCCCCCAACATCATAACAACTTATAATTGGCTTAGTATGTAATGATTCTAATGAATAACCCATGTTAACGCCCCCAGGTGTATGCCACTACCAAAAATGTAATTCTTAAGAAACTCAGCTAGCATAGACTTTATCAATATCCTTGCCCGGATCAAAGAATCCATAAGAGGAGATAAGGAGCAGCTCCCCCTTATGAGGGTGGGCATCTAGGTCTTTCTCATGAGAAACACACCTGGAGACAATGCTGTGTCCTGGGAACGCTATGTAGGAGTGTTACAACATTCTGCTTGCACATACCAGTGGATGTTCGTAGGTGGGCCAATGTAATTTCATCAAATTATATACCAAAAACCTTGCATTATGCAATGTGGTTAAAGTATTGATTATAGGTATGTATACCTCTGATAGTAAATTTATTTTGTGTGCTGTTGCCATTTTTGGTTTCTGCTTCTAATGTATGTTGCAGCCATGGTTTAAAGTGTACCTATATATTTCTATTGGGAAATATTTCCATTGGGTAGTGCTGACCTACTTTATTTTTTTTCTGCTTCCACATACTAGTGTATAATAGGGAGCACGATAACCACTAAGCTGCCAGCTTCTTACTAAAAAGGTAGATATATGAATATACACACGTGTTTGCCAAGGCTGGTGTATTAAACATATATATATATACACAATAGAATGCATATATTATCCCTATAACAGTCCCTCCTTTTGTTTCTTTAGAGCAACCAAGAGAACAGCTAGCCAGGTACTTACAAATGCCCTAGTGATTAAATTCCTACACAACTTCCCCGGATCTCCCAACTGATGCCCCCTAGCACCCACAAAGAAAAAGTATCATAGGATGGCACTGCAAAAAGAGAGGGTTGATCAAAAGCAGATTCAGCTTCAGAGACAGTAGGCAAACCATTCATTATACATAACAGGGACAACTTTTTTCAATAGTCTTTGAGATAAATCCTCGAAGGCACAGAATAATGCAGCCAATAATAGCAATAGCAGTATCAGTCCAAAAGTATCAGTCGGCCAGTAATCAAAGGGGTCGGAGATGCCAGAATTTGCTGCTACTTCTCTAAAGACGCTAGTTCGACCCTTCAGAGCCTTAGTTATGGAACCAAAGCTGTGAAAAAGATAACATGGATTGAACAACCTAGGAGAAAGCATATGTTCATCATACTAGGAAGACTCTCTTGCAATGAGAAGCGGGTATCCAAATGGATTCTGTCCTTCCATCTGAACATCTGTAGTGTTGGTCAGGAACACTTGTCATGGACCGTCAAGTCTGGGTTCTAGAATGTGTCTTTTAGTAACCGCCCAACCTCCTAGTTTCACAGAATGAGTTCCTGCTAAGCTATCAGGATCTAGGAGGGAAGCAAACACTTGAGAATATACATTAGTTAAAGGGGTTGTCCGGCCATAAACATTAGATCTCATTACTTCTGTTTGCCCAATACAATGCACTTTGTAATATACATTGTGCATTGTAAATTAGGCTAACAGAAGTTATTCACTTACCTTTTGGGGTGCCCCCCCGTGTTGCTCCTCGATTGCCATTGGTTCCGACAAGTCTCTTGTCCTCTTCTTGTCGGGACGACGGGGACGCGCTTCTCCAGCACAGTTCTGCGCATGTGCAGAAGAACTTCAGCCGCTGGGAAGCTCAGTTCTGCCTGCAGGGGAGGCGTGGCTGCTGGCTCTTCATTTCCAAGGTAAAAATGAGTGGAGGGGCGGGCTCTCGCGGGGGGGGGGGAGAGGAGGGGGGAGGATGGATGGATGTGTGCAAGTGGTGTGCGGGGACCCAGCTGACAGAAGTCGCGGGGGGGGGGGCTGTCTGGGTTGTGCAGTGATGTGTGTGTGCTAGTGTGGTGTCAGGAGACCCGACTGTCAGAAGTCCGGGGGGGGGGGGGGGGGGATGGTGCAGTGATGTGTGTGCTAGTGTAATGTCAGGAGACCCGGCTGTCAGAAGTCCCGGGGGGGGGGCTGTCTGGGTTGTGCAGTGATGTGTGTGTGCTAGTGTGGTGTCAGGAGACCCGGCTGTCAGAAGTCCGGGGGGGGGGGGGGCGGTGATGTGTGTGTGTGTGCTAGTGTAATGTCAGGAGACCCGGCTGTCAGAAGTCCGGGGGGGGCAGTGATGTGTGTGTAGCGGTGGAGTGTGCGGTCACATAGACTTGTCGCGGTGGAGTGTGCGGTCACATAGACTTGTCGCGGTGGAGTGTGCGGTCACATAGATTTGTCGCGGTGGAGTGTACGGTCACACAGACTTGTCGCAGTGGAGTGTGCGGTCACATAGACTTGTCGCAGTGGAGTGTGCGGTCACATAGACTTGTCGCGGCAGAGTGTGCGGTCACATAGACTTGTCGCGGCAGAGTGTGCGGTCACATAGACTTGTCGCGGCAGAGTGTGCGGTCACAGACTTGTCGCGGTGGGGTGTGCGGTCACAGACTTGTCGCGGTGGGGTGTGCGGTCACAGACTTGTCGCGGTGGGGTGTGCGGTCACATAGACTTTCGCGGTGGGGTGTGCGGTCACATAGATTTGTAGCTGTGGGGGGGGTGGTCTGTCACAGTAATTTGTCACGTAGGGTTGGAGGGGGGCTGTGACAGTAATTTGCCGCGCTGGGGGGGGGCGTAGCGTGGGGCTGTCACAGTAATTTTTCACACGGTATAATCCTGCCTGTGCAGGGAGGGGAGGAGGTGAGCTGTGTCTGTTGTGAATGGTGGATCCTGTGTTATCTATATATAGGTATCACTGTACTTGTAGGGGGGAGGGGCAGGGGGTGCTGTTAGTGTACTTGTGTGTGGGCACTGTAAAGGGGGACTCTGTGGGGGAGGTCACGGGGGGGCACTGTATAGGGACGCTGTGGATGGGGGGACTGTGGGGGGCATGTGGAGGGGGGCTACTTTGGAGTGCACTGGGGGGACTCTGGGGGGTGGCATGTGTAGGGGGGGTACTGTGGAGGGCACTGTGGGGGGGAATACTGGGGGGGCACTGTTGAGGGGGGACTGTGGAGAATGCTGTGGTTGGGGGGAATGAGGGGGGCTACTTTGGAGGGCACTGTAGGGGTGACACTGGGGGGCACTGTGGGGGGGCATGTGTAGGGGGTACTGTAGAGGGCACTGTTTGTGGCACTGTAGGGGGGGACTGTGGGGGATCATTAGGGGGGCACTGTGGGGGAGTGCACTGTGGGGGGGTGATTGTGAGGGGGGGTCGCTGTGGGAGGGGCACTATGAGGGCATGTGTGTGTGTGGGGAAATGTTTTGTTTTACTTTACTTTAGCAGGGGGGGGCAGTAGGTAGCCTTGCAGTGGGGGGCTGCAGGAGAGTTCTCTCTCGGCTCTCCCCAGCCCCTCTCCATTCACTATACATAGTGCTGCTGTTTACACTCATGGTAGGATTTTATCCTGAACCATGAGTGTATAATGCAGTCTCCCCTGGCCACACCCCCTCTGATTATAGTATGCAGCAGGGGGCGGGGCCTGGGCGGGGAGAGACTGTAGAGCAGTTCAATAGAGGTGGGCGTGTCGTGGGCGGGGCTAGGACGTGAGCTGAGGGAGGCCATGAAATCCTGCCTTTTCATGCCTCTTACTGCCATCGGGAGCGCGCACACAGAAGAGGGAGAGCGCAGAGCATTGTGGGAAGGCAGCACAGAGGCGCCATCTTTGAAAGCTGCAGTGAAGATCAGATACTAAGGTAAGAAACTGACATTGCAACTGATCTGCCTGCCGGTTTGAGCCCCTGTATGCTGTGTGCTACTATCCTTACTGAAAGGGAAGCAGCAGCATTCTAAAAGATTTTTACTCTGTGTGGCCGGACAACCCCTTTAAGCCTTTTGTGAGAGCAATAACAGTTTGTTACAATCCTAACTTTGGGGCCAATCCAAAAAGTACCTCATAAGGGCTGAGGCGTATTCTGTTAGGTATGTACCTTATGGAGAAGAATGCCAGGGGGAGGCACCCAGTCCATGATCTATTGAGCTCTGCCATGGCCTTCTGGATCATGGTTTTAAGGTACTATTTAGGCTCTCTGCTCTACCACTGCTTTGTGGAAGGTACGGAGCATGAAAGGCCTGTTCTACCCCCAACACTTTCATTACTTTTTGTATCACTTCTTCAATGGAGGTAGTGCATTGGTCACTCTCACTTATCTCTGGTACTCTGTAACTGCATACCACCTTAGATATCAGTTCTTGGCAGTGAAATTTGTAAGTGGTTAGGCCAGACTGGCTACCCTGAGAACAGGTCTAGGCAGACCAGAACAAACTTGTACCTGCCCACTCTTGGCAGTTGTAAGTAGTCTATTTGAATACGCTGGAATGGGTAGTCGGGACGAGGGGTGCACTGCATGGGAGTCTGTGCAGACCTACCTATGCTGTTCTGTGTACAAATAAGGCAGCCCTGTGTGTACTTAGTTCCCGTGACACTAAATCCTGGTACATATCAGTGACTAGCAACCATCTCTGTCATAGCTGTTTTTGACAGGTGTGTATTTCCATGGGAGGCTGGAGCCATGATAGTATGGGGGCCTGTGGAAGACAGAGCTTATTAGATACCATCCATTTATCTCAGGTGTCTCTGCCCATTTTGCTAGTTCCCATTGTTCCTTTTTCCCCTTAGTTGCCTGCTTTTGTAGCTGTATCAACAGGTCATAATCCACTGGCAGTAACGCCTGAGGGGGGTACCTGTACCAACCCAACCCCTGAAGGATCGAGTCTGGGCTTCTGTGTGGCTGTCTTTACAGCCTGATCAGCCCGGTGATTTACGGTTGCCTTTTTTGTGCCATCCTTGGAGTGGCATTTTGTTGTACTTTCAGGTCACTCTTTTGGGCAGCAAGAGGGCTTCTATCAGTGCCTGTACACAATTTTTAATTGCTTTTTCATTTGCTTTCAAGAATGACCTCACTCTCCAGATGGGTCCGTAGTCATGAGCAATGCCATAGGCATAGCGTGAGTCTGTGTAGAGGTTAGATGTGTTCTCTTGAGCATGCTTGCATGCTTCTTCCAAGGCTCGCAATTTGGTTTCTCGAGCTGACATGCAGGATGAAATGGATTTGGCCTTGACCATATCATGTAAGAAGAGCAGAACATAACCTGTATAGAACCTGCCTTCTTGACCATACCTCAATCTATCCACAAACAGTGCAAAATCAGGGTCATCTAATGACTGATCAACAACAAGACTGAATCCCCTGTCTCCTGGGCCATTAGCTTGTGCATAGTCACGTGTATCAAGCTGAAAGGCGACCATCTTACCAAGTGGGCACCCTTCTTGGTAAGATCAGTTGGGCGTTCAGCAATAACATAATAATTCTTAATGAATTTACAGTAAAAATTTGCGAAACCTAAAAACCGCTGGAGAGCTTTCAGGTCTGACCTATTGGGAGATTGCAGCCACTTTATCAGACTCCATTTGAATCTCCGTTGGTGAAATCACATAACCAAGGAAAGATACTTGTTTAGTACCAAAAATGCATTTCTCCAACTCGACAAAATGTTGGTACTCACGAAAACTGGTCAGAACCATCCTCAGTTGCCGCACATGTGAATCCCAGTCTGGGGTGTACACCAGAATGTCATCAAGATATATGACCAAAAATACCCCCAGGAAGTCGTTCATAAATCCCTGAAACACCGCGGGGGCATTACAAAGTCCGAAGGGCATGACTAGACATTCAAAATGTCCGGTGTTGAATGCAATCCTACACTCATCTCCATTTCGGATGCAAATGAAATTGTACGCCCCTCTTAAGTCTAATTTGGAAAACAAGTGGGCCTCCACCACCTAATTCAATAAATCAGGAATCAGGGGCAAGGAACACTGGTTCTTCACTGTAATTTTATTTAAACCCCGATAATCCACACAAGGCCTCAATGTCCCATCCTTCTTCTCTACAAAGAAGAGACCTGCCCTGGCAGGGGACCTGGACAGCCTCATGTGTCGTTTGGCCAGAGACTCTGAGATATAGAACTTAAGGGTTTCGTGCTCACGCACAAACAACTTGAAAATGGCTCCCTTAGGGATGGGACTGTTGGGGATCAAATCAATACCACAGTCCCACTCCCTAATGAGAGGCAAAGTCTCAGAGAGTTTCTTGGAAAATACATCATGAAAATCAGACAAATACTCAGGAATAAGAATGGTATCTGCTGAACACACAGATATAGTAGCTAAGTGACTATAAGAGGACAACCCCCAATGTGTCAATTCCCGAGTGGACCAATTAAATCATGGATTGTGCAGTACCAACCAGGGCATACCAAGTACTACATCAACAGACATCCTTTCCATTACCAAAAACGACAGATTCTCAGAATGGAGAACCCGCACCCCCGGCAGCCGAACAACAAGCTGGGGGAACACGCCCCGACCGCGGGACCCCACACACCGCCACCCCAAGAGGAGCAGCAACCGCCACATGGTAATAGCAACTCTCCTCATCTGCATACAAATGGATTCGATCACTATTACCCCCTCTGGAATTCCTGTTATCAGAAACAGCAGAAGTGAAGACAAAAGAAGAAAAACAACAGCAAAACTTTAGCTGTTTCTAATACTAGAGCTGTACAACAGATTCCACAGCTAATACTAGTATTACTAATATTTTCCCATAATTGGAGCACTCAGGTCTCACGTACAGGTTATCAAAAACTTATTTCTCTTAAATGACATTATCACACTGAATAAACAACTGTAGCACCATTTAACAATTATATACATGCCCAACCAATCACAGAACTGACATTTACAAAAACAGCAAGAATATACCTTAAAATTCCTGTATCTTTCCTTATTAAACTTCCTATTTGCACAAGCCACCTATGGGTTATACACACGCTGAAATATTCCATAAGAAACCGTTATAGAGAGTTGCCCTAGATAGGGAACAAATTATGCTATCTTCTGAAAACCATGAATATCATCACATACTGCGATTGCAAGAATTAGACACTAAGGTGAATATCACGCATAATGGATTGCTTGAGGAAATACTGTTAAGCAAGCATTTTAAATCCACTGCTATGGAATTTTTACCATGGTAAAACGTAAATCGTTTGGCTTAACCCTTCCATTGTTGGGCTTAGTACCTATGAAAAACCTTGGCAATCTTTACATACTTTGTGCTATTCAAAACAGCATCAAAATCAAGAGAAATAAAAGTTTTGATTGAATATTATTGTTTATTAATACATACATGTTATATTTGGGATGCCTACAATATTTGTAAATCACCTTTATTATACTTTATTCCAACCATGCTCTTATCCAAGATGGAGGGTCCGGTTATGCCCTAAGCCGATGTCACCACGCTCATCGCGTGAGGTCATTATGTTACGCCCCACTCGTAATGTGGTTATGCGCATGAGGGCAGCATGTCAGGCGTTGCCGCGGCCGCCTGTCCACCTGGGAAGCCCGTCAGTGTGGTGATGTCTTGGCACACATAGGCACGCCAGGGTCACTGACATATCTATGTCATCATTGCAGACCGCATAGCGTCAGAGGACGCGGCGAATAGGGTTTGCGGCTGCTAAAGACAGGCAGCACCTGAGGAGGAGTTTCTGCATGTTGTCATGGCGACTATGATAAACAAAGCACCACTAATAAAGGATTTTATTAGCTTATACTGGCCCGTTTTCTGGCGTCTCCTAGGCGGTATACTTTGAAAGCATAAATCAATCCTGAAGCTCTTGTGAATGGCAGTTTTCACCTCACAGATGCCCCGATAGGGATAAGTCTCCAGGGTTTTGTTGACATGTTGCAGCCCACTATGCGGAGGGAGGAGTTATTCAATCCCCAACCTATGGGTGGTTCTTAAGACACTATTTATCAATGCATTATTTGGAGGTTGGTTGACACTCTAGTCTACCATCAGGGCTATGAGTGATTTGTTATTTTTCTTATCCTCTTATGGGGGGAAAAGATGAAGGGGGAGAGACATCACTCTCCCTAGACAGGTCTAATATGCCGAAGTAGCTAATTAGTGCAGGTTACAAGATACCAACAAGTAGTCTATCAGGAGTTGCTATCATCACGTGACGGATATATATATATATATATATACACTGTTTTTGTTACGTTCACTATAAGTGTCCTTATAGGCTTAAGGCATCCCCTATGACCGTCAGGGTGTTGTTTGGCTGGTAACCACCAGCTGTCCAGCAAACTATAGCGAACAAGCCTCCCTGCTACCAGCAACTAGACTGAGTATAATAGCAAATCCCGCCGGCATCATATGCAGTACTGTTCTTTTATCCCAGTGCTCCTCGGTCACTATTGAATTCTTAGTGAATTGGCCCGATGATGAGTTTTTTTTGAATTATAGATTAATTCAAAGGAACCTATTAATAATTTCTTGATGATCCATGGAATCCACAGGGAGACATGCCGAAGTTTTATAAGAAGTCCCCTACATGAATCATATTGTTTGTTCATTCTATCTCAGTAGGATTACAGAGATTTGCCATTATCTTCGCTCCCATGTTTTTCACCAATCTCGAGATTAAAAAAAATCATATCAGGTGGCATTAAGGCTGATTTCTTTAGGCCTACTATTGATAGATATCTTGTGTTCTCAAACAACAAGATTCTCCTATCCTGGTGTGACAGCCATTATACTCAGTCCGTTACACATGTTTTGTGTGCCCCAATTGTGCTACATGTTTTTTTAAACTACACAATATAATTTAGTTTCATTATTAGTCTATTCTGTGAAGAGCTTATAGTAAGATAGTGTAATTCACTTAATTCACGTTTGTCTTCACTACAAGTTTCTATTCCATTCACGGAAGGAGAGTACCGCTGCCAGACTCCTACGTTACAAGGTCAACACACATTCCTTCCTCCCTTCTCTCATTGAAAGTGTCACACAAGTTCTGTAAGGCTGGAAAGGGGTGAAGGTGGAACTGCAACTTTGCTATCAGAGCTTTGCAAGAATCAAGCATTCTTTAACCATTTGTAAATTTAGCCATACCACACAGAGCTAGTACTCCAAGCTATTTGTAAATGCAACTCCATTCAATGCTGATGTAGCCTACATTTCTTTTCACTGTCTTATTCCGGGACTAACTGATTTGTTTTCTTTTCCCATTGTCCAATACTAATGTTTATTATCATACATCTTTTCCTATATTCCTCCCAAGGTGACACAATAACACTCTTGCACTCTCTAAGGAGACTAATACGTATAGCAAACATCAGTGTTAAGGCAGACAGCAAAACATCAAGACACACAGGACAAACAGGGGTTATTTGTCACGTATGACAGACACCTGTTAGTGAGACTTTTTCCACAGATTCTGCTTGAACTTCCTTCATATCATAGAGGGACACAGACTACATGAATAAGAGGATAAAAGGATTCCCCTTTCCCCTCTGCTTTGGAGAATAAAAGATCCCCCAGATCTTTCCAGCAACAACTTTATGTGTGGGCAATTTATGCACAATGCCGGGCAAATCGACTTTAGGTGGGTGCTAACACAGGCTGCAGGGCAGATAATCGGGTAGGCACACCTGGGATGGGGGGGGAGTTTGAATATTTCTATGCAATTCAGAGAAGGCACGCATGGTGGTGCGTTCTACTACCAGTGCAAGCATTAGGACGCCAGGTAAAAGGTACATCGATGGGAGGTTAAAAGCCAGCCCATGCCTGCTGTGGAGCAAAAATGACACTTGGGTGGCGGCCAAAGGTATTGTTACAGCAAATTCTAAAATGGCTGCTGGCCCATAACTGGCACTGAAATGGTCACCGGAATATGGCCTGACTGGGTGATGGTAAGGGTCGGGTTTAGGAACACTATACACTAGACACGTATCAAAGTATGCAGACCATATTAACACCACGGCCATCTAGGGGCATGGCAATAAGGAGAAAACACTATCCGTAACACAGCCAGGGCAGAACCCTCAGGTTGGCCTTCTTTGTATTTCACACAAAGCACATGTAACAACCGCAATCTTGTAACTTCTGCTATCTTTTACTCTTCGTGACCTGCATAAACATTCTCCACCAGGCCTCTGCAAATTTGAGCAATCGTCTATCAGCCAAAAATCCACTATTATCCTCTAACACATTTTTCCAAAGCTTCTCATCTAAACGTCCACTGGGACAACAGTCCGCAATTTCCATCAGGCTCTTCACTCTCTGCAGATGCCTTCTACCTTCAACAGCTTGCACTATTGCTCCTCCTGTAAACATCCTATCTACAGCATCATAAATTTTAAAGTCAGCGTTACCCATTATTTACCACTAAAAGCAACTCTTTATGGTCCAGGTTATACTGTCAACTACTTAGCAATATTTTGCCCGAAGTAATTAAACTAACTTTGAGAATATCAATATGTGAGGATATCAATATCTCAAGAAACCATCACTTATCTCAAGAAACCATCAAATCCATTTGCTACCAGGATAAACGCTACTAACGATGATGAGAACAATCTGATGTCTAAACAACAATTTTAACAGCGCATAGCAACACCGAACAGTGCAGTCATAAAACGGGATTCTTCAATAGACAAGTGACCATTTAACAAAAATTAATCCGATCAACGGAAATTACTCACCCAATGCTTGGTACGCAGAATGCTGGTATGTATAATGGGGGAGAGGAGAACATGTTCCCACCTTTTGTTTGCTACAGCGTGCATCCATCAAACCGCATGTCCATTGGTTGAAGTCGTATTTCCAGGAGCATTTGTCTGTTCCTGTTCGCCAGATGTTACAGGAATATTATCCTATTCCATTTGCTTCACTGTCCTGCTCCAAATTCATTATAATAAGAAGTAGTCTTACTCCATGTTGGTCAATCATCAGTACACTTCTGCTTTATTAACATCATAACAGTATAGATATAATGGAAATGACGCATCAATACATATGTACGCCTCCAACATCATAAAAACTCATTATTGGCTTAGTATGTAATGACTCTAATGATTAACATAAGTTAATGCCCCTGGTGTATACCGCTACCAAACATGTAATTCTTAAGAAACTCAACTAGCATAGACTTTATCAATGTCCCTACTTGGATCAAAGAATCCATAAGAATAGTTAAGGAGCAGCTCCCCCTAATGAGGGTGGGCATCCCAGATCGTTCTCATGAGAAAGACATCTGGAGACAGTGCTGTGTAGGAGTGTGCTACAACATTCTGCTTGCACATACCAGTGTATAATATTGAGCACGTTAACCACTAGGCTATCAGCTACTTACTACGAAGGTAGATATATGAATATACACACGTGTTTGCCTAGGCTGATGTAAGAAACATGTATATTTATTTACACAATGGAATACATATATTATTACTATAACAGGGTCGCTACATGTTTCAATCTTAAACAACTTCTCAAGCCTGTCCCAGTTTGATGCACATTTAAACATGCTTTGTATATTCAACATTTTTTTGTAGGACTCTGGGGTCTGGTGAATAATGCTGGTATTCCTGGTCTAGTGGCTCCCTTTGGATGGATGAAAAAAGATGACTTTCTTAAGGTTATAGATGTGAATTTACTGGGAATGATAGATGTGACACTGACATTCCTACCACTGCTCAGGAAAGCCCAAGGAAGGATTGTTAATGTTTCAAGTATTGGCGGAAGATTGCCTCTTATGCCAGGAGGTTACAGTATCTCCAAATATGGCGTGGAAGTCTTTTCCGATAATTTAAGGTGAATATAATTTCTTAAACATGAAGAATTGGACATAAACATTAATAAAATGGACTCCCTTATCTCAGAAATTAACTGGGCTAAGCTCTCTAAAAAAGACTCACACCTCCTACACACTGGCAAGAGCGATATTGGGCTGTGATTCACGGCCCAATATTGGCCTCGCAGTCCTTCTGAAAAGCCCTGGATGCGGAGCGTTTTTACAAGGATACTGTCACGCATCACTGCGAGGATTCTCTCCATCTTCGCCTTGGATGTCCTGATCATATTGCTCTACCAATGATTTCAATGGGGCCGGCACTGCTGCTGCCTGCCCCATTGAAAACATGTGGAATCCCCTGGATGCAACAGCCTCACATCCCTGCAAGGTTCCCGTCATCTCTGCCGCGGCTGTCCCAGTCGAGAAAATCGCAGGCAGCAGTGATCTATAATTATTTTCCAGGAAAAAGCATCGCTGACGCTTAGACATTGCATGAGCAAATATTGCACTCGCCCGTGTGAATTAAGCCCTGTAAAGGCACACGGGTAAGCATGATCCTGCCGTGAGAAACTCATGCAACATCGCATGACCGTAAACCTCTCACGTGGGAATTAAGTCATTGAAAATCATGGTTTTCATAATTCTGCGTACTCTCGCATTGCTCAAATATCACACGATTTTCTCACCCATGTGAAGGTGTCCTTATACATGAAGAGACACACACCTCTTCCTATCTTGGCACTTCCTTGCACCTACACTCTAATGTGGTGTACCTCTTCTAGCATATTTTACACCAGTTTCTGGTGTAAATCAATCATAAATCTGTCAGTCAGGGGCAACCAAGGCAGTTGGTGGAAAAAACTAAAAGTTGCACAGTTTTGCACAAATTCCCACATTTGCAACTTTTTTACACCAGAAACTGGTGTAAAAGGCTTTTTTAATGTCCCCCTTTGTTCACACCACATACTTGCCCTATGTTAGGCTCAATTCATAAATGCCGCCTCCAAAATGCAATGACTATGATTGGTTCTTCAATCGCTGCTCAGCCAATCAATGCAGCGCTTCATGAACCAATCACAGCTGTCAGATTAGTTCATCAACGACTACATTGCTTGGCTGAGCAGCGTTCAAGGACCAGTCAGAGCCATCGCTTTTTTTGGAGGTGGGAAATATGAATCCCGTAACCATGAAGTGATCTTCTGTGGGCAGCCAAGTTCTGTAAGAAGCACGCGGATCTCTGGTAAGCAGCGGGAAGGATCTGGACCAAGCCTGCTATCTAAGCATAATAACACATCACCGGAAAATAAGACCCAGTGTCTCTTTTTGGGCCAAAATTAATATAAGACAGGGTCTTATTTTCGAGGGAACACAGTATTTTATTTTAAGATGTTTTGGCTATTAGGGAGGCAGACTTGTCCCCTGACTGCTCTGATGAGATCCGTTTTAATTGGCTTCAAACCTTTTTACGTTCAGCTATGAAATAAAGAAGTTACATAATTTGGAATAATGTCACAGTTTGGAAAAGAAATAAGCCAACCGTATTAAACATCTTTAGAAATGTGGAGTTATGTTTCATGGTTGTCACACAGTACACAGGATATTTATGAAACAGCCTATAACCAGCCTTTTATTTACAATTTAATTACTAGAAATCTGATAAATCTGCATATATATATATTCTTCTTTCTAGACGGGAGCTTAATGATTTTGGGGTAAAAGTTTCAATAGTTGAACCGGGGGCATTCAAAACAAACATTGCAATGTTGTCTTCAATTTCGAAGAATGTGGAGGGTAAATGGAAGACGTTGCCACTTGAGACCAAGAAGATCTATGGAGAACAATACTTCAAAACATGTAAGTATACATTATACTCTTTTCTAGAACCTTTATAGACTGATCCCTCTGCCTACTTCGACTAAATGCAAGCTGAATAATGCAATTTTCTAATATTTTTATCAGCCAAAGGAGGCGTCTTTAAATGTTTCATTATGTGTCATGATTACAGTGGCTCTGTAGATTCAATGGAGGGGATTTATCAAAACTAGTGCAGGGGAAAAGTTGTCCATAACAATCAGTTAGCTGATGTGTATTGCCTGGCTGTTGAAAACTAAATGCGCTTCTAAGCTTACACAACTGTATGCGCTTTTACGTTCACTCGTATATGATATATGCACCATATGATCGCATGAATGAATAATTGCCACGATCGAGTCCCAAATATTACTTGCGTACGGGAAAAAAAATATGCAGTATTGATGAAAACCCTTGATCACTGTGAAATCCTCTGAATGACAAATAATGCTTAAATAGAGCCAGAACACATCTTTTCCCAGCGTTGTCCGACGGGTAACTCCCTTTACATCCCTTCTTTCAAGTTTCCACTGAAGTCTATGGGAGCTTCCTGAGTATCTCAGCAAAAGACAGCACAAGACTAGAGATGAGCGAACACCAAAATGTTCGGGTGTTCGTTATTCGGAACGAACTTCCCGCGATGCTCGAGGGTTCGTTTCGAACAACGAACCCCATTGAAGTCAATGGGCGACCAGAGCATTTTTGTATTTCGCCGATGCTCGCTAAGGTTTTCATGTGTGAAAATCTGGGCAATTCAGGAAAGTGATGGGAATGACACAGTGACGGATAGGGCAGGCGAGGGGCTACATGTTGGGCTGCATCTCAAGTTCACAGGTCCCACTATTAAGCCACAATAGCGGCAAGAGTGCCCCCCCCCACTGTCAGCATAAAGATCGTCCTCCTCTGGCACAGCTGTAACAGCTGTAGCAGAGAAGAACGATGTTTGCCCATTGAATTCAATGGAGCGGCAATACAGCATGTTCCACTGAATGCAATGGGCTGCCGGCGATCGCAGGATGAATGGTCGGAAAGGGGTTAAATATATAACCCCTTTCCTGCAATTCATCCAGAAATGTGTTACACTAAAAATATATACCGGCGTATAAGGCGACCGGGCGTATAAGACGACCCCCCAACTGTCACCTTATACGCCGGCAATACAGTGGAGCAAAGAATAAAAAGCATTACTTACGTTTTTAGATGATCTGCGGCGCTCCTGCAGGCTGTCACTCCCTCCTAATCCACGGCAGACAAGCTTTCTCTATGAAAGGCTTTAAATCCCTGCCTCCAGAAAGACACGTGCCTTCAGCCAATCACAGCCAATGACAATGATGTCATTGAATGGCTGTGATTGGCTGTGTTTCTGGAGGCGGGGATTTCAAGCCTTGAAATCCCCGCCTCCAGAAACACAGCCAATCACAGCCATTCAATGACATCATTGTCATTGGCTGTGATTGGCTGAAGGCACGTGTGCTTCTGGAGTCAGGGATTTAAAGTCTTTCGTGGAGAAAGCAATACTCTGCCGTGGACCAGGAGGGAGTGACAGCCTGCAGGAGCGCCGCAGATCATCTAAAAACGTAAGTAATGATTTTTATTCTTTGCTCCACTGTATTACTGGCGTATAAGGTGACAGTTGGGGGGTCGTCTTATACGCCCCGTCGCCTTATACGCCGGTATATATTTTTAGTGTAACACATTTCTGGATGAATTGCAGGAAAGGGGTTATATATTTAACCCCTTTCCGACCATTCATCCTGCGATCGCCGGCAGCCCATTGCATTCAGTGGAACATGCTGTATTGCCGCTCCATTGAATTCAATGGGCAAACATCGTTCTTCTCTGCTACAGCTGTTACAGCTGTGCCAGAGAAGAAGGATTTGTCTTCTATATGTTCTCAATGGGGTCAGCGCTGCTGCCGCTGGCCCCATTGAGCGCATATAGAATGCATCCATAGCGAACCGCGGGAGGGGCCGACTTTCATATCAGGCGGACACCTTATCTCCCCAGCCACTCACAGCAGGGGGGTGGTATAGGGCTTAAACGTTGCAGGGGGAAGTTGTAATGCCTTCCCTGTCTTTATATTGGCCAAAAAAAAGCGCTAACGTCTCAGGGAAGAAAGTTTAAGTAACCCGGACACCGCATGGTGTTCGTTACGGATAACGAACATACCGAACACCCTAATATTCGCACGAATATCAAGCTCGGAAGAACACGTTCGCTCATCTCTACACAAGACCTATCTTTCGATGCGGTGTATAAAATCAGTGACCATTTTCTGATGTGCTATTTTTCCTGGCGCAATTTTTTTACACTCCAATGGAATCCAATGCTTCAGATAGCTGATTTTTGGGCAAATATTTTTTTTTCTTTTTGGGGGGGCTAGGCTAAATAGCTGCATATATACGGTTGTGTGAATAAAGTCCAAGGTTGAGTTCACACATTGGAGATTTGCTGCAAAATTGCGGGTGCAGATTTCATGTCGAAATTTTGTAGCAATGTACAGCACAATGTAAGTGAACAAAGTTTTAACAAACCCCATTCACTTGCAGAAATGGCGCAGATTTACAACAAAGAATTCTTTTAAACGCAGATTTTGGTGTAGACTTTCACTTGGATTTTGTCATGGATTTTCTCCATGATGTGTAAACATACCCAAATTGCGCAATATGCTTTTTCACAATCTCATTTGGTTCTCAGGCGGATCAGTGCAGAGTATAGCTGACACTGCCTTCACTATGAAGATATTGGGGGAAATTATAATTTTATTCACTCCAAACTAGTGTCCATAGAGTTTAATGGGCAGCTGTACACTGAAAGAGTGACTTTTCAACATACTCTTGGCCAGGATGTGTCAGGATCCTGTAGCCCCAAGTGTAGGGAATAGCGATTTTCAATAGACCACCATACATAGAAAATGTATACAATATGTTTGGGCTTCTTTACACGACTGTGTTTGTGCAGATTTGTGCGTACATAGAATCTATGCACATTAAACACAGAAAATCGAAGCCACTGATTTCAATCGGTTCATTCCCATAAGCACTTCACGTGCTCAGGAAAAAGAAGGACCTACCATATTTTCCTGCGCTTTGCTCAGCAAAAGTCCCATAAAAGTCTATGGGTCGTGTGAAAATATGCAAGAGCTCCTTAAGCTTTAAATAGCCATGAAATCCACAGAAAGGGTGTCACACGCATGTGTAACTGGCCTTGCATGTGTAAAAAGTACAGTGCTATGTGCAGACAAACATGCAGCACACAGATTATGTACCTCTTCTAACCTCATCCATACACAAATATGCTGCGTTGCACATACAGTCGTGTGATTGTTCTCAGTAAGAGAAACCACGTAATCTTGTAGATATGATACCTTTTAATGGCTAACAAAAATACATGATGTAATAATAGCGAGCTTCCGAACCAACGCAGGGTTCTTCTTCAGGCCAAATGGATTGGATCTGAAGAGGCATGCATATTTATACATACTTATAACATACATACTTATGACAAGGCACAGATATGGTTGTGATTGGTTCGCACTTGAAAGGAATTCTGCAACAGCAAACAAACTTTTTTTGTCTAGGCACTGATAGCGGAGTGAAAGTTTTATGGTCCCTAAATTACTGTTGGTGGGGGTGGAAGGTCCTCAGGCTAGAAATGCCACAAGAGATACACAAACATTTTTAACTAAACACTGATAAGGGAGTAAAAGTTTATGGTCTCTGAATTACTCCGCTATCAGTGCCTAGACAAAAAAAAAGTTTGTTTGCTGTTGCAGAATTCCTTTTAAGTGAGAACCAATCACATCCATGTCTGTGCCTTGTCATAAGTATGTATGTTATAAGTGTGTATAAATATCCATGCCTCTTCAGATCCAATCCATTTAAGCCTGAAGAAGAACCCTGCGTTGGTTCGGAAGCTCGCTATTATTACATCATGTATTTTTGTTAGCCAGTAAAATGTAAAAAGGCTGACGCCCGTGTGAATCAGCCCTTATACTTCGTTTTTTTAAAAATTCAGTCAGTAATCTTCTATATATTTGTCAATGTCTGTATATTTGTATTGACATGAAATTTTCACAAAGTATAATCTTGACCCGGAAAAGGTTATAGGCCAAAGAAAAATTCTAAAATTTTGTTGTCTTGGCAACCTTATTGGCATTTTTTTGCCTTTGCTTGAATTTTAATGCAGCAACCCCCAAATTTGCTTTTACCAATGGATTCTATAGACTCGATTTAGTATTTCTGGTTATTTCCCTGGCATGATGCTGTCCCCGGCGGTGGGGCCAGCTGCTGCTGTCTTCTTCCCGCTATCTTCTTCCTGGCTTGCTTTTGAAATCCCCGCCGTCAGCACTGCGATTGGATCACAGCTCCCAAAAAGGTAGTCATCCAGATAACTCATAAACCATCACGTAATCCATATTTTAGAAGGTGAAAGCCCTCACTCACTGACTCGCCACTAATTCTCAAACTTCCCAATGTCATACAAACATGAAATTTGGCAGGAACATCCTTTAGGTCCTAAATAGGAAAAGTAAAGTGCTACGATCGTGTGGGCAGACATAGGCACGGGGACCACACGATCGCGACCAAAGGGGGTGGATGCACGCACATGGGTTGCGGGCAAACTGACCCTCTGCTACCGGGAGGTTGGCAGTGGCCCTACCTAAGCGGGGACATTGCCCCAATAAGAGCAGCCCAGCCATCTTCGGATCTGGGCCCTAGCTGATTCTAGGAGCCACGCACCAGAACAGGATGCATTCACATGACAGGGACTGAACAACAGGACACACAGAGCCAGAATACACTGCATACAGCAGCCTGAATGCAACCACTAGTAACACATGATAAGCTGAATATAAATACCAGGTATTAGTTGACATGTTGTACAATATGTGGAAGCTAGCAGGCCACTTCACAGCTCCTGGTTATACTGCTAGTCCCTACACTAACCAGGAGTCCAGCAGAACCGGACACAGTTCACACAGCACGCTGCAACAGGACATTACACAGATTGCAGGTCACACAGCAAGCCAACACAAAACTGACAGAATTTAAACGAACAAACAGGCATGAACCAGCAAATCACACAACAAACTTCAACAGACAAGGATTTATGACTGCTCACCTTGAACTCTAGACACAGACTGACCAAGAGCTGAGTTTATATGTGAGCACAGACCCAGGAGTTTGGCTAGCAGGATGTACCACACCCAGCCAGCTCAATTAACCCTTAACCACCTGTAGCTGTGCTGCTAGGAAGCCTAGAACTACAGATTCCAGCAGCACACGTAACATAAAGGGGTCACTCACAACTCAAAAATTCAAGGCTAAGTGCAAAAGTATTGGTGCCCCTGTGTAATGTACCTAATCTAATTCTTTAACTTCCCCATGTCGTATAAACATGAAATTTGGGGTGATCATTCTTTAGGTCCTAAATAGGAAAAGTAAAGGGGTCACAACTCAAAAAATCAAAGCGGAGTGCAAAAGTATTGGCACCCCTGCGTAATGCACCAAATCTAATTCTCTAACTTCCTGATGTCGTACAGACATGAAATTTGGGATGATCATTCTTTAGGTCCTAAATAGGAAACGTAAAGGGGTCACAACTCAAAAATTCAAAGCTAAGTGCAAAAGTATTGGCGCCCCTCTATAATGTGCCTAATCTAATTCTCTAACTTACCGATGTCATATAAATATGAAATTTGGCATGACAATTCTTTTGGTCCTAAATAGGAAAATCAAAGGGGTCATAACTCGATCATTCAATACTAATCGCAAAAGTAAGTTCACGCCCATGCATTGTAACTTCTCGGTGTTGTACAAGCATTAAATTTGGTGCAAGCATTCTTTAGGTCCTAAGTGAGGAAAGTGGGAGGGGTGGCACATTCTGCAGTTGGACATCGGTACATGCAGCCAGAGGAGAATCTAATGCTCCTCTATGTGTGGACATATTTTGTTACTCTAAGGTAACCTTGACTTAATAACATTTTCAGTGCAAACAACACGTAAACACCTGTATCAAATTAGCTTGGGCGAGGTTGGGTATATCAGCTAGTATGCACATAAAGTACAAAATGCAAGTATAAAATACTAGAAATAATAGGCACATGGAATTTGTAAACCCCTGTAGACTAAGCATCCAGGAATAAGCTTCACATCCAATAAAGTGCAAAAACCTATTGCAATATCAAATAGATATAGGGGCATAAAGGAGTACTTAACTCTCATGTCTGCAGTGGGGTCTAAGACAGTCATCCATCTAGTACTGTACAATAGCATTTTGATGCACTTTATGTGCATAGTACATGATTGTTAGTCAAGTTTCACAGACTGAGTGCAATATTGCACTCCTGCATGTTCGATGTCACCGTGGATGCGAGGTGTTTTTGTATCAAAAACATCTCCCACCACTTCAGTGAGGTTGCAATCCACTGTTTGCAATGGAAAACATCGCATCACACTCGCGTACACACCACACGCCTTGATATGTGTTTTCCAGCCCTATTGAAAACAATGGTTGATGTGTTCTGAAAGAACGTCCAATGATAGGACATGTCGTAATTTTTTTTCCCCACTTACGTATATGACCCCATTCAAAAGAATAGGATTCATATTTGTGCGTGATTTGTGTGTCTTGCAATAAACAAATCTTGAACAATTTTCTCAGCCTTAGGAGTTATCTAGGTGACTATCTTTTGGGGGCTTCGAGCTTTATATTTGCTCTTTCATTTTCAGATAGATGTTTATTGTATATGAATTCATGAATGGGTGAGTGCTGCCTCAGATTGGCTGAGCGCAGGGACCAATCAGAGGCAGCTCTCAGCTGTCATTCATGCCTGAGAGCTGCCTCTGATTGGTCACAGTGCTCAGCCAATCAGAAGTAGCCCATTCAGTAGCCGGGGATTTTAAATCCCTGCCTGCTGAATACTACTGAGAGCAGCCCTCCCTATGAAAACCAATGACAGGGTGCTGGCAGCAGGATGCTCTACCACAGCTGTCATGTGTGACAGCTGCGGTAGGGAATTGGAGAATTCCTCTGCTGCATCTATCACAGATGTGGCAGGTGCAGTAGCAGGGAATTCTTTTTACTAGCAGGGATGAAGGAATCATCTGCCACATGCGTCAGATGTGTTCTTCCTCCCCGCCGGGGACACGGCAGTGGCGGAGAGGTAAGTTTATTTATTTATTTTTTACACTAAAATTATTGTTTTTCAGGGAAGGGCTTATATGTAAATGGGTGCCGGCAGACCATTGTTTTTAAACAATGCAGAGCATGGGTCAGCTTGAAAAATGCTCAAGTCTCCCATTGACGTCAATGAGGTTCGTTACGCGAAATGAGCTCTCGAACATTACAAAAAGCTCATCTCGAGTAACGAGCACCCAAGCATTTTGGTGTTCGCTCATCTCTAATTGTAAATTCAACCTAAATATTCTATAAAATATTGCAAATCCTAGTTTGGTGAATGGAGATACTACTGCACAGATTACATTAATTATCCTTTTATATGTATGCAGATGTAGAAAATATGAAGCAACTACCTACAACAGGTTCTTCCAGGATCTACCTGGTGACCAACTGTATGGAGCACGCACTAACTGCCCGTCATCCGTGGTCAAGATATTCTGCTGGATTGGATGCTAAACTACACTTTATCCCTCTTTCCTACTTCCCGACATTTATTACTGATTATTTGTTATCACGGAATGCACCAAAACCAGTGCAAGCGATGCAGTGATGCACAAAGTGTGTAAAGGTGGGTGAAAATGAATACTCTAGTGGATTAGAGCAGACTGGTAGGGGTTAGTCACACGGGCGCATCGGCGCCCGTGTTACTGCAGGAAGGAGACGGCTGCACTTCAGGATGGACGTCTCTCTGCAGCGCCGGAAGATAGAACATGTGACCGACTTCATTAACAGTCATGTGTTCTTTCTTCTGCGCTGCAGAAGGGCACAGTCACACGGGCGCACCATTGTTCTAAATGCTCTATAATCTTATAATGAAATGGCATTATATCACCTGATGATATCAAATTTCCTTCTATTATGTGCATTTCAGTCCTTAGAATCATTGTTATTAATCCCTTCAGGACAAGAGATTTTTCACTTTTTTATTTTCATTTTTGTTATCCCACCTTCCAAGAGGCATTACTTTTTTTATTTTTCCATAGATGTAGCTGTATAAGGGCTTGGTTTGGTAGGGCAAGTTGTATTTTTTAATGGTCTTGATAATTTTTTATTGAAATTTTTTGCAAACATTGATTAAAAAAAAAACTGGAAATTTGGTCATTCCGAACTTTTTTTTTTACAACCTTCACTATGTGGGATAAATGTTGTAATATTTTAATAGCTCAGACTATTACGTACACGGCGATAGCAAATATGTTTAATTGTTTGGATTTTTTCCATTGGAAAAATAAGAAAAGGGGGTTATTTTGAACTTTTATTGTTTTTTTAACCTTTGTTTACTGTTAAACTTTATTAAATCTTCTTTTAGAGTCTCATTTAGTCCCCACAGAGGACTCGAGCTTGCAAGTATTTGATCGTTAATACTGCATACCCTAAGGGTGACTACCCACTACAGTCTTTTTTCACTGCAAAATTCGCAGCGTTTTTGTATCTGCAGGGGTCTATGGGACTTGTAATGTTAAAATCACGATCGCGCAAAATCGTAATTTCGTGGTAAATTGCAATTTTGCGCGATCGCCGCTATCCAGTGGATAGCGACGATCGCGAAAAAAGTTTTTAAAAAGTAAAAATAAAGTTAATTTCACCTCCCCTCATGGATTGGATCCATGAGGGGAGGTGAAAATACTCACGCCCGGTCCTTAGCGGTGTCCCGGTCGGGCGCGTGCACAGAGGGGCTCAGGACCCGGAAAATTTAAAATCCCCCTGCTCCTGGCTGCCATGTGCAATGGATAACAGTGATCATTTAAAGTAAAAAAAAGGTAAAAAAGAAGTTTGAAAAAGTAAAAAAAAAAGTTTAAAACGCTTACATTTCATCTCCCCCACGGATCATATCTCCGTGTACCTTCCCGACATTCTGCGCATGCAACTGCTAGCAAAATGCTGCACACATGCGCAGGAGGCAGGGAGCCCAGGAAACCTACAGTCTCCTTGCTCTTGGCGACCAACGGTTGCCGAGAGCCTGGAGCAGTGAGCGGTCCCCGGTCACGTGATAAAAAGGTAGCGATCTACCTTAGGCCAGTCTCACATGACCGGATAGGAATTATGGATTCCGCATGCGTCTGATCCGCGGTAATACGCAGATCAATCGCATTGGATTACACAATTCCACTCACATTAGCGGGTTCGAATTGCGTAATCCACTCGCAGAAAAGAGAATGCAGCAGGTTCTATTTTACCGCAGATATACGCAGCATAGAGCCTATTGTGCTCCATGGTCGTGGATATACCCACAGCCCATACGCAACTATATTGTATACGGGCTGCTGTCCCGTAAGAGAACAAAGGGTCTGTATGCAGATAACAGAGCACCTGCTATTATCTGCATACAGTAAATGGAGGCTCATTTACATGCAAATAAAGTGAATAAGCTACTAATAGGCATTAGTGCCCATTAGCAATTTATGCAAAAGGATTACTCAAACTGTCAGTCATCCTATCTTTTGAACCAATTTTAGAGATCATCTTTGCATATAAATGGGGCTTAATGGTTTAATGTATTGTCTTAACAAACATGACAATTAAATGATAATTGTTACATTTATTGTAAATTGATCAGTTCTGATCAACGAAATCTTCATAACTGGTCAGTATGCCCATTGTTCCCATAGTAGGAAATTATTATATATAAATAATTGTCTTTTTTTCCTTTGACAGATGTTTTACTCAGAATGTTCTGCGTTTGTTATATTGCAAGCTTCATATCTTCACTTTTATCTATTCACTGACTATCAATCAGAGAAATCAGAATTTTCAGATCACCTCTAGTGTTGATGGATATAGATAAATGAATCAAAGTGGTGAAGTGGAATTCTTTATTGATTACTATGTGTTGCAGCAACAAACCAGAGCCTTGGTCAGGCATAAACCATTAAGGAAAACAGGGTCTTAAATACATGTTTTGGAGAGGAAATGGGGATCCAAGGTAAAAGAGAAGAAAGTCAAAAATGAAGTTGATACAAAACAGGAAAGATACTCAAAAAGACAGCTGATACCGGATAGGAAGAAAGTGAAAAGAAAACTTAAATCAAGAAATATCAAAGGAAAATAATAGCAAAGTATGAGAATGCAAAATGTTTTATGAAAATAAAAAATATATACTCTCTCGACAAAATGTTAACAATGTGCAACAAAGACCCGTCTTTGGTGACAGACTGCATGGACCATGCTCTGACTGCTGTTTACCCCTGGACTCATTACTCTGCAGAACGGGATGCCAAATTCATCTATTTGCCTCTTTCCTATCTACCTACCATGGTCTCACGTTTGATATAAACCATTGGACAGCCTAGACCAGGAGATGCTATATGATAATTAGTCTAAATTTCCTTTGTCTTAATACTTGATTACATTCTGATGTCACAACAAATTTTGACCTATAAACCTAAGTTTGTGGCCAGGATTTGTCTAATTCACTGTACGACAATTATCTTGGGGCAGAGTTGTTTCCTATTTTAGGTTACAAGTGCATTTCCATCCACAGGATAGGGAATAACCTGCATCTCCGTGAGGTCTGATCGTTTGTACCCACGCCAATCCAAATCATCCTTAGCAGGTCCTAAAAGTTTGATAGCAGTGGCCATACAAGCATGCAGCGACATCATTCACTTTAATGCAGATAGCTGAGTTCAATCGCTTGGCAATCTCTGGCAATCCCATTGAAATGAATTAAACCAGTAAAGACTTAGCTGTCTTGCTTGGCATGTATGTGCGACCACCGCTGTCAAAATTTTGGGATCTGCTGGGGTGGATTTTTCTGGATCGGTGAGCGTCCCAGCGGTTGGCCCCCCACAGATCCGCAAGTTATCCCCTATCCTGTGGATAGGGATAATTTGCAGTACTTGGAATACTTCTTTAACTTTCTAGTTTCTTTGCTTTTTTCCATACTTGTGACATGAAACCCCAACTCAACAATAGTTAATATTAAACATTTTTTACAATGAATGAATGATTGCACTTATTCTAATAAATACAGTGTATAACAATACTGAGAAACCAAGTAATCTTGTAGATATGATACTTTTTAATGCCTAACAAAAATACATGATGTTATAGCGAGCTTGCGAACCTCTCGGCCTCTTCTTCAGGCTAAAAATGGAATAGATCTGAAGAGACATGAATATTTATACACACTTATAACATATATACTTATGACAAGGAACAGACATGGATGTGATTGGTTTGCACTTAAAGGGAATTCTCCCCGCTGTCATCCACCACCGTCTTCTCTGCTTGGCTCTGTCAGTGCTGTGTAAGAAAGCGCTGTGATTGGATTCAGCGCTCGATCCAATCACAGCGCTTACTTACACAGCACTGATGGCAGGGGATTTAAAAGCCGAGCAGGGAGATGACAGCGGGGAGAATTCTAAAGCAGCTTGATTGGCTGTGAATGATCGAGCGCCGGCTGTGATTGGCTGACGCTCGATCCAATCACAGCTCTTACTTACACAGCGCTGACGGCGGGGGATGACAGAGCCGAGCAAAGAGGACGGCGAGGGATGACAGCAGAGAGAATTGAAGCAGCCTGCCGCACCGCTGCCGGAGACACAGACGCCGGCTGGGAGGTGAGTATGGAGGGGTTTTTTTTAAGCCTTCCCTGACTCTAGTATTAGCCGAGAGGGGCTTTTTCAGCACAAAAAATGCTAGGCGATTTTTGTGTGTTGCGATTTTAACATTAGAAAGTCCCATTGAAAAAAAAAAAACAGCGATATCGCAGCGTTAAAAGAAACGCTAGTGGGTAAAAGCCCTAAGGATGCCTGCACAAATTACATAGAAAATCAGCAGATTTTACCCCTTTCAAGTTTCATTTATTTAGTGAATTGTCTGTTACTTTGTGACACATAAATATAGTGTTATAGAGTTAATCTTGCAAATCATATTTGCTGGAAACTTTATTTGATAGCTAGGCTTACATCATATATTTATATAGCACATACATGTTCCTATACACAAATTCCATCACTTATGGTACCTGTCCCCAATTGGGGCTCACAATATAATTTCCAAATTAATGTTTCTCTAAGGGGTCCTTCATAAGGCTGTAGGCGTTTTTACATGAGCCCGCCAGCGCCGTATGAACGTGGAAACAGGTGCACAAATCTAACGTTTCTGCGCCCGTTCAAACGGCACGTATACGCTAAGCCCACAATGCCGTCGGGCGGGGGGAGACAGTTTAGCCCTGCTAAGCTGTCTCGCCATTCCCTACCCCTCGCCGACTCTCTGCAAGGGGAGGAGGCGGGATGAGGTGGGAGCTAGTGTGCTAAGCTCCTGCCCCTTCTCCACCCCTTGTTGGCAGCCAGCAATTGGAGGGGTCGTGAGGGGGGGAGCTTAGAAACTAGCTCCACCCCTGTCCTGCCCCCTCCCATTTTAAACAGTCAGCAAGGGGTGGAGAGAAGAGAAAGGGCATGGAGTTTAGCAGTCACGCTGCTAAACTCCCTCCCACCTGCCTTCTCCGTCAGCTATCATTGGCTCCGATAGCAGTCTATGGCAGCAGCCGTATTCCGGCTGGAAAAGATAGGACTATCCTGCCCGGCGTAAAAGCGCCCATCAATATATTGGCCAGTCGGGCGCTTTTACACCGCGGGAATACGCCGTCTGATCTGATGCATTGGAATCTAATGAATCAGATAGTAGCGCATATCGGCCGGTCATGAAAACAGCGTTCAATATACACTCGTGCAAATAAAGCCTAAGAGAGGGAGGAAATCCACCCAAATACAGGGAGAGCATACAAATGTTATTCTTTGTCATGTTTGAACCCAGGACCTCAGCAGTGTAATGCTAACCACCGAGCCACCAATGACCAATATCTTAGAACTCAGTGAACGATTTTTTATCAGCTGTACCATATTTCTGCCAATCTCACGTATTTCCGAGAGCCACTCCTGTGAATATGCTGCATGTAATTTGACCATAACTCTGTAACAGGGCCCTCCAACTGTCACATGGAAAGGTGCCCATATACATCCATACTAATATTACAAATGTGAAAGTAGCTCTGTCTGTCTCTCTGTTGATTACCTTTTCACGGCTAAACTGCTGAAGAGATTTTGATGAAATCTGGCAGGGGGATAGCTTGCATCTTGAGGAAGAACATAGGCTATGTATTATCCCAAAAATTTATACAGTTCTTTAGGGAGCGCAACAACACAAATTTATTTGGTGACGTGCAGGCGAACCTCTGCTCCGGCGCCGTGCGGCGAGGAGGAGGGGAAAGGGATGCACATCATAAACTATGGCTAAACAAATGGCCAGACACGTGAGGGCAGACATCGTTGCTGCACATATGCAATTATTAAAGGAGATGTCTCGAGGAAGCAGTTAAATTTTTTTTTTGCCCAGTCCCCCCCATTAAACATACATTACTAAGCCCCCCTGTAAATGACATTTCTAGCTGGTTCGTACTTACCGTTCCAGCGTTTCAGCAACTTATATAAGTTTCCTCAAGATGGCCGCCGGCTCTTTCCCCGTCGCTCGCTGCAGCCCGACGTGCGCGCTCCCGAGACGCCGCCAGCTGTGTCTCCATGGCAACCGGACGCATCGCAGCCGCCGACCAGACGCCCCGCAGCCGCCGACCAGACAGCAGGTAACCGGCGCTAGCCCCCGGCTCCCCAGCGCTAGACCCTCAGCCCAGGTGAAGGCCCCGGAGCCCAGCGCTAGGTTCCGGAGCCCAGCGCTAGTTCCCCCGGCCTAGCGGCAGCCCCCCCGGCGCAGCCCGGCGCAGCGGCAGCCCCCCCCCCCCGGCCTAGCGACAGCCCCCCCGGCGCAGCCCGGCGCAGCGGCAGCCCCCCCCGGCCTAGCGACAGCCCCCCCGGCGCAGCCCGGCGCAGCGGCAGCCCCCCCCGGCCTAGCGACAGCCCCCCCCATCACAGCGGCAGCCCCCCCCGGCCTAGCGACAGCCCCCCCGGCGCAGCCCGGCGCAGCGGCAGCCCCCCCCGGCCTAGCGACAGCCCCCCCGGTGCAGCCCGGCGCAGCGGCAGCCCCCCCCCGACCCATCACTTACCTGGGAGGCTTCTCGGGGCTGCTGGGCTGGGCTGGGCTTCTCCGCTGGGCAGCTCCAGTTTCTGCACCTTCCTCTAACAGAGGATGGTGCAGAATGGCCGCTTCAGCGCGCTCCCGAGCAGTGACAGCTCGTCTGCGCATGCGCAGAAGAGCTGTAGCGGGGAGCACACTGAAGCGGCTCGTGCTGAATGGAGAAGACCGGACTGCGCAAGCGCGTCTAAAAAAGCAAGCTGCCAGCGAATTTAGACGGAACCATGGAGACGGGGACGCTAGCAACGGAGCAGGTAAGTGGAATAACTTCTGTATGGCTCATATTTAATGCACAATGTACATTACAAAGTGCATTAATATGGCCATACGGAAGTGTATAACCCCACTTGGTTTCGCGAGACCACCCCTTTAAGGGCGCTGGAGGGTAAGAGGTTGCAGATCACAAGCAAGGCCTCCCCAAAGTTAAAAAACTTCCTAAGAATTCATACATTGATTTAAAGGAATGCTGCGGAGATATTGTTCCAGATATTTAAAGGTGATGCTGCGGAGATATTGCTCCATCTCTCTTTTGCGCAGGCCTGAAGGACAGATAACACACATTATAAAACTGTCACATTCTTTAGGAGTTGCCTGATTACAGATTTACCTCTCTGCTCATCTTGTCTGGTATTGTTTTAAGTGCAAATCAGTCTCAAATTTCTGTGTGTGAACATTGGTATTTAGGTCAAGAGGAGTGTCATCTTTGCATTTGTGTATATATATATGTATTCCACCCAAATCATTAAGCTGAGGAAGGGTCCATAGAAGGATCTGAAAGCTTGCTATGATACGGATCATATATACAAGATATTACTTGTTAGTTTGTCTTACTGAAAACAATCACATCATGTTTGAACCCAGAACAAAGATGCCTGGATGCCCCATGAGGATGCCCTATGAGGCTACTGATAAAACTTACCTTTTAAAGCTGCTCTTAGCTGAAAATCGGAAAGATAAAGGAGTTGCTGTTGCGGTAGCCACCTCTGGAATAGCCGCCATGCTGCTTGATCGTGGACGAACAGCACATTCATTGCTTAAGCTGCTATTGTACTTAGTTTATGAGGAAACACCAATTTGCAACATCAGTAAAAAATAGTGAGCGTGAACGAATGTTGCAGCAATGTAAGCTGTTACTTTGGGATGAATGTACAACGTTCCATAAAAGGGCAGTCAAAGCCCTAAATTGGACCATGAATAATATTAATGGCAACGAAAGTATAGTGGGAGGGATGGTGATTAGAGATGAGCGAGCGTACTCACTAAGGCAAACTACTCGCACGAGTAGTACCTTACGTGAGTACCTGCCCGCTTGTCTCAAAAGATTCGGGTGCCGGCGGGGGGCGGGGAGTGGCGGGGGAGAGCGTGGAGGAATGGGGGGGAGATCTCTCTCTCACTCTCCCCCCCCCCCCCCCCCGCGCTCGCTCCTGCTCACTCCCGCAACTCTCCGCTCTCCGCCGCCGCCACCCGGATCTTTTGAGACGAGCGGGCAGGTACTCACATAAGGTACTACTCACTCGAGTAGTTTGCCTTAGTGTGTACGCTCGCTCATCTCTAATGGTGATATTGATGGCTGGTGATTTTAGACAGCCTGTACCTGTAATAAGTAGGGCCACACTGGCAGATAAAATAAATGCATGTTCAAAGGCATCTAGGTTATGGCAGCATGTAAAAATACTTCGTCTGACCACAAATATGCGAGTCCAACTGCACAACGAGGCAGAATGAAGGCAATATGCTGCTGCTCTTTTGGAAATCAGCGAAGATACTAACGGTATAATTACATTAAATCTTGAATTCTGTAATGTTCATAGTACAGAGGAACTGATAAACCAGATTTATTCTCAACTGCAACCTAATATGGGGAATAAAGAATGGCAATTTTGGAACCAACTAATGAAACTGTAGGACAGATGAAAAAATTATTTCACAAGTCGAAGGAGAAATTGTAGAGTATCTGTCGGTGGTTAATGTAATGGACACTGAACACGTCCCCTCATACCCTGTAGAGTTTCTTAAATCTTTGGAATCGTCAGGAATGCCTTCCCATAAGCTGAGGTTAAAAGTTGGCGTTCTGGTCCTATTAATGCGTAATCTTGATGTGCCAAAACTGTGCAACGGCGCACGATTACAAATTACATAGCTGGGATGAAATAAATTAAATATAAAATCTTGTTATTTGTATAGCACAAAGGTTTTCCACAAGCTGGGTATATTTTACCGACCTCGGAAGGATAGAAGGCTGAGTCAAACATAAAACTTAAGCCGGCTCCCTGAACCATGCGGAGATTGAACTTGCAATCTTCAGGTCGTAAGCGAGAGCTTTGGACTGCATTTCTGTTGCCTTAGCATTCTGCGCCATTATTTTGACTGAAATAGCAAAAGGAGATAATACCAACGGATTTGCCTTTTCAATTCAAAAGGCTGCGATTCCCTCTAAAATAGCATTTGTGGTGATGATTCTATAAGGATCAAGGGCAAACACTTAAGGTAGCAGGTGTACACTTAGAAAAAACAGATTTTTCTCATAGGCAACTGTATTTGGCGGCTCACGTATATATAGCCCACAAAACCATTCTATCCTAGCAAAATATGACAAGACCAAAAATGTAGTGTACAGAGCTGTGCTGATATAGCAGATTGCAATATATTTCTTTCACTATTTCAACTTTTTACGTTTCAATATACAACAAAACACAGATTAGATAAAAAATTACAAACTCCACACGGACTAAGTTGCGAGTAACAAGCTAGTTGCAAATAAAGAAAGCCCATTAGGGACATTTATGAAATTCAGTGGTTATATGCTGTTTATTCCTTTGAATCAGCAAACGGAGGAATATGGGACCCCATTCTGTATTGGGGTCTCCCAATTCTCCCTCAACGGCACGTGTCAAAGGAGACAAGCATCAGGTAGCTGGATTTCAACTGTCCGATACTTTTTGCCTCAGGAGTTACACCAGGAGATGTGTCTGGGAATGACTATTTTCCCTCACTACATGTGAGCTGAGCATACATATCTATGGCAGTGTCAAGAAAAAAAGTTATAGGCAGTGTTAGGCAAGTTAAAACAAACCAGATCTCTGGAGCTATGTACAGTCTTGCCTTTAAGCTTTTCCTCCCTTTAGGATGCATTCCAAGTCTGAGGTATGACAAACACATGACAAAACCTGCCTGTAAATGCAAATGTAATGTAAATGCTTTCCAAATAGTTGCACAGTGTGATGTAAAAAAAGTGAAGCCCACAATTTATCTATCCAGTCCATTGAAGCATATCAGGTCGACTCTGACTACTTTACATAGAGCTTCAAGAACCCCTTTACTCTGAACGTGGACTAGAAAGGTAAGACAGAAATAAAAATCTTTCATAAATACCTGTATGATTAGTATTCAGTAATAGCAGCACGGTATAGTAAGGGCGTACTAAACACACAGGGGTTGGCGTTGTCAGAACTCAGGGTTCATATATTTGTAACATATGCATAATATCTGTTGTAACGTTTTGGTTGTCAGACAGACAGACATACATAAATGCTCTGCAGAGCTCTAAGCGGTCTCATGTTTAACACAGTATGATACTATCTCTATGCAGCAGATACATTTTGATACACCTCACACAGCTGATATTTGCAACATATGCTCATACCAAAAAATGATGTTTTAGGGCTGGTCCACACTGGCGTTTTTTGCTTCCGTCTAGCTGTGGGGGCAGCTAAAAGGAAAAGAAACAGAAATTAAAAGCTAAAGCAAACAGATAACGTTCCGCTTGCTTCCATTTTCCATTGACAGCAATGTTAACATAACATAAACGTTGCTATCTATTTCGGTTCCGTTTCTTGAACTGGAAACAAAAGTACAGCAGCCTAAACTTTTGTTAATATTTAACCCCTTAGAGACCAGCCTATTCTGTACCTTAAGGATCAAGCGATTTTCATTGTTACTTTGCAAGAGCCGTGAGTCGTTCACATAGCTGCACGAGGGCTTGTTTCATTTTGGGATAAGTTGAACATTTTAAAAGGCACCACTTTGGGTTTTTTTAGAACTTTTATTACATTTTTTTGGGGTGGGATGGGGAGATGAAAAAGACATCCTGAAATTCTATCACTGTTTTTGGGTTTTGTTTTTACAGCGTTCATTTGGTAAAAATAACCTTCTTATAACTTTCTTATCTCATCAGCACAATTACTGCAGTATTAAGTTTAGATAGATTTTTAAAGAAAAACTATTGAATCTGCATCGTCCCACTCTAAGAGCCATAACATGTTTAATTGTTCAATAATGGAGCTCTGTGAGGTCTTGTATTTTACAGGAAGAGCTGTAGGTTTTAATGGTAGGATTTTGGGGTACGTGTGACTGTTTTGGATTGCTTTTTATTACATTACTACATTTTGTGGTAGGCAAAAACAAGAAAAATAACAATTCCAGCATTATTTTTTTAAACTATTTTTACAGCATACACCATGTGAGATAAATCACTAAATATTTTCATTGTCTTGGTTATCATTAATGCGGTAATATCCTTTTTGTGTTGCTTTTCAAAAAAACTTTATTTATCCATTTAAGTCTTTGGGGGGGAAAATGCATATTTTTTTAGAAATTGTTTTTTTTTAATTTAAACTTTATTGGACTTTTTTAAAACCATTTTTAGTCCCTGAAAATGCAATTGTTCGTTCGCTAGAATAGTACATGGCATTACTTATGTAGTGCATTCTACTAAGCCTATGACAGCAGCCTATTAGACTCAGTGGAAGGCAGGTCCTAATAAGCTGTGTTACATGACAGGCACGGAGGCCTTTGTCAGGCTTCCAGCTGCCACGGGAACCCATTGGTACCTCATGATCATACTGTGTTGTGCTGATGGGTGACAGAAAGAGCCTCCTCCCCCTGCCTTCTGCTTACATATTGCAGTCGCTATTGTTTGTAACATAGCATGTTAGGCTGAATGAAGGCAATGTCCATCCAGTTTAGCCTGTATCCACCCCCCACCCCCCCTTGTTGATCCAGAGGAAGGCAAAAAACTTGCAATAAGACAGAAGCCAAATTAGCTCATTTGGGGGGGGGGGATCCTTCCCAATCCATAATGGCAGTCAGAATAATCCCTGAATCAGGGTTTGAATGTTCCTACCAGACTCCAAGACCCGGATCAACAACCTCTGTGGTTATATTGTGCAATATCATAGTGCTCTAAAAAGAAATCTAGTCTCCTCTTAAAGTCCTCTATGGATTTTGCCATCACCACATCCCCAGGCAGAGAGTTCAACAGTCTCACTGCTCTTATAGTAAAGAACCCCCTTCAGTGTTGGTGATGAAACCTTCTTTCCTCTAGATGTAGAGGATGCCCTCTTGTTTCAGTCGCAGTCCTGGGTATAAACAGATTGTAGGAGAGATCCTTGTATTGTCCCCTCATGTATTTATTCTTAGTTATTTGGTCGCCCCTTAACTGTCTTTTTTCCAGGGTGAATAATCCCAGTTTGATAGCCTCTCGGGTATTCCAGTCCTTCCATTCTGTTTATTATTTTAGTTGCCCTTCTTGAAGCCCTTCAAGCACTACAACATCTTTCCTAAGCATCGGTGTCCAGAACTGTATACAGTATTCCATGTGAGGCCTGACAAGTGCCTTATATAATGGAAGAATAATGTTCTCGTCCTTCGCCCCTATACCTCTTTTAATGCACCCCAAGACTTTATTAGCTTTTCCAGCAGCTGACTGGCATTGATTGCTCCAGTTAAGTCTACAGTCAACTAGTACCCCCAGGTCTTTTTCCATATTACTTTTCCCTAGCAGTACCCCATTTAGTGTATATTGGTAACATCCATTTCCCTTGCCCATGTGCATAACCTTACATTAATCAATATTGAACTTCATTTGCCATTTCTCTACCCAACCCCCCAGCTTATCTAGGTCCACCTGCAGCCGTATATTGTCCTTCTTTGTATTAATTATGAATCGTCTGAAAATCTTGATATTTTACTGTGCAGTCCCTCTATCAGGTCATTGATAAATATATTGAACAGAATGGGGCCTAATACTGAACCCTGTGGCCCCCCAACTAGCAACAGTGTCCCAATCAGAGAACAAACCTTTTATTACCACCCTCTGCTTCCTATCTCTGAGCCAGTTCCTTACCCAGATACACACGTTTTTGCCCAGACTGAGCTGTCTCATTTTATATATTAACCTATTATGCGGCACGGTGTCTAATGCTTTAGAAAAATCCAGATATACGAGATCAATAGATTCTCCTAGGTCCAGCCTAGAGCTTACTTCATTGTGGAGGTTGATCAGATTGGTCTGACATGATCGACCCTTCATGAACCCATGCTGACAAGGGGTTATACTGTTGTTTTCCTTGAAGTAGTCCAAAATGGCATCTCTCAGAAACCCATTGAATATTTTTCCTATTATTGAAATGAGGCTTACCAGCCTGTAGTTACCAGGCTCTTTTCTTGATTCCTCTTGGTATATTGGAATCACATTGCCAATACGTCAATCCAGTGGTACAACCCCAGTCTCTAGTGTCCAAAAATATAAGAAATAGCGGTCTAGCTTTCACGTCCCTTAGTTCCCTTAGAACCCTTGGCCCGGGGATTAGCTGATTTTAATCCTTTTTAACTTGGTCTACATTTCTTCATGGTGAAATTTAGCATGGGATTCGTTTTATCCCCCTGTATTCCGTGTGATATTTCTTTTTCCTTTGTGAATACACTTAAGAAAAAATGATTTAATAGATTTGCCTTCCCCCCATCATTTTCTATGGTTCTCCTGCATTGATTGTTAAAGGGCCAGTGCTTTCAGTGCAAATCCTTTTACAGTTTATATAATTGAAAAATCATTTAACCCCTTTGTGACCAAGTCTCTTTGTGCCTTAATGACCAGGCCAAATTTGGGAAATCTGACGTGTCACTTTAACGTAGAATAACTCCGTAAAGGTTTTGCATATCCAAGTGATTATGACATTGCTTTTTCTATTATTCTTTTATTTTGTATTTTCTTTGTTTTCTTTTTTATATAGCACTTCCATCATGTGGCTCCCCCTGCTGGTGATCATGGGTCTCCTTCTCCTGTACAGATGGTACAGACAGAGTCACATACTGGAGAATCTCTCTGATAAATATGTCTTCATTACCGGATGTGATAGCGGATTTGGAAATGTTTTGGCAAAGCAACTGGATAAACGTGGAATGAAGGTTCTAGCAGCGTGTCTTACAGAGACGGGGGCTGAAGACCTGAAGAGGGAGACATCTAGTAGACTACAAACTAGAACACTAGATGTTTCTGACAGCAAGAGTGTGAGCTCTGCAGCTCAGTGGGTGTCTCGTGTTGTTGGAGACAGAGGTAAGTTAGGCCGGATTCTCCAGTGTGTATGCGTATTTGTTCGCTTATTAGCATAGCATTTTTATGGAAGGAACCTTACATTTTTTGCATGCACATTAGCATATTTTACTGTAACTTTTGCACAGTCAAGTCGTGCACAATTTCGCACACTAAATATTATTCATTGATCCTCCCAGACAAAATAATTCCCTATCTGGTGGCAAGTCTACATATTATTGTGCCCCAATAGCACCTGCAATGTCATAGGATTACTAAAACTTGTCACTAGGGTCAGTAGTTAGCACTAGAGTAGACTCCATGTTACATACACTCTCGTTGATAGAGGTGAGTCCTTTTTTAAAATATTTTTATGCCATTCGCTACCCTGGGGCCATTTTTTTGTAACTGTCAGAAATAATAGTTGACATTTAATTATAAAAATATATGAACTATTAAGGGGTTGTGCAAAGTTATAAAGTTATCCCCATCCAAATGATAGGTAATAACTGTATGATCAGTGAGGGTCCAAACACTTGGATGCCAACCGTGAACAGGGGTCACAAAGGTTCCCTTATGAATGGAGTGGAAGATACACATATGCACCGCCACCCCAATCATTTCAATGGGAGAGACAGAGACTGCTATATACTTGGCTATTTTCGATGCTCTCACTAAGAAATGGGGGGACATTCAGGACCCCATTCTCAGACTTGATAGAGGTCCCAGAGATTAGACCACCATTGATCATAAAGTTATCCATTATCTTTTTTGATAGGGAATAACTTTAGAACCTGGCACATCCCCTTCAATTGAATCAGATTAAACATTAGCTGTTGAGCCTTAAAGGAATTGTCTAGTTGTAACTACAGATTGTCTATCATTAGGATAGACCATTAATAATAGCCAGGGTCCACTTCCCAGGAACCCCCACTGATCAGCTGCTTGCCAGGTTTATGTACTCATGCACTGAGCTGATTTCTGCAAGGAGCAGACAGCTATGTTCCTATTGCACTGGCCAGGTTTGGTGTTACATTTAAAGTTCCCATTTTATTTCACTTCAATGGGAACACTGCTTGTAATACCAAGCCTGACCACTGCAGTGGGAACAGAGTTGTCAGCTTCCTGCAAAAATCAGCTGAATGCACAAGAGTACTGGCCTAGTGAACAGCTGATCAGTGGCAATCCCAGGTGGCAGAGTCCTGCTGATCTACAATTAGTAGCCTATTCTTCTGAAAGGTCACCAATAGTTAACAATTGGACAAATGCTCTAATTATGCTAACATTTTACAGCAAAAATACTTTACAATATGTTTGTAGTGAGCCAGGACAGGAGGCTAATATTACAGTGGCTAATTTTTCTAACTCCCACCAGCTGCACTACAGTGAATGATGGACGACAAGATGGTATGTGTTCCTGGGTATGAGGTTATGGTGTAGCATGGTGCAGGTCCCTAGTGGAAAGGAGCTCCCGGAGTTAGAAAGGAGTTAACAGCAAATAAACTCGGGTGGCATACAGGGTAACATTCCTTACAATTTTCAGCATCCAAATTCATAGGTGGTAACTGGAGATACCGTTGTTTATAAGAAAATTCTGTACTGCTTATCGAGGCTTTTCACTGGGGCCCTGGGAAGACTCTTGCAATAATGTATCTGGCACCTTGCTCCTTCTTCAGACCCAGAAATAAGGCTGCATGAGGTTTGATGCCGATTCCCTAAACAGCAGTCGGCACTTTTTGCTACACCTCATGGGCTCTACTGAAGATTCTGGAACTGTACAAGGAATTTTATAAACTTTTGGGGTCCTCCCAGTGGCTCAGAGCTGAGGGGCAGGACAACTACATTAAATAACACAGAGTAACTGAGGCTGTTCTATCTTCTGATCTAAACTCTCTGATCCTCCAGCTCCAATATAAACATCTATTCAGCCTATTTAACAAGAAAAACAACCCAGAATCATCACAGTAACGCACAGTTCTATGGCAGTAATTTCCCAGAATTGTATTAACACTTAGTAATGACAACTCATGGTCACTACATGTTCCCATCGTAAACAGCCCTTGAAGTCTGTCCCAGTTTGATGCCCATTTAAACATGCTTTGTATATTCAAAAATGTTTTTGTAGGACTTTGGGGTCTGGTGAATAATGCTGGGATTCCAGGTCTATTCGCTCCCTTTGGATGGCTGAAAAAAGAAGACCTTCTTAAGGTTATGGACGTGAATTTACTGGGAATGATCGATGTGACACTGACATTCCTACCACTGCTCAGGAAAGCCCAAGGAAGGATTGTTAATGTTTCCAGTGTTGCCGGTAGATTGCCTCTTGTTTCAGGTCCTTACAGTTTGTCCAAATATGGTGTGGAAGTCTTTTCTGATAATTTAAGGTGAATATAATTTATTAACCTGTTACTGTTCTCAGTAAGAAAAACCACATAATCTTGTAGATATGATACCTTTAAATGTCTAACAAAAATACATGATCTTATTGTGAGCTTTCAAACCTCTCAGGCTCCTTCCTCAGGCATAAATCTAAAGATGTATTTAATATAGACACATGATCACATGGGAGGGTACAACATAGTGAACTTGATTTGCATGAGATAAATACCAGAGAGAGAATAAGAGGGCACAGACATTGTGACTAATAGCACTTAGATACCAGGGAGGGATGAGCATAACAGTAAAAAATTAGTCCAGTGACAAGAAATGTGAACGTTTATAGTCTCTAAATTGCTGTTAGGGGGTCAACACCAGGCCAAACTGTTACCTCTGCTCTGGGTTTTTAATATCTCATAATCCCCACGGATGTAGGCCCCCCCCCCCCATGCCCCTCTGAAATTTATACCATTTCTGATAGTATCAAAGATGTTTATAAACTTATATTCCCAAATTCTTCTGTGACGTTGGGACTTAAAATTGCCTTTGAGGCCTTAGTCAGACGGGCGTTTTTTCGCGCGATTTGCAGATCGCATGACGGATGCGCATCCGCAAATTGCGTGACCGGTGCGTGCAAGTCGCCCGCAAATCGCCTGAAAATCTGCTCCTAGCCGCGTTTCATTAGAAACAGGCCGGAGCTGTCCAGCGCATTGCATTCAATGGAGATGGCAATACAGCCGTCTCCATTGAAAGCAATGCGCTGCGGGCGAGCCCGGGATGAATTGTCGGGAAGGGCTTAAATATATAAGCCCTTCCCTGCAATTCATCCTAAAATGTGTAAAAATAATAAATATATATGTACTCACCTTCTCCCGGCAGCCGGAGCTCCGCGCGGCCGTCCTGCAGTGGGTGTGAAGGGGGTGTGAGTCAGACCTGCCCCCTGATTGGCTCAGCGCTGAGCCAATCAGAGGCATGTCTCACTCACACCCATTCATGAATTCATGAATGGATGTGAGTCAGACCTGCCCCTGATTGGCTCAGCGCTGAGAGGCAGCAGTCACTCACCCATTCATGAATTCATGAATGGGTGTGTGAGTGAAACTTGCCTCTGATTGGTCAGGGCTGTGACCAATCAGAGGCAGATCATTCAGCAGGCGGGGATTTTAAAGCCCTGCCGGCTGATAGTGCCGAGAAGCAGTTCAGGAGAACTGACAGCGGCCGCGGCTGGACTCCGGCTGCAGCGGAAAGGTGAGTATACAATTTTTTTTTATTTTAACACATTTTAGGATGAATTGCAGGGAAGGGCTTATATATTTAAGCCCTTCCCGACAATTAACCCCGCGCACGCCGGCAGCCCATTGCTTTCAATGGAGCGGCTGTATTGCCGGCTCCATTGAATTCAATGGGCAAACATCGTTCTTCTCTGTCACAGCTGTTACAGCTGTAGCAGAGAAGAATGATTTGTCTTCTATATGTTCTCAATGGGGTCGGCGCTGCTGCCGCCGGCCCCATTGAGCGCATATACAGAAGAGAACAGAAATCGCAGATCGCAGATAGGTGCGATCTGCGATTTTTTGTTCTATAATTTATCGGACGAGCGCATAAAAAGCGCTCATGTGTCCGATACCATTGCAAAGCAATGGTTTTATAAAATCGCCGGACGCATGCGCATGCGCAAATCGCGGCTAAAAACGCCCGTCTGACTAAGGCCTAAGTATGATAACTCTCGTACAGTATGTTGTGTCAGTGACTAGAAAAAGGCTTTGCAATCTGTATTTCTGTCATTCTCTCTTTAATTTAGTAAATATGAGGAGTTGGGTATAACTATTTTAAAAAAATGGATTCCCTTATCTCTGATATTAGCTTGGCTAAGCTCTCCAAAAAGAGGGAAAATTTACTAAGCCCTGCATTCACCCCGCTGCACTATGTGCCTTAGGCCACCTTCACACTGGCAATAAAGTAACAAGATTTTTTGAGCGATGTGACGTTGCAAGAAAACACAGAATTATGAAGCCCATGATTTTCAATGACTTCATTGTGATGTTTCCTGTCAAGCGATGTTGCGAGATTTGGAAATCTCTGCATGCCCTATCTTCCAGCGTTTTGCTATTTTTTTTCGCTCATATTTCCCTATGGAGTCTCCGATTTATTGCATCGCAGCACATGAACTTGTGCTGTACATTAGCAACTCCTGTTGTAGTCTATCGCACAAGATAATCACTGGCAGCAGCGATGTGATGAAAGATTATTTTCCAGGAAAAAGCATCGCTAGCGCATAGACATGTCATGAGCAAATATGTGATATTGCCCTGAATTTCTCACGGTGATATCGCGCTCACCCATGTGAAGTAGGCCCTGTAAAGGCACACAGGCGAGCATAATATCGCCGCAAGAAACCCATGCAACACTGCATGATAGTAAACATCGCACATGGGAATGAAGTAATTGAAAATCATGGGTTTCATAATTCCGTATACTCTCACATCGCTCAAAGATCGTGCGATTTTCTCAACCGCCTTCTACATGAAGAGGCACACACCTCTTCATATCTCGACACCTCCTTGCACCTACACAGAAATGTAGTGTAGTGTACTGGTGTACTCTTCTAGTATAATTTACGCCAGTTTCTGGTCTAAATTAAACATAAATCTGTCATAAGGGGCAACCATGGCAGTTGTCGGAAAAAGCCAAAAAGTTACACATTTTTGCACAAATCACCGCATTAATATAAAAGGCTCTTTAAATGTTCCCCTGAGTTCACACCACATTCTTGCCCTATGTTAGGCTCTACTGAAATCCGCTTTGGAGCCTACATTGGAAGTATACAACAGGACGCTCTCTTGACGTACAACTCCAATGGAAGGTTGGGACATAACCCACCCTATTGACATACAGCAGGATACATATACCTCTGCATAGAATAGTAAACTTACAGAGAAACAGATCCAGCACCAAACTGTGAGGCAATAAGACTTTATGTTTTATTAGGAAACCAAAAAACGTACAAAAAAGATAGAAAGAGGTGATTAGTTATGCATTTTGGAATACATCCTTTGCTTCAGTTAGTTTTCTAATTAAACCAAAAGTATTTTTGCCTCGCAGCTTCATGCTGGATCTTTTTCTCTGCAAATCTATATATGGATCTTTGGCCTTTCGCAGTTTGGCAGATAGTTGCAGGTCAGCTGATTTGTGGATTTTTCTATCTGTATAGAATAGATGCAGTCCTAAGCTCTTACTTATGACCTGAAGGTTGCAGGTTCAGTCTCCATGTAGTTCAGGTAGCCAGCCTTGACTCAGCCTTCCATCCATCCAACGTTCGTAAAATGAGTACCCAGCTTGCTGGGTGGATAACAGATGACTGGGGAAGGCAATGGCAAACCACCCCGCAAAACAGTCTGCCAAGAAAACGTCACGGTGTGACATCACCCTAGAAGTCAGTCATGACTCGGTGCACAAGGGGACTTTACCTTTTATAGAATAAAAGAAGTCTATTATGCTATTCCATACCACGAAAGAAAAAGTGTGTTTACATATACCAGCCTAATGCATACAATGGGATACATCGCTAACAGTCCCCTATTGTAAAAAACATACATCGCATGGTATACCATTTTTCTTATGCTTACCATGGGATACCATTTTTTCTCTTAAGCGCTGCGGAATATGTTGGCGCTATATAAAGATTATTATTATGCCTTTATATTGAACAAAGTACTATAGTGCACTATTCCATACCACAATAATTGTACCTGCCTGATATTTTGCAAAAATGTATCTTAAGGTATTCGTTTTTCTTATATTGAAAGTCAATCGCATATATGGGGTTGCATATGTTTATGACTAGAGATGAGCGAGCACACTCGTTTAAGGCTGATGCTCGAGCAAGCATCGGTCTTCTCGAGTAACTGATTACTCATCCGAGCACCATGCGGGGGGGCGTCGGGGAGGAGCACGGGAGAGAGATCTCTCTCTCCCCCCAGCTCCACCCCGCTGCCCCCTCGCATGGTGCTCAGATGAGTAATCAGTTACTCGAGAAGACCGATGCTAGCTCGAGCATCAGCCTTAGGGCTGACACCCACTGGATATATTTTCCTTCTTGCGCTGCGAGAGCACGTGAAAACTTTTGCCTCGCAGCGCAAGAAAGACGCCGAAATAAGACCGGGATATCGGCAGTCTTCTCAATGGGGCCAGCGGCAGCAGCGCTAGCCCCATTGAAAAGATATGGAGAATACCGTGGACTTGTGCCACAGCTATCACTGCTGTGACAGCTGTGGCAGAAGTGCAACATGCTATGCCATTGCTTTCAATGGGATCAGCGCTACTGCTGGTCCCATTGAAAGCAGTGGTTTGTGGCAAACCCTGCAGTATGATTTTCGGGGCAGGGCTTGAAATATAAGGCCTTCCCTGAAAGTCATCAATAAGTGGTAGAACAATTATTTTAAAAATTACTCACCTCTCCGCTGCTCAGACGCGTCCTTCGGCTGGCTCCCCGGCACTGCTGTCCAGCACTTTCAGCAGGCAGGGCTGTGCTGATTGGCTGAGTGCTCAGCCAATAGCAGCTAGTGCTTAGCTATTGGCTGAGCGCTCAGCCAATTGCAGATAGTGCTTAGCTATTCATTCATGAATAGCTAAGATAGTGCCATTCATGAATGAATAGCTGCGCACTATCTGTAATTAACTGAGCACTCAGCCAATAGCTAAGCACTAGCTGCTATTGGCTGAGTGCTCAGCTAATCAACACAGCCCTTTCAGGAGGCGGGGATTTTTAAATGCGGGGATGAAGGAATCTTCTGCCACATCTGCCACAGCTGTGACAGCTGTGGCAGAAGTCCGTGGTATTCTCCATATCTTTTCAATGGGGCTAGCGCTGCTGCCGCTGGCCCCATTGAGAAGTCAGGCGATATCCCGGCGTGATCCCGTTTTTTTTCTCGCACTGCGCTGCGAGAGTTTTCAGTTACTCTTGCAGCGCAGTGGAGAAAAAAAACTCAAGTGGGTGTCCGCCCTAAAACGAGTGTGCTCGCTCATCTCTATTTATAACCCTTTTGACAGTATTTTTTTAAATGTTTAGCCCCTTAAAGACTTTTTCCTTTTTACCCCCATTTTTGTTTTTTCTCCCCACTTCACATTTAGAAAATCATAACTCTTTTATTTATTTATCAACATAGATGTCTGAGGGCTTGTTTTTTTGCGGGACCAGTTGTATTTTTCATTGGTACTATTTAAGGTAACATATAATGCACTGAAAAACGTTTAAAAAAAATTCATCTTCTGACCGCCTTAACGTTTTTATTTTTCCATCAACATTGTTGTGTGAGGGCTCATTTTTTGCAGGATGTCCTGTGGTTTATATTGGTACAATTTTGGAGTACATATAGGTTTTTGATAGCTTTTGTATTACTTTTTTTTCTTGGAGACAAGGTGAACAAAAAGCGCAATTCTGATGATGTGTATTTTGTTTTTTCGATGACTTTCACCCTGCGGGGAAAATAATGCACTAGTTTGATAGATTGGACTTTGATTTGTTCGCTCTAGTAGTATCATGTAATACCATAGTATTACATCAATTTGTGATCTGACAAGCAATTAATTAAGCCACACCACAGGCATGGCTTGATAGCAATCTGCAATGGCAGCCCTGGTGTCTTTCAGAAGATACCCATCTGCTATGGCAACTAAATGGCATCCTGCAATCTCATCGCGGAGGATCGTTTGGCACCTTTGAACGACGATCGAAGCATTTAAAAGTTGGAGTGCTGATCACTGCTAAGAGACAGCCAGCACATGCATTGTATGGAGAACAATGCAAATGCAACCCCCTCTCCGATCCACTCCATACAAACCCTTAACCTTTAGGATGTAACTGCATGTCATGGAGCGTTAAGGGGTTAATATATAATTCAATGCCCATGATTCTATGCTAGCATATACATCGAATACATAAGCTATGTGTACTATTTTTTTAGGATGTTTTGGCTATTAGGGGAGCAGACTTGTCCCCTGACTGCTCTGATGAGATCTACTTTAAGTGGCTATTAAACGTTTTACGTTAAGGGTGACTACCCACTAGCGTTTGCGAATTTGCAGCGGTTTTTTTTTCCAGGTGTCTACAGGGCTGTCTAATGTTAAAAACGCATCGCGGCAAAAATCGCAATTTACCGCGAAATCGCGATTTTGCGCGATGCAATTTTAACATTACAAGTCCCATAGACCCCTGGAGAAAAAAAACGCTGCAAATTTCACAGTGAAAAAGAACTGTAGTGGGTAGTCACCCTCAGGCCTTAGTCAGACGGGCGTTTTTTCACGCGATTTGCGGATCGCATGACGGATGCGCATCCGCAAATCGCGTGACCAGTGCGCGCAAGTCGCCCGCACATAGGTGCGATCTGCGATTTCTGTTCTATAATTTATCGGACGAGCGCATAAAAAGCGCTCATGTGTCCGATACCATTGCAAAGCAATGGTTTTATAAAATCGCCGGACGCATGCGCATGCGCAAATCGCGGCTAAAAACGCCCGTCTGACTAAGGCCTCAGTTGTGAAATAAAGAAGTTCAATAAGTTGTTCCTGTATTGGGTGAACCATTATCCGTGGGGACAGCAGTGTTCACACTGGTTGCCATGAGATTAGAACCCTTTAACATAATTTTGTATAATGTCACAGTTTGGAAAAGGAATAAGCCAACTGGATTACACATCTTTAGAAGTGTTACGTTTCAGGGTTGTCACACAGATTATTATAAACCAGTTTATAAGCTTTTCATTTACAATTTGATCACTAAACATCTGATGAATCTGAATATTTTTTTAATATATGTTCTTGTTTTTAGACGGGAACTTAAAGATTTTGGGATAAAAGTTTCAATAGTTGAACCAGGGGCATTCAAAACAAACATTGCAATGTTGTCTTCAGTTGGGAAGAATGTGGAGGATAAATGGAAGACGTTGCCAGCTGAGACCAAGAAGATCTATGGAGAACAATACTTCAAAACATGTAAGTGTTCATTATACTCTGTTGTGAAAATAGGAATCAGACTGACCCCTCTTCCCACTTCGACTAAATGCAGGCTGAATATTGTAATTTTCTAACATTTTTATCAGCCAAATATGGCCTAATTAAATGTTTCATTATGTGTCATGAAGCCAATTACTCTATAGATTCAATGGAGGGGATTTCTCAAAATTAGTGCAGAGGAAAAGTTACCCATACCAATCAATTAGCTGATGTGTATTGCCTGGCTGTTGAAAACTAAATGCACTTCTCAGGCTCCCTACACATGACCGTATGCGTTTTTATGCTCTCCTGTATGCACCATATGATCGCATGAAAGAATAATTGCTGCGATCGAGTCACAAATTTTAGCTGAGTATTTTTCGTCATTCACACGGGCAGCTGCTGCGTATCGGCAAAAAAAAGGCAGTAGTGATGAAAATCATTGATCGCTGTAAAATCCTCGGAATGACCAAAAATGCTTAAATAGATCCAGAACATATCTCCGCCATGTAGCTCCGTCCACCTCCCTTATTTCAAATTTCCATTGAAATCTATGGGAGCTTATCTCAGCAAAAGATATGGCAAGAGCTAACTTTTACCGCAGCGCTTAAAATCAGCGACTGTGTTCGAAATCGTTCATCTGAATAAATACATTGGAAACCAATGCTTCAGATGGTCACGATTTTTGGGCGATTTTTTTTTTTTTCGGCCAAATAACTGCAAATAAACGGTTGTGTGAATAAGGCCTAAGGCCTCAGTCACACAGGCGCATCGGCACTTGTACACCGGCGCCGATGTGCCCGTGTGACTGACACCAGCAGACGGACGTACCTGAAGACAGCCGTCTCTCTGCAGCGTCGGGAGGAAGAACATGTAACCGGCTCCATTGCCGGTCATGTGTTCTATGATCAGCACTGGAGAGAGACGGCCGTCTTCCGGTACGCCCGTGTGACTGAGGCCTAAGGGTGAGTTCACACATTGGAGATTAGCTGCAGAATTGCGGGTGCAGATTTCATGTTCGGAAATTATAATTTTATTCACACCAAACTAGTGTCCATAGATTTTAACCCTTTCCAATCCAATTTTGAATTTAGGGTTTCCTTAAAGGCTTTCTCTTTTTGCTGTTATACAACGGTGCCATCTGCTGACTAAAGCCAGTGTGTGTGCACCAGGGAGGCTCCGACAGCGGAGTGGCTGGCCATAGACGGTAAAAAATACCCTGTCGGACATCTTCTGACGTTGGAGCTGTACAAGCTTCAATCAGAATGTAGAAAGATGTCAGAATGCTAAGATAATAATGAATGAATAGCTAAGGGCTATGTGTGATTGGCTGAGTGCTCAGCCAATAGCTAAGCAGTGGCTGCTATTGGTTGAGCCCTCAGCCAATTTGCACAGCCCTTTCAGGAGGCGGGGATTTTTAAATCCCCGACTGCTGAAAGGGCTTCATAGCAGTGCCGGGGAGCCAGCAGGAGGACGCAGCTGAGCGCAGAAGAGGTGAGTAATACATTTTTTAATTTTTTTTCACACTTTTGTCAGATTATCGGGGAAGGGCTTATATTTCAAGCCCTTCCCCAATAATCATTCCGCGCGGCTTGGCAGACAGCAGTGCTTTCAATGGGATCTGCAGCAGTCCCCGCGGGGATGAAGGAAACTTCTGCCACAGCTGTCACAGCTGGGGCAGAAGTCCCCGGCATTCTCCATTTCTTTTCAATGGGGCTAGCGCTGCTGCCGCTGGCCCCATTGAATAGACTGCCGATATGTCGTCGTGATGCCGATATCCCAGCGTCATGCCGATTTTTTCTCTCACACTGCGATGCGAGACTTAAACTTTAGAATCGCATCGCAGTGGAAAAAAAATATCGCCAGTGGGTGGGAGCCCTAAGGGCTCATGTCCACGGGCAAAATAGGAATTAAAATCCGCAGCGGATTTTAACTCTTCTCCTGCCCGCGGATCCGCACCCCATAGGGATGCATTGACCACCCGCGGGGTAGATAAATACCCGCGGATCGTCAATAAAAGGGATTTTTTTTAAAATGGAGCATGAAAAAACCTGTACATGCTCCATTTTCATGCAGGTCTCCCGCGGGGACGGCTCCCGCGGGCTTCTATTGAAGCCTATGGAAGCCGTCCGGATCCGCGGGACACAAAAATCTGATTTTACTCACACGCTCCGGTTCTTCTCTTCGCCGCGGCGCCATCTTCTCTCAGTCGCGGCCGGATCATTTTGCTTCGGCCCGGCGCATGCGCGGGGCACGTCACCGACGTCATCATGCACATCCGCCGAGCCGAAGAAAGAAGATCCGGCCGCGACGAGAGAAGATGACGCCGCAGCGAAGGAAGTATCCGGAGCGTGTGAGAGGTAAGTTAATTCTGATTTATTCCTATTTTCAGCCCTCATGTCCGCGGGGCAGGAGGGACCCGCTGCAGATTCTACATGGAGAATCCGTAGCGGGCCTGATTTTCCCCGTGGACATGAGGCCTAAGAGTCAAGAAAAGTGAAGAAACATACCTAAAAAATTTTCCTTCCTAAATTTTCCTGCGGTACTTTGCCTCGGAAACGTCTCTCCGTAAGGTCCAGCAGCAGTCAGACAACATTGCAGTAATCCATTTGCCTTAATAACGCTTTTCCATTTGAGAATTGTCCTGGTGGAACCATTCTCCATGTTCATCACTGTTGGCAGCTGACGCAACAGACTCATGGGCAATGTTGCGAAACCTCCGTTATTTTCTAAGGGTTTTGTATTGTAATTCCTAGGATATTTCAATTGTTTTTCAAGAATTAGAACAGCTGAATTAAATTAAGCCCCAGCAGAATACCAAAATGCAGCGTTTTCAAGGATTTCTATAAAAAGGATAGCGTTTCACAAGAAAACTGAACCGATAGACTAAAAACTGATTTTCGAATTCAGCACCCATGACTTAGCTATGAACACCATTCACATTCTTTGTAACAAAAATGCTATTAAACAGTGTTATCTTCTTATATGTATGCAGATCTCGATAATTTGAACCAACTAGTTACATCAGGTACTTCCAAGATCTACCTGGTGACCAACTGTATGGAGCATGCACTGACCGCCCGTCACCCGTGGACAAGATATTGTGCTGGATGGGATGCTAAACTGTTCTTCATCCCTCTTTCTTACTTCCCGACATTTATTATTGATTATTTGCTATCACGGTATACACCAAAACCAGCGCAAGCGATGCAGTGATGCACAAAGTGTGCAAAGGTGGGTGAATATGAATACTCTAGTGAATTATAGCAGACTGTTTGGTTATATGTGTTACTACAGGAAGGGGTGTAACTAAAGGCTCAGGGGTCTGGGTGCAAATGTTCAGCTCGGGCCCCCCTACCACCATCACCTGCACCGTTACCCATACCTAAAACGTGCTTCCTACAGCTGCAAAATGAATTTGCAGACATGATCTAGCCCCTTGGCATAAGCTTTCCAAACATGACTCATTTCCTGGACTACATAAAAATATGCCTCTTAGGCTAATTTCACACAGATGAGTTTGATATGTGGCCGTAAGTCACAGCCCGATATCGCACTCAACAGCCTGAGATTTTGCAGCGCATGCGAGGCATTTTTGTACAGAAAATGTTTTGCATCACTCCGGGGAAGTAGCGATTAAGAAACCTTGCATCACATCACCTAGCACGTGGCGCGTTGCTGCCGCTGGTCCTATTGAAAACAATGGCAGAGGGCTGCAGAGACCTTATATCTCCTGTATATAATTATATATGTACAGCTGGTATAAGTTATACATCTCCTGTATATTTTCCAGCAGGATAATGCTCGGCGGCACACAAGGGTGTCACAGGAGTCCCCACAATATTGTCACATTTCCGTGGCTGCCCAGTCACCAGAGTTATCACCAATAGAACATGTATGGGACCATCTGGTATGCCAACTTCCACAGCCTACAAGTTTGCATGATCTAGAGACTCAGTTACAGCAAATGTAGAGCAATAGGTGGAGGATACCATACCAAACTTGTATGCCTCCATGCCCGCCCGAATCACATCTTGTATCCAAGCTGGAGAAGGCCCAACAAGGTACTAAAGCCTCCATGCCCGCTCATATCATATCTTGTATCCAAACTAGAGGTGGTACAGCAGGGTACTAGAGCCTCCATGCGTGCCTGTATTACACCTTGTTTCTAATCTACAGGTGGTAAAACAGGGTAATAGAGCCTCAATGCCCACCGGCTGCAATAGTAACTCCTATATTGTCCCTAGTAGTAATAGTGACCCTTATATTGGCCCCAGTAGTAATAGAGACCCTTATTGGGACCCCTATAGTAATAGGCTCCCCCATTGTGGCCCCAGTAGTAATAGCATCTTCTCTATTGTCCCCAGTAGTAATAGTGACACTTATTGTGGCCTCAGTAGTAATAGGGTTCCCCATTGCTACCCCAATAGTGATAGAGTCCCCCATTGCAGATGAAGTAATAATAGGGTCCCCCACTGAAGTTGAAGGTTTAGCAGTACAGATTACAATAGGGGCAATTTGGATGGCATTGGGCCCCCTTGGAGTTTCGGGCTCACGGCGGTTGCCCTAATCACCCCTATTGTAATCCACCATTGGTCCCCACTCTACTCACCCCAGTAGTGATGTCCTGACAGCCTGTAAATGAAAGCATAGCAGGACCTGTTTTTTCCCCAGAAAAAGCAAAAGTACATACACATTAAAGACAACATAAGATAACTTTCACACCATGTTAGGCCCAGATACAACAGCTTGGCTTTAGTGTACCTCTAATACTGAACTTAGCATATAATGGTACTTAGCATACTCGAGGTACTTGTTACTCTAGCCTAGCACCACAGTGGTGCTCGGGTGCTCGAGAAAATTTTGTCCCTCCCCACATGTTTTCAATGAAGCCGCGGCTGCTCCATTGGTAACAATGGTCTGCCGGTACCCCTGAATTGTTTTTCATGGAAGAGCTTTACATATAAGCCCTTCCTTGAAAAACAATAATTTTAGTGTAAAAAAAATAAATAAATAAACGTACCCTCCGCCGCTGCCATGTCCCCCGCGGGGATGAAGAACACATCTGCCACATGCGGCAGATGTTTCCTACATCCCCGCTAGTAAGAAGAATTCCCTGCTACTGCATCTGCCACATCTGTGACAGATGCAGTAGAGGAATTCTTCAAGTACCTACCGCAGATGTCACACATGACATTTTAAATCCCCGCGTGCTGATAGATCAGGACTACAGAGTCGGGCACAGTGCAGAGAAGTCGCGGCTGAGCCCCGGCAGCTGAATGCAGGTGAGTATCAATTTTTCTTTTTTTTCTTATTTTCTACACTATTCTTTAAAGCCCTTCCCTGAAAAACCATCAGCTGCTGGGGCTCAGCCGCGTCTTAGCCGCGCTGTCCCCGGCTTTGTAGCTCCGCTGATCTTTCAGCAGGCGGGGATTTAAAATCACTGCCTGCTGAAAGAGCTGATTGTGATTGGCTGAGGGGAGCTGCAGCTGAAGGGATGGAAGTATCACTTTTTAAATTTTTTTACACTATTTTTTCAGTTTTTTCAGGGAAGGGCTTATATTAAAGCACTTCCCTGAAAACCATTGACGGGTGTCGGCAGCAGGATCCTCTACCGCAGCTGTGGCAGATGTAGCAGCAGGGAATTCTTCTTACTAGCGGAGATGAAGGAAACATCTGCTGCATGCGGCCGATGTGTTCTTCATCCCCGCGGGGGAAACGGCAATGGCGGAGGGTGTTTTTTTTTTTACACTAAAATGATTGTTTTTCAGGGAAGGGCTTATATGTAAAGTCCTTCCATGAAAAACAATTCAGGGGTGCCAGCAGACCATTGTTTTTAATGGAGCCGCCGGAAGCAGCCGCGGCTCCATTGAAAACAATGCAGAACATCGGGCACCTTGAAAAAAATGACTTGTCCAGATTGCATCACATCATGATCATTTCTGCATACAGATTGAAAAAGACTGGTGATAGAATGCAACCTTGCCATTTGCCTTTCTCAATTCCAAACCAATACGTCTTTCCATAAGTCGTTTTGACTGTTGTTTCTTGGTTGTGGTAAAGCGACCTTATCAGCTGTTCCTGTTCTGGGATGCCCACACTTCCAAAGCTTGTCATGTTTGACACAGTCAAATGCCTTGCTGTAGTCAATGAAACACATGTACACATCCTTTTGATACTCCCGCGTCTTCTCCATGATCCAGGGCAGGTATGCGATTTGGTCTCTAGTGCCACATCCTTTGCGGAAGCCAGCTTGAACGTCTGGCAGTTCCCGTTCAACAATTGTTACAATGCATTTTTGTATGATCTTTAAAATAATTTTGTTTGTGTGAGGTATGAGGGCGATGGTGCGGTAATTGCAACATTCTTGAGCATCACCTTTTTTTGGAAGTGTGACAAAGACAAATCTTGTCCAGTCTTTGGGCTATGATTTGAAATATGAGTAATGAGACTGCTGATTGTCACCCGAACTTTCCTAAAGGCCCATTTACATGCAACAATTATCGCTCAAAATTCGTTCAAAGGAGTGATTGATTGCCATGCTTCTCATGCTGCAGATGACAATGGCTTTTCTTCACTCTAATTAAAAACCTCCTGGCCAGAGTTTCCTCGCATAAACACACGCCCGCCTGAGCAAACATAAATGTATAAGGTGTGTATGTATACAGTGTTTATGGAAATGGAGGGAAATGGATAGGATTTCAAAGATTATCTTTAAGTGTAAATACTCAGTATTTGTACGCAAAAAAGTTGTTAATTCGTTTGTTTGTTCGTCAAAACGACAATTTCTGTGTGTAGTGGGGCTTAAATTCATTGTCTTAACAGACATCAATTAAATGATATTTGTTACATTTATTGTAAAGTGTCTAGTTCTGATCAGTTAGATCTTCATAAATGGTCAGAAAGTCCATTGTTTCCATAGTGGCAAATATCTTTTTGCTTATGCTGGGAATGTTCACTGTATCTTGTGGACATCTTCAAAACTGTCTCATTACTTATATATTTACTAGCGCCATTACTACTGTTAGTATTAATAAAATTGTCTTTCTTTTTTGATAGATGTTTTACTCAGAATAATCCTCATTCATGATATTTCAAACTTCATATCTTCACTTTTATCTCTTTACGGGCTATCAATCAGAGAAATCAAAATTTTCAGATCCGCTCTATTGTTAATGGAACATCCCACATGAAGATGCACTGACCACCTGCCAGGCACACCTTGAGGCTAATCGGGTAGCGTCTGAATCCGTGTTACAACTCACCAGATTCATCCTCACATGCAATTATTTCTCCTTTGGCAAAGAGATATTCCTGCAACTTACCGGAACCGCCATGGGCAGCAAAATGGCACCGCAATATGACAATCTTTTCATGGCAAAACTGGACAGTGAGTTTCTGTCCTCCTTTTCCAGCAAACCATTAGCCTACTTCCACTACACTAATTACATCATAATCATCTGGACCAACACCAAACAAGAATGAATAAAATTCCATGAGAGATTCAATGCGTTCCACCCCACCCTAAACCTGACATTAAGCTATTCGTATACAGAAATCAACTTTTTGGACACCACCATAAAAATTTCAAACAACTCAATACAGACATCCCTATACCGAAAACTGATTGATCAGCCCACATACCTCAGATGGAACAGCTTCCATCCTAAACACATCAAAAAGTCCATTGTCTACATCCAGGCCATCAGATACAACCGGATCTACTCCAACCCAACAGACAAAGAGGAACATCTATACCATCTTAAAAGGACATTTTTAAATCAGGGCTACCATCGCACCTTAATTGATGATTAAATCACCAGAGCCACCAGGATACCCAGGAATACAAAGAGAAGGAAGAAAACAATCATGTACCTCTAATAATGACCTACAAACCACAGCTAGAGGTACTAAGGAAACCGCAAAGAAACTCCATGATACCCTACACAAGGAGGACCATCTGAGAACTAAATTCTTGAACCCTCTCCCTCTGTGTTACAGGCAATCTCCAAATTTGAGGAATTTTATAATCAGGAGTGCATTGTCCTCTGACACATAAAAAGGAACTTACCCCTGTAATGTAAGGAACTGCAAGACCTGCTCACATGTACTGACCATGGATAGAATACAAATCCCCAACACACAGCGGGACTGCAAGATCCCCGAAATATGCACATGTTCCACGTCTGATGTTGTGTACCTGATCCTGTGCTGTAAATGTTCTGTTGGGGCCCTTTATATTGGAGAAACAGGACAAAAAACTAAAAGCCAGGATGAGATCTCATCGCCACTCAATTAAAGAAAGAAAGACAGAATTACCTGTGGCAGAGATCTTTTCTAGTCACGGACACAACATAGAACACAGGAAAGTTATTATACTTAAAGGCAATTTCAAATCACAAAGCCATAGAAGAATTTGGAGGTACAAATTTATAGCAACTTTTGACACTTTCAACACAGAGTTAACTTCTTCAAGAGGATTCATGCATAAATGGGAAGTATGAGAAATCTATAGTACGGAACACGCTGGCCTGGTGAACCCTAAAACTAATAGCTCTCACCTGGTTCTCGTTGTCCGGCCCTTTATAATCTAGTTCTGGCTGTACTGCAGTACTGATCAATTTTAGTATCCTCCTGGGATTGCTGAGGTGTATAGCCATTTTCTGGAGCTCCTGTTCCTTTCTGTGGACTGCTGCTGAGCTAAGTAACATTGTTGTTGTTATTCTTTGCCACTGCTCCTGTTCCTTTTTCTTTCTTGATAGGGACTTCATAGTGACGGAGGTTCATGTGTGGGTCCGCTCTTTATCAGGGCGATTGGCCTGCTGACTAGGTAGTGCTTACTCCTGGGTAAGGGGTTTTGTTGAGGGATAGATTTTCCTTTTTGGTTTCCTTTTCTGTTCCCTACTGTAAAAAGAAAAAATATAATGGATAGCGCTCCAAGAAATGGATGGAAAATGAGAGAGTGTACAAAAAATATGTATATGAAGCAAGAAAATGATGTGGAGAAATAACTCACCCAGTGACGCCGGGCCCGTGTGATGGATGTCTGTGCTTCAAAATCCAAGATGACACATCAATCCACGATGAGGATGAAGCTTCCTTGCATCGGTCACCAAGGACATCTGAAAGAGAGCGTCTTGGTTGCTCCCAGAGATGGAAAAAACACACCACGGGATAGAAAACAAACCAATAGAAGACAAAAAATAAACCAGCGCTCTGGTGTTTCGGAAGGTGACAATCAGAAGATGCAGAGATTTGTGTTAAAATTGTAGTTGTATAGTAATAGATATTACTTACTTTACAGGGGTGCTTATGGTTAAGCACCCCTGGATCCAAGATAGCAGGCAGAATTCAAACAATATATACGGAAATTCTTTAATTGCGACGCGTTTCGGCCGTAATCTCGGCCTTTTTCAAGCATAAAAATATATACAACATGTCTACATTATATAGTGCAGATAATTAAAGGGCAATAGGTCATGGCCTGCTGAGATGACGTTACAATAAGTTAGATAAAAGACATGGACTGGATTGCATGTCAATGAATGAAACTAAATAGCAGCTTACTATGTATATATCTACCCACATGCTGAGTGGCCTTATCAGACATATAAATTAGATGGTGTTGCAGTCCGGAGGTTGTTCATTGAGCTTTTATGATTTACCGGCACACTGCCGGCGCGTAGCCAATGACGTAATTTACAGGACGTAATAATGATGGAGGTGATCATCACATGATCGCGAACGTAAAATGTGCGCCGCAAGGGCGCCGTTGTGATGGAGGTGATCATCACATGATCGTGAATGTCAGATGTGCGCCACAAGGGCGCCGTTACTATGATGGAGATGGTCATCACATGATTATGGGCGTCAAATGTGCGCGGCAAGTCATGGGAAACCCATCCGAAAATGTCAATGGGCATGCGTATATCTAATGACGTTCATGGTGGAGTTATGATTCATGGGGCGGTGCCATATCTAATGGCGTTCATAATGCAGTAATAGTTCATGGGGCGGTGCCATATGGTGGTCATCAGTGACACAATATGACGCTGTACACGTGACTCTCCCCCCCTCGGATGGGTTTCCCATAACTTGCGGCGCACATTTGACGCCCATGATCATGTGATGACCATCTCCATCATAGTAACGGCGCCCTTGTGGCGCACATCTGACGTTCACAATCATGTGATGATCACCTCCATCATTATTACACCCTGTAAATTACGTCATTGGCTACACGCCGGCAGTGTGCCGGTAAATCTTAAAAGCTCAATGAACAACCTCCGGACTGCAACACCATCTAATTTATATGTCTGATAAGGCCACTCAGCACGTGGGTAGATATATACATAGTAAGCTGCTATTTAGTTTCATTCATTGACATACAATCCAGTCCATGTCTATTATCTAACTTATTGTAACGTCATCTCAGCAGGCCATGACCTATTGCCCTTTAATTATCTGCACTATATAATGTAGACATGTTGTATATATTTTTATGCTTGAAAAAGGCCGAGATTACGTCCGAAACGCGTCGCAATTACAGAATTTCCGTATATATTGTTTGAATTCTGCCTGCTATCTTGGATCCAGGGGTGCTTAACCATAAGCACCCCTGTAAAGTAAGTAATATCTATTACTATACAACTACAATTATAACACAAATCTCTGCATCTTCTGATTGTCACCTTCCGAAACACCGGAGCGCTGGTTTATTTTTTGTCTTCTATTGGTTTGTTCCCTACTGTGTCGCCTCGGCGGCATTTATATTTGTGCGCTATTTGGTTTTGTTTTGTTAGTCACGCACAGTAGTGCTCCATTTTGTTTGTTTGCCCCGTGCATCCAGTGTGGATGTAAAAGGAACAATCACATGATGGATATAGATAAATGGACCAATGTGGTGAAGTTGAATTCTTTATTGATTACTATGTGTTGCAGCACCAAAGCAGAGTCTTGATCAGTTATATAAAAAAAAAAAAAAAAAAGAAAGCAAAAAGCTCGGCACCCGGTGGGTCCAATACAAAAATGCTCAGGTCTCCCATTGACTTCAATGGGGTTTGTTACTCGAATAGAGCCCTCAAATATTACGAAAAGCTCGACTCGAATAACGAGGACCTGAGCATTTTGGTACTCGCTCATCTCTAGTTATAAACTATCAATGAAAATCAGATGTTTAAATACATGTTTGGAGAGGAAACGGGGGTCCAAGGTAAAAGAGAAGAAACTCAAAAAGGAAGTGATCAAGAAGATCAAAAAGACAGCTGATACCGGATCGGAAGAAAAGGAAGCCGATACCAAGAAATATCAAAGGGAAAATAATAGCAAAGGACGATAATACAAAACGTCTTATGAAAATGTATTATAAATGTAATATATTGGTTGGTGTACCTCACAAACAAGTCAACAGAGACCAGCAAAGAGATTGAACATCTGATCATTAAAAGATCTTCATAATATCATCCACATTAACATCTATGTAATAGCTTTGGGGGTTTTTGTGAAAGCGAGAAGTTAGACATAATAAAAGGAAAAAAGGGAAAGACAATGAATTAACTATTTTTGTCTACTAATCCACCAATTTCTTATTTTTCATATAGAAAAAAAAGCAAACTGGAGTACAGGACTTACAAAACATATATATATATATATATATATATATATATATATATATATATATATATATATATATATATATATATAGTTTATTAAATACAGAAAAGTCATACATCCAAAAAGAAAAAGGCACAAAAATACACACAAATAAAACCACATTAAATAAAAAAAATCCCCTATACATGTAAACTGGCCTCAGATTTGATGTAAACCATTGGACAGCCTAAACTAGGAGATGCTATCTGATGATTATTCTAAAATTCCATTGACTTAATAGTAAATTACATTCTGATGTCACAATAAATTTTGATGTATAAACCTAAATATGTGGCAAAGATGTGTCTAAATCAGGGGTGGGCAATTAATTTTCCCATGGGGCCACATGAGAAATTGGAATGGTTTTAGAGGGCCAGACCAACAAATTCCCCGCTATGTCTTCGACCCGTCTCGTTATAGTTCGCCTGGAGAGGGGCACATTTGCGAATGCTTCTTTTTTCTCAGGACAAATTAGCGCTGCAGAGTCCACCAAACATTCTTTGACAAACTCCCCATCAGAGAATGGCTTACTGTTTCTTGCAATTTTGTAGGATACTACAAAGCAGGTCTTTACGGCTGCATCCCTGGATGAGTGAAGCTTTTTAAAAAATCCTTGCTGACTTTGCAGTTTTGCTAGCAAATCTTCAGATACCCGTGCCCGCTCTGCCTCCGTCAAGTTCTTGTATTTCTCTCCGTGTTTAGTCTCATAATGGCGATGCAAATTGTAATCTTTAAATACAGCTATCTGCTCTCCACAAACTAAACACACAGCTTTACCTTTGGTTTCAGTAAATAGATATTTAGAAGTCCATTCTTTGTTAAAAACTCGGCATTCTGCATCAATTTTTCTTTTTTTAATGTTAGCCGCCATATTTAAGGGTTAACAGCTAACCTCGGAAAATAGATTTTTTTAATACACAGTAGTATGCTCCTAGGAGAGGGCACAGAGAGCTGCCCCAAGAAGAGAGATTAAAAAGTGAATATTATTAGTATTATTATTCTAATTACAATGCAAAGGGAAAAGTCCTGACACTTACCAATGACGAGCGTGGAACGATTGTCCTGGCACTCCCCAAGGTCTGCAACGAGCATCCTGGCACTCAGAAGTTACAGTGGCATCACTTACTCAGCATCGGGAAGCAGTGAAACTACAAACTCCGAAGCCTTGTCCATTTTGTTAACTTATGTGCTGTTTAATAAAGTTATTCAAGCCTACGTCATTGGTAGAGGTGCTTGAATAAGTAAGGCCTGAATAACTATTAGCACAGCACAGAAGTGAACAAAATGGACAAGGCTTCGGAGTGCATAGTTTCGCTGCTTCCCGTTGCTGACACCGGACTCATTGGTGAGTCACCAGGACACTCTTTGCGGGCCGGTCCGAGCTATTCAGCGGGCCGGATGTGGCCCGCGGGCCGTGCTTTGCCCAGGTCTGGTCTAAATCACTGCTCCACGAAAATGATCTTGGGGCAGAATTGTTTTCCACTTTAGATTAAAAGGGCATTCCCATCCACAGGATAGGGAATAACCTGCAAATCGGTGGGGTCTGACTGTTTGCACCCTCACCAATCCAGAGAAATCATCCTTGGCAGGTCCCAAAATGTTGACAGTGGTAGCTATACAGGCATGCAACCACACGATTCACTTTAATTCAACCTCTGAACATAGCCGAGTTCAAGCACATGGCAATCTCTGGCAGTCCTATTGAAGTGAATTAGACTACTAGAGATTGTTAAGTGCTTCAACTTGATTGTCTCCTGCAGTTCCCATTGGCGTGCATGGTGCAGTGGCATACATGTGTGGACACCGCTGTAAAAATTTTGGGAGAAACAGTTTAGATTTCTCTGGATTTTCATTTATTTTGCAAATTTTCTGTTACGTTGGGACACATAAATATAGTGTAGAGTAAAGCCCCTGTTACCATGCGGCGGCTGCTGGGGCCGCGGGTGGTTGGTCGGCGTGTGGCGTGCGCTCGTGGGTCCGGGTGGCGGCGTGCGCGGGCGTCTGTGAGTGCAACTCTATACACGAGTCCCTGTTATGGGATTCTGCTGGGAGGTGTCGTCTCCCCTTCTCCGCCCCTCGGCGGAAGCTTCTGTTTATAAGGCTGGCAGTGAGTTCCATTCACTGCCAGTTATTGGTTTCTGTTCAGTGTGTTAGCTTCCTGCCTCTGTCAGTCTCCTGTGTTTCAGCTTGTGTGCTTTATCTGCCAGGTTATCCATCTGCCTCGGTCTGCTTATATTTTCTGTTGGTTTATTCATCTGCCCTTCCTGTCGGTATCCTACCCAGTTCCATCTTGGTACGCCAGCGTCCCTCCTCGGTCCCTAGCGAGTGTAGGGACCGCCGCCCAGTTGCCCGCCTGGGGTTAGCCAGGAGTGGAGGAAAGTAGGCAGGGACAGAGGTTGCGGATAAGTTCTAGGGCAACCCGGGCTGGCGTATCATCGGATAGGATACCGTAACATAATAACTGGCCCTTAAAATTACCCTGTGGGTTTTGTTTGCTCTCCAATGGAGACTATGAGCGTCCTTGCTAATCAGTTGCAGGAGCTAATGGACATGATCCAAGACCTGTCCGGTCGTATGGTTGCCCAGGAGCAGCGGATGTTGGCGCAGGTTCCTGCCGCCGCATCTATTCCTGAACCCAAATTTCCTCTCCCTATGGTGTTTTCTGGGGAGAGAAGCAAGTTTTTTGTTTTTCAGCAGGCATGTGGACTATACTTCTGGATGCGGTCCGGATCCTCCGGCTCTGAGTCCCAGAAGGTGGGATTGCAGGGTCCCCCCCAGACATGGGCCTACTCCTTACCCGAGAGCTCTGCTTGCCTGCAGTCTGTTGATTTATTTTTTCAGGAACTAGGAGGTATTTTTGATGAGCCGGACCGGGCGGGGTTAGCTGTATCTCACCTCATGGCTTTGCGTCAGGGGCAGCAGTGTGCTGAAGACTATTGCTCTAGGTTTTTTACATTTTTCTTTTCTTTTTTTTACACTATTTGAGTCCCTCTAAGGGGCTTACATCACTGCACTTATGATCGCTGTGATAAGGCTTGGCAGGGCAGTATCTTATACAGCGATCATAGGCATTGGCACTGCAGGACGCCAGTGTCTGGCGTCCTGTTGCCATGGCAACAGGCCGGGCTCTCGCGGTAACATCACGAGAGCCGGCCGGAGACACAGAGAGAGCGCGCTCCCTCTGTGAACTCTTTCCCTGCCGCGATCTACTTAGATCGCGGCAGGGAAGGGTTTAACAGCGGGGGCGCATCTCTGATGCCCCCCTGCGGTTGCAGTGGGACGCCGGCTGTGACTGACAGCCAGCTCCCGCTGCGGGATAGCGCGAGGTCAGTCATGATCTCGCACTATCCCGATGACGTAAGGGTACATCATTTTGCGCGAAGTACCAGCCTGCCATGACGTACCCTTACGTCATGGAGCGGGAAGGGGTTAATATCCAAACATATACCTGAAATGAAAACACACAGACGCCAGCATGGATTTGAAAGGCTGCGGCATTTATTTTAAACAGGGTTACCTTATAAATATTAGTAACTCAAAAACCCAACATATATAGCAGGTAGACTGAGCCCTACCTACTCAAGTCTACACCAATAACCAATCTTTAATCCATGTTATACCCACCCGCAGGGGGCAGGCGGCATTCCCCCATTTAAGCATGCCGCGACAAGAAGAAAGCTAAACAAGAGGGCGGGCAGGACAATCTTGTGGTGCTGTATAAAAAACTGAAGCCCCTGTCCTGTCAGCACCTCCTTATATCAGCTTTCTCTCACAATCACTCCCACCAATCAGCTCTTGGTGGTGGGGCCCGAGCTTCACAGAAGGATTCCTCAGGCTTCTTCCCGCCATTTTCTTCAGACCTATCACCATCCATCCTAGGGCTCCAACGTTTCCTGGCAACCTCCAGCACCTTCCAGCCCGCTCACAGCTGACCCTGTAGTGAACTCAAAGAAAATCTATTAAATACCTACCCAATAAGCCCATATTCCAATAATTAACACCCAAAAAACCTTTTAAAACCATTTCCGCTCAGATTCCATGAGGCCTCAGTCCCTAATTGGCCTTCGGACGTACATTACGTTTGTTGCTTGAAAGATGGAAGGCGGCTTCATCACTAAACACTAAGGCCTCATGTCCATGGGGAAAATCAGATCCGCTGCAGATTCTACATGGAGAATCTGCAGCGGGTCCCTCCTGCCCCGCGGACATGAGCGCTGAAAATAGGAATTTAAAAGAATTTACTCATCCGGCACGGGCGGGGAAAGCCTTCTCTTCCTCACGGCCGGATCTTCTTTTTCGGCCGGCGGATGAATTCGTCACATCGGTGAGCCGAAGCAAGAAAGATCCGGCCGTGAGGAAGAGAAGACCTTCCCCGCCCGCTCCGGATGAGTAAATTCTTTTAAATTCCTATTTTAGGTCTCCCGCGGATCCGGACGGCTTCCATAGGCTTCAATAGAAGCCCGTGGGAGCCGTCCCCGCGGGAGACCCGCACGAAAATGGAGCATGGTCCAGATTTTTTCATGCTCCATTTTTTTTTAAAATCCCTTTTATTGACCATCCGCGGGTATTTATCTACCCGCGGGTGGTCAATGCATCCCTATGGGGTGCGGATCCGCGGGCAGGAGAAGAGTTAAAATCTGCTGCGAATTTTAATTCTTATTTTGCCCGTGGACATGAGGCCTAAAGATTCCATATAACCTTCGCTTTCCACTACACTTTGCGTACTCTCGCAGAAAGAACGTCTCCTCGCTTTGTCATCCAGTTTCAGCGCCTGTAACAACTGCAATAGGTAGTGAAAACACTTCAAACATTTGCACAGAATCTTTCACACAGTTGGTGGCGGGACATCCAATTCTCTGCTTGCTCTTTCTGAGGACTTGCTCGGACACATTTCACCGTTTCTGTGCTTACTGGTGGACGGCCGTATGATTTTCGCTTACAGATGAAACCTTTTTCTTTAAAACTGGAGGACCACTTACAAATTGTGCACCCACTGGGTGGATCTTCATCAAACTTTGTTAGAAAATGACATTTCAGACTAATAACAGACTTGCAGATTGGAAAATTAAGGACACAAAGAGTTCTCCTGTTATTGTTGGCAGCCATTTTGTCTCGTATTTCCCTAGCAATGACTACAGCAGAATAAAACTTTTTGGGCTCCATTTAGCAAAACTGTCCTTGCTCCAGGCTGGCTGCGCTCTGAACGATGCCAGCAGTGCTCGCTCCTGTGTAACAGCCTTGGAGCAAACATCACTGGAATGAGTGTTGGGAATCATTTGCCCGGGTAAATGGGGCTTTACTGTTAGAAAGTTTTGCTAAAAGAAAGTTTTTGAGTTTGTTTCCATTGATATCAAATTTATGCATATAGGTACTTGGAGCAAGGAGCCATAAAGACTGCCACTGTGACCCACAAATAGTCCTTCCAGAACCTATTGCTAGTAGAGCAGTTTTCAATTTCTAGTGTTAAGGTGAATATAGGTAAAAGGTAAAGTCCCCTGGTGCAAGCACCGAGTCATCACTGACTCCTAGGGTGACATCACATTGTAACATTTTCTGCTGAGTGGTTTGCCATTGCCCTCCTCAGTCATCTTTTAAACGGCATCTTTCTCAGGCATAACTCAGCGCGGCATGAAAGCATACATAAATAGAATAAACCCTTTCCAATCCACTGTCTGACGTCTGAAGACATTCTGATTAAAGGCTGCACAGCTCCGATGTCGGAAGACGTCCGGCAGGGTATTCTTACTATATATTACTGGCCACTCTGTTGTCAGGGGCTTCTCCAGCATGTCACATACTGCAGTACTGGCTCTAGCCAGCAGATGGTGCCATTGCATAATGGCAGAAAGAGAAAGCCCCCTAGGAATCCCCAAATCCAAAATTAGATTGCAAAGGGTTAAGGCCGTAATTACCTGGAAGTTGTTCACAGATTCAATGTGTGGCTGAACTGCGGGAATACCGGGCGCTGAAAGAGCATCACAGGCAGCGACCCGGTTCTCACAGTGAAAGCCGCCATGGCTGCCGAGTGGAATGCAACGTGCGTTCCAAGGTCTGCGCTTGAAAATAATGATGAGGGTTCCACAACGTCTATTGGTACTCAACGTTTGCTCCAAGGTCTGCACATGAGCAGACTAAGGCAATAATGAGATACCCATAACGTCTATTGGAACGCAACGTGCGTTCCACTATTTGCGCCTGCACACAATCGACATGGCACTGTACATTATATTTTCTCTACACAGGGTCAAATACAAATGCTCACATAGATAGACCTAATTCGAACCTATATACAGGCCATATATGTGGAGTCCTGTATGTAACATTTAACAAAGAACGATAATAACTTCATTAAAAGGAGAGAATTTGTGGATTAATAAATATATCTGGGCAGTAATATCTCTCTTAACAGTTCATATAGATAAATGTATATAAATATGGTGTATGATTGGTGCAAACAGTAAATAATTACAATAAAAAAAATACAGCAAAGGATAGAGTTACAAAAAAAACAGCAGAAAAAATCAGCATAGAAGAAACGTAAAAAATAAAAAAAGCATAAAAAGCCTAAAAAACTTTAGTTCCCCCCCCCCCCCCCCCTTTTTTTTAGAATTCTACCATACAAGTATTCTCTTTTATTACTCATCTTGTAAATGGACATCGCCATCTAGTGGTGCATATTAAAATCTACTATCTCAAGGTTTAAGTTCCCATTAACTCCCTAATAACCCTTGAAGTAATGTTTTACTGAAGATAAACATACAATGACATAAGGCGTGTGAATTAGATACCATGATTTAATCAGCTCAAGCACAGTTGCACTTCCCTCCGAGTCTGCCAGTTTAATCTTTTGCTAATAACTGCACTGTTACATTAACCACATTGATGCCAAATGCTAAGAAAAATGGTGCTAGTCCCCCTAAACTGACTTCCTTATTCTCAACTATGATTTCTCCTCAAGAAACAAGGAATTCTAACTCTGCTGAACCGCTATCCACAAACCAAGTGCCTCAGCCTCCATCTTTCCCAACAAAGATTCACATGGTTCTTATGAGACTAAACCGTCTTCATCTACCAATACAGGTCCGGAACACATTACATCTGAAGTGCTAAAAGCTATGTTCCAAGACCTTAAAGAGACAATCCAAAAAGATATTAAAATACGCTGTCTCATCTATTCACAATGACATCAAAGCTATAGGCGAACGTACTTCGCATCTCGAAGAAAAAATGAAGGACTTTATGGTAGCTCACAACACATTAGTGGACGCTCACAATGAGGCAGAGGGGGATATTCTGGCAATAAAATCAAAATCAAAATCAAATCATGGTATTTGTATAGCGCCAACTTATTCCGCAGCGCTTTCAGGTAATTATTACTTATTACCCCCCACCAAGCTGGGTTCTCATTTTACCGACCTCGGAAGGATGGAAGGCTGAGTCAACCTTGAGCCGGCTACCTGATTCATGTGGGAATCGAACTTGCAACCTCCAGGTCGTAGGCGAGAGCTTACACTCTGCACCACACAAAATAAAGTTGGCAGACCTGGAGGATAGATCGAGGAGGAACAATATAAGATTCAGGAATATACCAGAAAACATCAAAGACCCGCAACTTGTAGAATTCCTCACTAATCTTCTTGTTGCTTTCATCCCTAATGCACAACAATCCAACCTACTGATTGACAGAGAGCGCACAAGGTTCCTAAACCCAAAAATTTAACGCCTGGACTGCCTAGAGATGTACACTTCTTACATTTTGAAGATGCTCTCCTCAGAGCTTCTTTACAAGCTATAAGATCTTCCAAATCACTTTCAAGAAATTTCTCTTTTCACAGATCTCTCACCAGCAACCCTAGCTAGGAGAAGACAATTCGCAAAATATGCAAATATCTTAATGGATCAAAAAATTCCTTATAAATGGGGCTTCCCAGTGAAACCCCTGGTTTTCAAAAGCAACACCACTCATGTTATCTCCTCTCCCAAGGAAGCTGAAGTTATGTTCTCTAAATGGTCTCTCGCCCTTCCACAAGAAGAAGAAGAATCCAAACCTTCTCCAAGAAAAAGGCCTCTGCCTCTCAATCAGGAATGGTCTAAAGCCCTTCAGAGGCACTCCCCAAATGTCTCTGCTTGAATACAGAACTCCCACTCAATTGCTTGAATTTTTCCCATGAGTAGCAACCTTCCAAGAATTTTTGATAGTATGCCTACTTATGCAATATGTGCTTTGGTCAAAATGTTCTGTTTTTCTTTTCCTCCTCAATCTCAGTACTCGAATCCTCTCTTACTTAGAGCAGAGCTTACACACCTTGTTCTATTGAGCTGATACCCTTCCCATTACAGACGGTAACTTCTCTTCTACAATCCGCTCACGTGTTGGTTCACGTAGAACCTGGACTAATATTGATCTTTGCTTTATTTTTATTTACTATATGGTTACTTCACGGTATATGGCTTTTTACTAATGTCTTGTTAAATCTCTCAGAAATTGGTACTGATTAGAGATGAGCGAGTATACACGCTAAGGCACATTACTCGAGCGAGTAGTGCCTTAGCCGAGTATCTCCCCGCTTGTCTCTAAAGATTCGGGGGCCGGCGCGGGTAACAGGTGAGTTGCGGAGGGGAGCGGGAGAGAGAGAGAGATCTCCCCTCCGTTCCTCCCCACTCTCCCCCGCCGCTCCCCGCCCCCCGAATCTTTAGAGACGAGCGGGGAGATACTCAGCTAAGGCATTACTCGCTCGAGTAATGTGCCTTAGCGAGTGTACTCGCTCATCTCTAGTACTGATAGATATTTTGTAGTATGGTATTATACACTGGGGATCCTCGTTCCGAGGGTAAGATTTTGCAGGCGTTCACAACAATCTCAGCATATAACACTTTATTACATATTATGGTGATCAAAAATTTCCACACTAAATGTGAAGGGTCTTAATAGCTATTTTAAACTACCACTTTTTTGGAAAGAAGCCTATAAACAAAAATGTGACATCTTCTGCACCCAAGAAACCCACCGAAACATTGAAGCGTTAGATTTAAAAATAGAAGATTTCTCCATATCTTTTTTCCCATGCCATTATGAAGAAAAAAGGTGTTCTAATAGCCATTGTACATTCTGTGTTCTAATGTTAAACAACTTTTTTCTGAGGTGTAATAGATCAAATATCCAATGTTAAGCAAGTGGCAGTGTTAATTTGCAGAGACTTCCCTATTGTTCCCAATAAATCCCTCGACAAAAGCGGCACACATCCTAATCCCGACACCGAGGATTTACAGGACCTCATCTTTAAAAATGATCTATACGACGTGTGGAGAATTCAGCATGCCAATGAATGCGATTATTCTTTTTTTTCACATCCCCACCAGTTGCACTCACATATCGACTACTTTTTAGACAAATGGCTACTTCAAAGAATTGACTCATCTATCACAGGTCTCATATCCTGGTCTGACCATGCCCTAATCGCTATTAATATGAGTTCTGTCATCTCCTTGGAGGCTTAACAACTCTCTTCTTAATGAACTAAACTTTTTAGATGAGACATGGGGACGTCTGGAGGACTACTTCTGTCTGGAATACATTAGTGGTACGCCAATAACATCTATTTGGTGTGCCTACAAAGCTGTGATAAGAGGTCACTTTCCAAAAAAAAAAGCAGCTTCCGAAAAGAAAAAAATATGAAAAGAGATAGATGACCTTTTGTCACATATTAAGTAGAGATGAGCGAGCGTACTCGGTATCGTCCTTACCGAGTACCTGCCTACTCGGTGCCGGTGGCGGCGGAGAGCGGGGGGAACGGGAGGGAGATCTCTCTCTCCCCTTTGCTCCCTCCTGCTCACTCCCGCAACACAGCACTCACCCCCGCCGACACACGAATCTTTGCAGGCAAGCAGGCAGGCACTCGGTAAGGACGATACTCGAGTATCTGTCCTTACCAAGTACGCTCACTCATCTCTAATACTAAGCAGTTAGAAGACTTAAATAAAAACAACTTCTCTGATAAAATTCTATTAGAATTGAAAAAAGAGATTTAGTCTATACAGTCCTATGCAGAATAAGTATGAGCTACACCTTTCGCAAGTCGAAGCTCATTAACTATAGCCAAAGGAACAAGGGCTCCAAACTCCTAGCTAATAGGGTTAAAGTTAAAGAAACCAAAACAAGAGTTCCATTCTTTCTTGACTCGCGTAAAAAGAAAATTACCGATCCCTGTAAAATATCAAAGGAGTTTGCACTCTATTACAAATCGCTTTATTACCTGAAAAATGACACGAATACTATACTTTCCTGAATAATATCTCTCTTCCCTCTCTCTCTGACGTACAAGGTACATTTCTTAACAAGGAGATCTCCATAGACGAAATTCTGGACACCATTGCTTCTTTAAAACTAAATAAATCGCCTGGTCCAAACAAATTTGCCAATGTTCTTCCTCCTTACCCTCTTAAAATCTTCAATCACGCTATTCAAACAAGCCCCATTTCATTAGAAATGCTGAATGCCTTGATTATCACATTGCCTAAAGCTGGTAAACCGAATACTAGCCCTGCAAACTTCAGGACAATTTCCCTTCTTAATTTGGATACAAAAATCTTCGTTAAAATCCTGGCTTCTCGCCTCACTAACATTTTGCCGAGTTTAATCCAAAATGATCAAGTGGGCTTCATCAAAAACAGGCAATCTTCGGATCGGACGTGACTAGGAGATTTATCAACTTAATTGAACTAGCTGAGTCTGGTCGAATTGCCTCTCTGCTTTTATCATTAGATGCGGAAAAGGCATTTGACCATTGTCCATTGGGGATACCTGTGGACGGTTCTAGAGAAATTTGGTTTTCATGGAAATTTATTTTCTGCTACAATGTCCTTATATTCTTTCCCTAACCCCTTTGTTTACTCCTCAGGTTTCATGTCCAAATTCTTCTCAATTAGTAATGGAACTAGGCAAGGGTGTTTAATATTTGCGTTAATAATGGAACCCTTTGCAGAATGCATTAGAACAGGGGTCCCCAACTCCAGTCCTCAGGGACCACCAACAGGTCATGTTTTTAGGATATCCTATAATAAGAACACCTGTGGCAATGTGTGAGGCACTGACAATAATTACATCACCTGTGCAACACTAAGGAAATCCTGAAAACATGACCCGTTGGCGGTCCCTGAGGACTGGAGTTGGGGAACACTGTATTAGAACATCTCCAGATATCTCTGGGATCCATGTGGGCACTTATAAGCATAAAATAGGTCTTTATGCTGATGTTATTTTAGTTTTGTCTAACCCAACCACTTCTCTATCAGCAGTGAACAACATAACTGAAAAATTCTCTGAGGTCTTTTATTACAAAGTTAATACTTCTAAATCACAAATACTTAATATTGGTGTCAAAAAATCCTTAGTCATCTACCTTATGGAGAAATTTAAATTTTGTTGGGTCAAGGAGACTCTTCCATACCTAGGGATTTACCTAACCTTTCCCTCTTCTAAGCTGTTTGACCCTCTCCTCATCAATTAAAACTGAACTAGATAAACTGAAGATTTATGGGATCTCTTTGGGGAAAATCTCAGCGATCAATATGATGATTCTCCCAAAGATACTTTACTATTACACAATGTCCCTATTTTCTTACCAATTTCCTATCTCAAAAGCATCCAAACTACTCTTCTATCCTTTATATGGGGGAAAAAGAGACTCAGGGTAAGATGGGACATTCGTTGCTGACATCGGAGGGATGGAGGCCTGAAGACACCCCCTATTATTCAATACCCTGTTTCCCTGAAAATAAGACATACCCTGAAAATGGTACTATAGGGCAAATATTTTAGATTAGCTCAGATTCTCTTGGCTAAATGACTACCAAAGAATGGGAAATTTTAGGTTAAATAAATACCCTTTGAAATATCTTTTACTAGTCCAATTATATTTTAATTCTAAATTACATTACAGTTCAGCTACTTTTCTTACTGCTACTAATTTTTAAAGTAATCTACCCTGGATACGCCAACCCGGGTTGCCCTGGATCTTACCCACAACCCCTGTCCCCGCCTACTCGCCCCCACTCCTGGCTAACCCCAGGCAGGCAACTAGGCAGTGGTCCCTATGCTATCTAGGGACCGAGAAGGAACGCTGGCATACCTAGATGAAATGGGTAGACAACGACAGGACAGGCAGATGAAAAAAAACAACACAAAACAATACTGATAGTACCGAGGCAGGTGGAACAACTTGGCAGATGGTAACAAAATAGCAGAAAAGCTGACAGAGGCAAGAGACCTACAGATGCAGACTAGCTAGCAACCTGAGGGAAACCAATAACTGGCAGTGATTGCAGTCACTGCCAGACTTTTAAACAGAAGCCTCCACCCAGAGGCAGAGTAAGGGAGACAGCCAACTCCCCATAGCATATCAAAAGGGAGCTCCTGCACGACAGCTGCAATCCTAGGTGCGTGAGCACACAGCGCCGCCAGGACTACCGAAGGGACAAAAGGTTTCAATAACGACTTGTGAAAAACTCTATGTACCCTCCAAGTAGCTGGCAATTCAAGTTCATTACTACCCACGCAATGACAAAGGGACCCACGTAACATGGTGCCAGTTTCAAGGATGGAACCTTCAATTTGAGATTTCTAGACGACAAATACACCTTCTGTCCCACCCAGTAAGATTCAGACACCGACAAACTCTTCCCACTATGCTACTGCATATGAGCCCCCATTGCTTCCAGATTCTTCTGTACCTCTCTCCATACTCCCTGCAGCGCATCTGTGGCGACATCAGCTGCAGAATAGGCAGATGGAGTAGAGATAGCAGAAAGGAAGTAGGGATGCTGACCATATACGCAACGGAATGGAGACACCCCAGTGGAAGAACAAGTATGGTTGTTTAGCGCAAACTCTGCCAATGGCAGGAACTCTGCCCACTGATGAGCGCTTTTCGCTAGCAAACAACCGCAAATATTGCACCAAATCCTGGTTCTTCCGCTCAGTCTGACCATTAGTTTGCGGGGGGAATGCTGATGAGAAGGAAAGTGACGTTACCAGGTTTCTACAGAAGGCTCGCCAGATTGGCACAACAAACTGAACCCCGCGATCAGATTCAATGTTCTCGGGAACCCTATGTAGACAAATGATTTCTTTAGCTCCAGGAAATGAGCCACAACAACCAGGATCGTGGTGAACTTCTGAGACTCAGGTAGATCGGTAATAAAATTTACCAATAAATGTGTCCATGGACGAGAAGGCACCGGTAATGGTCTCAAAGGCCCCTCCGGACGACGACGACTTTTACTGTGTGCACAGACAGAGCCTCCTTTAACAAAGTCGCGGATCTCCCGAGACATGCCTGGCCGCCAGTTGTGTCTAAAACAAAGATCCAGAGTCCCCTGAACTCCCGGATGACCTGCGAGCACAGATGAGTGACACTTTTCAATGACCCTGAGACGCAAGGTCTCTGGCACAAACCATCTGCCCTCCGGCACCCCCGAGGGAGCGTCTTGCTGATAATTTTGTAGATGAGATCAGATTCTACAGCTGCCACCACTACCCCAGGTGACAGGATATTCTCGGGAGCCACTGTCTCACTTTCCAGTGAACCGAAACTCCGTGAGAGGGCGTCTGCCTTCACGTTCTTCTCCCCTGGAATATAAGTAACAATGACGTTAAACCTGGCAAAAACAACGCCCACCTGGCTTGGCAAGCTGTGAGTTTCTCAGCATTGGCGACATATACCAAGTTTTTATGATGCCTTGCTCCCCCCCCCCCCCCCTCAAGATGGTGACGCCACTCTTCTAGAGCCCACTTAATTGCCAATAACTCACGATTACCCACGTTGTAGTTCCGTTACGCCGAACTGAACTTCCGCGAGAAGAAAGCACATGGGCTATACCCAGCTCTCCCACTGATTTCCTGAGACAATACAGCCCCCGCCCCCACCTCAGACGCATTGACCTCATTGAAGAACGGTCACCGTCCATCAGGCTGTACTAGTACCGTGGCGGCAGTAAATGCCCTTTTGAGATGACTGAAATCCTTTAGGGCTTCTGTTGACCAACTTACCAAGTCGGCCCCCTTCTTGGTAAGATCGGTCAGGGGTTGCGCAATAACCAAAGAATTCTTAATGAATTTACGGTAAAAATTTGCGAACCCTAGGAACCGCTGGAGAGCTTTCAGGTTATCTGGTCTGACCCATTGGGAGACTGGTGCCAATCTATTTGAATCTCCGTGGGTGAAATCACATAACCAAGGAAGGACACTTTGTTTAGTACCAAAATTGCATTTCTCCAACTTGACAAAAAGTTGGTACTCGTGCAAACGGGTTAAAACCAGCCTCAGGTGCTGCACATGTGCATCCCAGTCTGGGGAATACACCAGAAAGTCATCGAGATATATGACCAAGAATACCCCCAGGAAGTCGTGGAAGACTGCATTCATAAATCCCTGAAACACAGCGGGGGCATTACAAAGTCCGAAGGGCATGACCAGACATTCGAAATGTCCTAATGGGGTGTTGAACGCAATCTTCCACTCCTTATCCTCTCAGATTAGAAATAAATTGTACGCCCCCCTTTAGTCCAATTTGGAAAACCAGTGGGCCCCTACCACCTGATTCAATAAGGCAGGAATCAAGGGCAAGGAGCACTGGTTCTTCACAGTAATTTTATTCAAAGCCCAATAATCCACACAAGGCCTCAATGTGCCATCCTTCTTCTCTACAAAGAAGAGACCTGCCCCAGCCAGGGACCTGGACGGCCTGATGTGTCGTTTAGCCAGAGACTCTGAGATGTAGGACTTAAGGGTTTTGTGCTCCCGCCCCAACAAATTGAAAATGGCTCCCCTTGGGATGGGACTGTCGGGGATCAAATCAATACCACAGTCCCACTTCCTACGGGGAGGCAAAATCTCAGACAGTTTCTTGGAAAATACATCATGGAAATCAGACAAATACTTGGGAATAAATATGGCATCTGCTGAACACATGGATATAGTAGCTAAATGACCATGACAGGACAACCCCCAATGTGTCAATTCCCGAGTGGACCAATCAAATGGGGGATTATGCAGTGCCAACCAGGTCATACCCAGCACTGCATCAACAGGCATCCTCTCCATTACTAAGAACGACAGAATCTCAGAATGGAGAACACCCACGGTGAACTATAATATGGGAGTCCTCCACTGGACAACACCCGCAGACAGAGGGGTGGAATCAATGCTAGTGAAGCGTATGGGTGTCTCCAATGCCGAGAATTCAGGTATCAGGGGTCTGACAAAGCTTAGACTAACCAAATTAGCAGCAGCACCCGAATCAATAAAAGCCTGACTGGACCGAGTGAAGCCAATATGACAGGGCACCAACAACTTAGGGAGTACCTGTGATCCTAGGCGACCCTCCCGACAGTTGCCTAGGATCTGAAGTTTTCCGCCGGTTCAGGCTGATGCTGCATCGGCTTCTGAGCACAGGTTGTTAACCGAAGTCCAGCTTTCCCACAATAGAGACAGAGACGCTGTGTCATCCGGAACTGTCGCCGTTCTTCGGGACTTAGCTGGTCCACTTCCATAGGCTAGGCACCAGAAGTTGGCCTGGGAGAAGAGGGAGCAAGTCTGCTGGGCTCCCTAGCTTTGCGGGCCTGACGTTCCTCTTTTCTAGATCTCAGCCTTCTGTCAGCCTTGACTGCCAATTCCATCGCCTCACTAAGTGTCACGGGAGCAGGATGGGAAATGAGTAGATCCTTGACAGCGTCAGAAAGACCCAACAAAAACACATCCTTAAGTGCACTATCATTCCAAGAGGTTTCACCAGCATACTGTCTAAATTTAGAGCAATAGTCCTCTAACCAATGCTCCTCCTGACGAAGGGACATGAGATACCTCCAACCCCGCACGGTTCGGCTCATTAAAAATAACTCCAAGTTCCCGAAAAAACAAATCAACTGACTGCAGGCAAGCCGACCTCTCGGGTAAGGAATAGGCCCATGTCTGGGGGCAACCCCGAAGTAAGGACATAATCAATCCCACTTTCTGGAACTCTGAGCCGGATGAGCGTGAACGCATCCGGAAGTACAATCTACATGCCTGCTGAAAAACAAGAAACTTGCTTCTCTCCCCTGAAAACACCTCCGGAAGAGGACACTTGGGTTTAGGAATGGAAGGGGCAGCAGAAACATGCACTGACTCCTGCTGCTCCTGGGCCACCATACGACCAGACAGGTCTTGGATCATGACCACTAATTCCTGCAACTGACTTGCGAGGGTACTCATGGACTCCATTGGAGTGTAAAGCAAAACCCGCTGGGCAATTTTAAGGGCCAGTTATTATGTTACAGTAATCTACCCTGGATACACCAGCCCGGGTTGCCCTGGATCTTACCCGGAACCCCTGTCCCTGCCTACTTGCCTCCATTCCTGGCTAACCCTAGGCGGGCAACTGGGTGGCAGTTCCTATGCTATCTAGGGACTGAGAAGGAGCGCTGGCGTACCTAGATGAAATGGCTAGACTATCGACAGGACAGGCAGATGAAAAAAAGCAACACGAAACAATACTGATAGTACCAAGGCAGATGGAACAACCTGGCAGATGGTAACAAAATAGCAGACAAGCTGACAGGCAGGAGACCTACAGATGCAGACTAGCTAGAAACCTGAGGGAAACCAATAACTGGCAGTGATTGCAGTCACTGCCAGACTTTTAAACAGAGGCCTCCACCCAGAGGCAGAGAGAGGGAGACAGCCAACTCCCCATAGCACATCAGAAGGGAGCTCGTGCACGGCAGCTGCACTCCCAGCGCTGCCAGGACTACTGAGTGCATGCACTGCGCCGCAAGCCACCAGCACCACGCTAGCCCGGCACCCACACCCCCGGCAGCCGGACCACAAGTCGGGGGGGACGCGTCCCAACCGCGGGACCCAGCACACCGTCGCCTCGGGAGGAGCCGCAACCGCTGCATGGTGACACTAATGTTTGGAACGTGGTGGCAAAAATGGTAAAATGAATCTCCTTTCCAATCCATAAAACTGAAATAACTATTGGAGGTAGTCATTGAAAACTTATCTCTTTCTAACTGGAAAAAAATTAGTCTTCACTCATATCAACCAATTTTTTTTGAAGATAGGGTTTTTTTTGTCTTTTTCAGAACTTGCTAGCAGATTTTTTATCTCTCAATCAGATTTCCTCAAATACCTTCAAATTAGCCACCTTCTAAAACCATTTTCTTCCTCCCACAAGAGTTAGCATTTCCTCCAAATTGGATGCCTGGCACTCGTCGCTTTAAGGTTCCAATAAGGGCCTATTCACCTGCTATCTTATACTAAACACCCCGCTGGTGGATCCCTTGGGAGATTTATACAGAAAATGGGAAAACAACTTAAAAACCCAAATATCAGAGGACCAATGGAGTGAGGCGTATTTCTCAATTAACTTGGACTCTAAATGTACCAACCACTTTGAAAATTCTCATAAAATATTATACAGATGGTACTTAACTCCCTATGCCCTCAACAAAATGGCACGTTGATTTTCCCAAAGGTGTTGGAGATGTGGTTCACCAGACGGGACATTTTTACATCTATGGTGGGAGTGTCAATATGTTTCTAACCTTTGGACCAAGGCCTTCCAACTAATCACCAATTTTAGTAACATCCAAATCCAACCTAATCCTGCTCTAGTCTTGTTAAATATTGATGCAGATCAGATACCCCCTACACTACACGCTCCTCTTCTTCATATCTTAAAGGGGTTGTCTCACGCCGAAACAGGTTTTTTTTTTATTCAATAGGCCCCCCGTTCGGCGCGAGACAAACCCAAGGGATGGGTTAAAAAAAAAAGTTTATTACTTACCCGAATCCCCGCGCTGCGGCGACTTCTTTCTTCCTTTACCAAGATGGCCACCGGGATCTTCACCCACGATGCACCGCGGGTCTTCTCCCATGGTGCACCGTGGGCTCTGTGCGGTCCATTGCCGATTCCAGCCTCCTGATTGGCTGGAATCGGCACACGTGATGGGGGGAGCTACGAGGACCAGCTCTCCGGCACGAGCGGCCCCATTCACCAGGAAGAAGACCGGACTGCGCAAGCGCGTCTAAAAACGCCAGAAGACAGCGTATTTAGACGGATCCATGGCGACGGGGACGCTAGCAACGGAGCAGGTAAGTGAATAACTTCTGTATGGCTCATAATTAATGCACGATGTATATTACAAAGTGCATTAATATGGCCATACAGAAGTGCTGAACCCCACTTGATTTCACGAGACAACCCCTTTAATTGCATGTAGAACCAATATCGTACAACACGGGAATAGTAACTCCATTGTTGCAATGTTGGCAATTGGTGGTTTGAAAGCATGCACACAAGTGCATTAACTAAAAAAGAAAAATTTTAAAGAGATTGGACGGCCTGGATCGAAAGCTCCTTTTGCGATTTGCCCAACTTAATAATTTAATATAATTTAACTTTCTTTCTGCTTTTATATGCCCTACTTTATTTTGCTATTTTTGGGTTGGAAGGGACCTCTAGGGTCATCTGGTCCACCCCCCTGCTCAGTGTAGAATTCACTAAATCATCCTAAACAGATGTCTGTCCAGCCTCAGTTTGAACACTTCCATTGAAGGAGAATTCACCAACTCCTGTGGTAACCTGTTCCACTCATTGGTCCCCCTTACTGTCAGAAAGTTTTTTTCTAATATCTAATTTGTGTCTCTTCCCTTTCAGTTTCATCCCATAGCTTCTAGTCTCCTTGTTCAAATGAGAATAGGGCTGATCCCTCTGCAGTGTGACAGCCCTTCAGATACTTGTAGACAGCTATTAAGTCTCCTCTCAACATTCTTTTTGGTAAGCCAAACATTCCCAGATCCTTTAACTGTTCCTCATAGGACATGATTTGCAGACCGCTCACCATCTTGGTAACTCTTCTCTGAACTTGCTCCTGTTTGTCTATGTCTTTTTTAAAGTGGGGTGCTTTTCTTAATACATCCCAGAATTGTGTTTGCCTTTTGGCTGCTGCATCACATTGTTGACTCATGTTCAGTCTATGATCTATTAATATACCCAAGTCTTTTTTACATGTGCTGCTGCTTAGCACAAATCCTCCCATTCTGTATGTGCTTTTTTCATTTTTCTTACCCAGATGTAGGACTTTGGATTTCTCCTTGTTAAATACCATTCTGTTAGTCGCCGCCCACTGTTCAAGCTTTTCTAGATCTTTTTGAATACTCTCCCTCTTTTCCCTAGTGTAAGTTATCCCTCCTAGCTTTGTGTCTTTGGCAAATTTGATCAGTTTCCAATCAATTCTCTCCTTCAGATCATTTATAAAAATGTTGAACAACACTGGGCCTAGGACAGAGCCTTGTGGTACCCCACTTGATACATTCTTCCACTTGAATGTGCAGCCATTTATGACCACTCTTTAAGTACGATCACTCAGCCAGTTGTGAATCCACCTAACAGTTGCCTTCTCAATCCAATATTTGGTCATTTTTTCAATAAGCATGGTATGAGATACTTTGTCAAATGCTTTACTAAAGTCAAGATATACTATATCCACCGAATTTCCCTGATCAACCCAGTCGGTGATTCTGTCACAGAAAAAAATTAGATTTGTCTGGCATGACTTGTTTATTACAAACCCATACTGGCTCTGGTTAATTACTCCATTTTTATCCAAGTACTTGCCTTCATGCTGTTTAATACTTTATTCAAAGATCATTACCGGTACAGAAGTCAGGCTCACAGGCCTGTAGTTTCCTGAATCCACGTTCTTCTCTTTTTTGAAGATAAGGGTAACATTTGCCCTTTTCCAGTCTTCTGGGACTTCACCAGTTCCCAGGAATTTTCAAAGATTATGGTGAGTGGTTCAGCATTTACCTCCACTGCTTCCTTTCGTATCCTAGGATGTAATTCATCTGGACCTTGAGACTTGAGACTAAGTGTTCCCTCACCATCTCTCTGCTTATAGATAGCCTGCATTCTTTTATTCCCCCAATAAGACAGGGAAGATCAGTTGATGTTACATCTACTTTATGAGAGAAAACAAATACAAATTAGGAATTTAAAAGTTCGGCCTTCTCAACATCATTCGTAACCAATTCACCATTTTCATCCTGTAAGCATCCAATAGCATCTTTTGGCTTTTCTTTTGCTTTTGACATATCCCCAAATCATTTTTTATTGCTTTTGGCCTCTGTTGCAAGCCTCAATTCATTATCAGCTTTAGCTTTTCTGACACTTGCCCTACAGTTTCTGCAGACTGTATTGTATTCTTCTTTAGATATTCCCCCCTTTCCATTTGATAAACATATTTTTCTTCCTTTGAAACGTCACCAAGACCCACACATTCCAAAGACACCAGCATTTTACATAGCGTATAACATACTTCAGTACTTATTAACCCTTTCCAATTTATTTTTCCCCCTCCATTCTCCCCAGCTTATTTATTTGAATGCCTATTTGGCATTCTCTCTTAACCCTCAGCTGAGATCAGGAGGGTGCTGGCAGTCACATGATCGCCGGGGGAATGCGGAAGTATTACCTCACCCTCCTGATCTAGGCGGTGACTGATAGTTGAGATCAGGAGGCTCCCGGTGGTCACATGATTAGCATCTCGGGGGTCCTCAATGAGGACCAGTGCAGGAGTGCATCTGCACCGAATGTGTCTGACGAGCGGGTGCAGGTGCACTCCTGCACTGCAGTTGCAGACCTGTTCTGACATCGGAGCTGTACAGGAAGCTCATTATATTGGAACAGGTCAGGCATTGGAGTGAAAAAGGGTTAAGCCATCCAATAATTTTTTATCACCCAGCAAACTTTTTCACTTCAGATTCACTCAATTTGCTACTGTAGCATTCATTCACAATCTCATCTCAGGACAATAAAATCATGTACTTTATAGCACTCACCTCACAAATTGTCCAGACAGCACATTCACAAACTTACCTGAAAGCATATCAATCTGCTGGGCTCTTTGTACGGATCAAAATATGAAATGTGCCCTCTGGTCTTTCAGTGCAGATGGTCAATCACAGCCTAAAGAAAAAACAAACACTTTCTAAGAAATCTTACTTTTTTGTGGAGCACACGCTATCAGCACTTTCCCGAGAAAGTGAAAGTCACTAAATTCTTCGCTGGAATCTGGAGCCAATCCAATGCCCCTGTTGAACGTCAAAAGTGTTAGTGCAAACAATTATATTTGCTATATGATATGCTTTTGGGGTCCAAATTCTTAGGATAAGCTGGGCTCAGGAGATTAACATCAAACCACACAGTTAGGGATGTGATCCAAAGTTTTCTGTTTATTGATTGACAGGCAGCAGTTTTTATAGGGGCACATACTTCAGTTACAAAAAATTCAAATCTATTATAATTCACTTCCTGGTTACGGGATTCATAAATGACTGTCATTAGTTTATTCAGCACTGCATTGATTGGCTGAGCAGCAGTCGAAGAACAAATCGCAGCCATCGATTCCTGGAGTTGCGATTTATGAATCCCGTAACCAGGATGTAATGTTGTACGAGCAGCTGAGGACTGCTGGAACTGCATCAAACCTCTAGAGAGCAGTGGGAGGGGCCTGGACCGAGCCTGCAAGGTAATGTATTCTTTTTTTTAATGTAGTGTAACTAGGGCTTATTTTCGGGGTAGGGCTTATATTTCGAGCCTCTCCAAAAATTAGGCTATGGCTTATTTTCAGGGTAGGTCTTATTTTGGGGGAAACAGGAAAGGGCCCTAGGACCGGACTTTCCAACTGCCAACATAGATCCTGCTCAGCTGGCCCTTTCCTGTCCCAGCCGCAAGTGATCATCCTCCTGCACATCCTGTTACTAGGGATGGACTTCGGTTGACAACAAAGAATGAACAGCAAATTATAGGGTTTCCTCCTAGTGGTTAGCACTTTAGTGAGATTTTTCAGCACAAAAACATCATTTTAGAAAAAATAATTAGCACTTTTGCTTGTTTTCACAATGGCTATTAGCTAAGCACAAGTGATTTAAAAGGTCAGCCATGTAAAGAAAATCTGCCATGGTATAGAATCAGTGGGTTTGGCTACTTCAACTCTGTCCCCACTGTCTCTACTCGTAAGGCTACCTACAGATGGGCAAGTGCATTATTGGGCAGTAAAACTCCGCCTGATATTGTGCTTGTGAACGTGCGGGTTACTTGCGGATGCAAGGTGTTTTTAGGAAAAAAGCCTTGCATCTGTGAAATTCCGATCCTATTACGTGAGTTTCAAGTGCGAGAGAGGATAGGAAGTGCTTTCTATTGATTTCAATGGGAAACCTTGCATTGCCCTCGCATGCACATCACACAGCAAGCAGCGCCATGCGATGCATTTAAGGTCCCGTTGAAAACAATGAGCAATGCATTCCGAGGAACTCACAGAGATAGGACATTCCACGTGTATATGACTTCATTCAAAAGAATGGGGTTCATGATCGGGCGTCTCGCAATGCACAAATCTCGCGTGAGTTTCTAGCCATATGAACGCAGCCTAGGGCTAATTACAGTTGTGTGAGTGCAATATCAGGCTGTACAACATGGTCTGATATCACGCTCACCAAAATGTGATAGCCAAAAACGTCTCGCATCACTTCGGGGAAGTAGCAATTCTCAGGTGAAGCTGACAGCTGTGGCGGAGGATTGCGGAGTGTTTACCATTGCCTTCACTGGGAAACCTTGCATCGCACTCAAACGGACCTAGCACGTGGTGCAATGCTTTGTTGACCCCATTGAAAACAACGGGCAATGCAATGTGAGGGAATGACCAAAGATAGGACATGCCACGATTTTTCTCCGGCATCGCATCGCAGTGGGATGTGGGAGAGAAAAAAAAATACTCGGATGTATGACCCGATTCAAAAGAGTAGGGTTCATATTCGTTTAAAACGTCGGCCAAAAATTGCGACCATCTGAAGCTTTGGGTTCCATTGCATTCGTTCAGCTGGGCGATTATCCGGTGCATAAAATTGGCCATTCAGAAAAGAAAGCACATATGCTGGAGATTCCAGGCAGCCTTTTTTATGCACAGCCGGAAAAGATAGGTCTTGCCTATGGGAGCTACCGGAAAGGGGGTAAGAGGGGTTAGGACATTAGCAGTGGCTTGCGCTGCTAAGCTCCCTACCACTTCCCTCCCCCTCCCTATGGGAGCTTCTTTTGCCATGATCAGCCAGCAAAGGGAGTGGGAGAGAGTATATACGCCTCACCCAGCTATCTGAATGGGAGAGAAAATTTAGGTGTGACTTGGTCGCGGCTTTCTTTCATTCATGAGATTTTTGGCTGTAATGCGGGTGGCCAAAAATTGCAACGCCCGTGTAAAATAGAACTAAGACTGGGATCAGGCATGAACTTTGTGAAAGTTTTTGGTGCAGTTTTTGTTGAGTTTGAGCACTTGGCAATCTCCTGTGGTGTCATTGAAATTAATGGAGTGGCGGCAAGTAAGCGCAACCTCTGCTACCGTCAGTACCCCTGTTGTCAGGATCGGTGGGGATCCCAGCAATTGGCCACCACTGATCATAAAGTTCTTGGTATAACCCCATTTAACTTTTCTGATCTTCTGGCTGTCATTGAAGATTGATCAGCAAGTACAATTATATGCTATATATGAAGTCAACACTTCCCTTATAATATCCCATCTAATATATATCTGTTTTAGGGGCTGGGGTGTGCAGTGCATGAGCCTCTAGCCATCTACAAACTTGGCTATTGCAGTGGCCTCTCATACCTGCAGTGGTGAAGTGTTACCTTTCAACCGCTTCAGTTTTGTAATGTTTGGTGACCTTGGTAAAACCCTTTTACATCAAACATTAACTTTGTGAACTTTATTTCATTAAACATTACCTTAGGAATGTATTATCACTGCTAGTCCACAATGACGTGTATTGTTCATTGTGTAATATTCTGTTTCACCAGGATAACACTATTCACACTGATTAGTGACATAACGACCTAATTGATAAATAATCTATATAATTGCATCTGGATTTAATAAAACGAAAACGTTCCTGCAGATCATGTAAATGGCTTCTCTGGGATTAATAATCTGAGTTTAATGCAACGAATTCCCATTGTTTGCCAAAACAGTTGAAAGCCAATGTTAATATGCATTGTTATAATTACTACGCATTCATAATAATAATTGGCATGCTGAAATCCCATATAATGGACAAGTATAAAAGGAACCTGTCAGCAAGTTCTTGCTACTGTATTTATTAAATCCAGTTGTGTGGTGCAGAGTGTTAGGGCAGCAGAATGCAGTCCTAAGCTCTTGCTCACGACCTGAAGGTTGCAGGTTCAATCTCTGCCTGGTTCAGGTAGCCAGATCAAGGTTGACTCTGGCTTCCATCCTTCTGAAATTGCTAAAATGAGTACCCAGCTTACTAGGGTAATTTGTAATAGACAAATTACATGAGAGACTACTTGGTTGGTTACTTTTTAATACATGGGTGTGGAAAAAAATTGTATCACATGTTCAGTGTTCGATACTGAAAACAGTAAGTAAGCAACATAAAACTTCCGTGAACTGTTAGGAATGTTTTTAAAGTAAATTAAATTTTCTGTTTTTCTATAATTTTTTTGGTTTTATTCTGTTTAATTAAACACAGGACAATTATTACCTGATTTATTGCCTGACAGTGAATTTGTTCAAGCAGCCACTGACGGCGAACAATAGATGCTGGGGAGGCTGTCCGGTGATAATGCGCCCCAGTGTAAAAGTACCTTTATTTCCTGATTCCAGTACCAAACACTGAATGGGGCATGAGATGCTAATTTTTCGGATCAAAAGAGAAGTCACAAGCCAATATCAAATACAAATACAGGAATGCTGGAGTCAGGATGGGGCCGGATACTTTGGCACCTGTTGGTGCTCAGAGCAAGATTTATATAGGGCACATTCATTATTGCCCTCGGAGCATGCTCAAAGTGCAATGATGGATATGCCCATGGCAGTGCTAATAGGTGTCATATAGCATAAAAGGTGTTCCAAATTGGAGGTAGTACCATGTTCAGCCAGTGCTGACATGTAGTAGTACTAAACAGTAGAGGAAGCTTTGTTGTGCAGTGTTGTATCCCTGTCACTAGAGGGAGCTCTAGTGTGGGAAACTACTGTCAGTCCTCATCTGTCAGTAAACAGACTTTGCACAGTTGCAAAAGAATTTTATTTTAAAGTAATCCAGACTAGTAATAGCCTCAGACGCTCGCCGCAGCGCAGGGTATTTGTGTATAAAGAGGACCAATATCTATGGTACTTTTGCTGTGCAGAACGCAGGAAAATTTACCTTTACTGCACAAATGCGCACAAAAGTAGAGCAAGCTACGATTTTTCTTTTTTTTTTGCACATATACATGCGCAGAATACAAAAGTGTGAACTGACCCATTTAAATCAATGGGTTGTATACACTGCATATTGGGCGCACAAATTCATACACATATTGTGCTCACAAAATTGGCGTGCGCAATACGCAGAGAGTAGAATCCATTGATTTCAATAGGTTCGTTCACATGTGTATATATTTCGCGCGCATTTCAGTTGCGCAAAAAAATAGTTCTTGCTCTATTGTCCTGCATTTTGCACAGGAATGGCCCTATAGAAGTCTATGTGATGTGCACAAATACTCAAGGGGATGACTGAAGCACTGCGCAAAAGGTGGGAAAAGAAGACAGCTGGACCTCATTAGGCTTTAATGCACGCTCGTGTGTGTGCGCAAATCCACTGTGCTGCGGTGATCGTTTTTGCACAAACGCTCATCTGAAGGAGCCCTTACAGTGCAGTAAAACACGCACATGCACGCCTAAGTGCGCTTCCGCCGAGGCAGGTGCCCAGTTCTTGTTGCTTTCTATTACGGAATAATAACTGGTTTATTTCGCCGTTCAGCATTGGCATCTAGTACGGTGTGCGCATATCTTCTGCCTCGATACATTCCAGAACACAATGGGTTAATATGCCAGCAAACACTTTCAGGTTGTACCGAATCAGCAAGTTCTTTCTTCTCTCCTCCCTCTACAAGGTCTCAACTAAAGTCCCTGCTGTATGTTACTGCAGAAGGGGGGAGCGTCAGCTAGAACCTCGGAAAAAGAGGTTTGCGCATCTTAAAAGGTAAGTGAGTTTTAGATGTTTAGTTGGCCATTCCACAGACTAATAGAGGCATCTGTTCTATTTACAACTATCTAAAGTATCCATGTATAAAGTAACTACATGTGTTCTATATGACTGCGGAGCTTACTTTGTATCAATATTTGTAAGCCAAACCCAGAACACAAGTATAAAGGAAAACTTTGCACTTCTTCTACGTCTTTGCTGCAGTCCCATGTAAGATTTGCACGTTACATAGGGATTTTGACGCAGATTTAACGTTTGAAGTACTGAAAATCTGCATAATAAATTGACACGCTTCGAGTTTAATATCTGTTCAGGCCGCTTTCACACGGTCATGAAAATCACATGACATATGTGCACTGCAAGGCGCAGGAATATGAACCACTTTTTGTTTTTGTTTTTTTTTTTTTTTTTTTTTTTTTTTTTATGGGGTCACATACATGGGCAATTTTTTTTTTTTCCAGCATCGTGATGTAGGAAAAAAAAGACTCACCGCATGTCCTATCTTTGGGCATTCCCTCAGTTCATGCGATGCGAGGCCTCCCATTGAAAACAATGGAAAACACTTGCCGTGGTTGAAAGCCACGCCAGAGGATTGCAACCTCACCGTCGTGATGGGAGGCGGAGATTTTTTTATTTATTTTTTTTACACTAAAAGCTTTGCATCGCTGCTGGTACAACGCCAAGTTTCACGGCCCAATATCGCGCTCGGCCGTGCGTATGAAGCCTCAGTTTGTCAATTCTGTAAGCATTTTTCTGCACCATATGGATGAAATTTGTTAAAAGCTCATTCACGGTGTTTGCCAGTATATGCTGCGGGTTTTTCTTCCGCAGTATTTCCACCATGTGTGATCATAGCCTTCTATATTGTTCATGCAAAGTCCTGTCTGTACAGCGCTTGCACAAGAGAAGAAAACCCCTGTGTGGTCCAGAATATGTGGTGTTACACTTACGGCGCACAGTGCTATACTTCTTGCACCCAGCCCTGATTTACAAGGCTTTGTAGCCTATTGAGGTCCAGAATTGCGCAGCATATTGCGCATGTTCCTTTGCTGTGCCCCTTGGGTTTATGGGGAATATAGCTTATTATGCTATATAGACATACATATCCTTACAGATGGAGGGATGGGCTTTCCTCTGGCGGACCAAATGAGACCCCAGACAATATAATATTGGAATATATAACGCTGGTGCCTACTCTCAATAACGTAAATATTAGTGCACATTCCTCCATGTTTAAAACAAGCCCAAAAGTGTTAGGCGCGGCTCACACGGCCGTAATGTGCCGCGTGCGAGACACGCAGAGGGTTTGCAATGACCTGCTTTTATTGCCCTGTGCTGCCAATCACCATCTTGGCGTGTATAAAGGCGTAATAAACGCCAAGATAGAATATGCTGCAATTGTTTTGTGTGCATATTTTAAGCAATTCGTGAACGTAAGATTTGTACAGTGTATTACGTGTGCACGTAATGCACTGTGACCATACACATGTAAGCCCGGTCTTCGGGCTCCTTCACATGGGCGTATCTTTTATTTTTTATGCATTTTTGCATGTGCAAAATTTGTGCACGCAATATGCATAAAATGGAACCCATTGATTGCAATGGGGTCGTGTGTGTGTGTGTGTGTGTGTGTGTGTGTCACACGCAGCTTGCTCTACTTTTATGCCCATTTGTCTATTTATTGACCGGGTTGCTTATTGATGCAGAGTCATCACTTCTGTACTAATTACAGTATACTGCTAGAAAGCTACTGTGGAGCGAATTACGGGCTCCTTATCGCTGTACAATATTGCTACAGTCTTAACACCAAAGTAAGGGCTTATTCAGATGACCATATGCGCAAGAAATGCTCGCCGCAGCTCAACATATTTGCGCATAAATGAGGTTGGATGAGGTACATGTGCATGAGTGTCTGCACATAGTACTTTAGGTTTTACTCCCACCGGGCCAGTTTGTGCGAAACCCTTTCCATGGGTTAAAAGTCAATAAAAGATTGTGTAAAGAATGCTATTAGCTCAATGAGGTCCAGATTGTCTTCTTGTTTTACTTTGGGACGTGTGCAAATGCTCAATACACTGTGCAATGCCATGAAAAAAAGAACACCTCCAGACCTGATTAGGCTAGACAGCCTTTTAAATCGGGGGAAGGAGGTAGGGGTATGGCCGCCAAGCGCAGACCTTCATGGGAGGGGTGGAGACAGCCGGGGAAGCAAGATGGTTGTCACGGATGGCACTGCCATTCCTCCCCGGAGCACCAAGAAATGGCCTGTTTTGGCTGCTTACAGTGACAAAAGGCACAAGGGCATCGCTGAATGCTGCCATTTAAATGTTCACGTGACGCCAGTACCTCTTCTTGAAGACTCCTTCTGGTAGCGATCAAATAAAGAGGCCAAACTAGATTTGATGAAGTAAACTGAAGGTACGCAATTTACTCAATAACTTCACAGCAACAGAACAGTTCAACTTTACAATTCATGGGACATAAACGTCTCAGACATAGCTTGAAATACCAGCCCTTTTTCATCTAGTTCTATCCTGAGGCATAATTTGCTTCACCCCGATTTAGTATGCTTGGTAATGACAATTTTCTTCTAGTTCATAGTGGTCTGGCATGACAGTGCTCCATCCACCAGCAGGGGTGAAAGACTTTAAATCTTGACTTCTTCATTCTATTGAACTTGGATACACTCCATACACTCCTCCTCGACTTAAGCCTGGCTTGTTTAAGCTCCATACTCTGGCTCTGGGCTCCTCAAAACACACACTCCTTCTCCTCTCCAGACGAACTCACTATCAACATTTTTGTGCCGATGTCCCAACCCTACTTTCAACACTTTATTGTTTGTCTCCTGTAGTTTGTACTGGTGAATGTGTTGTGTGTATTGGCTTTATCTAGGTCAATAATAGGCCAAATGTCTGGTGTCTGTGTAACCTTACCCGGAGTGACTGTGCCGAACTCGCCCTAAGTCTGTGTGTTGTGTCAGTCACCCTGAGCAGCCCCGGGATTAGGTAGACAGCCGACCTACTAGTTTAGGATTGGCTGGGAGATAAGCTAGGTTTATCAACTATCACTGAACAATCTATTGCTTATTGTAAAATATTGGTGGAAAACTATTGATATATCGACGTTTTTTTAATGCTGTATACAAATAAAACAGGTCTGTGGTTAATAAAGCAACACAATCAACAAAAAAATTATAGTTGTTTTTTTTGTTTTTTTTTTATTAAACTGTTGACTTCATTATTAACTTATAACTATTAATAACATCATGAAAATATATTAAAGTTACAAATGAAACTAAAAAATTACAGATAATTAAAATCAGGTGTATGAAAGGAAGTTGTTTTTTTTATCATTGGCCCCAATAATCGTTCGTTATCTAATGAGCCAACAAACACACTGAAACCAGGTCCTACAAGCTACAAGGAGACTAGAAGATGGACGCTGAATCTGACGGGATGTGAGCATGATCTCTGAGTTTGTGGGGCTGCGTGCCCTGCATTTTTTTTTTTTTTCAAGTTGTCGCTGAGGGACCAACTGTCTCCATGGCAACTTGTAAACAATGCAGGGACTGGCAACGCCAATGCAATTGTAATTGCGTTAGATGGGTCTCCTATCTTTTCTATGGGCACTGCGTTCAGCACAGCCCTCCATCTGCATGTGGAAATGCTTGCATTTAGAAAGCATTGCCCACAGCCATCACGGTAGATGCAAGCGTACAGAGCCTGCGTCTAACGCGATGAAGAAACGCATGTGGAGAAGGGGCTCAAGACCCCACTTTTCTGAGAGTCGTTCTGCCTGGAGCAAACCTTATTGGTGACAGAGTCACCTCACACTTTCCAAAAGTTTCTAGAACTTGTTTATAAGTTCATTAGTGCCTCAAGCAAAACTCCATCCTGTACAACACAAAGGAAAGGGCAAGAAAATCTGGTCATTAGACCACAAGACATGTTTCATCTTAAAGGGGTTGTCCCGTGATAGCAAGTGGGGTTATACACTTCTGTATGGCCATATTAATGCACTTTGTAATATACATCGTGCATTAAATATGAGCCATACAGAAGTTATTCCACTTACCTGCTCCGTTGCTAGCGTCCTCGTCTCCATGGCTCCGTCTAAATTCGCTGGCAGCTTGCTTTTTTAGATGCGCTTGCGCAGTCCGTTCTCCTCCTTTCAGCACGAGCCGCTTCAGTGTGCTCCCCGCTACAGCTCTTCTGCGCATGCGCAGACGAGCTGTCACTGCTCGGGAGCGCGCTGGAGCGGCCATTCCGTGCCATCCTCTGTTAGAGGAAGGTGCAGAGCCGCCCTGCTGTCCCGAGAAGCTGCCCAGCTGTCCCGCCGTCCTGCCACCCAGGTAAGTGATGGGCCGGGGGGGGGCTGCCGCTGCGCCGGGGGGGCTGTCGCTGCGATGGGGGGTGGGCGGCTGCGCTGGTTACCTGCTGCCTGGAGGTGGGTGACTGGTCGTCCGTGTTCACTCCAGGGGTCTGGTCGGCGGCTGCGGGGCGTCTGGTTGTCAGGGAGACACAGCTGGTAGCGTCTCGGGAGCGCGCACATCGGGCTGCAGCAAGTGATTGGAAAAGAGCCGGCGGCCATCTTGGGAAAATGTTTATAAGTTGCTGGAACGGTAAGTACAAACCAGCTAGAAATGTCATTTACAGGGGTAATTAGTAATGTGTGCTTAATTAGGGGGACTGGGCAAAAAAAAAATCCACTCCTGCCTCGAGACATCTCCTTTAACAAAAATCGATAAATCGCCTTAAATGATCGATGTTACCAATATATCGGACATAACAACATCGATGAAAAGTATCACCAAAGCATTAGCGATATATCGTTTTTCGATGTCGCAACCTTAGTTGAAAGGTCCCTACACTAGGACACTACAGGGGTTTGCCTGCATGTGAACAGGCCCTAAGCGCTCAAAAAGTGTATTAAAATGCATCAATATGAATGCAAATCTACCTCGTTCATAGCCCAAATATATTTATGCATACGCTCATGTGAAGCCGCCGTAATATTGAAGAAACACCTGACAAGACTGTAAACCCCTTTAATGATGTCTTCCAGTGCAGTCATGTGGCTCCCTCTGCTGGTGGTATTGGGGTTGATCCTCTGGTACAGATGGCACAGACAGAGTCAGCTCCTAGGAAATCTCTCAGACAAGTATGTCTTTATCACTGGGTGTGACACGGGATTTGGAAGACAGATCGCTAAGCAGCTGGACGGCCGAGGAATGAAGGTTTTGGCAGCTTGTTTAACAGATGCAGGAGCTAAGGAGTTAAAGAAGGAAACCTCCAGCAGACTGCAAACTATAAACCTTGATGTCACCGACAGCCAAAGTGTCAGTGCGGCTGCCAAGTGGGTTGCTGACATTGTTACTGACAAAGGTAATTACTGGACAATATTTATTAATGGGTAACGAGCTCCAAAAAGTCCTGGATTCCCCGGTTGGAACCTAGAGGGGAATTTATGTTACAATTATGGCATGCAAAAAGTTGCGAATTATAGCGCAGGCCACATTTGGCCTAGAAATTGGAAGTTTCTGACATTTTTGTATTTATCTGGCCTTTTTTCTAAAGTGGTGAGAGAAATTTGTGTTTAGTAGGGCCTCCCACCCCCTTACGTCTTTACTATCACTTACACCAAAAATTGGCTTAAGGGCTTATTCAGACGACCGTATATCGGCCGGGTATTCACGCCGGCTGATATACGGCATCCCTCTCTGCAGGGGAGGGAAGCTAGAAGAGCCAGAAGCAGTGTACTAAGCTCTCGCCCCCTTTCTGCCTCCTCTCCACCCCTTGGCACTATTTGCAATGAGGAGGCGGGGTGGGGGCAGGGCTAAGTTCCCCGACTTAGCTCCAACCACATCCCACCCCTTCATTTGCAAATAGTGCCAAGGGGCAGAGAGGGGGCGGAGCTCAGAGCACTGCTCCCGCCTCTTCCAGCCTCCTCTCCCTGCAGAGAGGGACACTGTATAATGGCTGGGCGTGAATACCTGGCCGATATACAGTCGTCACAATAAGCCCCAAAAGGGTATTCCCATTACTTAAAATAGCTTTGTAACCATTCTGTCCTTCCTGATTGGCTGCAGCAGTCACATGTTCCAGTCAGCAGCAAAGGGGAAGAATAGAGTGGTTGTGAAGCAATTTTAAATTGTGGAAAACCCCTTTAAGGGCTCCTGCGCACTTGCGTTTTTCTTGTGTTTTTTTTTTTTTCACGCGATTGTCAATGGGACATTCTAATGTTAAAAACGCATCGCACAAAAATTGCAAGAAATGAACTTGCGACGCGTTTTTAACTTTAGAAAGTCCCATTGACAATTGCGTTAAAAAAAACATGCAAGAAAAATGCAAGTGTTCAGGAGCTGTAAATCTACGGCAGCTTATAAACCTGAATTGCCAAACTTTCCAATCCACCGTCTGATGTCTAAAGACATTCTGATTAAAGGCTGTACAGCTCCGATGTCAGAAGACGTCCGGCAGGGTATTCTTACTGTATATTACTGGCCGCTCTGTCGAGGGGCCTCTCCAGCATGTCCCATACCGCAGTACTGGTTCTAGCCAGCAGATGGCGCTACTGTATAATGGCAGAAAGAGAAAACACCCTGATCCAAAATTGGATTGCAAAAGCTTAAAGGGACCCTCTGGTCCTGGACAAACAGAGATTTGTGCATTTACACTGCATTAGTTCGCATCATTAGTCTACGGGAATATTTGTGTACGCAAAATTTGCGGTGCAATACGCAGAGAACCTATTGATTTAATTCGGTTTGTTCTCCTTTTCTTTTTTTGCGTGCACGCTGTATTTACGCATCGCAGGTCTCCATAGAAGTCTATTGGCAGTTCCATCTTCCTTAGTTGCAAATAAACACGCAATGCGCACACAGATGCGCTATACACTGCGCAATCCTGTGGGGGGAAAAAAAAGCAGACATCTGGACCTAATTAGGTTAAATAGCCATTAAACATGGGGCGTGTTTGTCTGCCGTGCGCAAATGCAAACCCCCCCCCCCCCCCCTTTCCTGCAGGTAGCACTAGTGTAGTATTATATGGCATCCAATCATTAGGCAACTATTGGGCCAGGTCGATCTGAGCTAGAGCTGCTCCCTGCTACCCGGTCTTCTCTCCGGCTCCTAGAGGGAATGTTCCAAGCGGAACTCCTCCTATAAAATGTAAATGTCCTAGCATGGTATATTAAAGGGGCAGATAAGACACTTTTTATGTTTTTGTTTTTTTTCACAGGTCTATGGGGACTAGTAAATAATGCTGGTATTTTAATCCCTACGGCCCCTAATGAATGGCTAACAAAGGAAGACTTTCGAAAAATTCTAGATGTCAATCTCCTGGGGATGGTAGATGTAACAATCAATTTGCTTCCGTTGATCAGAAAATCTAAAGGCCGCATTGTAAATGTATCCAGCATTGCTGGGAGGATATCCTTGTGTGGAGGCGGATACTGCATGTCGAAGTTTGGCGTTGAAGCATTCTCAGACAGCCTAAGGTAAAATAGTTTATCTGATACGAAATGTGGGATAATACAAACTGCTACCATGAGTAGCTTAAAATAATGTATACGGCATTGATTTCCAACCTTACTAATGGGGTACCCCCTTAGAAAAAAACAACTTTCCATATCCAGGTGGAACCCTGTTCCCATTCTTACCGCATGTAAAATTTTGTGTTGGCGTTCTAGATTCTGGTCATATTTGTTCCCAAACATCTTTAGGCATGAATGACTGATCAGATATCATTCCAAAGAAGCGGCAGCATTCTGATGGTGCCAAGATATAGTCAAACATGTAATATCTTTATCATTTTAATTTGCATTACTGTCATATTTACTAGACTTTCAAGTTTGAGGTTCTTGGCACACATTTTGATCAAATTTTGTAAGCCCATCTGCCTTGACAAGGCAGACTCTCGCAGATGGGTCCCAACCAATGGCAGATTTAGTTGACCAAAGGCCTGGGGCTGTTCCCACAACTTAGGTTCCTCCATGTCAACAGCAAATCGTGTGTGTGTGTGTGTGTGTGTGTGTGTGTGTGTGTGTGTGTGTGTACCCCAATATTCCCAATATGATTGCCTTTAACGGTATGTTCATATGTAGCAGATTTGGTGCTGATTTTTGACATGGATCTGCAGCACAATTCATCCCTTTAATTCAGAGTGAAAGCTGCACCAACAGTGCAGTTTTTGGTGCGGAACCACACAAAAATCTGCTATGTGTGAATGTACCCTAACTGCTCCGAATCTGCCTGGAGGAACACAGCAGATATCATTGGCATTTTATATATATACGGATTCAGCCCTGATAATGAGCTACATATAAGCTACACATGGTATCACTGTAATCATCATGGCCCATATACAGTTAGGGCCAGAAATATTTGGACAGTAACACAATTTTCGCGAGTTGGGCTCTGCATGCCACCACATTGGATTTGAAATGAAGTCTCCAACAGAATTCAAGTGCAGATTGTAACGTTTAATTTAAAGGGTTGAACAAAAATATCTGATAGAAAATGTAGGAATTGTACACATTTCTTTACAGACACTCCACATTTTAGGAGCTCAAAAGTAATTGGACAAATAAACATAACCCAAACAAAATATTTTTTTTTTCAATATTTTGTTGCGAATCCTTTGGAGGCAATCACTGCCTTAAGTCTGGAACCCATGGACATCACCAAACGCTGGGCTTCCTCCTTCTTAATGCTTTGCCAGGCCTTTACAGCCGCAGCCTTCAGGTCTTGCTTGTTTGTGGGTCTTTCCGTCTGAAGTCTGGATTTGAGCAAGTGAAATGCATGCTCAATTGGGTTAAGATCTGGTGATTGACTTGGCCATTGCAGAATGTTCCACTTTTTTGCACTCATGAACTCCTGGGTAGCTTTGGCTGTATGCTTGGGGTCATTGTCCATCTGTACTGTGAAGCGCCGTCCGATCAACTTTGCAGCATTTGGCTGAATCTGGGCTGAAAGTATATCCCGGTACACTTCAGAATTCATCCGGCTACTCTTGTCTGCTGTTATGTCATCAATAAACACAAGTGACCCAGTGCCATTGAAAGCCATGCATGCCCATGCCATCACGTTGCCTCCACCATGTTTTACAGAGGATGTGGTGTGCCTTGGATCATGTGCCGTTCCCTTTCTTCATCAAACTTTTTTCTTCCCATCATTCTGGTACAGGTTGATCTTTGTCTCATCTGTCCATAGAATACTTTTCCAGAACTGGGCTGGCTTCTTGAGGTGTTTTTCGGCAAATTTTAACTCTGGCCTGTCTATTTTTGGAATTGATGAATGGTTTGCATCTAGATGTGAACCCTTTGTATTTACTTTCATGGAGTCTTCTCTTTACTGTTGACTTAGAGACAAATACACCTACTTCCCTGAGAGTGTTCTGGACTTCAGTTGATGTTGTGAACGGGTTCTTCTTCACCAAAGAAAGTATGCGGCGATCATCCACCACCGTTGTCTTCCGTGGACGCCCAGGCCTTTTTGAGTTCCCAAGCTCACCAGTGAATTCCTTTTTTCTCAGAATGTACCCGACTGTTGATTTTGCTACTCCAAGCATGTCTGCTATCTCTCTGATGGATTTTTTCTTTTTTTTTTCAGCCTCAGGATGTTCTGCTTCACCTCAATTGAGAGTTCCTTTGACCGCATGTTGTCTGGTCACAGCAACAGCTTCCAAATCCAAACCCACACACCTGGAATCAACCCCAGACCTTTTAACTACTTAATTGATTACAGGTTAATGAGGGAGACGCCTTCTGAGTTAATTGCAGCCCTTAGAGTCCATTGTCCAATTACTTTTGGTCCCTTGAAAAAGAGGAGGCTATGCATTACAGAGCTATGATTCCTAAACCCTTTCTCCGATTTGGATGTGGAAACTCTCATATTGCAACTGGGAGTGTGCACTTTCAGCCCATATTATATATATAATTGCATTTCTGAACATGTTTTTGTAAACAGCTAAAATAACAAAACTTGTGTCACTGTCCAAATATTTCTGGCCCTAACTGTAATTACCTCCATACACTCACTCAACAAAACCCATCATACCATGACCAACATTACCAATAGTAACACTATCATGATGGGCCAAATAATACTGCCACATCGTGATCACATATTACCACCACATAGTGATTAATACCAACATACCGCCACTGAATAAAGACCACTACAAAGATCAATATTACCAAAACAACACCATATGAGGGTCCATTCATACCTCCAAATCAAGACAACATAATGCCCCTACATGCTGATTAATACCCCCATGCAGTGACCATATAGTAGTATATACAAGATCTACACAGGCACAAACAGACCATATCAGTGATTACTGTACTGGTATATCCAGTGATCAGTGACGTCTCCTCTGACTTGAGTCGTTCACTTTCCTTTTTTTCTTCATCCAGCCCAGATTGCCATGATTTCTCCCAGTCATACCTAGTCTCTTTAGAATCTGCTGAAAATAGACCTCTTTCAGGCAGCCTGCAGACGGGCGGAAACTTCGCGGCGGGATTTCCCGCGGAATTTCCACCCTTGGAAGCTGCCATAGGATTGCGTTTGCTAAGCAGACGGCCACGCGGCAAAGTAACTGCAGCATGCTCTATTTCTGTGCGGGGCTCGAAACATCACTGCCCGGCCGCCGGCTCCGGTCTGCGCATGCACCGGCAACCCGGCACATCGAACAGCCGGAGCCGCGGGTGAGTACACGACGCTCTCTGCAGGCGCTCGGGTCCCGCGGCGAGAATCCTCGCAGCCAGATCCGACCTGCCCGTCTGCAGGCAGCCTCACTTTTCAATTTTTCCAGGCACCTAGCTCTGTTTTACTTCCACATAATCTCCCCATCCATAGTGCCCCATATAGTACTAATGTCATCTGAGGTGACACACATAGTAATAGCTTCCCCCTTTATGTACTCCCTTGAGGCCCCACATAAGTGCCACTTTTTATGTCTCTCGCACAGTAAAACTGTCCCCACTCAGTAGTAATGCTCTAAATAGTCCCCCACTCAGTAGTAATGACCCATACAGGCCCCCAGTCGGTAATAATGCTCCTTATAGGCTCCCGCTCAATGATAATTCCCCATATAGGCCACCATTTAGTAGTAAAAGCCCTCACAGACCTCAGTGATAATGCCCCATATATTCCCCACCACACACATTCAGTATCAGTACCCTTTGTGTATAGTAAAAGCAAGGTTCCACTCGCCTGTGCCGCCTCTCTTACGCCTCAGCTTCTGCAGTCCTTGCTACCTGCATAGCTTGCCCACTCCCCTCCAGGTCAAGCAATCATATGATTGCTGAGCCCAGTGCCCGGCTGCAGTGATCACATGATTTCTCTACCAGGAACCCATTGGGTGAACAGTGCAGGCAGCATGGACTGCAGAGGCCAGGAGTATTAGGAGCGGCACAGGTTGTGTTTTGTTTGGTTTTTTTTTTTTTTTTGGGGGGGGGGGGGGTTCCCCCACCTCCAAAAAATGTCTTTCCCCTCCAAGAGGCCCAAGGACTGGCGGATTATCAATATGGGTAATTTTGGATGGCCATGGGGATCCCCTGGAGCCTCAGGCCCAGGGCGGGCACTCCTATCGGCCATATTATAATACACCATTTAGAAAGCCCCCTGCTGCCATGACAACTGATCGCGGGGGGGCATTCAGTACACCCCGAACACCAATCGGGGAATTTAAATGCTGCCGACATTGGGAGTGTTGATTGCAGGTGGGTGTCAGCTGTAAGAAACAGCCATTACCCCTATTGTATGGTGCGGGTTCAGTTTCTGATTTTCCCCCCCTACTACTATATGGATCTTGAAACAAAATGGTTAAAGAAGAAAAAATGAAAAAATGACGCTCTTTCATCATTTACTCCTTATTGCAGACGAGAGCTCAAAACCTTTGGCGTGAAGGTCTCCATCATTAATCCGGATTTCTTTAAAACTGAAATTCTCCATGCAGCACGATTAAAAGAAGCGGTTACCGACAAATGGAAGAAAATACGGCCGGATGTTAGAAACGACTACGGGGAGCATTACTATCACAACTGTAAGTATCGGGCATGAAGGGGTGTGTTATCGATGTTACGGCATTAACCCCTTAGTGACGAAGCCTGTTTGCCCCTTAATGACCAACTCCTTTATTAGGTGTGGTTTATTTTTTTATTTTTTTTGGGGGGGGGGGGGGTTCTCATCGCATTCCAGGAGCCATAACCTTTTTACATTTTCCTTCAACATAGCCATGAGGGCTTGTTTCTTGTCGGGAAAAGTTGTGTTTTTTAATGCCAGCATTTTTGGGGACACAATGTATTGTATAACTTTTTATTAATTATTTTAAGGGGGTTGGGGGGGGGAAAATTCAGCTTTTTTGGATTTCATTTTTATGGTGTACAGTGTGCAAAATAAATAATGCAATAACCTTATTCGGGGGGTCTGTACAATTCCAGCAGCACCAAGTTTATACAGTGTTTTTGCAAATTTTGTACAATTTTTTTTTTTTTTTAATTTATTTATTTATTTTTTTCAAAGATTTGTCTTTTGAGGTGTTCATTCCAAAAAATATAGCCTTTTTATTTGTACATCAACGGAGCTTGTTTTTTTGCGATATGAACTCCTCATTTATCCAATTTTTGGGAATATATAACGTTTTAATTGCTTTTTATTCCACTTTCTTTTTTTTTTCTTTTTTTTTGTTTTAACAAGATCTGTAGTACTGGCATGTTACTATTTTTTATTATCGGTGTTCACCCTGCAGTATAAATTAGAAGTTAAATTAATTCTGCAGACCGGTACGATTACGTCAACACCAAATTTATACGGTTTGTTTTGTTTTTTTTAAACACTTATTTTTTGTTTATCACTGCATTTAAAGACCCCTATCATTTTTCTTTATTGTTAACTGTGTTATGTGAGGGTCTTTTTTATTTATTTAATTTTTTTTTTTTTGGTGACCAGTTGTAATTTTTATTAGTACCATTTGTTGATCCCCTGCAATATTTTGATTCCGTTCTATTCTGTTTTCTGCAAGACGAGATAGGTACAATTAGCTATTTTTGCTTTTTTTTTTTTTTTTCCCTTGGTGTGTACTCTGTGGGTTAAATAATGTGGTACCCTTTTTTTTCTTTCCTCTGGCTTATTATGAATGCAACAATACCTAATTTGTGATTGATTTTATTTACATAGTCTTTGGGTTATTTTTTTAATCTTTTTTTTTTTTTTTTAATTTTTTTACTTTTTGTCCCAGTAGGGGACTTTGATTTACTGCGGCGTGTAAAGGGTTAAACAGTGGGAATCAAAGGTCTCTTCAGTTCCTGCTATTAGAGCAAGAGCCCAGCAGTCATTCGACAAGAAACTAAGGTGGAAATAGAGAAACCCCATCACAGTGCCTATAGCGCCGTAGTCATGTTAAGAAGTAGTTACATTTTAGGGCTCACCCACACAGTTGTATGCAGTTTCGGTACGTGAAATATACTGTTTTGATGGACCAAAACTGTGCGTATTTGGACCTGCTTGTATATTTTTGCACATGTATTCACTGTGTTTTTAACGTGCTCAAAAAGAGAAGAAGGAAAAAAACTTAACTTTAATGAGCAAATTCAGTCCAATATGGACCAAAATGAGACCTGCTGGATATTTTTACACGTGTGAAAAAAAAAATGCATGTCTGAATATTCCAATGAAAATTAGAGGATTAAGCGGTCTGTATATCGCATGGAAAAATACACACCTCATACGGAGCGCAAATATCCCCGTGTGAATGAGCCCTTATAAATGACTCTGAAGACAACTATAAGGGTTCCTTCAGACTGGCATATGCGCAAATACACATGCTTCAGCGCAACATGTTTACGCTATGAAGGAGGTTGCTTTGTGTACATGTCTTCAGAGTTTACTGTACTTTTTTTGCGCACACACAGGGCATGCGCATATGTGCGGGGAACTCGCCCACGTTAGGATTTAAATGGCTATTTAGCCTAATGGGATACAGTTTGGGGTTTTTTTCATGGATTTTACAGCTATTTTTTTTCCGCATGCAAGAAATGCGCCCGCAAAATACGGAAAATGTGTACGAACCAATTGATATCAATGGTTTCTATTCTCTGAATATTGCGTACATAAATTTTGCGTGCACAAAAAGTCTGCAAATATAGGCCCATGTGAAGAAGGCCTAATGCTGATGTGGCCCCCGCTGAAAATAAGTTTGATACCCCTGGCTTACACTATATAGGGACACATTCTTTAGATGAGGGGAGAAAAGTGACATCCAAGTGTAAATGCATTCATAAGTTTACAGGAGGAACAATAGAGGAACGATACAATGTTGCACATACAGATTATAAAGAATTGTAGTCTTCTGGGACTTTCAGTTATTACTAAAACAGCCGTATCGGGAGAGGAGACCGGTCTCCTTTACAAAATGCAAGTTAGGAGGTGATTCCGACTGGCTGATGTCCCCAAAATCCTGAATTTATCACTTTCACAGACTATGTAATATTACTGTTTGCTATTAGAATACTGGATGCTGTAAATATGTATTTTCTCTGCAGATTGTAAATTCATCGATGCGCTCTGCGAACGGACTTGCGCCAAGCTGACAGTCGTCACAGACTGCATGGAGCATGCCCTGACTGCTGTACATCCCTGGACCCGTTATTCTGCTGGCCCATATGCCAAACTCCTCTACATGCCGCTGTCTTATCTTCCTACGTGTGTTGCTGATTACATAGTTGGTTAATCCTCTGTAGATGAAAAAAAAAAAAATCTACGTTTTATAACTATATTGACATATAAAAGTTTATTCACCCATCAAAGTTGTTCTTTGTGTTTGTTTCACATTTGCCCGTGCCTGAGCGCTGTTTTGTGGAATGAATGCTTTTTTTTTTGCACGTGCATCAGTGTATTTCATTGTACTTTTTGCACCCACAGGGCATGCTCATTTGTTTGCAGCCAACAAAGATGCGCCTACCTGTCTGTCCTTGAGTTACATGCTCCACCCCTGATCACATGACTGTCATAAAAGGTCCTCAAACATAAAACATGCAGAGCCTGACAGCAGCTATGTGCTTACAGGACCGGTGTTGATGTCACCGTGATCAGTCACCTGGGCTCTGTGCCTGTGAGTTATATTCTCCACCCCTGATCACATGACTGTCATAAAAGGTCCTCAAACATAAAACATGCAGAGCCTGACAGCAGCCAAGTGCTTATAGGCCCTGTGGTGATGTCAACGTCATGTGATCAGTCACCTGGGCTCGGTATTCGTGAGTTACATTCTCCGCCCCTGATTCCATATCGGTGACGTCATCACAGATCCTTCATCCATGTACAGATTACAATCGGGCTACAACCCTTACAAACCCTTGCCACCTCAGCTGCTATGGAAAACGACCATGTCTGTGACGGACTGTGTGTTACATGTGAGGATGCTACCATCATAGGATCAGTCACCGGGGCTCTGAGCTCTGTCCCTAATCACATGACTGAAGTCCTCACAGGTCCTTCACTTTATTAAAAACCTTCAGAGATGGACAGCAGCCGTGTGCTTAAAGCACCTGTGGTGTCAGTCATGTGATCAGTCCCCTATGTAGGTGACATGACCAGGGGGTGATCAGTGTGTGCAGGATTCTGCTGTGCTGGTTGTGATCCCTGTTGCATGGGATGAAAAGTGTGTGTGCGCGTGCATGTAGCAGAGCTGTGGGGAACTGATGCTATAATTTCCTAATAATTACAAGTAGTCTTTGAACACTATCTTGTTCCCCACTCCATTTTCTAACTTGAGGTGCCTTTACACAGCAAGATGATCGCTCAAATGGCAGTTTGAATGACAGTTTTGAGCGATTACTTAAGTAGCTAAAGAGAGCTCCTTGCGGGATACCAGCTGAAAGAACGCTATCAGCTGGTATCCCGCTGAGAACTCAGCGGGCGGTGTTGATAAGGCTCATCACTGATATTTAGTGTGCTAGAAATCAGCGATGAACGAATAGTACACGAACAGTTCATGATGGCCGCACGTTTAGACACAACGATTATCGCTAAAAAGATGGCTTTTGGGCGAATTTTGTGCGTTAATCGTTGTGTCTAAACAGGCCTTTAGTTGCTGCTTATTCTGGCTTGGTTTTCAATTCCCAATCATTGTTCTAAATACCTGTATAAAGGGTCGGACACTGATTTGCAGGAATGCTCCATCCAATAGGTGGCGCTGCAGAGGTATTATTCCATCTTCCTTATTTGCATATATTTCCCAGAGGACCATGCATGGCCTTATAAGTCTCCTCAGTCACCTTTTTATAGGCGCTCTCCTTAAGGAGAGATGATAACATTCCAGACTAACTTACTTGACACACACATGCAGATATATTTTGTTCTAAAGAATAGGACAATCAGAAAGTTATAGAGGGCCTGAAGACGAAGGCTGCGATTGACCATCGCTCACTCCAGAATCTACTCCTGGGAAGACAGCTGACTAAAGATAGACTTTGTTTTAGAAATGTACTCTGCTTAGCAAATAGAATGCTTTATCAGCTGTTTGATCTTCTATACCTAGTTAACTATGCAAACCTTAACTAAGATCAGCAATGTTTATGGATTACCAATTAAGGAGCTCAGATAGCAAGCAAACAGCATGTGACTAGGGAAGAGATATTCGGTATGCTCCGCCTCCATTCAGTGAGCAATCATTACTTCTGTGTGAAAGTACAGGTGTCAGGTGCTTAAAGGGTGTTTTTATTTTTATTTTTTATTTTTTTATGGCCCGTCCTTAGGATAGGTCATCAAAAGTAGATAAATGAGGTTCCATTGCCTAGGACACCTGCAGGTCTGCTGTGAGCTGGACCTTCGTGCTTGTGCACTGAGCTGATTTCTGCAGGAAGCGGACAGCTCAGTTCCCCCTGCAGTGGTCAGGCTTGGTATTGCAGGCCATGCACTTCAATGCTGGTAATAACGAGGGGGGCCACTACAGTCGGAACGGAGCTGTTTGCCTCCTGCAGAAATTAGCTCACTTCACAAGCCCAAAGGCCCAGTTTACCGGTGGTGGTCTCAGGCGATAGACTCTCACCAGTCTACTACTGTCAGAAATAACTTATAACTGGCTAACCCCTTTAAGCGCTCAGTAAATATACCGTTATGCTAGGCTCACACAGTGTTTGAGTGATACATTTGGCCTATACATGTGCCCATAGTTCTAGAGGCCTGACAAATGCCACCAACTCTATAGTAAACCATTCTTTTCAATATGCCTGCATGCCAAATTAAGGGGGATAAAATTGTAATGCGCGGCTGCCATCTTCAGTGAACTATGTGCAGTGTGAATGCTGCCTAAACTTGGGCACAACTTTGTCTTTATGCCCCTGTGCCTGATTGATCTCCGTTTTTCCCATTGACTTCACAGTGTATTGAAGACATTCGCTTTTCGGCTGTGGTGGAAACAGACTGACTTCTGGCAGGAAAGGTTACAACAGACAGACTCCCACTCCTGTCCCATACATGGCAGGCGCCGGCCGTCGTTGACTGCTGACATATGCCAGCAAGAGCCCCGATCAACGTGAACGCTATTCATGTCTATTAGCCATTTTAATGCCCCAATCGATGTCCGGGGATCCCCAACAGCCCAGACGAAAGAGATCGTTAGGTGCCGTTTAGTTGCCATGGCAGCCTGGGGCCTTGTGAAGACTGTCTGTTAAATAGCGGTATTATGCGATACTATAGTATTGCATTGTACTGTATGAGTGATGGAATGATCTCAATTTCCTTATGAGGATTGATCGCAGCTGTTAACCGTTTAAATGCCATTGTTAATTCTAACAGCTGCATTTAAATGCCCCACTCTCTGTTCTGGGGTCCCAATCGGTCCTCTGCAATGAGACTCCCAACGTCCCATTCGGTGGCCATGGCAGGCAGGGGCCTGCTGTAGACCCCTGGGGCTGCTATTGCAGATTACCTATCTAGCAATGCCTGTCAGATCGCAGTAAAGTGCAATACTAAGGCATTACTTCCTACTACAGGAATGGTCAAATCGTTGCAAGTGCATGTCCCCCTCCCCCCCCTCTTTCAAAAAAAATTTGAAAATCAAGTTAATTAGAAAAAATAAAAGATAATAAAAGTTTAATCCTCCCTCCTCCCCTCTTCTGCATTTATAATGAAAAAAAAAAATTAAAACTAAATAAAACCCAAAAAACATATTTGGTATTGCCAATGCATTATTTATCAAAGAACAAGCGCCCAAATAGCTATATCGATGGAAAAAAAAGAAAAAAAAAAGAGTTATGATTTTTGGAAAATGCAGAGGAAAAAACAAAAATGATGAAAAGAAATAAACGCCCCATTATTAAGGCAAATCACTGAGGCAGAGGGATCAATGGAGAATCTGAAGAACTGTCCAGATTCTCCATTGATCCCTCTGCCTCAGTAATCTACCCCATTATTAAAGGGTTAAAGATGACAACAATAAATAAATTGTCTACACCCAATAAATACACTATATCAAGCCGCGTGCGAGTTTGTACACGGTAGAACTACACTGCCATCTAGTGGAATCATCTACAGTATACACGACTAATCATTACTCCACCTTTAGTGAGCGCCATCATGTGGTCAACACTGGTCAAGCAGTGCAGAAAAGAGTCATTCTTCGCTCACTGCCAAGGTGACTTGTTATATACGTTACCGGCTGAAGATTCCACACGGCGGTTACTTCTGACTGTAGTGCGATCCACGCTTATTCTTACAATTGAGCTCTGGCTACTTCTAGAAACAAAAACTACATCTCCCATGATGCTTTGGGTAGGAACAGGAAGTGACGTAGGGATTTTTGGTAGAAGCGGTGGGCGTGAGCTGGGGTTTCCCGCGTAGTTTGTGCTGCTGCTCCGGGTTGTGGCATGGACCTGTCAGTGTATGAGCCGGCCAGCCTGCCGGACCTGCTGCCGCTCTACTACCGGAGGCTCTTCCCCTTCTACCAATACTACCGATGGCTCAACTACGGCGGCGGTGAGCTCTGCTATGTCCCATGCTGCCCTTGTATAGAAGCCTGGACTCCATTCACATCATGCTGAGGCTTCTATGACCACGTCCAGCAGCCTAGATGACTGATCCTGCATTAGTCTCTGCTGGCCTGGTGCAGATGCCCCATAGAGATGAATGGCGCAGCCGGGTTCCGCAGCAGTAACCCCCCCATAGCACGCTACGGGAAAGCGATTCTTCCTGCACACGAGCGGATAGCAATTGCGGTTTCCGCTAGTGGATGACAAATCCCAGCATGCTCCACTTTACTGCAGTTCCCGCACGGACGGCTTCCATTGAAGTAAATAGAAGCCGTCCGATCCGCGGCCACTGTGGACGGCTGTGGGAAGAGCAGAAATCATAACGCTCGTCTTTTCCATCAAGGTAGATGTCTGAGGGCTTTATTTTTTTGCAGGATGATTTTTTTTCAAACTCTTAAAAGTTTCTAAGTGGAGTGAAATGGGGAAAAATACACAGTTTTACCATCTTTTGGGGGTTGTTTTTTCAGCGCAAACCCTGCAACGCATTTTTTTCCCCAAGATCTGACCGCCGACAGGGCTGGATGAGGACCAGCTTTTGGCAGGATGACCTTTCTGTTTCTATTGGTACCATTTTGGAGTATGGATGACTTTTGGATCACTTTCCATTTTTTTTTTTTCTTGGAGGCTGGGTGGCCGACAAAGCGCAATTCTGGAATTGTGGTGGTTTTTGGTTTTTTATGTTTTGGGGTTCTTTGTTTTGTTTTTTTTTTCTTATGAAAAATGTAACTCTTAAAAGCCCTTTTATTTTTTTATAATTTTCCACTTACTTTTTTTTAAACTTTTTTGTAGTCCCCCATAGAGGACTTGAACTTGTGACTCTTTGATCGCTTATACCATATACTGCAAACTAGTATTGTAATATGTCATTTCTGCCGGCACTCACAGGCCAATAGGCAGAAAATACATGGCTGCCATGACAACCGAACGGCACCTTATGATCTGATCATCGTGGGGTCTTTTTGGATCAGGGCATTTAAATGCTGCTGTTAGAATTGATAGCCACGTTTAAAGGGTTAACAGCGGCAATCAGCATCCATTGCTTGTCACAGCTGTTCTGGGCAGTTGTCAAAGCCATTTGGTACCCGCTGTCTATGGATCAACCCCACTCCATACAAACCCGGGCACAGGAGGGCGTACATGTCCACCCATACGCACCTGCGCAGTTTGGTAGTGCGGGCACAGCTTGCATTGAATGAATTGGGAGCCGTGCCTATAGTGCCAAACGGACTACTGCAATGTTAACAGCCCTATCCGCACTGACAGCAGTCCCAGCGATCACTGATCGGGCCGGGATCCCAAGTGGCGGATCCCCACTGATCAACTAGTGATGACTTATTCTGAGGGTAGGTTCTCTACTGCCCCCTTCAGGTTTATAATGGCGTTGCTTGTGTGTATTGCAGTTGTAAAGAACTACTTCCCGAACAGGGAGTTCAGCTTCACCTTGAAGGACGACATCTACGTGCGGTACCAGTCCTTCAGTAACATGAGCGAGCTGGAGAAGGAGATGCAGAAGATGAACCCCTATAAAATAGACATAGGGGCCGTCTATTCACACAAGGTCAGTATTTGGTTTCATGACGAATGCAACTTTCGATAGAAACCGGCGCCAAAAGCATATGCTCTATTGTAAAGAAGCCGGCACTGGTAAATGCAGGTGCAGCTCCCACTGACTCCTATGAGACCCCAGCCTGCAATTACGAATGCCGGCCACTACATGGGTCGGAGCAGCTGCCACTCTGACCCGGTGCATCCCAATTAGCAACTTCCCACTCAGAGTAAACAGGCAATCAAAATACTAACGACGACCTGTCCGTGAGTTACATGTGATTATGTCATCGTCATGTGATCAGTCACCTCTGAGCTCCGCCCCTGATCACATAATGATGATGTCATCACAGGTTCTTTATCCTTGTGCACTGAATGAGGGATTTCATGTGATCAGTCATTGGGTCTCCACACAGCTGCTGTCCGGCTCTGCTGGTTTAGCACCTGTGATGACGTCACCGTCCTGATCAGGGGAGGAGCTTATAGCACTGATGACTGATCACATGATGGTGACATCATCACATGTCCTGTAAGCACACTGCTGCTGTCCAGCTCTGCTGGTTTAGCACCTGTAATGACATCACCGTCATGTTATCAGGGGGCGGAGCTCATAGCCCTGGTGATTGATCACATGATGGTGACATCACGGGTCTTGGAAGCACAGGCTGCTGTCTGCTCTGCTGGTTTAGGACCCATGACCAACTCCAATCCCTTCCACTATATTATGTTAGTAAGTGGTGCATTGCACCACCAGAAACACTGGTGCTATAATTTCCTAATAAGTACTAGTTGTTTATTTATGAACGACTGTCTGTTTACTCTGAATGGAGGTCGGTGTCCAGAAGAGGTTACTTGCACGCTCTGCCTCCACTGGCTGTACGACTGTCGCTCTTGGCGGGCACTTGGACACCTTTACACTGTCAGCATCATTCCCTATCATACATCTGATAGTTGGGCAACTCTTAACCCCTTCCCGCTCCATGACGTACCGGTACGTCATGGAGCGGCGGGGTATGTATACAGTGCGGGCGTCAGCTGTTTATAACAGCTGACACCCGCGGGCAATAGCTGCTATCGGCCGATTGTGGCTATTAACCATTTAAATGCCCCGAACGATGTTCAGGGGTCCTGCACCCCCCCACCCCCCACCCCCGCCGCCGCTGCCGCGGTGAGATCAGGGGAGCCGTGCGTGTGTCGTGTCATGGCAGCCGGGGGCCTAATGAAAGGCCCCAGGGCTGCCTTACCAGACTGCCTATTAAGCCATCCCCGTGGGGTGATGCTATAGTATTACATCATACTGCAGGAGCGATCAAAGCATCGCATGTTAAAGTCCCCCAGGGGGACTTCAAAGTAAAGTTAAAAAAAAATCAATAAAGTTTTTTTTTAATTGTAAAAAAAAAAGTTATAAAAGTTTAAATCACCCCCCTTTTGCCATATCTATTATTAAAAAATCTAAATCCTAAAATAAAAATATGTATTTGATATCGCCGCGTCCGTAAAAGTCCGATCTATCAAAGTAACGCATTGTTTCCCGCACGGTGAACGTCGTCTGAAAAAGAAAAAAAAACCCGCCAGAAATGCACTTTTTTAGTTACCCTGTCTCCCAGAAAAAACGCAATAAAAAGTGATCAAAAAGTCGTATGTATTCCAAATTGATACTATCGGAAACTACAGGACATCCAGCAAAAAATGAGCCCTTGCTCAACTACGTCGACGGAAAAATAAAAAAAGGTATTGTGTGCACAAAATGACCGCAGAAAATAATTGAAAAAAATTAAATGTCTTTGGGGAAAAAAAAGAGAAGTATAGTAAAAAATAAACTATACAAGTTTGGTATCGTAGTAATCATACCGACCCATAGAATATAGTTGTCGTGTCGCTTTTGTTGCCGTTTGTGCGCCGTAGAAACAAGACACACTGAAAAATGGCGAAATGTCGTTTTTTTTTTTTTCCATTTTACTCCACTTAGAATTTTTTTTAAGTTTTTCAGTATATTATATGGTACTTTAAATAACACCATTGAAAAATAAAACTCGTCCCGCAAAAAACAAGCCCTCCTACAGCGACGGCGATGGATAAATAAAGGAGTTACGATTTTTTTTGAAGGGGGGAGGAAAAAATGAAAATGGAAAAAGAAAAATGGCCTCGTCATTAAGGGGTTAATATTGTATCCTTGTCACCCCCCCTCTGCAGCCCAGCTTGCACAACTCTGTGAAATCAGGAACCTTTCAAGCTCAGGAGAAGGAACTGGTATTTGATATCGATATGACAGACTATGACGACGTTCGCAGATGCTGCAGGTAAAATGATATAAAGGATATCTGAACCTTCGAAGACCCTTTTACAGTTTCTTTATAGATGTTAGAAAAGTTGAGTAACTTTGTAAGTAGTTTACTTTGCACTGATCCTGCCTGTTTTACAGAGTAGAGCTGGATTCACAATTTGTACTTCTTAATTTTACAGTACCGATTGTCAATACTAAATGTGTGGCGGGGCATTTTTTCCAATTATAGCGTTCTATTGAAAAAAAAAATGTTGATTTTTTTTTTTTTTAAGATTTATTTTTTTGCAGTAAAGGGGGTAAAAAAAAAGAACGATTCCACATTTGTGTCACATAAGGGAACTTGAAGATATGATCCTTTGATCGCTTAGCTAATACACTGCACTGCTTATGTAGTTCGGTGTATTATATGGCATTGTCACATTTAGTACCAACAGTACAGCCTGTTGCGGTCACTGATGACACGGACCCTCACAGGCCACCGTACATATTCTGGACTACTTGTTCTGATCCGCAGTTACAATGTACTTACCAAGTCACTCTTTGTTAAGGTGTATTCTGTATGTAAGTGCTGTTCAAGGCTGACCTTGTGCTTTAGGGCCGCTCTCACACGAGCGTTTGTAAAGCACTACATTTTCAGTGTTTTTGTGAGCCTTTGCCTGCGGTTTTACAATACATTTTGTGCAGTAACAACGCAGGCAAGGCAAGTTGCCGACATTATAATTTTTTTTTACCCCCTTCCCAATCGCATAGGAAGCGGCGTTAGAAACGCTCTACATGTGTTTTACAGCGTTTTTATCGCACCCCATTCATTTTATTGGGCGATGCAGGGCGTCTAATGCGCCGAACCCCGAAAATAGAACATACAGCGTTCGTTTTAGCGCTAATTATAAACACTGCGCTAAACCGCTCGTTTGAGAAGTCCCATTGAAATGATTAGAGGCTTAGTACAGCGTTTTTAACAGGCGGTAATAACGCCCGCCAAACGCTGTAAAAGCCGTCTGTGTGTGCGAGACCTTAAACACCTTGCAGTGCGTCATTAGATATACGCTCTAAATTAATGACCGGTCTGATTAATGGGTTTTTTTTTAGCTCCGCAGATATCTGCAATAAATGCTGGACGCTGATGACCATCGCTATTCGAATCCTGGACCGAGCGCTCTATGGTAGGCGCCTTGTGCTGATATGGTTCTGTACGTTTTATACGGTGTGATATAGGTCTGATCTGTACGTGGCGTATCCCTGCTGAATCCCGTACACTGCAGTGGGAAGACGTCTCATGCTGATGATTGGGAAAAGAGTAACGGTTCCTTTGATTTATTTATTTTATTTTTTTTTTGCCTTTTTCACTTCTCGCTACTTTGTTGTATGATTTCCCATTATTCTTCCTAATTAGTCTTAGTATGTGACCCCTCTTCCTGGATAACGCGACGCCCCTAATGTCATTGTATTCAAACTTTCTTTCTCAGAGGACTTTGGCTTCCAGCACCGATTATGGGTTTACTCCGGTCGGAGGGGCGTTCACTGCTGGGTGTGTGACGAGTCGGCAAGGAAGCTCTCTCAGGCGGAGAGATCCGCAGTGGCCGAATACCTAACTGTAGTCAAGGTATAGTAAGAGTTTACTGCATTATAGAAGCGCTTCATTTTGGTTTTCTTCCCAAACTATTATAGGTAAAAGTGGCCAAAATAGTATTCCATTGTGTGCAATAGATCGATTTACCTTTTTTCGACACCACCAGCTGCCATTTTTGGTTGCTTCTCTCCCCATTCGACACAGAAGCCGCTTACTGTGTCCGGCCAAGCCTAGTCATGCCTAGCCATACAGTTCTCGTTGTGCATCCTTTGCTTTCCTTGCTGCTACGAGGGTGAAGTCAATGCTCCGCAACCCGTGGTGACCGACAGAAGTGGGAAGGGACTAGGTGTAGGGGACATTGCGTTATAGTTCGCGGAAGACTGTTGCAGGGTGAGTCTGATCTCTGGTGGACAGAATAAGAGCTGGAGTGAGATGTTGGGGTCACGTGACCAGGTAACTGGAAAATAAAGCTACGGAAAGTATTGACTGAGGCCTCATGTCCACGGGCAAAAGATAATTTTAAATCCGCAGCGGATCACCCGCATGCGGATCCGCACCCCATAGGGATGCATTGACCACCCGCGGGTAGATAAATACCCGAGGATGGTAAATAAAAGTGAATTTTAAAAAAATGGACATGCTCCATTTTCGTGCGGGTCTCCCGCAGGCTTCTATTGAAGCCTATGGAAGCCGTTCGGATCCGCGGGAGACCTAAAATAAGAAAAACTTACCCGCAGCGGACCGGGCAGGTCTGCTCTTCTTCACGGCCGGATCTTCTTTCTTCGGCCCGGCGCATGCGCGCGGCACGCTGCCGGCCGGAGAAAGAAGAGAAGACCTGCCCGGTCCGCTGCGGGTAAGTTTATTCTTATTTTCAGCCCTCATGTCCGCAGGGCAGGAGGGACCCGCTGCGGATTCTCCATGGAGAATCCGTAGCAGGCCTGATTTTCCCCGCGGACATGAGGCCTTAAGAACTTTATGGACCACTTCACAACTCTGCAATTGCTTGCACATGAAACGATGGAGTGCTACTTTAAAGGAACCGATCAGCTGGAGCATGATAATCAAACTGCAGGCATGCTGTTACAGAAGCGGAGGAGCTGAGCAGATGGGTATATAGCTTTATGGGGAAAGATTCAATATAACTTGTATTTCATTCATTTAACCAAATAAGCACCAAGTGCCATCAATTTACAACACTTGGCCCTGGGTTTTAATCCTGGCTGATAGTAAAAAAATTAAAGTTCCTACAATGCAGCAGGAGCAGGTCGGGTCCTCGGCTATTAAGTCACAGCCGAGAATCCGGAGGAGAAGGCAGAGGTAATTTTTAACCGCTTCTGCCTTTTCTATAGCAGGCTACATAGCGCTCAGTGAGAGGCAGATTGCAATTACAAGCTCTGGCCACTACACAGGGGTCGGAGAAGCAGCTTCCTCTCCAACCCTGATGCATCTCGGCACTGACAGCCGGTGCTGCCTGGAAAACGCCTTTAAGGGTGAGTTCATGTACGGCAGAAGGAGCTAAAATTCCGCAGCAATGTACAATACAATGTCAGTGAATGTGGTTTTAACAAACCCTCTGCGCTTTCAGCAGAAGCTAACTGCAGGCATGCTGTGGATGTAAACTCTGCATGCAATGTGTGATCATACCCTAATGGGGGGATGTACTTGATTAAAAAGCATACTTTTTTCCCAAAACAAACACTGCCACTTCTGTTCGTAGGTTGTGTGGGGTATTGCAGCTCAGCCCCTATACTTTCCATGATGCCAGACATGACCCATGGACCCATGTTACTGTTTCTGGAAGAAAGCGATCTTGTTTTCTTAAATATTTTGTGACGTAGCTCGAGCATCTTTCCTACTATTAAGTGCTGATATCCACCATTCGGTAGTCTGAACCGGCCTCTTGGCGAAAGTGAACCCCTGAAAAGGCACGGCGACTGGCCCTTCTGGATGACTTTCCAGTAACCATTTAGTTAGCACTTTGAAAACAATTTATGTCTTTATGTATTCTTTAACCTTCATGCAGGACTGTTGGTAATGGAACGCGTTTCACATCTGCGACAGGGGCTTCGCTGTCCGGGGGGGAGCAGGAAAGGGAAATCCTCGTGGCCAGACGGCTCCATCTTAGGACTAGAATGGGGTCCGATCGCTCAGCTGCCTGACTTAAAGCGCTGCAATCTATAGATAATGATAAAGTATAAGAAATGAAAGCCGTGCTGTAATAAACTTAGATGTTTTTTCTGGCCATAGCTCACCGTGCTCAGACCACGAGTCCATGCCATCATGTGACCGCACTTTTTTAGCATTTTTTTATATTGTTATGGTTAATGTGTTGGGTTTTTTTTTTTGAAAGTTTAACATTTATCTTGCAGGGAGGAGAAGAAACCATAAAGAAGGTCCAGCTCTCTGATCCAATTCATCCGCTCATAAGGTATTGTAGCAATCACGCTGCTGTTGGGTCATCTTCACTGAAGTACAGGTTATTTGATTTAGTATTTTGAGCGTTGCCCGGCATGTTTTGTGCTGCTCCTGCTTTACTATATTTTACATGTCTTGATTTTATTTTCTGCCTTCTCTTGATCTAAGTACATCTTTAACCCTTTCCAATCCACTGTCTGATGTCTAAAGACATTCTGATTGAAGGCTGTACAGTTTCTGATGTTGGAAGATGTCCAGCAGGGTATTCTTACTGTATATTACTGGCCGCTCTGTTGTTGGGGGCCTCTCCAGCATGTCCAATACCGCAGTACTGGCTCTAGCCAGCAGGTGGCGCGATTGTATAATGGCAGAAAGAGAAAACCCCCTAGGAAACCCTGAATCCAAAATTGGATTGCAAAGGGTTAAGCCTATAATCATCCATTGTGGCGTAAATCCGCACCCAAATCCGTGGGTGAATTTTGACTCCAGATTTCACTCATTGCATTTTACTGCATTGCGCTGTGAAAATCCGTGGTATTTCCACAGAAGATGGAGCGTGCGGCGGGTATATCTTACACAGGGTTTGGGGTTTGCTACAAGCTCCTTCACTTACATTGTGCTGTACATTGCTGTGGAAGTTCAGCAGCAGTTCTGCTGTGTGTGAACTCGCCCTAAATAACTGATTTGTCATTTTCTAATATGGTTTCCTGGGAGTAATATATTCTGTATCTTACAGGAAATCCCTAAAGATTATAGAGAGATACTTTGAAGAATACGCCTTGCTGGGTCAGGACATCCTGGAGAATAAGCAGTGCTGGGACAAAGTGTTGCCACTTGTTCCGGAAGATATCCTTTATCTTATCTGATTGCATGACACCCATTTCTGAGTCACATAAATGTGTCTCCTGACAGTCGCTGCAACGAAGTAGCAGTGGGATATGAAAAATGCTGAACAGGAGTCACAGCTGAAAAACTTTGTCCCAATGCCAAAACTCTGCCGTCCCATTACATTACTAGTTGCTGATTCAGCTGGCAGGGTTTTGCTATCGGGACAAATGGCTATTTGCAAAACAATATTCCCAAATTTTCGGTAGATTTTACTTCAGATGCTATTTATTGTGTATTGTATTGTATTGACGTTCTTTTTTTGAAGCAACCGATCCTTAATCTATGATCACCAGTGCGAGAGAATCTGCTGCGAGACTTCCAGAAAGCGCGATCCTCTGTAGATCGCTGGGAGAGGTTAAAGAAAAGTTTAGGTCCTCTGGTGAGAATCTTAATGCTCTCTGGCCTTTTTATTACTTTTCCTTTTTCTTCTTGAAACATCAATCTTATGTAGGGGTGGGATCTTGTATTGCAGCTGACCCCATTCACTGAGCTTTAAAGGGCTTTTCTAGGACTAGAAGGCCTGCTGGTTTTCTAGTAAACGCACCCCCTCTTCCCATGGGCTGTTTGGTATTGCAGCTTCAAGTGAATAGAGCTTTAGAGACCCACTTTTGTACCAAACCACTGGTGTAACTATAGAGGACGCAGGGGATGTGGTTGCACCCGGGCCCAGGAGCTTCAGGGGGCCCATAAGGCCTCTCTTCTCCATATAGGAAGCCTAGTACTATGGATAAAGCATTATAGTTGGGGGCCCTCTTACAGGTTTTGTAATGGGGCCCAGGAGCTTCAAGTTACGCCTCTGTACCAAACATACATGTCCCTCCCATCCCACTTTAAATAAACTGACTTTATAAAGACTTACTACTAAACTCTGTTCCCAACAAACCATGGTTAGTACCTTAGATCAGGGGTCCCCAACTCCAGTCCTCAGGGACCACCAACAGGTCATGTTTTCAGGATATCCTATAGTAAGAACACCTGTGGCAATGTCTGAGGCCCCGACAATAATTACATCACCTGGGCAACACTAAGGAGATCCTGAAAACATGATCTGTTGGGGTCCCTGAGGACTGGAGTTGGGGAACACTGCCTTAGGGAATGGTAGAGAGACATATGAAGACCACTTTCAAAATACTTACTAACTTCCTTCGGATTTAGTAGATGTGTCCGCATCCGGGAAAACTCCTTTAAACTTCTTCCATGATGGTTTAAGACACCTGCCAGCCTAGCTAAAATGGCGACCACGACATCAGACTACTGTTGGAGTTGTGGCCTTAATAATGGCTCTCTGCCAGATGATTACACCCTATCAATAAAATATGCTTAACACACATCAAATTTCCCCAGTGAATCTCCTCCTGTGGAAACCTTCTGCCTATCTGCACCCCTCTAACAAAAGCTGGCCAACGTTCCTGCTGTTGGCTGCAAAGCTCCTAATCCCGCTTATGTGGTGTAAACCTGAGGCACCTTCTCTGTCCCGATGGGTGGAGAGGGTTTCACAGCTGTCGCTTTGAAAAAATTGCAAACTGGAAAAATGGTACAAGACACAAATGTTTAAACATTTGGAAACCCTGGTACGAATATATCACTCACAAACAATTACCGGCTTTTGACCATGGACCTCACCTCAAGTCATATATTCCCACATCCCCCAGTCCTCCTCAGATCACTGCAGCGCATTTGGAGAATTCAGATAATTCTCATTGACCACATAACGACAGATTCATTTAGAGGCGACTGCCTTAATCGGTTACATCATTACTTTGTTTGTTTTGATTTCTGTTTATCCTTTATCAAAAATATTCATATTGCAACCTAAAAAAATGTTAACCTGTGTTGCCAATTTGAAATCTAATCAATAAAATAGATTGATACCAAATAGTGCTGAACTGCAATACCTAACAGCCTATGGACAGATATTGCGGTGTGGCTGGAAAAACAGCAGAAGCTTTTTTTCAAGCTCTGCACTAACCCCTTTAAATATTGGAAATGGACCATTCATTTCAGTGTAACTGTTTCTGTTAAGGGGATGGGGCAACCCTTTTAACCCCTTAGTGACGGGGCTTTTTTGCTTTTTTTCCATTTTTGTTTTTTCCTCCTCCCTTTATTTATCCATCGACGTCGCTGTATGAGGGCTTGTTGTTTTTTGCGGGACGAGTTGTATTTTTCAATGGCACTATTTATTGTACCATATAATGTACTGAAAAACTTTTTAAAAATTCTAAGTGGAGAGAAATGGAAAAAACGACATTCCGCCATCTTTCGGTGCGTCCTGTTTCTACGGTGCACAAACTGCAGCAAAAATGAACTGATAACTTGGGTCAGTGCGATTACTACAATACCAAACATATATAGTTTTTTTGTTGTTTTTTTTTTGCTGCAGTACTTGTATTTTTTTTAAAGATATTTAATTTTTTTAAATTATTCTCCGGCCGATTGCGGCTATTGCCCGCGGGTGTCAGCTGTGATAAACAGCTGACGCCCCTGCTGTATGGAGGGAGAAAGTGTATACGGCCGTCATTAAGGGGTTGATGTATTTGTTATCTTCTGTCCTAACTGGTAAAATTCGTGGATTAACTTTTTTTTTTTTTTTCTTTCCATGTTGTATTCCTGTCTAGGAACTTAAAAAAGGTGCAAATTCAGCAAAGGAAATCATGTTACAATATTGCTATCCCCGCTTGGATATTAATGTCAGCAAAGGGGTGAATCACTTGCTAAAAAGTCCCTTCAGTGTTCACCCTAAAACAGGCAAGTGCACAGAGTTCTCATTTGGATGTGGTTATAGTTTTTAAAGGGGTACGTCCATCTTATAATGGGGTGGTATTTTGCTAGCATGTGCCATCACTTTATGATCGATGGGACTCTGACGTTTACCGGTTTTCCTCTATATAGAAGCGTTTCCTGCACAGTGGGTGGCTAAGATGCCACCGTGGAGAGGAGAAATGTACAGGGGACGTTGTAGTATGTCGGCACTGCGTCTGCTTCATTCACAGCATTGGTGGGGTCCAGAGTTTAGAACCTTACAATTATTAAAGGGGTTTACCAAGTTGTATTTTTTTCAGTGAAACGTCTTTCCCCATGTTATAACTAACAGGCATCTACTCACTTCTCCTCGCTCCCTGTTGTGTCCCACTGCGCTGCTCGGTCCTCCCTGCTTGGTTTAAAGGCTGCAGTCCCGCCCGATCTATGGGACATCACACGCACTGCAGTGAATGACAGCTCAGCAGTCAAGCACTGAAACTGATTGGTTGCACGTGTGACATCCCGTTAGCAGTCTAGGGCAGTCTGTAAACATGATCTTAGGGGGGGATCTGAAACACAGCGCGGGGCGCATATTAGCCTATTACTCCACACTTCTACACGAGCCAACCTAAACAACCAATCACCGGGAATCAGGCAACCCAAATAACCAATCACCGGGAATCGGGCAACCCAAATAACCAATCACCGGGAATGAGTGAATCCAAACAACCAATCAGGTTGCGAATGGTGTGCATTTGGGGAGTAATAGTTATACGCGTTTGACACAGAGAGAGGCGTATATGCCTCTTACTTATCTTATAGCGTAGGGAACAGGATTTTACTGAAAAATTATTGGGTCAGCAGGGCCAGCGGCATAGCTTTGCAGCCACAGATTCTATGAAGGGTCTTCTGTTATCTCTACTCATCCCTGTATGGGCTGCTCTTAGATTTGACTCTCTGCACTGTAAATGTGTCAAGTGGGCAGTCCTCACTGTCCATGAGCGCCATCAGATTTCACTGAGGGCAGTGGATGGTTTCTCCCTATCGATAATAAACAGTGGGCAGTGAGGACTGCCCACTTGACACATTCAAAGTGCTATGAACTGAATCTTAAGGTCACTCTTATGCAGTGAGTATAGGGAACGGAGCAGCAATAATAAACCTCTGCAGCTGACATAATGCAATGACAGGTCGTATTTAAGAGCATATCCCAGCTATAGCAAACTTAGACCGGGTTCACACGATGTTTGTGGTATATGATTTTTTTTATGCCATAAGACAAATAACGTGAGTTGCTGTGTTCTTCTGTACTGCAAAAGTAAACTTGTCAAATGTGTGGCAAACTTTTTTGACATAAGTTTGGCTCTTGGTACCTCCTTTTCACAGTATGGTGCTGTACCCACAAATGGGATGATGAGCTCTAAGGGGCTTCTAACACGGCACGATTATCATGTGATTGTTATATTGGGTGATTTGCACAATAATTATCAGGTGTAAATGCATGCAGTGAGCGAACGATCAATAAATCGCTGATTGGATCGTTCATGTGGACCTAAAATTCATTCATTTACTGCAGATCTTTTTGTGTAAACGGGCATCGCAGCGATTTGCTGAGCAGAAAGCAGTGACTGATGGGTTGACTAGAGACGTGGTTATGTTCGAATGAACAATCAAAACTACCCAATGTTCAATGCAAGTGCATGCCAAGCGAACGATGTACAGTCACTACTTCACGCTGGTCGCATGCTCACTCCAATTTATCCTGCCGTGTAAAAGGACCCTGAGATACTATGAGATGAGGCTTGTGGGGTTGTCAGATTTATCTTCCCTCTAACTAATCTGCTTTGTCTCCTTCCAGGTAGAATTTCAGTTCCAATTGATGTTAGGAAGTTGGAGAGTTTTGATCCGTTTGCGGTCCCAACAATAAGGTAATACCTTCATCTTTAACACCTCCAGCAGTGTAATTCTCAGCACTCCTCACTAAGCAATGGAATAAAGTAACCACAAACTTTTACGTACTGGGAACAGATACAAACAGATGACCGCTCTTGTTAGTCCTTGTGTTGAGAACTCTGCTCTGAACTGTGTTTACTGAGCACCACCAGGATCTACAAACCTCAAGACTCCACAACAGCGAAATAGCCAAGATATTGAAGCAGCTCGGACATTACTTCTGTGTCCTGGATCTTTTAGGGGGTTCCAAACTGAGTGGATTTCAAGTGAAGTTTCCATGTGGACCCTCTGCAAGGAAATTCTGCTGCATTTACAGTTGCAGCAAAGTGATGAGATTTTGAAAATCTTATCCACAAGCTGGGAAAATAACCCGCGTCCATTTTAGCGCAGTTTCCGCTGCGGAATTCACCTCTTCTTGATGAAAGGGTGAATTCTGCACTGAAATACGTGATAAAACCCCATTCAAAATCCATACCAAATGGAGTGGGATTGGAGACAGGCTTGCAGGTGAATGCCCGCTGCTGACATTCCGCTGCAAATAAGTCCCAGTGTGGGACTCTCCACCCCCCCACACCACCCAAAAAAGCTGTGAGCCATTAAAAAATAAACTAGGTAATACACTCATTTTAGGAAGTGATGGCATATGGCTAGAATATGATCAGTTGAGGGTCTGACCACTGGGATAGGTTATCAGTATAAGGTCTGGCACCCCTGCCCATCAGCTGCTTGAAGGATGCGTGGTCCCACCCTCTCTGCCTCTTGGTTATAGTGACATCACGTTTATTGATTTGAGTGTTCCTGCTTTCTCATATGGTTTTGCACATTGATTGCATGGCCTTTGAGTACCTCAGTCCCATTCGAGTGTGCTGCAGTATCAGGCGCCGCCTCTTTACAGTGTACCATGCTCTGCTTGATAAACAGTGAATTGGCCGGGGCACCCTGGTGTCTTCAGTCAGCTGATTGTGGGGAGGCTGGGAGTTAAATCGTCACCCTAAGAATAGGGCATCAATATAATAGTCCCTGAAAACCCCTTTAACCCCTCAAGAACACTGGCTTTTTTTTTTTTTTGTTTTTACTTTTTGGTTTCCTTCTCCAATTTAAAAAAATCATAACTTATTTATCAGTCAATGTCGCTGTATAAGGGCTTGTTTTTTGCGGGATGAGTTGTATTTTTCAATGGTACGATTTAAAAATACAACTTTAAAAACATTACAAAATACTATTTGGTGTCATGAAAAGCTTTTTGACAATTCTAAGCGGGCGGAAAAGTGGAATTCTACCATCTTTGTGGGGGATCTTGTTTCTACAGCGTACACGCTGCAGCAAAAATGACATAACTTTATGGGTCAGTGTGGATACAACAATACAAAATGTAAATAGTTTGGTTATTTTTTTTTTTTTTTTGTTGTACTACTCTTAAAAAAACAATATCTACCTTTTTTTCCCCTATCAGTCTGCTTGCCGCATCTTCTCGCTGATCTTCTCCAGTCCTCAGGTCACCTCCCCGCAAGCCATCTGGATCCTCCTCCTCTTATGATGCAGCCATTGCCGGCATTCTTCGTCCTGCCGGGCAGTGTACGATACGTCACTAGTGACGGAACGTTCACTGCCTAGCGAGGAATGCCGATCTATTGCTGAAACTGCGCATTCGTTCTGTTTCGCTGCTAGAGTTCATATACTATTGTAGAGACACAGCGCGCATGCGCAGTCTCTGCAATAGATCGGCACCCCCTGCTAGGTTATGAATGCTACGTCACTAATGACGTACCGTACATTGCCCTGCAGGAAAGAGACTGCAGAGAATGGACGCTTCATCACCAGAAGATGAAGAATCGGCCGGCTGGAGGGGAGTTGACCCAGGGGGACTGCAGGAGACGGAAGAAGGTTGGTGTGGAGAAGATGAGGTCAGTAGGCTGCCTGGGGAGGAATAGGTGAGTGTTGAGGTTTTTGTTTTTTTTTTCTCTAGTGACAGAACCCCTTTAAGACATCTTCTGACAGCCATAACTTCTTTTATTTCTCCGTCGACATAGTTGTGCGAGGGCTTGTTTTTCACAGGACGTCCTGTAGCTTCTATTGGTACCCTTTTTGAAATGTATGACTTATTGATTGCTTTTTATTAGATTTTTTTTCTTAAAGATGGGGTGACCAAAAACAGCACAATTTTTTCTTTTTTTTTTTTCTCTTTTCTGGCAGCGTTCACCATGTGGGATAATGTTTCTTTTGATTGGACTAAAATGTTTTTGTTTTTTTTTCTTTAAATCATACATATGCGAAAAGTGTGTGTGTGTTTTTGGGGTTTTTTTGTTTGTTTTTTAAACACACAAAAAAAACTTTTACCTGTTTGTTTTTTAATTAATAGAACTTGTGTTTTATTCATTTTTTCTTTTTTTTAAAATTTTTAGTCCCCATAGGGAACTTAAATTTGCTCCTGCAGTATAATATAATACTGTAGTATTACATTATACCACAATCTGACTGGCAATGCCATCTGATCTCCAATCGGGGCATTTAAATCCCACTGTCAGAATTGACAACAGCAATTAAAGGGTTAACAGTGGTTTTTGTGGGTGTCAGCTAGCCGACACCCGCATTATATGGAGCTGACACACCCACAGTGCCCCCTCCCATCCTCACTCCATACAAATCTGGAACCTCGATGATCTAACGGTACGTTATGGAGCGTTAAAGGGTTAATGATGGCTTTTACTTAATAAGTGTAACCCAACGTTGTTAAACTATGGAATGAATGGAGGACATATTGTTCACATGACGTTTTCCGCCTGTTTTTAAAGTGTATTTATGTTGACTTCAGCATGATGTGCAGCGAGCTGGACAATGTAAGCACAATAGAAGAGGACCAAGCTGACGCGAATGAAGGGGAGCCGGACGTTAAACGGCGGACTAGAGGTGATTCGTTATACTGTGTGTAGAAATAGATTTGGCAGCGGACCTGAATGATTTGTTGGCAAATATTTAGTTATCACTAGTTGTGCAAATCAATCAAGAAAACTCCTCCCACAATAACGAGTACGACGGACCCTCACAATACTACTTTTGGCTGGATTTAGACGACCGTATATCCGCTCGGTTTTTACGCCGAGCCGAGGTGTCCTCATCTGCAAGGGGGGGGATGGAAGAGCCAGAAGCAGGAACTGAGCTCCGCCCCCTCTCTGCCTCCTCTCCGCCCCTCTGCACTATTATTTGCAATGGTGAGAGGCTGGACGGGGCCGGGGCTAATTCTCGGAACTTCGTCCTGCCCCCGCCCCGCCTCCTTTCATTGCAAATAGTGCAGAGGGGCAGAGAGGGGGCGGGAGCTCAGAGCACTGCTCCTGGCTCTTCCATCCCCCCCCTGCAGGGAGAGACAACGTATATCGGCTGGGCGTGAAAACCGAGCCGATATACGTTCTGAATCCAGCCTGATATTTAATAGCCATATCAGATGGCAAGAAGTACTTGGATATCCCCACGTTTTCTCCTCACCTCTCTGTAAGTGCAGCGAAGTTCTTTTGGGATGCAATCCATTAATTTGAAGTTTGAAAACTGCAAAGACTGTACAGGATTGGAATATGTTACATTTCACAAGCCCAGAAACTCAAGACTGAGATGGGGAAAAGCAATTATGTCATTTTACTAATTAAAAAATAGCATATTTTCTTGCTAAGTGGTTTCCACCCTCAGGGTGCTCTCATGGGTGCAGGTTTTGTTCTGTATTTTTTTTATGCAGTTTTTGAAGCCAAAACCCAGAGATGGTCATAAAAGGAGAGAAAGAAGAAAGGTATTGGATATAGCTTCTCTCTTTGGGGGGTGGGGGAGGGGGGGGGGTCACTCTTAGTTGTGGCTTCAAAAATGGCATCAAAAAGCCTGACTAAAAGCTGCATTTGTGAAGCGTTATTTATGCATCTGGCGCCTCATGGGTCCCAATACTTCCACATTTTACTGCGTTTTAGCGCAATGTAAAACAATCTAAATTAAAATCTGACTGAGAGGTGACGTGGCTGAAATCCAGGGTCGTAGTTCTTGCACACAAGTCCTGCTCAGCTGTAGATCCAGTATAGAAGAAATATGTCTTAATGTGAAAGAAATCCTCGCTCTAACAGTCTAAGGGCCCATTTACACGGCCATATGCGTTTTACGTAAGCCAATGCATCAGAGGGGCAGTGTATATCAGCCGGGTGTGAAAACCCGGCCAATATACGCCCGTGTGGATAAGTTTAGGGTAGCCCTTTATTAGATATCCTAATAATTTACAGCTTTTTTGTACTTGTCTCTTAGATTATAAAAGAACCAGCTTGGCTCCATACGTGAAAACATTTGAACAATTTCTTGATAAACTTGACCAATCTCGAAAAGGAGAAATGCTGTTGAAAAGTGGTAAGCAACAACTTATTTGGAGTATTTTTTTTTATCACAAGGTGCTACTTCAAGGGGATCTCATCGGAGGCAAGCTCTCTGCAAATGTGGCCCTGGGTTCCACTACCAGCACTGATTTTTGCCAAAGGGAGATGCGACCACAAGCCATTTTCTCTCCAGCAGCCACAGCAAAGAAAATGTAGAAATACACGGTGGCCATTCAGATGAATGTCCGTCCCTGCATCCACATAGCCTCATGTATAGGGACTGGCTTTGACTCCTTTTCATAGTGCCTTCATGTGTTTTTCAAGATAATGCCCTGTAAATTAACTTTTAGGGACATGTGTCATCTGCTCCTGCAACATCCAGTAACCAGAACTATAAAAATACAGTAAAATTCTGTTACTTTACAAACACCCCGATTATGGGATATTCTAAAAAAAAATGTGTAAAGCATAGGGGTATCTGAGGGAAAATGTGAAAAAAAATAGTTTGTGGAAGGACTGTGTTATGTGCAGTAACGTATGCATCAATTATGCTTCATAGTGTAAGCATACGCATCACACTGAGCTTGAAGTGACTCTTGCCATGCCTGTGTTATATGAATGTCATGTTGTCTTTTTTTTTTCACTTCAGATCTTAAGAAAGAGTTTTGAAGCTCATGGAAGGATCGTTGAACGGCTGCAATCCGAGTTGTGCATTTAATGAACTCCAGCTACCCGCATTTTCTATGGACTTTTTATACCATTTACAAAGTAAAAATAAGTCATTCAGCTGTCAGGACAATTATTTAACAGATTTATGGGACATTGGATGCAGTTCTATGATGAATGACTAAAAGGATTGGCCTCATCAAATAAATTGTATTATAGTTTGGTACAGTTTCTGTTCCCACGTGTTTTGATCTCCTAAACTGGTTGCTGCAAGCAGATGTGTCTGATTTATGTTCATCTGCAGAATACAAAGGGGTTCCATTTATTGTGCTTTTTATTTCATGTTGCTTTAGGCCTCGTGTCCACGGGGACAGATCCGCAGCGGGTCATCCGCACGCGTGATCCGCGCCCCATAGAGATGCATTTTCCCCTGAGACGCGGATTGCATGTGCAGGAAAACACCCGCAGCATGCTCCATTTTAGTGCGGGTCTCCTGCAGGCTTCTATTGAAGCCTATGGAAGCCGTCCGCATCCGCGGCACACCCGCAGCTGAATTCCTGCTCTCCGGCGCGGGAGAGCAGTTTTGTTTTTTTTAAATGCACGGCAAATGCTCGCAGCACACTTCTGGCGTGCTGAGCACATCCGCCGGGCCGAAGAAAGAAGATCCAGCCACGACGGAGGGCAGATCCGCAGCGTCCGGACAGGTAAGTAATTCTTCTTTCTAGGCCTTATGTCTGCGGGAAAGGAGGGACCCGCTGCGGGATTCTGCATGAAGAATCCGCAGCTGGCCTGGTTTTCCCCCGTGGACATGAGGCCTTAATCCCCACAGGCATCCCATGTCTACGTGCATAGGGGAACTCCTTTGCTAAGGAATGGGCACATTATCAGCCTTGTGTTGGCAGAAACCATTGTACAGAAGGTTTCTATAATGCAGTGCATTCATCATTTTAATCTTTCACTAGCTATACAGTACAAGGGCTTGCATATTACATATGTTTCCAGGCTGCTTTGAAATGGCCACTGCAAAAACTATGAAGCTGCAATCGGATGTTCTCTATGAACATTTTTGCTTTAGGCTACAAACAGGGTCTGTTTTGTGTGTTTGGAGAAGCTGTTTTTTTTGTTTTTATAACAGTACAATGCAAAACATAGTAAAATAAAATAAATTAAATAAAAAATCACACTGGAAATCAAAAGTATGGATTAGGAACACTTCCATAGAGATTTAGAATTTCTGTTAGCTGGTGCGATTTAAATGGGCAAACTTAAAATACTTTTGGTACTGTGTGACAGGTTCCTTAAGGGGGATGTATGTTGTTGACCACCTCTGTCTGAACACTTTTCCCAACACAGAGCTCAACTTGGAGCAATAATAGGTGTCATGGACACGGCAGTGAGTTGATTCTAGCTCTTTATTCTGTTTCAGTTGTAGAAGTGGGTTCAGCTGCCTCATGTGTATGAGGGGTACCATAACTCTCCGCTACTAGCAGAAGTAGGGGAAAAAGAAGAATTGGGGAGGACAACACGCTGATGCAGCTGTTTGCAGAATGAACATTTAATAAAGGGGGTTCCACTTACCTGCTCTATATAAGCAGCTAACTGGACCCAACATACCCTTGTTACTTATCATTTTGTATATTCCACCTGCATAAACTGAAACACCTATCCCCCAGCAATCATCTATTTATCATCTACCTGTAGCTAAGGAGTGTGTGTACGGGAGAACACTGGTGAGTATAAACAAAAAGGCTGTAATAAAGGCAATGCGGTTGCTGACATTACAGATCTCTTTAATAATATGATGAATCAGAGAATGAAGGGACTTACAACTATAAAGCATACTTTTGCTGTAAAGGTGGCCGGGTTTATTATTATAATGGTGCGGGGACTGCAGGGCTAGGTCCTCATCACATCACATCTGGAACCATACATGGAAGGTACACCATCATGCAGAGGTTTTAGAACGCCCTAATTTTTCCAGTTATTTTTTACAAACATAGTCCAGCAACTTACGTGAAATAGTTCAAAAGTAGGTGGAAAACCATAAAAATGTTATAAAACTTTAACCTGCAACACAATGTTATGGGAATAATATCATATTCCAGCTGAATTCATTGTCTGATCCAAATTAATTAGAATGAGAGGTAGCATGCATGCAAGGTATCGGAGTCTGACTCAATGTTGGTCAATCATCAGTACACTTCTGGTTTATTCTTAACCTCACGGAACAGATAAAGTGGAAGTCACGCAGTAATACAAAATACATGCCCCCAACGTCCTAACTAGAGATGAGCGAGTTTAATCGCTAAGGCACATTACTCGAGCAAGTAGTGCCTTAGCCGAGTATCTCCCCGCTCGTCTCTAAAGATTCGGGGGCCGGCGGGTGTGACAGGTGAGTTGTGGGGGGGGGGAGAGAGATCTCCCCTCCGTTCCTCCCCGCCGCTCGCCGGCCCCCGAATCTTTAGAGACGAGCGGGGAGATACTCTGCTAAGGCACTAACTCGAGTAATGTGCCTTAGCGAGTATACTCGCGCTCTCTAGTCATAAATCATGATTGGCTTGGTATGTAATGATTAACATGTTCACGCCTTAAGGTATATGTTGCTACTAACAGGTAATTTCTAGGAAACGCAACTAGAATAGACTTTATTTATATCACTGCTAGGCCAAAGGAGGGCGAAGGGAGGGAGTATGAGCAGCCTCCCTTATGAGCAGTGGGTGTCCCAGGGTTTCTCTTGAGAAAGACCTGTAGAAGAACAGTGTTAGGCCTGAGAACTGTGTGTGGGAGATACGCATATGAATCTAATACATTCCAGCATACAATACGTTAACCATGTAAATGCAGTTCTTTCCTAGGAAGGTAGATATACATAGATACACACGTGTTTGCCTAGGCTGATGTAAGAAACATAAGAAAGAGAGCTAGATATATTAGAATACATATATTACTAAAACAATTGTGTAAATTTATGATTTTTAGCAAAAGAGCCTTTTTCAGGAAATACATTAAGGGCAGCTGCTGTCATCATATAGGCTATCCCTCGCAGCTGAGCATGATCGCCTTCGAAGTATAGTGGCTAAGTGGTGGGTCCCGTAGGTGACCTATAGAGACCAATTCTTGATCTGCAGGCTCTTTCGCAGTGGGGATATCTGTTTCCAAGTAGAAGATGGTCCCGATGGCTTGATGTTCTTGCCTCTTAATACGTTTCTCCCTTTCACCATCAATTCTTGCCCCTTTGAAATTCACAGTGCTGTTGGTAATGGCTGACCTAATTGAGTGCTCAAGGGCCAGGGCTTCCCAGTTCTCGATGTCTATGCAAGTTTTTTTAAGGTTAGCTTTAAGCCCACCTTTAAATCTTTTCTGCTGTCCACCAACATTCCGTCTTTTGAGTTGAGTATAGTTATTGATTTGGGAGATGTTAGTCAGACATTCGCACAACATGGCCAGTCCAGCGAAGTTGATGGTGAAGGATCATTGCTTTAATGCTTGTGGCCTTTGCTTCTTCTAGAATGCTGACATTGGTCCACCTGTCTTCCCAAGAGATTTGCAGGATTTTTCTAAGGCAACGCTGATAGAATCGTTCCAGGAGTTGAGTGACGTTTGTAGATGGTCCACGTTTCGCAGGCATATAACAAGGTCGGAACGACAGTGGCTTTATTAGCAAGCATCTTGGTATCCCTACGAATGTCTCAGCCTTCTGCTTCATTCGAAAAATAAGCTGCACTCGCAAGAGCTCAGACTGTGTTGTATTTCGGCATCGATGTGCACTTTTGTGGAGAGGTGGCTGCCAAGGTAGCAAAAATGGTCCAACATTTTCCGACGTTACACCGTAAGGGTGCGGGCAGACGAGCGCATAAACGGCGCGTTTTTGCGACCAAACGTTTATACGTGACCATCTGAGGCAATGGTTTCGAATGTATTCGTTCACATGGGCGATTTTACGGCGCGTAAAAACGGAAATTCGAAAAAAAACGGAACATATGCGACCGAAATACGCGCCAACGCATATTCGATCGCCGAACAGACCGTTTGCAAAGTAGGAACAAACGAAAATACGCTTTCTAGCTCTGGTCGTGATCGGTGAAAAACGATCGCTCGGGCGATTATACGTTGCGCTCGTGCGAACGTAAATACGCCTACGCTCGTCTGCCCGCACCCTCAAGCTGTATTTCTGTCATTGCAGAAGGATTAGTTGGTGCCTGCTAATGGAGCACTTTGGTTTTCTTGATGTTCAATGAGAGGCCAAGCTTTCCGTATGTTTCTGCAAAGATGTTTAAAGTCGCTTGTAGATCTTCTGAATGAGCACAGGCTACGTTATCATCAGCATATTGGAGTTCTATAACAGATGTTGTTGTGACCTTGGTTTGGGCTTTTAGTCTGTTAAGGTTCAATAGTTTACCATCTGTCTGATAGATGATTTCCTTAAAGTCCGCCGGGATTTTCTTGGTCGCCCAGACTTTTTCAATCAGCTGCTAGAGTTGTGTTAGCTCAGGTCCCCCCTCTTTAAAGATTTCAGCAGAGATACCATCGGGTCCGCTGGCTTTTTTTTTTTTTTAATTGGCTGATAGCTTTGCTGACTTCCTCCAAGCTAGGTAGTGCTGCAAGCTCAGCCCTGGACTTCTTGTTGTGGGATTTTTCAAGAGAAGCCTCTTCAGCTACATTAGAAGGTTATGATAGTTCTCTTTCCAATGTAGTGCAATTAATTTTTTATTTTTTATTTTTTTTTGTCCTTTAGCAGCTTAGTTCCATCTGATGAACGTAGAGGGTGTATGCCATTATTTGTTGGGCCATAGATGACCTTTGTGGCTTGAAAGAAACCCTGTGGCATGGATTTCTGCAAAATGTTGGATTTCTTGAGCCTTTTTTATCCACCCGATGTTCTTGAGTTCTCTGGCCTTTTTCAGGGAACGCATTAACACTTTGAAATCCAATTTTGGATTCAGTGTTTCCTAGGGGGCTTTCCCTTTCTGACATTTTACAATGGTGCCATCTGCTGGCTAGAGCCAATACTGCAGTATGTGACATGCAGGAGCGACCCTGACAACAGAGCGGCCAGTAATATAGAGTAAGAATACCCTGCCGGACGTCTTCCGACATCGGAGCTGTACAGGCTTAATCCGAATGGTGGAAGACGTCAGAGGGTGGATTGGAAAGGGTTAAGGGCGATTTGCTGTGTAGCACAAAGTAAATTGTGGTTTGAAACTGGATGCAAACTATTCCAACAGCCATGTCAACTTTTGTAGATTACTTTCAGACTCTCTGCTTCTATGTAAAGAGTATTGCAACAGATTGTAGTACAACACCCTAGAGGTCGGAATTTGGACAGTTTTGCTCTTCAGGACAGAGCCTATTCCTATCATACGGCAAGAAAAAGGCATTTAACCAAAGAAGACAGACAATAAGTATGAGGTTTGTCCTATAGCGAAATTGCCAAGGTGGTAGTCAGTACAGTTTTCTATACTGTCAAAATACACTTGGCAACTATCAGGAAGAGGTCTGGCAGACCAAAGGTCACTACAAAATGAGATGACCTGTTTTTGAGTCAACCCTTTGCGAACTTGGTGCCTCATATAGATTGCCTCCCTCCTCTCAATCCATCACCAAGCCCGGGCTCTCCGCTCTGCTAACAAAACCAGACTGAGCGCCCCTTTAATTCGAACTTCTCATTCCCGCCTCCAAGACTTCTCCAGAGCAGCACCGGTCCTCTGGAATGCACTACCAAATGCTACCTGAGCAATCCAGGACTCGCAGAACTTCAGGCGTGCTCTAAAAACGCACCTCTTCAGGGAGGCATACTGCATTCCCTAAACAAACCCCTCTGTACTCCGCCTGATAACATGCTCCCTGACCTACTGTCTGCAATCCCTGCTAGCCATCATAAACCGCTCCTGCAGTCATACCGTTTCTGCCATCACACGGCTAAATGTCTGACCATTGTCTATGTATAGCATCGCTCACTCTCCACCTCCCCATACAGTGCACATCTCCAGCCCCTTTACCTTCTGTATCACCCCATTACTTGTATGCAAGCTCGTTGGAGCAGGACCCGCACCCCTATTGTTTCCATCAACTGATTACTATGTAACCGTGGTTCTGTAATGTTTGTATTTTTTGTCTTTCTGTATCCCCTGTCTATGTAAGCGCTGCGGAATATGTTGGCGCTATACAAATAAGTTTATTATTATTATTATTACATCTTACTGCAGCAAAAACAAAGTTTCCATTTCAACTGTGAGTAGAAGATTTCTATCTGCAGGTTTTACAGATAGCAGTGGCTTTCTTACTGATAATTATAATCTAAAGGCCCTTTCAGATACAATGAGAATCGCTCAGAAATTGCTCAAAGCCTTTTTTTTTTTTTTTGAGCGATTCTCATTTTGGCTAAATGCAGGGACATCGCGCAGTTTTCGTGCATGAGTCGCTGATCACTGAATTCTAGCGTGTTAGAACCCGAGTGATCAGCTGTTATCAGTGGAGCAGGCTGTTATCAGCTAGCTGCACTGATAAGATTCCATGTGCCTGTGTCCTGCTGTGAATTCACAGCAGGGCACGGGCTGTAGGCACAGAGAACACTACAGCTGTTTCCATATGCAAAGCAGCTGTACTGTTCTATTAGGGGCCATGGCTGTGTCCTGCTCTGCTTGCATATTCTATAGTAGCTAATTAGCTACTATCAAGTAAGCAAAGATGATTGCTCAAAACGGTCACTCAAACTATTGACGTTTGGGGATTAAGAGTTTCCCTGAAGAGTGGAGAAGGTCTTATGGACTGATGAATCAAAATTTGACATCTTGGTACATCAGGCACGGTTTTTGTACGCTGTCTAGTAATTGAAAGTGTGGTTCCCAACTGTAAAACATGGAGGAAGAAGTGTGATGGGTCTGGGCCTCTTGCTGGTACAGCATTTCTAACTTGCACAGGATGGCTGGCACACTAAACAAAAAGGCCTACCACAGTATTTCCATATACCATACAACAACCTCTGGTGTACGCCTAGTTGGTCAGGGGTTCTTATTACAGCAAGATAACCTAGAACCATGTTTTGGATCATTATTTTAGAACTAGCTAAGATAGGAAAAGGCCAGTAAGCTTCAAAGAATGGAATGGCCTGCACAGTCTCCAGACTTAGACTCTATTGAGCTTGTTTGGGATGAACTGCACAGAACGGTGATAGGGAAAGCCACCTACAAGTGCAGCACAGTTGTGGGAACTTCTGCAACAATGTGGGGAAGAAATTTTGGAACAATATCTGAATGTGATTGTAGAAAGAATGACTGGATTGTGTAAGGCCTCATGCCCACAACCAGGGTCGGATTCCGAGTGTGAAATCTCGCAGCGGAATCGGACCCGGCGCCCACCAGAGACCCCATACTCACCTCTCTGAATCTGCCGTAAGCGTCTCGGCTGGTGAGCCGATGTGCATGTGCAGCGCATGACACGCCGGCGCTGGGATTTCCCATAATACTTCCAATGTGCTCACAGCAGACGTATCGCGGGATGGACGGCTTCCATTGACTGCAATACAAACCGTCCATGCGATTTTTACACACATTAAAACATGCTGCGATTATCTCCCGTGAGAGGAAAATTGCAGTTGATTTCCGCTCGTGGGCAGAGAAGAATCTTTTACCATTCCATGTCTATGGACGGACATTCCGCAGCGATAATCTGCCCGTAGACATTTGGCCTAAGGACTCCTGCACACTTGGGTTTTTCTTGCCTGTGTTTTTTCACGCGATATCGCTCCATTTTTTAACGCGATTGTCAATGGGACTTTCTAATGTTAAAAACGCATCGCAAGTCGGTGCTTTGCAATTTTTGTGCGATGCGTTTTTAACATTAGAAAGTCCCCTTAACAATCGCGTTAAAAAACGGAGCGATATCGCGTGAAAAAACACAGGCAAGAAAAACGCAAGTGTGCAGGAGCCCTTAACCTGTTATATCAGCTCGAGGTGGCTCCTTTGGGGAGTCAATAATCTAGATTTAATGTGGTGGAACACAGTTAATTCATTATTTTTATTCATCTTAACTTGTTTATTTTATGCCTTCATTTCTAAGTACGTTTGAGACATTGACCTGTGGAAATATCAATAAAAACGTGAACAATTGGGGTGTTGTATCGATGAAGGAAGACTGCAGTGTATCCTACTGTATACAGTGGTACATAGCCAACTCACCATCTCCTCGACACAAGTACCCAGCGGGATGTCTCCCCTGGGAACGCTTCAGTGACATTACCATGCTGTTACACGGGATTGGAACCGCTGCACTACAATCAGTATGTCCATGCTGATTTTGCCACAGACTTGCCTAGGGCAAAATCTCCAGCCGTGATGCAACAAGTAACCAACGTGTCCATAACCAACCGCCTGCTTCCCAGGATGCTCGCTGCTCCCTCTCCACAAGCAGAAGCTGCAGTGCTATGTCTGTATATGGGAAGCTGGGAGCCAGGATACATACAGGAAGCCGGGAAGCTGCAGCAGTAACATTAGGTGGCTGTGCCACTAGAAGGTATTGTTCCCTATCCACAGGACCCCCACCAAATAAGAGAACGGGAGGTCAAAGGTAATTCAAGGGGTTGACCGGGTATGGAGAATTTTTTTTTAAAATGGATCCCAATGTGTTAGAACAATAGAAGCAGCAGTAGTTAACTCTTTGTGTCCTCCCATATCATGGATTGTTTAGAGCAAGTGCCGCACATATGAAGGTCTACCAACCATTTCTCACACCTCCCAATATAAGGGCTCTTTCACACCAGCAGATTTGCTCAGAGAATTACCCGTGCAGTTTTGATTTCAATGGGTTCATTCGCAAGCGCGTTTCTTTCATGGGATTGCGTGAAAAAAATATACGGATCGTCCCATGTTGGTGCGTATTATGCATTGTAGAAGCCCATCGGCGTGCGTAATCGCTGGGAATTTACACACAAAGTCAATGCGATTTTGCGTGTTCTTTTTGGCGTGCGCTAATATGCGCTGCCTTTGCATACGGGGTGAGCGAAATACGTGGAAGTAAATTTAGGTCACATAAATACACAGCGAATTTACGCAGCCAAAATTCATTTGTGCCCGTGTGGATGAGCCCTGAGGCCTATGTCACACGAGCGCAGGTGTATTTGCAACACATTTTTGCACATCATGTGCTGCATAGTTGCGCTAATCATGCATATTTGCATGTGCAACAACACCCGCAGCCACGGTACATGGTAATGGCCAATTAGTCTCATTACTTTGATATGTTCTTTTTTTCCTATGTATTTGCACAAGGAAATAGAACATTCTGGATATTTTTTTGCGCGTCGGAATTGCGCATGCAAAATACGTTTTTGTAAATGAACCCATTGAAATCAATGGGCCATATTCATTGCATATTCTGCATAAAGTTTCTGTGTGCGAGTGCGCAAATACTGTCGTGTGAATCTGGCCTTAGGCCAGGCTCCTGCACGCTTGCGGTATTTTCACGCTTTCTTTTTCACGCGGTTTTGCTGCATGTTTTTTATGTGAAAGTCAATAGGACTTTCTAATGTTACAAATGCGTCGCATGAAAGTCGCAATGCGTTTTTAAGACTGGAAAGTCCTATTGATTTTTGCATAAAAAAGGAAAAGCAGCAAAATTGCAAAAAAAACGCAAGTGTGCAGGAGCCCTTACCTGGGTGGATGCGTATTTGCACAACCTTTTTGCGCATCAGAGGTTGCAGAAATGCGATCTTTACTGTACTTTTTGCGCACGCAACCACGGTTTCAGCTATTGAAATGGGCAATAAATGTAAGTAACTCCATAAGTTCCGTTTCCCGGCACATTTTGGTGGACAGTAGAATTGCGCGCACCAAATATGCGCTAATATACTCAGCAAGTAGAAACCATTGATTTCCATGGGTTCGTTCACATATCGCCCGTGCGCAATTTAGTCACACAAAAAAAAAAACAGGCAGCGCGCTTTATTTTTCTGTACATTTGTGAAGGAAAAAAAACGATCCTGAACTCATTAAACTAATTGCCGTTTCAAGAGCGGATCGGTGAGTATTGTTTTGCGCACAATTTGCAGGCGCAGAAAGTACAGTTAAACGCTGTTGTGCACCCAAATACGTGGCGCAATTGCGCATACACTCGTGTCATCTAGCTTTAGGCCCTTTCACACGGACGTATTTGCGCGCACAATCCGCAAAGAAGAGAACCCATTGATTTTAGTGGATTTGTTCCTATTTTCCTACGCATTTCAGTTGCGCAAAAAAATACCCTTAGCATGCTGTGTGCACCCATAGAAGTCAATAGGGTGTGCGCAATATGGTAGGAGGTGAAACACAGCGCAATTGCGCAAGATAAAGAACATCTGGAAATCATTAACTACACATTTTTAATCGGTGCGTCTTTGTTTGCCGCGTGCAAAAAGTACAGTAAAATACGCCGATGCACGCAAAAAAAAAGCATTATTGATTCCACAAATAGGCAGCACTCCGGCGTGTGCAAATACGCGTACGCTCGTGCGAATCCAGCCTTACGCCAGGCTCACATGGCTGTAAGTGTGAAACGCTGCAACCGTGACCCTGTGTCCGGCCTCGTATGGCGGCAAAATTGTAATGCGCATGACAGCGTACTCACGCACACTGATGCGACACCGCGTATACACGCCACACGTGCACAATGGTCTTGCGTACAGGTGCGTGTAAATACGCGCTCATTGAGAACAACGGGCTCTATCTCGTGTATATGCGTGGCGAAATTTAACTTAGTGCTTTTTTGCGCTTGCCTATTATGCACTAATGTGATCGGAACTGCGTAACATGATATAAGCGATTGCCTGCGGACAGCGCCTGCGTAATATACGTGTGACATCCGCCTATCATGCCACTGGTTTATTGCAGGTCACACTGGAGCTCTGCCATGTGACAGACACAGCCAGCTGCTGCCCCCCGTCTCCTAGCAACAGCTGTGACCCCTGCGCTGCCCCGGAAGTACACGCGTCCTGCGCCGCCAGATCCCGGAAGTAGTTCGCTGTGGGCGTTCTTTCTTCAGCCATCTTGGATCTGAACTCCTCACACAGTAAGTGTCTCTTTTACATCCACCTCCATCCTAGACGTTCCCCAAGTCAATCCTCGTGTAGAAAGTCTCCCTGGCAGGAGGAGGAGGTGCGGCGTGGGGTGCCGGCGGTATGGCCGCCGCGGGGGCTCGGGCTGACGGGATAAGTGCCGGGGAAGTACCACGGGGGAGCGCTGCCTGTCCGGTGCGGCGGAGGGTCACCGTCCTGTCGGTAGAGGCCCGGTGTGTGAGGCCTGAGTTCCGTTACCGCACGCTGTGTGTACAGACCTCCATGGCCGCCGCTGCTGCATGTTGTCAGGAAGTTCATGTCCCCCTGCTGTGAACTTCCAGGCGCCCTGCGATTGGTCCCAGAGCTTACAATCTAACCATATAAGGCCGTGCTGGTATTTATATGCTGGCCAGTAGTGTGTGATCAGCGGCTGCTCCGGCGCTGCTGATGCTTCTGAGGACAGCCGTAGTTCTGTTTCCATTGTTGGCGGGATCAGCCCGGAGAGATCTACTAGCAGCGATCACCTGATCGGGTCTTGTGGATCAGCTTGGATCGAGCGGTCATTGCTGACCCTTCAGGAGTTTGAACCTCCATAGTTGATCAGCGGGGTCTACGGCTTGGGCTGGAAGTTGGCAGCGCTGACTGCTGGTCGGCCAATCAGTAGGGATCCTGAGCGGCGGATCTCCCACTGATCCGTTATTGATCAAAAGTAATGCGCCTTTTACAGCGAGCGAGAATCGCTGGTGTAGCTTGTTTAGACGGTCAGTTTCCTCGCTGACCCGTCTGCTTTGCGCTCAGCGTTTCTACGGGAAAGATGGAACTGATCGCCTTTTAAACGAGTCAACGAGGATTTTTAGTCCTGCAGAAACGGAAAGGCGAATGATTCTCGCCCGCGGTTAGACCGAACGATTATTGTTCTGCCCAAACGCACTTTAAAAGTCGTGGATGGCGCAGTTCATGCCATCGCAGTCATAAGGTCCTAATTCTGTGTTTCTGCTGAACGGAACTTAGATCTCCGCAGGGTTGTAAAACGGCAAAGGGGCTGTTAGCGCTCAGGACGCTCCTGTCACCGCGCTCCCCGTGCATTAAAATAACCAGCAGTTGCCTCTCCCTGGCGGCACTCGGCGATCGTGGCTGTCGCTGACTGTCACAGTAGGTTCATGGGATGTCGCAGCTGCCTGTAAACAAGACAGCGGGGATCAGAGACGGCGGCGGGGGTTGAGCCATTATTCAGGCTAATATCTGCTTGTGTAGGCCCGGCTCACACGGGCGGTTTTTAATCCCGGAATCTGTGTGCGTGGAAGGCCCGTAGTAAACCGCGGCATTGAAAGGCATGCCTTTTCGATCTTTTTTTTTTTTTGCTTACACTCTTGGATGCGAATTGTGTGTTCGCGAGTGGAAGAAAAATATCCCAGTATGCTCTCTATTAGCGCGGATGGCCCCATTGGTGTCAATAGATGTGAGTGTTCCGTCGCCCACGCGCAGTTAACATTCTGCATGAGCAGCGGAAGCACTCGCAACTTCAGAGGAAAGTAGATAGAAAATCGACATGCCAGCTGAAGGGGGCAGAGATCTTCTGCGCCGATGATGCATAGTGTACATCCGTGCGGAAAACCATGTGCATCCGAAATTATTCGCAATTTTCACAAATCATTGCAGGTCTCCCGCTGTGGAAAATGAGCTGTTGGTGTGCACCCGGCCTAAGAGAAATCAATGCTAATGGCTCTCACACTATTACCCTATAGCAAGCGACTATAGGCTTCCATTGTGCCGCCCGCACATCTTGCGCGTGAAATCTTGGCATGTATTACGTGGGTATACACACCAAGATAGTCCATAGGATTGGCGGCCCGCGGCAAGCTTGCAGTGTTTATTTCGTACTTGCCGTGTGCGTGTATCTTGCGGGCTTCACGCAGCAGATCTGAGCCCGGCCTAAAGAGAAGCTACCCTATGGAATTGTCACTGTATATGATGTCGGACTGAAGCGTTTATATCTTCATTGTAGAAATGCCCGGTGAAGCCACAGAAACCGTCCCCATTGCGGAGCAAGAACTCCACCAGCCTCAAGCCGAGACGGGTAAGTGCACGACCGCTGCCTCCTCTTCCTCCCGCTCGCTCTTCATCAGGCAGCCATACACTCTCTAGTTTCCTTATGGTATCGTTCATGTGACAATTGGAGATGGAGAAGTACTGATGACGAATGACAAGACCCCCCGGTCCAGCTGCGCACACGTCGGAGGGGTTCCATAATGCTGTACGGCTACTAGCGCTTGTTCTACTTGCACTGTTCCATATTGGCCGGGACACATTTTAAGCGCTCTTATACCTTAGGAGTCAGCTAGTTTTGCAACTTTCCCTCTACTAACGGCTTGTTCTTGCAGGTATAGCACATAACTCCTATAGACCTCACTGCTCGTAAAACTGGGATTTAATGTTTCTCTACAGAAATGGAATAATTTGTATGTTATTGTCTATATACTGTTAGCGGGAAGCTGGTCGAATGGGAAGGATGTTGTGGTTCTGTATGTGTGGATCCTTACGCAGTAAATGTCACCCTGGAGTGAGAGATTCTGGTTCACCGTTTAAGAATTGTTGACTTGCTGTCACTTTCGCCCTACTTGAAGCTTGCGGTTTAGTTTCACCGCTACCTGCAATGACTGCCGTATGTGCTTGTGGGGGGCAGTAAGTAGTAGATTATTTGTTTGTTCATCTGCTGCTGATATTACAGCAACTTCTCCCCCAACCACTGGTGGGGCTGGAGCGCCTACAGAAGTGGCTGTAGTAGCTCAGGAGAAAAAGCCCATTCCTCAGAACCCCGAGGTGGCGGCTAGTGAGGCTTCTCAGACGGCACAAGCTGAAGCTGCTCCTGGGCTTTCAGGTAGGTATCTAGAGTTTGCTATAATGTCCACTTGTGTAACTTTCATGATGACATCACATATACAGACATCTGGTTACATAAAGTCCCCCAAACATGATACTGGCAATGTAGAATGACCCTCTAGCACTTCTGGCACCCGTGGCCCCACTTTAGGCATCCTTGTTTGGGGTTTATCCTGTCGCCTCGGGTCTATTCAGCCTTGTCTGCTAATCTCCTCCATTGTCAGGAAAGTGCTGAGTTAGTACATCAATGGAAGCATTTCCTTCAGCGTACGGTCTGCTGATCAAGGCCTAACTTTTGTCACTAGCTGCACACGGTGAACGGCGGGATTCTTTTTTTTTTTTTGGCCTGTATACTTCAGGGGTGTTCGTGGGGGGCTAAAAAAAAGTCTGCCACTTTTGCAATGAATGTTTTAATTGATAGTTGTTGCCATGAGGGAGCTTTACACTGGGCGAGTATTGCTGGAAACGGCAAATGTGGGAGATAGGCATCCCGTGTATACCCGTCCTCTGACAGGGCATGAGCGACAAATCGCTTGTCAGTCCGTGTGAACAGGAAGTCGCTCTATTAGTGTTAATAGAGGCGGGTGAACCAGGATGTTCCTCCAGCCGCCTCGCCTCCATTCATAGAACTGTAGGTCCAGTAAAAAAATCATTCACCAGGCAGTTGTTCCCGTGTAAAGGGACACTTACTATTTTAAGACCTGTCTATATTAAGCCTTAGTGACGCGACCTATGTTAAACCTTAGAACGTGACAAGTTTTGGGGCGATTTTCATGTTCACTTTTCAAAAGCCATAACTTTATTTTTCCCTCGACATGGCCATATGAGGGCTTGTTTTTTGCGTGGCGAGCTGTAGTTATAGTTTGTCCGTTTGTTGAGTACATATAATGTATTGTATAACTCTTACTTTTTCTGCCTGCCCTCCATAATGTGTGTTTAAAGAAAAAAAAAAAAGCAGAAATTGCTTTGTTTTTATTAGTGTTAATCCTACAGAGTAAATGACATGATACTTTTTTTTTTTTCTGCGTGTCGGTACAATTATGACAATACCAAAATTTTTTTATATAAACTTTTTTGTTTTACTTGCCATTTTTTGATAGCAATGTATCCTGTCCTGAAGCGCAAAACTATCCAAATCCTGTCGGAGAGGGTGTTGTAATGCCCTTTGTTCTAACACTGGTTATATGGACTCAGAGGGTTGGAAAGTAATTAACAAAAGTTGAGACGCCTATAGGAATAGTTTGCATCCAACTTCAAACCATAATCTGCTTTCTTTTTCGGTCCTTGATGTGTCCCCCCGAAAAAGGCCCTTTTGTTAAAATCAGAAATTCAGACACTTGTTGCGTTTTCAGGGTAACATTTCCGAATATCTTCATGGTATTTAACTTGCTTCTGAACCATTGACGTTATTTGCTGGACTTGAACTGTGTTAATGTGACAAATATTACTAGAATAGAACTTGTATTGTGCAGTGTCCCGCATGTCTGTATGTTGTGCCCCGACGACCTCGGGCACAGCTCTCTGTCGCCCGTGTAAATACGGCCTGATTGTGAAGTAGGTGCATTTTATTTCTGATGTGTACGGATAGTTTTGCGTTATCTCTTGTCAATCTATTCAGTCACAGATGGCCTCTCCCCTCCCTCTGCGACGCCTTCATCCGGTGAGACGCCAGGTATGACAGTAGTGTTGCTGCTTTGTTCACTAATAGTGTGCCGTGTCCAGCTGGAGACTAACATTACCAGACGTAGCTGTTAGTCGTAGAGGTGTCTAACATTACATGTGACGGTGCTGCCCAGCCCCCACTCCTGCCTGGGAGTGGAGAGGCGCTGCCGCATGCTGGGTGGGACAGTTGCCCAACAAGTATTGTGCACATGTGCCGTAGGCGGGACAACCCCTTGAAACCTACACTGCTTGTTGTCATTACTGCAATTTTAAACTTTACGTGTTCTCGAGACTTGGGGCGAGTCGGCTATTTGAAGGGATTAGTTAGCAACTCCTGTGTATACAGAGATGACTTGGCGGTCTCAAGCATGCGAGGTGCTCTCACTCCCGTCTGTTAGACTTCTTTGGGATGTAATGGGATTGATGAACCTCATTAGGCTGTTGGATTCTGGCGCACATCTTTGTCAAAATCAGCATGTTTGCATCACATTTAAGCCATCAAGTGTATGCGGTTTTTAAAGCGACTATTCAGTTTTGGTCCAAAATCCTGTCCTAGGACCAAAGGAGGCAGTTATACCACCTGCTGTTGGTCTTCTGTGCCAATCCCCTCTGATTCATCGGTTCTGGCTTCTGTTTTCGGCTGTCCAAGGTGGCCAATACAATCTTCAGGCTATGTAATCGCCACAGTGCCCATTGGCAGTGACTATTGTAGCACTATACCTGCTCTCTGATTGACCTGTACTGCTCATGTGATCAGTGCTGCCCAATCAGAGCAGTGTGCATTAGGTAGCTGGAAAATTGCAACTGCCATGTTGAATGGTAGAAAGAAGGATCTTGAGCTAGCGGAACGGAGAGTCGCCAGCAGAGAAAAACTGCAGGGAAGGTTGTGCTGAGGATTCCGCTTTCTGTTCAGGTAGCAGGAAAGGGGGATCCCCGCGGCCGAATTGCTCTATCTCTGGACTGAGTTGAGTGGACCCCATTAACTATAATGGGGTCCGCCCGCTTTCCACTCAGATGCGCAGCTTCTGGACAGAAGAAAAAGCGATCCATGCATCGTTCTTCATTCGGTATTTTTAGCCGGCTTTGCGACGGTACCTCCGGCCGAAGGCTTCGACGCAGATGGTAAACAACCGTCATATACTCCAGACACTTGTCCCAAAACGGCAGGGTTGCTTTCATGCAAAAAAAGTGAATCTACTGCCTGACATACCCAAAGACTGTATTTAGTCACACCGTTCAAAAGTGCATTTTCTGGACTGCATTTGTTCTGTTACTGTCAACACAAACTATGCTTTGCGTCCGCTTTTATCATTAGTCTGTAGGAAATGCATGTTTCTATGTGCCTAACACACGTTTTTATTCTTAAATGCCAGTGTTCAGCTACAAAACTTTATTGAAAAACTTTTCGATTTCCATGTATGTTTAATGTCTGCACATACAACTTGGGTGTGAACATGTTCTCCGAACAAAGGTGACCCCCTTAAAAAGTAGATGTGTCCAGGAGAGATTGGAGACCCTTAAAGGGAACCCATCGCCTCACCGCAGCACCATAAACTAAGTTACTTGTTCCCGTGTTGCATGAAAATTTTCACAGTTGTATGTATGCGTCGCTGGTAATGGTATATGCTGTATATGAGTCGCAGTCTATGTATCATGTAGTTCTTTACAGCTTTATACTTTTGACCTTCATAAACCTTTCTCGTTCAGTTCCAAAACCAGCTCCGGCGGTCCCTGTGGCTCCAGTAGAGCCTCCTGCCAGCACTAAGGCTCCAGGTATTACTGCTTGTCTGAACCAGAGTTTCTTTGTAACCGTTGGCTGTGTTCTCTGTAACGTTTCACAGTAGACCGTATGAAAATCTATTTTGATTAAATGTAGGAATACAAAAGACCCTTTAAGCTGGCCATGCGTTAGGGATTTCAGACGGGCGTCTTGTCATTCAGTGGCTATGAAGGTGGTTGTCTTGACCGACAGTGCCATGCCAAGTTAAAAAGACGAAATGGCCAGTTGACCTCCGCTCTGATCTGTGGCTTTCATGGATGGGATGCAGATCTGTTTGCCATGAATAACTTTTCAACTACGGCGCTCTACAACCACTGAAAAAAATCCAACCTGGTAGATGAACTTATCTGCCATCGGGTGGCATCTTTCACACTCCTTAAAGGGGTTTTGTCATTAAAAGAAGAAAAATTCTATACTCTGATTCCTCCACAGGCACATTCTTTACCACATCTTCTCACTGATCTTAACAAGTCCCCGTCTCAGCTCACTGCAAGCCTCTGCTTCTTGTTAGGAAGCCTGCATTCCTCGCATTCTTCTTCCTGCAGGTCACTGAAGGCGACGTCCCTGTGAGGTAGCGTTCGCTGGCTAGGAAGGAGTGCTGACCTGTTGCAGAGACAGCGGGCATGAGCAGTCTTTGCAGTAGCTCAGCACTGCCTGCCGGCCTGTGATTTAGTGTGTAGTATACATTGCCGGGCAGGAAGGAGACTGTCTGTGAATGTATACGTAACATCACAAAGCAGAGGAATCAACCAGCTGGTAATAAGATGACCCCGTTGGGACAGCAGGAGACAAGAGAAAGATCGACCGGGGAAAGATCTGGTAAGTACACTGACGTGGAAGGAATAGGAGAGTATAGAATGTTTGTTTTTTAATGACAGAACGCCTTTAATGCCACAAGAATAAGCCAGTGGTTGACAGAAAGTGGTCTAAATCTGCCTTCTCGGATGCCCAAGACCTCTATTGTATGGCGGCTTTAGCTATATCTTTATAGTGCATGGAGCTCGGCTCATCCCCGTATGTAAGTGATTGAACTCTTATCTTCAGAGACGGCGCCTCCAACAGCTGAAGCCCCTGCACTGCCTGCTTCTGAGGCCAAGACACCAGGTACACCGATCTGATGTGTGTGCAGGCATTAAGGCCTCTTTTACACGGGCGACAGCGATATTGCTGCTGCGTCAGTGATGCTTTTTCTGCGTGAAGCTCGGCTACATTTCCATAAATGGGACTGAGCTAATTACTGCCCATGTACAAGAGGGGAGGTCACTGCAACCACATCAAACCGCTGCAAAAATGTGTTTGCCGTAACCCACCCGCCCCGTGTGAGTACAACGTAAGTCTACGTAGTCTAAATGTGGTTGTCTTGTTTAGCCCCAAAAACAGGGACCCCTTCTGAGGTTACTGCAGACCCTGCGGCTGTTTCCGATACTCCAGGTACTACACAAGTCTAACTCTTTGTGTGCCACGCTTGCACTTGTTCTGCAGTATAACCCGTCTCCTCTCTCACATAGCTGCCATTTCACCACCCTCGGACACTAATGCCTCTAGAGCTCCAGGTATTGTGATTGCATGTAGGGGATAGCGCCGCAGACGGCCTCGTATGGCGGCACTTCATGCACTAAGGTTGTCAGTAATCGCTCTGTATGTATTTGATTTAGCCTCAAAAAATAAGCTTCCATCACCCGCTGCCCCTAAAGGTCCTGCCGCCGACTCCAAAGCCCAAGGTACTGAGATCTCGCATGGCATAAAGGCAAAGTGGAAGCTTCTTAAGTACCCCATGAATAAGCTTACTTATTTGTTTTAGCGCGAAAGAAAAAGTCTAAGACTGGAGTCCCTAAAGCTCCTGTTGCTGAGCCTAAAGGATCAGGTATCTGGGCTGCATGACTCTGCATGTCGTCGCTTACAGGGGTCCAATAAGTAATGGGTCAGTTATCTGTATACTAGACTGGTTAAACGGATAATCTAGTACCCCACACCAAAAAATAATAACCTGCCCTAGTGGTGGTTTATATCCCACTTCCAGCATCCCATCAGCAGCTACACTGTCCCCGACATCGGGGCATGTGACCATTGTAGCCAATAGTCGGGCGAAATGAGCCACTTGTCAATGTCATCGCTGCAACAAGAGAGTGGGGGGGGGGGGTGATCAGGCGAGGTCAGTAGCTTCTCCCCACCACCCTGGACAGGGTAAAAAACAATTGTGGCGGGATAACCCCATTTTAATGTTAAAAAAACTGCATTCAAAATTGACTTTTGGTTTATGAAATGTAAGAATATGTTCAAGTAGCGACTACTGATTCTGTGCCATCTATGTTGGTATATTTGACGCCTCACAGCGAGAAGTAGGTTGGTTTGAAATGTTACTGTACGGCGGCTCCAGTAGCATACGCCTGTTCAAATGTCCCAATATTTTTGCAGCATGCTATAGTGGCATTTCCACCCTCAACCCTTTCCAAGCACAGGTTATCCTGGCAGCGCCTGTTGGGATACGACAGGCTCGGAGTGGAAGCACTGCTCCGACCCCTGTGTAGCAGCCGGCGCCTGTAACTGAAAGGGCAGCTCTCATTGAAATCAGGCGCATCTCATGTACCAAAGCTGTGACGCCCATGTCATGTAGCAAAGCTGAGTTTGCAACATGCGCATGTACTGTGGCACAGCGATGTTTGTCACGTGCATATAATGTAGCAGAGCTGTGTTTGTACCATGTGCATGTCATGTCTGTCGGGCACATGTCATGTAGCAGAGCTGTGTCTGTCAGGTGCATGGCATGTAGTACAGTTGTGTGTGTGACCTGCATGTAGCAAAGCTGTGAGGTGCATTGCGCCACCAGAAAGACTGGTACTGTAATTTCCTAATAATTACTAGTCTATATATAGGTCACCTTTCATTGTAATCCTGCCTGTGATATGACTGCTGAGAAGTTTTCTTTACAGAACAGCAGGTGTTAGACTACTACTAGGCTTAGTGGTCAGAGCGAGAACTGCAGGATATTAAGTTTTGTGTGTTTAAAAAGAAAAAGTAAAAAAATTCCGGAATGAGTCAAGTCACAAGGAAGTGTTTTTGAAAGAATCTACGCTACAGTCTTATTTTGCTCTGACAGCATTAAATTAAATAGTTATACAGCGGCAGATAACTAGGCTTCAATATCACCTTGTAGTCATGTAAACGGAAGCAAAGGGATTTGTATCATAAAGTGCAAAACCTAACAGTGGACTTGACTCATTCTGGAAAAAGGCTACTCAAATCTAGATCAGGACATCAGGCTTGCCTTGTACAGGAGGTCATCGCCTGACACTTTCCTCTTAAATTGTCCTCAGTTTTGGGGACATTCGCCTGTCTGCATGGTTCTCAGCATGCTCATGTGTGTTGTCTATGGAGAAGTCCTGATGAACGGCACTCTGATTCTCCTTACTATCAGCTGAACATCTGTCATTATTCTACTTACTCTAAATATACTTTGTTTAGCTCCCAAAGTAGAGACCCCTCCTGCTGCGGTCCCTGCAGACCCCATCGTACAACCCGAGGCACCAGGTACTTGTTATGTAGAGCGTGTCCACATAAATGGCAGTTCCAGTTTCCACGTCTTCCCTTGTGTGTCTGGAGTGCATATCTGTAGTTTAGTATAATATACCTATTTTAAATATGCTTCTGTATGTTTAGCACCTAAATTGGAGGCTCAACCTGCGGCGCCTGCTGAGCCCATCGCTGAATTGAAAGCTCCAGGTACTTGATGGCATTTGGTTATTTCTTCAAAAAAGTTATATGTTTAATTTAATAAGTTGCTCTTTTTAGTTGAGCCGTGTCCTCGTTGGGCACAATTAATGTAAACACAGTTGCCAGGGGTATCACGGGTGATCAATCCCTGGTTGAAAAGTTAGTACCTCCTTTAACAAAAAAGCACCAGAGAACTTCTGCTCATCTGTTAGCTTGTGTTCGGGCGTCCCATGTAAAAACAGCTTGCCTCGTCAACTCTGTAATATACTTGCATTAAAAACTTTGTTGCTTTACCACTGTAAATCATATTTGAAGTGGGTGCCACTAGGGGTCTCCCTTCCAGCTTCTCTGCAATCCACTCACTATAGTTAGGTACAGAGCTTCCTTAGTAACAAGGACACACGAATGTTTCCATAGCAACAGGGGATGGGGATTTCTTCACAGGCAGCTTCCCTACACTTGCAGGCTGACATATCTGCAGACACTGTGATAACTATTTCCAGAGTGTCTGCCTCCCCTGTTACAACGTGTCTTGTGTGTGCACACAATACACACACATATAGTGGGTTTACAAACCATTTGGCCTGAATCATCCTGGGAAAGCAGAGGGGCGGGCATTCAGATAGTGCCTCCTTGCTGATTGGACCAGAGACGGTGCAGTGCAGCACGTGAAGTGAGGGTCAGAAAGTGCAGGACAGTGAACTGCTATAAGAATGCTAGGTTTGCTACATACCCCCTCTTTGAAAGTGGATTGCAAACAGCAGAATAATGGGGAAGACCAACTGAAAATCAGAATTTGGACATTAAACAGGGTACAAACAGTAGTAAATGGGTAAAGTGAACCTGTTATATTTTAGAAAAGTTGTTAAAAACTCAGGTGTGTTTTCCACGCTGAGTCTCTAGAATGACGGCGTAGTTCTCACATGCTGTTTAGTAAGATGTCCTGGAGTTTGATCAGCCTTTGTATCTGAGTGAGGATATTTATCTTTGCTTTAGCTCCAGAAAGCAAAGCTGCTTCCAAAAGTCCCGCAGGGCCTGTTGTGGACGCCAAAACCCCAGGTATTTTGTGGGATGTTGGCATGTACAACCCACCGCCGGCACCTATTAACATCCTATGTTTTCCCCATGACTTGTGCATGAAAGTCACGCAACTAATAATTGGACCTTGGCCGAAACCATATAGTGTGCATGGAGGTGATCTGACTCTTCCAATGCCAGATGATTAAAGGAGACGACCCCTTCCCCATGCATTAAAATGACCAATGGTGATATACTCACCTCTTCTGGAAACTGCGCTTGTTCCCCTGCTTCAGCCTCTTACAACTGCAGGACTGACCAGTGTATGGGATGTCTCAGCGGCTGCAGCCAAGAACAGCGCTCCGTAATGCAAAGGTGTGTAGGAGCAAGTTTTCAGAAATTGGCAATAAGGACCCACCACACTGCGATCTATTAGACTGCTGAAAATGAATTTGTTTGCTCTGTTCACTTAAAGATAAAGTGGTGATGATTTAAGGCCCTTTTACATGCGCTCATCCGCGCTCGGCGTTCAGTCATTTGCCCGCGTTTAAACTGAATGATTATCGTTCTGTATATTGAGGGGCTTTAGTCTTTGAGAAGGAAATCTAAACTTGGAGGTGCCCAATCCATCAGCTTGTGGCCACAGTCGTCTTGTAGATCTTCTAGGCACATTGGCTGTAAGGAGGCGCTGTCAGCACTGAGCGATGTCCGGCTCTACACTGTGATGGTCAACCACTGATTTGGGAGATTGGGGTCCCGAAGCTTTTCCTGCTGGCGCTGCTAATTCCCTCTACGTCATTATATGTAACCTTATAGCTTTATACTTTAATACTCATGACTCTTTCTTGTTTAGTCCCCAAACCGGCTCCGACGGTCCCTGTGGCTCCAGTAGAGCCCCCTGCCAGCACTAAGGCTCCAGGTATTACGGCTTGTCTGACCGGAGTTATTTGCTAACAGTTTGCGGTGTTGACTAACATTTACTGCCAGTATAGTGTAATAAGGCCGGAGATGGCTGACGGGAACACGTCCCTTTGTACTGGGAGGAGTATGTCCAGCCGCTCCAAGCAGGAATGTTGATGGGAATGTCAGGGGGTGTATTAGAAAAAATAAATAAGTGTAACCCATAGAGATGACGGTCACTGGAAGGTGTCTGTGTTTTGGGGTTCGATCGGCCTTTGTATCACTGAGTGAGGGTATTTATCTTTGCTTTAGCTCCAGAAAACAAAACCACCTCCAAAGGTCCCGCAGCGCCTGTTGTGGACGCCAAAACCCCAGGTATTGTGTGCTCTGAGAATGGCGCACCCGGCTGGTTGTCATGTGGCTTTACACCTCCCGCATGCTGCATGCAAGTCACACAAGATGGCCATATATAGATGCACTGGACATTGGTGAGAGCAGCCGAGCATCTAATGTCCCAATGAAAGATGTGGAGGGGATGACGGATCACGAATGTGATGATTCTCGTTTCCTCAAGAAAACAAGCTGGTGACGTCTTATATGTAACTTTATTACTTCACACTCCTAATACTCATGAATCTTTCTTGTTTAGTCCCCAAACCAGCTCCGGCGGTCCCTGTGGCTCCAGTAGAGCCCCCTGCCAGCACTAAGGCTCCAGGTATTACGGCTTGTCTGACCGGAGTTATTCGCTAACAGTTTGCGGTGTTGACTAACATTTACTGCCAGTATAGTGTAATAAGGCCGGAGATGGCTGACAGGAACACGTCCCTTTGTACTGGGAGGAGTGTATGTCCAACCGCTTTAAGCAGGAATGTTGGGGTGTAATGTGACCGGTCCGCTTTATATAACTTGGAAGTTGCCTGCAATGTGTATAGCACTAAAGTAATAATGTTAAAAAAAAAAGTTTAGGGCTCAAGAGACCACAGTCACTGGAAGGTGTCCGTGTTTTGGGGTTCGATCAGCCTTTGTATCACTGAGTGAGGGTATTTATCTTTGCTTTAGCTCCAGAGAACAAAACTGCCTCCAAAGGTCTCGCAGCGCCTGTTGTGGACGCCAAAACCCCAGGTATTGTGTGCGGCCAGAATATGGCGCGCCCGCCTGCTGCATGCAAGTCACACAAGATGGCCATATATAGATGCACTGGACATCAGGGAGAGCAGCCGAGCATCTAATGTCCCAATGAAAGATGTGGAGGGGATGACGGATCGGACATGTTGGATGTCAGTGTGCTGAGCCTTATGACCCTTTTACGCGAGCTGATATCTAACAATTCTCTCTTGCTCGAGCGATCGTGCTGGTCATGCTTGGGCCGCCTGTTTAGACTGCGCTGATAAGATCAATTATTCGCTCGTTTGCAACTCGTTGCGTGTAAGCGGCAATCACTCAGTCGTCCACATTCACTGGTACGGTGGGTGTAAACGATTGAGGGTATGAAATTTCACAAAAAAGCAGCCATATACTTACTGATATACTGATTAGAAGAGGGCAGGTAAAGACAACACATCCCTCAACATGCAGACAGCCAGACTACTAAATGGAGGCACACATGTGCAAGGCACTGAGCAGAATCCTCACACCCTCCTTATATTGAGGGGGCGGCTGCTTATTACTTATTTCTGCACAAAAAAAGTAAGTACCGGGTGTCGGGCTACGTGTAGTGCACCATGCATCCTTGCAACCTATTAATGAAACCATATTTCAATCTGGCGGGCTGCCCTGCACCTCATAGGTAAACCACACAGGCACCTCGGGCTTCCCCCAACATTGAAAGCTGCACTGCATGTTACTGATAAATACAAGATATTGGTTAATATTTTGGCCAAAATACACAAGCTCACAACCCACGTTAAGGGTCCTTGTGTCCCTGTCAGTCCCCACACTAGCATCAATAAAATCACAAAAAGAGGGAAATGCAAACAGACAAACAAAAAACACAAAGTGACAGCTTTCTGTGAAATTTTTTTATTCTTTTAGGTTTCCCTTTTCTATGATTTTTAAGTAAATAAAGTTTAGTTTATCTGTCCATATAAGCTGGCTGAACAAGCAAAGTGTCATCCTCTTGGGCAAACGACTTCTCGCTCCGTGTAAAAGGACCCTTAGTCTTTTGAGGGTGAATTCTAAACTTGGAGGTTGCGAATCCAGCAGCTTGTGGCCATAATCGTCTTGTAGACCACCTAGGCACACTGGCTGTGAGGAGGCGCTGTCAGCACTGGGCGGTGTCCGGCTCTACACTGTGGAGGTCTGCCACCTATTTTGCAGCTTGCGGGAGAGATTGGGGTCCCGAAGCCTTTCCTGCTCACACTGTTAATTCCCTCTACATCTTATATGTCACTTTATAGCGTCACACTCCTAATACTCATGAATCTTTCTTGTTTAGTCCCCAAACCAGCGCCGGCGGTCCCTGTGGCTCCAGTAGAGCCCCCTGCCAGCACTAAGGCTCCAGGTATTACGGCTTGTCTGACCGGAGTTATTTGCTAACAGTTTGCGGTGTTGACTAACATTTACTGCCAGTATAGTGTAATAAGGCCGGAGATGGCTGACGGGAACACGTCCCTTTGTACTGGGAGGAGTGTATGTCCAGCCGCTCCGAGCAGGAATGTTTATGGGAATGTCAGGGGGTGTATTTAAAAAAAAAAAATTGTGTAACCCTTAGACATGGCTGTCACTGGAAGGTGTCCGTGTTTTGGGGTTCGATCGGCCTTTGTATCAATGAGTGAGGATATTTATCTTTGCTTTAGCTCCAAAAAACAAAAACGCTTCCAAAGGTCCCGCAGCGCCTGTTGTGGACGCCAAAACCCCAGGTATTGTGTGCTGTGAGAATATGGCATGCCCGGCTGGTTGTCATTTGGCTTTACACCTCCCGCATGCTGCATGCAAGTCACACAGGAATGCAATATATAGATGCACTGGACATCGGGGAGAGCAGCCGATCATCTAATGTCCCAATGATAGATGGGGAGGGAATGGCGGATCGGACATGTTGGATGTTGGCATGCTGAGCCTTATGACCATTTTACACGGGCCGAAAATCCAACAATTCTCATTTGGTTGTATCACCACCAGCTCTCTCGGGCCGCCTGTTTAGACTGCACCAATAAAAATCATTATTTGCAACTCGTCACGTGTAATCGGCGATCATTCAATTGTCCACATTCACTGGTATGGGGGATGTGAATGATTGAGTGAGTAAATGAAATTGAAACGATTTACCTGCATGTATAAACTGGTTAACCGACCAAACTGTCATCGTTCTCTTGTGCGAATGATTTCTTACTCCGGGTAAAAGGAACCTTAGACTTGAGGATGAGATCTAAACTTGGAGATGCACAATCCAGCAGCTTATGGCCACAATCGTCTTCTAGACCTTCTAGACGCATTGGCAGTGAGAAGGCGCTGCGTGGTGTCCGGCCCTACAGTGTCTGTCAACCACCTATTTTGCAGCTTACTTGAGAGATTGGGGTCCCGAATCCTTTCCTGCTGGCGCTGCTAATTCCCTCTACATCTTATCTGTACCTTTATAGATTTACACTCCTAATACTTATGAATCTTTCTTGTTTAGTCCCCAAACCAGCTCCGGCGGTCCCTGTGGCTCCAGTAGAGCCCCCTGCCAGCAGTAAGGCTCCAGGTATTACGGCTTGTCTGACCGGAGTTATTTGCTAACAGTTTGCGGTGTTGACTAACATTTACTGCCAGTATAGTGTAATAAGGCCGGAGATGGCTGACAGGAACACGTCCCTTTGTACTGGGAGGAGTGCATGTCCAGCCGCTCCAAGCAGGAATGTTGGGGTGTAATGTGACCGGACCACTGCATTTATCTTTGTAGTTACACCAATGTTTATAGTACAAATCTCATGTATCTTTTAAAAAAAAAGCGTAACTTTTACGTTGTGACGGTCACTGGAAGGTGTCCGTGTTTTGGGGTTCGATCGGCCTTTGTATCACTGAGTGAGGGTATTTATATTTGCTTTAGCTGCAGAAAACAAAACCACCTCCAAAGGTCTCGCAGCGCCTGTTATGGACGCCAAAACCCCAGGTATTGTGTGCTGCCAGAATATGGCGTGCCCGGCTGATTGTTATAATGTCCCAATGGTAGATGTGGAGGGGATGGTGGATCGGACATGTTGGATGTCGGCATGCTGAGCCTTGGCTCTCGCCAGTATGAGGGGTCTCGCAGCGGCTTCCTCACCTCTCCCTATAGACCGCCTGTGCTCAGCCGAACGTCCACTTATCAGGGAGGTCAGGAAGCATGGCTGTTAGTACATCTGTCGAGCTGCGGATTTACATCATTCCAGTTATTGGAGAAGTTTTTTTGGTCCATTTATGTGCAACATTTGTATCACTGAGTGAGGGTATTTATCTTTGCTTTAGCTCCAAAAAACAAAACCGCCTCCAAAGGTCCCGCAGCGCCTGTTGTGGACGCCAAAACCCCAGGTATTGTGTGCTCTGAGAATGGCGCACCCGGCTGGTTGTCATGTGGCTTTACACCTCCCGCATGCTGCATGCAAGTCACACAAGATGGCCATATATACATGCACTGGACATTGGGCAAAGCAGCCGAGCATCTAATGTCCCAATGATGGGTGTGGAGGGGATGACGGATCGCACATGTTGGATGTCGGCATGCTGAGCCTTAAGGCCCTTTCACACGGGCCAAGAATCTGATGATTCTGGTCTCCTTAAGCAAACAAGCTGGTGACGTCTTATATGTGACTTTATTACTTCACAGTCCTAATCATGAATTTTTCTTGTTTAGCCCCCAAACCAGCTCCGGCGGTCCCTGTGGCTCCAGTAGAGCCCCCTGCCAGCACTAAGGCTCCAGGTATTACGGCTTGTCTGACCGGAGTTATTTGCTAACAGTTTGCGGTGTTGACTAACATTTACTTCTAATATAGTGTAATAAGGCTGGGCTCACACGAAATTTAAAAATGCACGCCTTTCAATGCCCGTATTTTACCACGAATCATCCTCGCGGACAGCGAACGCAGAAGTCAAATCCAGTTGTGTGAGAGCGGTCTAACACATTCTTCTATACCAGGAGTGTCACTCCTCACCGAAGGCACATCAGCCTTATGGTTGCCTTCAAGGAGCCGATTGTAATTGTATAGTAAGGGCTCGCTCACATGAGCGTATGTCCACAACGTGTTACTACCCATGGATCTGTTCACATGAGCGTGTTTTTGGACATGACGTGTGTTCACTTGAAAAAATACGTGACATGACCTATTTTGCTGCGTATTATGCATCGCAATAGGCCATTGAGGTAACTGGGCGGCGCAGCTGTGCGGGGAACCTGCATGTTCACACACTTTTTTAGTGGGCCTGTTTGCGTTCTCTTATGTGTGCGAACACACTGCGTATTTGCACAGAAAAAGAAAAGCGCACATGGGGCCATTAAAATGTTGTGTGAATATGGGGCATATTTGCATGACTGAACTGCACTTACGTCCATGTGAAGGAGCCGTAGTGGTGGCCGCAGTAGTTGCTGGGCGGCATCCATATGGGCTTTCCACTCACCTAACCTGTAGCCCTGGCCCGGTGGCCGCTGCTGATTCTGTGACCGCTGACCCCTCATCTCAGCGGCGGTACTGCATACAGGATAGCTCTTGCAGATGCCGGAGGGGGGAGGTCAGCGGTCACAGGCTGCATGAGTAGACTTCCTGTTAGCTTTGACGCACGGCTAGTGGGCCACATGAAATGAGGTGGCAGTCCAGATTTGGGCCATCGGCCTTGTGTTTTGATATGTTTGCTCTATACTAATCATGTATGTTTAACCCCTCCAAGCCCGAATGTTTATGGGAATGTAAGTGTAACCTTAAGACATGACGGTCCCTGGAAGGTGTTCGGGTTCTGGGATTCGATCGGCCTTTGTATCACTGAGTGAGGGTATTTCTTTGCTTTACCTCCAGAAAACAAAACCACTTCCAAAGGTCCCGCAGCGCCTGTTGTGGACGCCAAAACCCCAGGTATTGTGTGCTGTGAGAATAGCGTGCCAGGCTGGTTGTCATGTAGCTTTACACCTCCCACCTGCAAGTCACACAAGATGGCAATATATACATGCACTGGACATCAGTGAGAGCAGCGGAGCATCTACGGTTCAAATAGTAGATGTGGAGGTGATGGCAGAACGGACATGTTGGATGTCTGCATGCTGAACCTTAAGGCCCTTTTACACGGACCGAGATTCTCACGATGCTGGTTTTCTCAAGCAAACAAGCTGGTGACATCATCACCAGCTCGCCTGCACTCGGGACGCTTGTTTACACTGATAAACATCATCATTTAGTCATCAACATTCACTGGTGGATATGATTAATTGAAGAAAATTGAATTGAGTCATCTGCCTGGTTGAACGTGCATACTTGTCATTGTTCACTTGTGCATACGATTACTCGCTCTGTGTAAAAGGACTTGGTCTTTGAGGATGAATTCTTAACTTGGAGGTGCACAATCCAGGAGCTTGTGGCCACAGTCATTTTGTAGACCACCTAGGCACACTGGCTGTGAGGAGGCGCTGTCAGCACTGAGCGATGTCCAGCCCTACACAATGTTGGTCTGCCACCTATTTTGCAGCTTGCTGGAGAGATTGGGGTCCCGAAGCCTTTCCTGCTCACACTGCTAATTCCCTCTACGTGTTATATGTCACTTTATAGCTTCACACTCCTAATGCTCATGAATCTTTCTTGTTTAGTCCCCAAACCAGCGCCGGCGGTCCCTGTGGCTCCAGTAGAGCCTCCTGCCAGCACTAAGGCTCCAGGTATTACGGCTTGTCTGACCGGAGTTATTTGCTAACAGTTTGCGGTGTTGACTAACCTTTCCTTCTAGTATAGTGTAATAAGGCCGGAGATGGCTGACGGTAACACGTCCCTTTGTACTGGGAAGAGTGCATGTCCAACCGCTCCAAGCAGGAATGTCGGGGTGTCATGTGACCGGTCCGCTTTATATAACTTGGAAGTTGCCTGCAATGTATATAGCACTAAAGTAATAATGTTAAAAAAAAAATTAAGGCTCAAGAGACCACAGTAACTGGAAGGTGTCCGTGTTTTGGGGTTCGATCGGCCTTTGTATCACTGAGTGAGGGTATTTATCTTTGCTTTAGCTCCAGTGAACAAAACTGCCTCCAAAGGTCCCGCAGCGCCTGTTGTGGACGCCAAAACCCCAGGTATTGTGTGCTGTGAGAATATGGCGCGCCCGGCTGGTTGTCATGTAGCTTTACACCTCCCGCCTGCTGCATGCAAGTCACACAAGATGGCCATATACATGCATTGGACATCGGGGAGAGCAGCCGAGCATCTAATGTCCCAATGATGGTTGTGGAGAGAATGGCGGATCGGACATGTTGGATGTCGGTGTTCTGAGCCTTATGACCCTCGAGTGATCGTGCTGGTCATGCCGTCACGCTTGGGCCGCCTGTTTAGACTGCGCTGATAAGAACAATCATTTGCAACTCATTGCGTGTAAGCGGCAATCACTCAGTCGTCCACATTCACTGGTGTACGGTGGGTGTAAACGATTGAGGGTATGAAATTTCACAGAAAGCAGCCATATACTTACTGATAGACTGATAGAAGAGGGCAGGTAAAGACAACACATCCCTCAACATGCAGACAGCCAAACTACTAAATGGAGGCACACATGTGCAAGGCACTGAGCAGAATCCTCGCACCCTCCTTATATTGAGGGGTGGCTGCTTATTACTTATTTCTGCACAAAAAAAGTAAGCATCGGGTGTCGTACCACGTGTACTGCACCATGCAGGCTTACAACCTATTAATGAAGCAATAGTTCAATCCGGCGGGCTGCCCTGCACCTCATAGGTGAACCACACTGGCACCTCGGGCTTCCCCAACATTCAAAGCTGCACTGCATGTTACTGATAAATACAAGATATTGGTTAATATTTTGTCCAAAATACACAAGCTCACAACCCGCGTCAAGGGTCCTTGTGTCCCTGTCAACCCCCACACTAGCATCAATAAAATCACAAAGGAGGGAAATGCAAACAGACACACAAAAACTCCGCAAAATGGCAGCTTTCTGTGAATTTTTTTTTCTTTTAGATTTCCCTTTTCTATGATTTCTAAGTGAATAAAGTTTAATTTATCTTCCCATATAAACTGGCTGAATAAGCAAAGTGTCATCCTCTTGGGCAAACGACTTCTCGCTCCGTGTAAAAGGACCCTTAGTCTTTTGAGGGTGAATTCTAAACTTGGAGGTTGTGAGTCCAGCAGCTTGTGGCCATAATCGTCTTGTAGACCACCTAGGCACACTGGCTGTGAGGAGGCGCTGTCAGCACTGGGTGGTGTCCGGCTCTACACTGTGGAGGTCTGCCACTTATTTTGCAGCTTGCTGGAGAGATTGGGGTCCCGAAGCCTTTCCTGCTCACACTGCTAATTCCCTCTACGTCTTATCTGTACCTTTATAGATTTACACTCCTAACACTCATGACTTTCTTGTTTAGTCCCCAAACCAGCTCCGGCGGTCCCTGTGGCTCCAGTAGAGCCTCCTGCCAGCACTAAGGCTCCAGGTATTACGGCTTGTCTGACCGGAGTTATTTGGTAACAGTTTGCGGTGTTGACTAGCCTTTCCTTCTAGTATAGTGTAATAAGGCCGGAGTTGGCTGAAGGGAACACGTCCTATGTTTAATCCCTCCAAGAGTGAATGTTTATGGGAATGTTGGGGGGTGTAATGTGACCGGACCACTTCATTTTTTTTGTAATTACACCAATGTTTATAGTACAAATCTCATGTATCTTTTAAAAAAAGCGTAACTTTAGGTTGTGACGGTCACTGGAAGGTGTCCGTGTTTTGGGGTTCAGTCGGCCTTTGTATCACTGAGTGAGGGTATTTATTTGCTTTAGCTCCAGAAAACAAAACCGCTTCCAAAGGTCCCGCAGCGCCTGTTGTGGACGCCAAAACCCCAGGTATTGTGTGCTCTGAGAATATGGCGTGCCTGTCTCATTGTCATAATGTCCCAATGGTAGATGTGGAGGGGATGGCGGATCGGACACGTTGGATGTCGGCATGCTGAGCCTTGGCTCTCGCCAGTATGAGGGGTCTCGCAGCGGCTTCCTCACCTCTCCCTATAGACCGCCTGCGCTCAGCCGAACGTCCACTTATCAGGGAGGTCCGGAAGCATGGCTGTTAGTACATCTGTCGAGCTGCGGATTTACGTCATTCCAGTTATTGGAGAAGTTTTTTTGGTCCATTTGTGTGCAACATTTGTATCACTGAGTGAGGATATTTATCTTTGCTTTAGCTCCAAAAAACAAAACCACCTCCAAAGGTCCCGCAGCGCCTGTTGTGGACGCCAAAACCCCAGGTATTGTGTGCTCTGAGAATGGCGCACCCGGCTGGTTGTCATGTGGCTTTACACCTCCCGCATGCTGCATGCAAGTCACACAAGATGGCCATATATAGATGCACTGGACATCAGGGAGAGCAGCCGAGCATCTAATGTCCCAATGATGGGTGTGGAGGGGATGACGGATCGGACATGTTGGATGTCGGCATGCTGAGCCTTAAGGCCCTTTTACACGGGCCGAGAATCTCATGATTCTTGTCTCCTTAAGCAAATAAGCTGGTGACGTCTTATATGTGACTTTATTACTTCACACTCCTAATACTCATGACTCTTTCTTGTTTAGTCCCCAAACCAGCGGCGGCGGTCCCTGTGGCTCCAGTAGAGCCTCCTGCCAGCACTAAGGCTCCAGGTATTACTGCTTGTCTGACCGGAGTTATTTGCTAACAGTTTGCGGTGTTGACTAACATTTACTGCCAGTATAGTGTAATAAGGCCGGAGATGGCTGACGGGAACACGTCCCTTTGTACTGGGAGGAGTGCATGTCCAACCGCTCCAAGCAGGAATGTCAGGGGTGTATTTAAAAAAAATAATAAATAAATAAGTGTAACCCATAGAGATGACGGTCACTGGAAGGTGTCCGTGTTTTGGGGTTCGATCGGCCTTTGTATCACTGAGTGAGGGTATTTATCTTTGCTTTAGCTCCAGAAAACAAAACTGCCTCCAAAGGTCCCGCAGCGCCTGTTGTGGACACCAAAACCCCAGGTATTGTGTGCTGTGAGAATATGGCGCACCCGGCTGGTTGCCATGTAGCTTTACACCTCCCGCATGCTGCATGCAAGTCACACAGGATGGCAATATATAGATGCACTGGACCATCGATTAGAGCAGCCGAGCATCTAATTTCCCAATGGTAGTTGTGAAGGGGATGACGAATCGGACATGTTGGGATGTCTGCGTGATAAGCCTTGGCTCTTGCCAGTATGAGGGGTCTCGCAGCGACTTCCTCACCTCTCCCTATCGAGACCGCCTGTGCTCAGCCTAGCGTCCACTTATCAGGGAGGTCAGGAAGCATGGCTGCCAGTAGCCAGGCTCACAGGAACGCTTTTATGGCCACAATTGATGTCTGCAAAGTTAACCATTAAATTAATGTTCCCTTTTATAAACTTTTAGCATGGAAAATACCTATATATTACATGGGATTACCACAAATCTACTCCTCCGCTAAAAACACTACATAGTGATGCGTTCACATGGGGCGGACAATCCTCCGTGTATTGCAGTAGCAGCAAAGTGGGAGAGATTTTAACAAATGTCGCCCAACGTTATGGAAGAAAACCAGGCGGAAATTCTCCTGCGTTGCGGATTTAAAATCGGCGGTGTATCAACTCCTACTGCAGCTTCAGGGAGCGGCTGGAGACCGCTGCACATCCACATGTAACACATACAGATTGTGACAGCTATTTGCATCAGAAAATCCACCTGTGAGGCGGCACACTAAAAGTGCAACGAGCAATATTAACTATGCTGCAAAATCCTGAATGCGAGCTGTCGGACAGCTGTAATATATCCTACAGGGCGGCCCTAGAGATCCTGACTCTTCTGTAACAGAGGCTTCTCACAGCTTCAGTGTCCTTGTGTAGTCGCAGTTGTATAGGGACTCCTCTCTGCCTTCATGTTCAGCTCCGAGGACACAACCTACAGGGCCGGTGCCTACTGGGAGAGAATCCGGTATCGGTACTGCGGATACTAGAACTCCAAGCATTACATGAAGGTGTAGGCGAGCAAGTTAGCTGTAAATTAATTGGTCTGTAGGATGTTCTGCATTTACAGGACTGTGTTCATAGTTTTGCAACATTAAAAGATGAGTGAATGTTCCGGTTACAGCAGTCTTTGGAGGGTGAGATCTAAACTTGGAGGTGCACAATCCAGCAGCTTGTGGCCATAGTAGTCTGATAGACCTGCTAGGCACCTTCACTGGTTGTGAGGAGGCGCTGTCAGCACTAAGCAGTGTCCGGCCCTACGCAGTGTTGGTCGACCACCTATTTTAGAGATTGGGGTCCCGAAGCCGCTTTCTGCTGGCGCTGCTAATTCCCTCTGTCTTATGTAATTTTATAGCTTCACACTCCTAATACTCGTGAATCTTTCTTGTCTAGCCCCCAAACCAGCAGCGGCGGTCCCTGTGGCTCCAGTAGTGCCTCCTGCCAGCACTAAGGCTCCAGGTATTACGGCTTGTCTGACCGGAATTATTTGCTAACAGTTTGCGGTGTTGACTAACATTTACTCCCAGTATAGTGTAATAAGGCCGGAGATGGCTGACGGGAACACGTCCCTTTGTACTGGGAGGAGTGCATGTCCAACTGCTCCAAGCAGGAATGTTGGGGGGTGTAATGTGACCGGTCTGCTTTATATAACTTGGAAGTTGCTTACAATGTATATAGCACAAAAATAAAGTTTGAGGCTCAGAGATGAGTCACTGGAAGGTGTCCGGGCTCTGGGATTCGATCGGCCTTTGTATCACTGAGTGAGGGTATTTATTTTTGCTTTAGGTCAAAAAAACAAAACTGCCTCCAAAGGTCCCGCAGCGCCTGTTGTGAACGCCAAAACCCCAGGTATTGTGTGCTGTGAGAATATGGCGCGCCCGGCTCGGTCTATGAGACTCTGCAGCTACTTGCCTTGACACTCGCCCCATGACTTGTGCATGAAATTTGTGTAAGTCGCTGTAATCCCATGGGCACTGACTGGCATGCAAAAGTTCATCACCGCTTCACGCCTTGTATAGCACCGCCCTTACAGTGTCGCTTGCCCACCGCTCTTCACTCCAGGTATACGAGCAAGATATTAGTGAAGACTTAGAGGAGTTGTGCCCGACAGGGTAGAGATCAAACTTTGGTTAGTTGGGGTTTGACGGCTGGGTAGGGGCCCAAATGAATGGAACAGCGCCATCGCTCCATGTCGGTGCAAGCTGGGGATAACTTTATATCTTGGCACAGACAAACCCCCCCATAGTTGGCCACAAAAGTTTTGATTATTCATTTCCTCATACCTGTTCCTTTATAGGATAAGACTACGCGCACATGTACCATATTTTCCGCTGCAAAGTACACACTAAAGAGACTAGGCATCAAAATGGGTTGTTCGACTAGTGTAAGCGATTTAAAGATTTGTCACTTGGCATACATTTGGCCATGTGGGACATAGATTGTATATAAAAATATCTATTTTCTATAAGAGAACACATCCCTCTGTCATGGCTCCGTTCTCTGTACTGTATAGTGTGTATGTTTCATTTTTTTTCTCGCACTTTTGTGTTTTTTATCCCAAAGACGTATCGGGTCTGTTGAATTTATGTAGGTAGTTTGCTTATTTTAACCTGTAGTTGATAATGCTTATAGTTTTTTGTTTAATTTCTTAGATTGAGGCATGAGTAGATGACTGATCTACCCGTCCCTCTCCTCAATGTTTGTCCTCACAGTATGGATACGTAGATTTCTAGGATGTAATGTACAAGGATTTATTTGTATATTTTGGTGTAGTAAAGCTCACAATGGATAAGCCAAATGTAACTTTGCACAGGCACAAATGCATTTATTTAGTTTTTTTTTTTTACTTAAATGCTATGTAAACCTTTGCATGAAGAATCAACACACATCTTACTATGTCACATCTTACATTGAGTTTTCCTTTTCATGTACTCATGATTGTCTCATGCTTGCTTTGCAGGCTCTCCTACTTTCACGTTTCTGGCTTGGGGGCATTCCCAACTGGTCTCTTTCATGAACATGCTCAAGCTCAGCTCTCCCCTCTTCCTTGAGAAGCTGTGTAGCATAACCACGCCCACTCAATACTACACAACTGTCTTGTATTCTCTTTGAATACCTGCTGGTCATTCCCCTCACTGCTGATCAGAGTTTTCTCTGTCCCCCTGATCTCATCCACCATTCCCTGACTCTTGTCATACTGTAATAGCTTGGTGGAAAGGCAGTAAATGCACATTCACAACCAGGGAGCAGATATAACTCTTCTAGCCTGCATTGCCTTGGAAAACCATACAAGCACAGTAACCAAGCAATCAGAAATTTTTATTGAAAACCAATTGCAAAAAGTCTTAATTTCCAGAAACGCATTGATTAAAAAAAATGCAAAGGTGTACATAGCCTTTAAATCACTGGCCTACATATGTAACTTCCATAAGGGGGTGTAAAGGAAGAGGAGTGTGTCTAGAATGCCATGAGTTGTATCAGATGCATTACGTTACATTAATAAAAATTAAAAAATATTAGGTGCATTTTGCAGAAATATTCTGTAGTTTTTTTTAAAAAAATTTAACAATTCTGTTTACGAAAATTGCTGCGAAATGGCAACATGTGCGACGTGTATAAACATGAGTCGGTAATACCACAGGTATTACAAGCAACTTTTGCAGTAGTGCGTTAATGTTGTATCTCTGTTGCGCCCATACCTCCCTATGTATAAACCACTAGTTGCATAGGAATAATCGGGTACCTTGGTAAAGGGTATTTAGGAGATTTGTACTAGTGATTGTGTTTTGCCATAACTGCGTGTTCACATGTATAATGTTTCCTTTCCCATTTTTCCCACTCCTGAATGTGAATCTCTTCACTCTCTAACTTCTGATTCATTGGTTTCACAAGCAGATGCTGTAGTTGATAGCGCTATCAGCCACCCTGATGTAGAAACGCTTGCTTCTAACACAAACCACTTGGTGCCTAGTGTGTTGTACGCTGCCGATGTAGTAGACGCTCCCATTGTTGGTGTTTCTGAAGGCACTTCGGTTCAGGTTTTGAGACCCCTTGGTTTGGTTCCTGCAAATGACCGGACACCAAAGGAAGCAGCGCTTGAAAGTTGTACATTCTTTCCGGTGTCTGATGTAGATGCAACACCTGAAAAAGTATCGCTGAGCACTTGTGAAATCCCTGCAGATGCGCCTCCTGAGAATAGAAATGTCACTTATGCACCAGTTTCTGCAGCGAAAGAATCCCCTACTCCAGCCTTAGAGCCATCTCTGTTACCAATCTCTGCGCTGTGCTTTCAGGCGGTAGCTGATAAAGAATCCTTAATATCAGGCAGACCTGTAGCTCTTCTGCAATTTCCAGAGGCCCCAGCTGCCCCTTCTAAGGCGGCAGAGATCCCCAGGCTGATAGAGACCCTAGCTGCTCACCCAGTGGACGAATCCCTCGCAGTGCTGCACAAAGCGGCCTTTGATAACATTGAAAATGTTCAAACATCACTTGAGGTGGCTCAAACAGATAAGGCTGCTCTTTCTAAGACTCCTCCATTGGAGTATGAGACTCCTATATTAATCGTACTGGAGGATGAGGCTCCGGCTGCCATCCAGGTTGAGGCTGCTAAACTGGAGGGCGAGGCATCGGCCACCGTGCTTGGGTGGGCTCCCGCATTGGACGAGACGTCGGCCGCTGTGCCTCACGAGGCACCCACACTGGAAGGCAAAGCCCGGGCCACCATGCCTCAGGAGGCCTCCGTGCTGCAGGATGAGGCCCTGGCCATTCCTGTGGTGCCCCCAGCCACTGTACCTGTGGAGTCCAACATTCTGGATGGCGAGGCCCCGGCTACTGTGCCTGTGGTGTCCCCTGCACTGGAAGGCGAGGCCTCGGCTACTGTGCCTGTGGTGGTGTCCCATGCACTGGAAGGCGAGGCCCCGGCTACTGTGCCTGTGGTGTCCCCTGCACTGGAAGGCGAGGCCTCGGCTACTGTGCCTGTGGTGGTGTCCCATGCACTGGGTGGCGAGGCCCCGGCTATTGTGCCTGTGGTGGTGTCCCCTGCACTGGAGGGAGAGGCCCCGGCTATTGTGCCTGTGGTGGTGTTCCCTGCACTGGAGGGAGAGGCCCCGGCTATTGTGCCTGTGGTGGTGTCCCCTGCACTGGAGGGCGAGGCCCCGGCTATTGTGCCTGTGGTGGTGTCCCCTGCACTGGAGGGCGAGGCCCCGGCTATTGTTCCTGTGGTGGTGTCCCCTGCACTGGAGGGCGAGGCCCCGGCTATTGTTCCTGTGGTGGTGTCCCCTGCACTGGAGGGCGAGGCCCCGGCTATTGTGCCTGTGGTGGTGTCCCCTGCACTGGATGGCGAGGCCCCGGCTATTGTGCCTGTGGTGGTGTCCCCTGCACTGGATGGCGAGGCCCCGGCTATTGTGCCTGTGGTGGTGTCCCCTGCACTGGATGGCGAGGCCCCGGCTATTGTGCCTGTGGTGGTGTCCCCTGCACTGGAGGGCGAGGCCCCGGCTATTGTGCCTGTGGTGGTGTCCCCTGCACTGGAGGGCGAGGCCCCGGCTATTGTGCCTGTGGTGGTGTCCCCTGCACTGGAGGGCGAGGCCCCAACTATTGTGCCTTTGGTGGTGTCTCCTGCACTGGATGGCGAGGCCCCGGCTATTGTGCCTGTGGTGCTGTCCCCTGCACTGGAGGGCGACGCTCTGGCCACCGTGCTTGTAGAGCCCCCCACGCTGGGGCGTGAAGCCCCGGCCGCCGTGCCTGTGGTGTCCCCCGCACTGGAGGGCGAGGCCCCGGCCGCCGTGCCTGTGGTGTCCCCCGCACTGGAGGGCGAGGCCCCGGCCGCCGTGCCTGTGGTGTCCCCCGCACTGGAGGGCGAGGCCCCGGCCGCCGTGCCTGTGGTGTCCCCCGCACTGGAGGGCGAGGCCCCGGCCGCCGTGCCTGTGGTGTCCCTGGCCCCCATCCCTGTAGAGCCCATCGCACTGGAGGGCGAGCCACAGACTGTGCCTAGTACTGAGAGACCAACCACTGAAATGCCCTTTGGTGAAACTTTGGATATGAAAAAGCCTCCCATTATTGCATTTTCTCAGAAATCTGATGAATCTTCTGAAGGAACGAAAACTTACATAAATTTGGCCACAACAGTAATCTTACCTGAGAGGGGTGAGGACTTGCGTGAATCACTTCCTACTTCCGCTTTAGAACAGCGCTCGGAGCTTGGAGCTGATGCCAAAGCAAACCTGTCTGCCCCTCTCCCGGACGACCCTGCATGTGAGCTCTCTCTTGCCGGTGCATCCCATGAGACCAAGCATGTCGACTCCCTGGTTTCACTGCCTGCTAATGTTGAGTCGCCTTTCCCCTCTCTGGAAGAATCTGCCCAGCCTGACTCGCTTATGATCATTTGTGCCACTTCCCTACTTGTGTCTGCTTCTGCTCCACCCGATAACAGCAATGACTTGACCCTTTCTACAGACCTTGCAGTTCCTAATCTCTGTTCTTCTCCCGTTCTTCCAGCTAATAAAGTTGAGAAAGTGTCTAAGGTTTCTGCTCCAGAACTAGATATTTCAAGTCCTGCAAAAGAGCTAACCTCTCCTCCTCCTCCTGCTTTGCCTCCCGTGGAATCTGTGCCTTCTATACCTCTTGCTTCTGTCTCACCACTACTTGTCCCCAAAATGCCTACCGCACCTACCCCTGTTGCTGCTGAAGAGGACGACTTGCCACCTCTGATCCCCCCAGAGGTTCCTGCTAAGGAAGCAGTGTTTCGTCCCGTCCCGGTGGACCTCGTTTCCCCTAAACCACCTCTATCTGCTCCTGTGAAGGAGCCCATTCTGAAGAACGACAAGGGTATCTCAGTGTTTTCTATCACTTTGCAGTGCATGGTGTGCGGGCTAGAATACAACTAACCTTAAGATGGGTATCCATAGATGGTGTGATGTGTGCGTTTAGAAATGAGGGGTTTTCTTTCCATTTAGTATGCCACATGCTTTGTGGTGATAGATCTGTAACTTACTGCTTGGTGCTCTCCATACGTTCTATTCTCTGAAGCCATACTGGAAGGAAAACAACTTCTTTTCTTAATTGTTTTGCTAACCTTATAGTTGCCTAACTCTATTAAAGGGCCACTCCGGTGGGGTTTTTTTTTTGGGTGTTTTTTTTTTTTGCATTCCTTGTTACTTGTCCCCCGGTGTAGATATAGGTTGGCTGTTAGTCCCAGGAACAATGGCTCCTGTGCTCACACTGACCATAAACTAATAATGAGGGTAGGTCACGTCCTGTCAAGGTGTTGGCACTTCTTTTCTAAAGGCCCCTTTTACACAGGACGATCTTCCCAGCAATATTCGTTTCTGTGGTTTTACACACAAACTATCATTGTTCGGTGAATGGAGGCAGAATGGGCTAGGGATCGCTTCCGCTCTTCACAGTTAACGGGACGTCGTTTATTGATCGGGGTTTGTTATAAAGGAGATCACAGCTCATCCTCCTGACTGTATAATTACGGTCTGTAGTTTTATTTAGGTTCATATAGAATACAGAAGGTAATGGAAATGAGTGTCCTCCCAGCAGGCAGAGTTGTTACGAGCTCTAGCTGGTCATGTGATGCTGTGGGAGGGTTAGCATCACAGTTAAGTATCAGTTAGGGGGCTGCATTGCACGAAAGGGATCGCAGTAAACACAAAATTTGTTTTCGCTGGAGTGGCCCTTTTAGAAGCGAGATGTATGTTGATTGTTGGGGAGTCTGTTTACCCAGTATTGCTCTAAGTATAAAGTTTGAAGATTGTTCTGATCACCCTAACTCTTAAGACCAACTGATTTCATCAGGACCAGCAAAGTATCTTGGGTATTTAAGGGTGTCCTGACTATCCTCTAATGGCAGTTGTCAGAAAGGTGAGGATTGGGCATGTTGAATTTCAACATGCCCGATCTTTTGTTCTTCGAGGATACTGCTGCTGGAGGAGTCTTGGTGGTTTATTCCCCTTAAGAACACCCAATCGGCCAAGTGTGTATTGGTGGTCTGTAGGCCAAATGATCGTTTATGTATAGCTTTATTATTTGCACTAATTGGTAGTTTGAAGCTGGCCATATTGTAACCGTTGTACTCGCTGCAGGGTTTCCCCTCCACTCTCGGCTGTGCAGGTAAGAGCTTCCATTAATGTGTAAGACCCAACAAGGGTTTGTGTCTCGGTGTATGTAACCAGGATGTGTGAGTGTTGCTAACAAAGCTGTAGAGATGTGTCCAGTATTGGCTTTATTATGACAGCATGTAGTTTGCACAGTTGGTTATAAATGTTGGGACTTTGGTCCATTTTCCCCCTTGACATGTAGGTTTGCGGCACAGAGACCCGGCTTCCATAGTCCATTCCGGTTACTGCCATAAAGCTAAATGTGTGTGTTTTGTTTGGCAGGGTCGGGGACAGACTCTGACAGTGATGATTCTCCTCCAGAGCTGGAACAGGACTGCTCACAAACCTCTACACAGCAGGCACAGGTACGGTGACCGTGCAGAAAACTTGGTAGCTACTTATGGCTTGAACCGCTCTACATGTACCAACACTGTGTATGTTTCATTAACAGTTGGCTGCAGCAGCAGAAATAGACGAGGAGCCCGTTAGCAAAGCGAAACAAAGCAGGAGTGAAAAGAAAGCAAGAAAGGTATTGTGTCCTTTATTATCAGAACTTAGATTATTAAATGCACCCTTAGAGGGGATTCTCATCTGTGGTGGGATTTTGCTTTCCTGCTGTGTTTGGGAAGTGGGAAATGGGAATCCCCTCGCACGAACGGCTCCATCTCTGGACGAAACCAAACAACGCCAGACGAACTCCATTGACTGTAATGGCATCCGCCTGGCTTTTGGATGTAGGACAAAGCGCAGCATGCAGCGCTATTTCTTCCGTTGTTTTCGGACGGAACCTCCGGCCAGATGTCCCAATGCAGATGTGAAATCGGCCTTACTTGTTTAGGCCAGTTTCACATGAGTATAATATGGGCACATTTGTGCGCCAGGATTACATCTTAAAATCTAAGCTGACCGCGGGTCTAATGGTCCAAACAAGTTTATGTGCCCGTAATTACACTTGTGTGAAACTGGCTTTAAGTAGAGTTCCATCTTGGCCTCCACATATTTGCTGTTAAACTGACGACAGAGCGCCCATGTTTAGTACACCCAAGGTTGTGTAAAACAGAAAGTACTATTGAACCTGAAACTAACTTTTATTAGACCCCATGAGAAGATGAGACTTGTGCAGATGTCAGCGGCAAGGCAGAGGTCGGCATCCAGGTTGGGGGGAGGGTGGAATTATGGCGCAGAAACTAGAGGCTCAGGCGCCCGTTCCCGTGACTGGAAACCAGGTTATTAGCATACAAGGCGCCAAATAATAGTACGTCTTCATGTACCAGAGCATTCTCCTGTTTTACACAAGCCTATGCCCAGGGTGTAGTAGACGTGAGTGTGAGCGCGCCTGATGACGGAAACTTATCATCCACAACGGGAACCTGAGAATGGAGACACCCCACCCCCCCCCCCCCCCCCCCCCACCACCACCTCCCCTTCATATTTCTTAATGCAGAGTTGCTTTTCGCTAGTGCTATAATGTCGCAGTGAATGGACTGCTGGCCACGCCTGTACCGCTGCAGCTCAATTAAATGGGGCTGACGGAAATACCCACGTACAAAGCACTTCGCTATCTGTCATCCTCCTGAAATGAAAGGAGCCACGTGTGCGCTGCCAGCCGTTCATTCCCTGCAACGTTTTAGGCATATGGAGAAGCAACCCTGTGTTGGTCCCACGTTCTTGGGATCGGTGAGCATTCCAGCAGTAAGACCTGCACCAGTCTATCAGTTTTCACCCATCTAGCTTTTTCTCTCCAGAATACCCCTTAAATTGTTTAAAAGCTCAGTGTTTTGTTTTGGGTATTTTTCAACCAGGCAATGTCAAAGTTGGGGCTTCGCCAGGTCACTGGGGTTACAAGAGTCACTATCCGAAAATCAAAGAACATTTTGTTCGTCATAACAAAGCCAGACGTATACAAGAGCCCGGCATCTGACACCTACATCGTCTTTGGAGAAGCCAAGGTGCGTTTTATCAGACATCTAGGCTCAGGTTTTTCTTATGATTTTTGTGGCACCTGTTGGTTTTTGGGTAACGTTCCTGTTGTGATTTTTGGGCACTGCAGATTGAAGATCTCTCACAACAAGCCCAGCTCGCTGCTGCCGAAAAATTCAAGGTACAAGGAGAACCTGTCTCAAACATACAGGAAAATACACAGACTCCCACAGTACAAGAGGAGAGCGAAGAGGAAGAGGTAAGATCATCCGTGTCTTGCCTAAATTAGGTTTAATTTATAAAGGTCGGTAATCGAACATCCTGCATTTAGAAAATTTAAGTGTTTTTTTTCAGTACATTTGCTACATTAAATAGTACCATTGAAAAGTACAACTCATCCGGCAAAAACAGGCTCTTGCACAGCTACATAGACAGAAAAATAAGTTATAACTTTTTGAAAGTGGGGAGGAGAAACTGGGAAAAAAAGGCGGATTGGCCGTGTCATTAAGGGGGGGTTAGAAGAGAAACTAGGATGCTAACTCTTCTGTTCATCTCCTCAGGTTGATGAGACTGGAGTAGAAGTGAAGGACATTGAACTTGTAATGTCACAAGCTAACGTGTCCCGGGCGAAGGCTGTACGCGCTCTCAAGAACAACAGCAACGACATTGTAAATGCCATCATGGTAAGTCTTTACCTTGTACACAGATGTTTTCAATAGGTATTCGGTTTTCTTAAGCCATTAATTCATAGTAATTGTGGATCCTACTTGAACAGAAGTCACATCTAATCCACTGGCATGTCTTATGGGCAAAGTTTGCTCAAAGCAGTTAATATTTTACTGTAATATCATGCCAGATCTGTCGAATGGACTTCATTGGCTTATAATGGGGGTCATCGTATTCTGCTGACGTGTGCTCTAGTTCCGCCTGAGAAACTTAGGCGCAACTCACATCGGCCAGCACATGGACACTTGTTTATGTGCGATCCAATTTACACAGACGGCGCACACTGACATGCATTATGATGTCCTATTTCTTGTTTGATACAAAAAGGAATAGGATATGCAATGAGTTCCGCATGTGAAAAAATAAATTTGCATAGCTCCATAGACTATAATGGGGCCTGAGTGCTGCCCGTGAATTACCACAGATGGCACAAGGTCCCAAATACGTTAGTGTGTCGAGGGGCCTTAAACCGTTGTATCTGCGACATACATAGCGTAACATAGTTATTTAAAACAGTTGCCATGTACCACTTCCGTGCATAAGAGATCTGTGACAACACACAGGTTCCCCTCCTTGGGAGGATCTTATTGCTGGAGAAGGTGTGCTTTAGTTATGGGCTGATAACAGCGATTCAGTCTTGTTTAATTCAGGTGTACTATTGAAGTTGTGGTGATAATGTCAAACTTGTACAAACGTGATGGAGTAATACGTCAGGAAGTCTTGTGTGAATCTGCCCACGTCTTTCTGGGTTAGAGCTTAGACTGATATTACATTTTATAGAATGTCTGTTCCCCATAATAGACGTGCTGTAGAACAGCTGGCAAAGCTTTAATGTCTTCATCTATCTGAATTGATGTTCTTTTTCTCTCCCCCTGTGTAGGAGTTGACGATGTGAGTGTCCCTCGGACTGAACTCATTTGGTCGGTGCAGCTGAAATTGAGATTTATACTATTTCTATTGATTTAATAAAGTTGTGGCTTATTGTTGGTGACTTACTACTGGACATGGGGTGTTTTTTTTTGTTTGTTTGTTTTATATTAAATTGCTCATATACAAAACTTTTGCTATTCGACAATTTGAGAGTAACATGAAAGCATTTTTAGAAGCCTCAATTGTTCGTAGAAAACGGTACGTATTGAAAAATTCCCATCCCAGAGTTCTAATTGGTACTGTTGAGCTTTATAATGGGTGTCGCAATATCATGTGGACAAATACTTTATAAGGTAAGTCTTGTGATTATACACCCCATATAGGACTCTGGTTTCAAAGTGTTCAGATCTGCTTACATCTTGATAGACGGCATTAGTGCATGTGTAGTTCTGCCTGTAGCCACTTTATTCCTTAAGTCCATTGAAGTAGAAATTCACACTAAGGGCTCCTGCAGACAAGCGTAGGCGTATTTACAATAGCATGACTTGATTGCACTGTGAAGAGCGCACTACCACGTGCGTGTATATGCACTTTCTACTATACTTTTCTATGCTGCCAGGCCCATTTACATCAATGTGGGACAAACCCAGGCCCGATTAAATCGGCTAGGCAGCCTAATTAGTCCACAGTGTTACTATCGATTTAACACCACAGTTCAGTACGCAAAAACACTTACAAAATCGCCCGTCTGCAGGAGCCCTAAGGCTGCCTTCACGCGTGGTGGAAATGCTGCAGAATACCCGCTGCCGGAGTCACTACAGAAAGTCAGCAGCATTTACAATACAGCCCATGTGGAGGCAAATAAAAAAAATGTCCCTCACACTCTGCGTAAAACTTTCACAATAAATCTGCACTTTTTTTTAGAAAAACAGCAGATTCTAAATCCACAGCGGGTCCAGAAAAATCCTCTGGATTTGTTCTGTGGTTTTCCTACGTATCTGCTGCTGGACACGTCAAAAGATTATATTTTAATTCATCGATTAGGGTATGTTCCCACATTGTGGATTTTTCACAGATCCACTGTAGGTTTTGGTGTAGCTTTGCACCAGAATCCACGTTACATGCGGCTTTTAATGCCCATTTCGCACCCTCATTTGAAAAGATGAAATCTGCCCTAAAAATCTGCAGCATAAATGTAATCTACTATGGTTTAAAATCTGCACCACATATCCATTTCATGTTTGTGGGGTTTTTTCCCTGCTCCTTGTGGATGAGATTAAAATTTCATGCACACGGAGCAGTGCTTAAAGGGGGGGGTGTCTGGGATATAGGGGGAAAAAAATTAAATGGTTTAAAATTAGCTAAAATTGAATTCTGCCCTGCCCTGGAACCCAGAAGAAGCGGTGGTCGGCCACGTGCCGTTCATTGTGCACATGACCACTCAGGCACTCGCAGGCCATGAAAGAATCACTGCTGAAGCCTATGAATGCATGATCAATCACATGCACAATAAACGGCACGGCACAGAAGGGATCTGTCCTCTAAAAAGACAAATTAAAAGGTACAAAAAAAATCGATAGTTTGACATACTACTGTATTTACCCAAAAATAAGACAGTGTCTTATATTAATTGTTCAAAAGTTTAACTTTTTTACATGTATAGCTGCCTGGACACTATTTAAATTTACTTTTTTAATTAACTGTTAGCAGGGCTTAATTTTGGAGTAGGGCTTATATTTCAAGCATCCTCAAAAAGCCTGAAAAATCATTTTGCATCCTCAAAAATTCTGGAAAATCATCATGTCTTATTTTCAGGGAAACAGGGTAGCCACCTGCAGATTCTACCTTCACACCCAATCCTAAACCATGTATGGTCTAATAAGTCTCCTGTGGGACAAAATCATGTCACAGTATTCCACTTTATTTTGTATAAGTGCAGTAAGACTTCTTAAACCTGGGACATCATTCACTCTAGTGTACAATTCGAATGCTGAGGTGAATCGTTGTTTTCACCCTCTTGAGGTTATGGCCCATTTATACGTAACGATTATTGCTAAAAACTCGTTCAACAAATGAATTTGAGCCAAAATTGTGCGGTGAAAATGTAAAAGAATCGCTTGGTACTCGTATTCGTTAACTTGTCATTGCTGACTCAGTCAGCATGAAAACGGTCACTGGAATTTCGGGCCTCTCCTTCCGTGTGAAGCCAGCGGTGAAGTCTGCCTGTCTAAACACTCTGCATGAGCACTAAACTTGGCGGTGACGTCAGCGCTTGTGCAGTCGTTTTAGGCGACTGTCATCCATCGCGCCTTTTACACGGGACATCTAACGGCGAAGTCAGAGTATTGAGTAGACTGGTGTCATGTCTACCAGTTTGGTAATAGGCAAACGGGATCCAAGTGGATATCTAGGCTCAGATTATATAGGGTTTTAGCTTGCAACCAGAAAAGGTAGATACATGAGGGATCCCATACAATAGGCTGACATTCCTTAGTAGTGAAACCGCAAGGTTACAACTAGTTTGGCGCTGATTAAAGTGAAATGCAAAGTCTGAAAGGTCCTCTTCACCAAGAACCTTAACAAGAAATGTTGAGTTTAGCTGGTCTGATCCCCAGGCCATGGTCTTCCATGTAGTTAGCAGCAGCAGGGTTCAGAAGTGATTGCAAGTTGAGAGTAATCGGACTAAGCTGTGGGGCCAGGGGTTGAAAAAACACAGAAGAGCCTTAATCCAAAAGGCAAGGCAACAAGCAAAGTTCAGAGAAGAGCAGAGTAATAGGTGGTCTACATAGTTACTGAAGCTGCCTCTACACTGTTCATATATAGTAACTGATGCTCTGGTAATGAGTAAGAGACCATTTAATTATTATGTGATCTGCTGTTCTTATGTTTTCAGACAATTCTAAAAGCTTTCACACATTAAGTTGTAAGTTTTCAACCACAAGTGTCATATGGCAGTGACATAAGATGTAAGGCTTTTGTGCAACACCATAATACTATTTCCCCGAAAATAAGACAGTCTCTTATATTAATTTTTGTTCAAAAAGGTTTAACTTTTTTACATGTATAGCTGCCTGGACACTATTAAAATTGACTTTTTTAATTAACTGTTAGCAGGGCTTAATTTTGGAGTAGGGCTTATATTTCAAGCAGCCTCAAAAAGCCTGAAAAATCATTTTGCATCCTCATTCTGGAAAATCATGCTGTCTTATTTTCAGGGTATGTCTTATTTTCAGGGAAACGGGGTAGATGGGTGAAAGTTAGGATTTTACTATTCAGCATAAGAAATAAAAAAGGAGGGAGCATTTAGTGAATGATCCCTTTAATTTCACCTTTGCAGTGTTACAGATTATAGAGAGCCTTTCATAACACAATCCCATAGTGGACATAATGTCAGTCTACACTGTGTAGGATTTAATATATACACAATCACTAGGATTAATGCATTAATACAGGAATAAGTATAAAAATATAGTCCACTATGTGAAATAGACATGTCATAATGCAAATGTTTATATATAATCATCCAAATCACTAAAATGCAGTAATTAATAAATCTCAAATACAAATTGGCTACCTGCTGTGTATAATTCGGAAGTCATCACTAACAATATCAATTCATTTTATACCCTCTTCAGCCTTCACAACAAACAGATGCCAGTCAGTAGAATAAATCTTAGGGCTTAGTCACACGTCCATATATCGGCCGTCTTTTCACGCCTGGTCCATATACGGTGTCTCTTTCTGCAGGGGGAGGGGGCGGGCCGGCTGGGAGCAGTGCACTGAGCTCCTGCCCCCTCTCCGACCCCCTGCCACTGTTTGCAATGGGAGGGGGACAGGGTGGAACTTGGCTCCCCCCTCTCCCCATTCCAAACAGTGGAGAGGCGGTGGGAGCTCAGTGCACTGCTCCCAGCCCGCATCCTCCCCCTGCAGAAAGGAACACCGTATATCGGCCAGGCATGAAAACCCGGACGGTATATGGATGTGTGAATAAGCCCTAACTGTGTATGTACACATATGCAGGCTGTATGTAAACAGGTGCCACTATAGGATGGGGTAATCTTGCCCTACCTACCAAAACATAACGTGTTGCAACTGGCACAGACCTCACATGCAATACATTATGTAAGGTGATGTATAGAATGAAAACCAGGGAGAAAAAAAACCATAAGCTAGATGGCATTAAACACCAAAACATTTGAGATAATTCTGCTATCAGCAAATCTTGAAAGAGACCGTCCAGCTGGCCGTTCGCTACCTGAAGTTCTGTCGCAGTTGGGTTATATAACAGGACAAAGATCTGATGCATACAAGCAGCCCGCCTCTGAATGGCTCAAAAGAAACAAAATTAAGGTTTTGGGGTGGCAGTGAAAGTCCTGACTTGAATCCCATTGTGATACTGTGGCATGACTAAACGGGCAGTTCATACTTGAAACCCCTCAGAAGTAGTGGAGTCAAAACCATTCTGCAAACAGTGGGCCAGAATTCCTCAAAAACCACATAAAAGGCTCATGGCAGGTTCTCTCAAGCGTTTGAATTTTTCACATGGGTGAAGGAAATAGGGAAATTGCAAGTCGTTTTCGCTCCATACATCGCGGCTGCTGCCCAAAACAGCTCTGAGAAGCCCTGCAGCTCAACGGAGCTGTTGAGCCTTTTAATGCCAACATTCAAATCTGATGTTCGGGGGTTCCATGCGGCACCCCCGCGATGAGATCGGGTTGCCGTACAGAATGCGTATCAAGCCGTGCCTATGGCATGGCTTGATAGACTGCCTGTCAGATCACAGTATAATGTAATGCTATGGTATTACATCACACTGCAGGAGCGATCAAAGCATCACATGTGCTTGTTCCCTCTGGGGGCTCAAAAAAGTCGTATGTATTCAAAAATGCCACCAACTGAAACTACAGGATGTACCGCACAAAATGATCTCACACCCAACTATGTTGTGGGAAAAATAAAAAGTTATTACGGTCAGAAGATGGCAACAGAAAATAATGTTAAAAAATTAAATATCTTAAAAAAACATAAAAGTACAGCAAAAAAAAACTGGTATTGTAGTAATCGTACTGACTCATAGAAAAAAGGTATGTCATTTTTGTTGCAGTGTTTAAGCCGTAGAAGCAAGACGCACTCAAAGATGGCAGGATTTAGGTTTTTTTCCCATTTTACTCCATTTAGAATTCTTTAAAAGTTTTTCAGTACATTATATGGCACATTAAATAGTATCATTAAAAAATACAACTCTTCTCACAAAAAACAAGCCCTCATACAGCAGTGGCGATGGATAAATAAGAGTTATGATTTTTTAAAAGTGGGGAGGAAAAACTGAAAATGGGGGGTTAATGTGTCCTTAAGGGGTTAATGTGGAAACTGACCCATTGAAGGGAGAGTCTAGTACCCTATTGGGCCGCCTCTAGCTTGGATGCAAGATGTAATATGGGTGGGTTCATGGTATCATGCGGCATATCAGTCTACATTTCCTATTACTGGGCAAACTCGTAGACTGTCGAAGGTGGCATCTCAGATGGTTCCATACATGTTCTCTTGGTGATAAAGCTGGTGACCGGGCAGCCATGGAAGTGTGACAATGTTGTGTATGTATTCCTGTGACCCCCTTGTGTGTGCGGCCGAGCATTATCCTGCTGCCTCTTGGAAGCCGCCATGAGAGGAACACGTGGCTGCAGGATGTCCTGAACATATCGCTGAGCTGCCAGTAGGGGTGCCCGACTGTTATATGCAATGGCCCCCCCAGACAATCACAGCAGGGGCAGTGTGCCACTCCACAAAAAAGGCAGGATTGAGGCGCTCAACCCTATGTTTTCAGACATGAGCACGGCTATCATCCGTGCCCAGACTAAACTTGGATTTGTCACGGCAGACAACCCGGTTCCACTCCATAGTAGTCCAGTTTCGTCGTTCACCACTGCAGAGACAATGGTAAGTGGATGTTAAAGGCAGTACACGTAATCGGCACTGTGAGACCTTCAGCCAAGCACCTGGAAATGGTTCCAACAGACACGGGCCTGTAATGATGGCGCTACCTTTCTCTGGATGACAGACAAACAGTGGGGGCTGCTCGTTCTTGTCAGACGATCCTCTACTGGTGGTCTGTCGAGGGCGCCCTGAGCCTTGTGAGTGTGCCCTCACACACGCTTCCACTGGTCCCAACACCTCTTAGCAGTCTGGTCAGAATGGCCCAGGTGGTGGGAAATTCGTTCACACGACCATCTGGCTTCTCGCATTCCAAAAAATGAACCCCTCTCAAACTGTTAACTGGTCAAAATATCTTTGATTGAATCGTAGAGGCCTGTCTGCCAGTCAACAAGCTCGACACAAGCGGAAAAAGAGGTCCCCTAAACACAAGTAGCCTCTGAGAGCTTTTTTATAGGCCATGAGTGGCCATTTACCTATCTGCCGGATTTTGAAGCAATACAACTCCTAGGTGCTTTATTTATTTCTGACAATGTGTGTGTGTGTATGTATGTGTATATATATAATGCAAAAGGGAGATGGAGCAATGCCTCTACAGCGCCACCTATTAGAAATCAGCATTCCTGCAAGGCAACATCAGACAAGCTTTGTAACAATGCCTGGGAATATAAGCCAAAGCCTGAGGCATTTAAATTATTAAATTAAAATTAAATTAAATTCTTAAATTATCCTATGACCCGCTCTCTATTGAAGTTTCTTGGGCTTAATCCAAGATAGCTGCAACCAAGCTGGCTGACAGGCACCAGCATAGTGCCAAAAAGTTTTGGCATCTAAGTGTTCTACCAAGTTTCCTACTTGTATCTCTTTCCGTACAGAAGATATTCTGGTTGGCCCTGACTTTTGAATCCTCCAGTATAATAAATTCCTTTTTAAAACGTCATCTTGGATTCTCTTCAAATGGTCCAAATCGAACTGAGCTATTTTGATTGTGCAGTCTTTTCTAATCTAACATCTTTCCCTATTACCTTTGGTCATTAAAGGGCCATGCACCATAATATCTACACCTATGGCAATCGCCCTCCCTGTTGAAGAGATAGTTGTGTGCTATAATCTAATCTGTACTGACTGAAAAGTAAGTCCTAAATTTGGTGCCAGTTTTTTTTTTAAACTAGAAATTCAATACTTGTTACATTCGCCGAAAGGGTATATTTACATGCAGAAGATTTCGTGCAATAACTTCTGTGACTTATGTGTTTGAATGGGGCTCACAGAAATCCACCTGTTTGCTACCGAAATAACGTCATTCAGATGAATGGAACAGAATTTTATTTGCAGTCGTTTCTCTAATGAGCAGGCCATCATTGTATCAGTGAATGGGAAGCTTTAGTAAAGGAAGTTGTAAATGGGGCTCTCAGGCAGAACTTCCAGTAGACTTACCACATGAAAGAACATGGGGCATAGCTGGTACCTCTGCTCCAGAAAACATCAGGTCACAGTGTTGTCCCAGCAGCCTATGGATTAGCACATTCTCTCATACAGGCCATACCATCTCTTGCTAAAATAGAACTTTATTAACATGTAACTTTAACGGTAACCCAGCCGTGTAGGAGTCGTCATTATACACTGGTCCCAAGCCCGGATAAATGGGGATGGTTGTGAAAGACCTGGCATTCTATCCTGTAAAAACTTTGCCTTGGAAACCCTATGAAAGAGCTCTCAAATGAGTCAGATATGGTATCCGATGGCAGCCCCCCCCCCCCCCATTCAGAAGATTTGACACCTCTAAAATCCCCCAATCATACACTATTGAGGTAGCAAGACGATTCTAACTGCTTTACACATCAGTAAAGCATCCAGAGGAAGTATGGCACGCTATACAGTCCACAGTTATGGAAACAGCCAGTAAGTATCTTGCCTATAAGAAGCAGGCAAAACAACGCTATTGGTTGTCCGAGCAAACCCTCAGAATAGTTGATAAAAGAGCAGCAAAGGCAGCCATCAACAACGACGAAGTTCTACAACTAAATGCCGATTTTCAGCGAGCGGCAAGGAAATATAAGGAAATAGACTAGAATGCGTGTCGCAAACAACTCGAAGCAGAAGCCATGAAAGGCCAGAGGCGAGGCCTATTCTCGCAGGTCAAGGTTTTCTTGGCATGCAACAGCACAATCAAAGGCAAAAATAAGAAGGAACTGAATGACCAACAGAGTATCAAGGATAGCTGGAGGGAACACTCAGAGGAACTATATGCCTGCAACCAGAGGCGTAACTTGAAGCTTCTGGGCCCCGGTGCAAAATCTGCAACGGGGCCCCCAACTATAATGCTTTTTTCATAGTACTGGGCTCCCAATATGGAGAAGAGAGGTCTTATGGGCCCCCTAAGGCTCCTGGGCCCGGGTGCAACCGCATCCCCTGCACCCTCTATAGTTACGCCCTTGCCTGCAACCACATTCCTGAACCATTACCTGAGGTGGAGCCTGTGAGCTTGGCACCCTCCATTATGGAGTCAGAAGTGGTTATGGCAATGAAACAACTAGCCAAAAATATAGTACCAGGCATAGATAACATACCGGCAGAGCTATTGCTGCCAGTACCAGTGAAAACCATCACAGCACTGTGCCAGGAAGTATGGGCATCCACACAATGGCTTCATCCCTCTACCAAAGAAAGGCGGCTCCCATAAGTGCTCCAACTACCGAACAATAGATTCCGCATGCAAGCAAGATCCTTCTCAAATTTATTCAGGAAAAACTGTGATCTGAGTAGTTGAAGAGATACTCCCTGATGTGCAGGCAGGATTCCAGCAAGGACGTGGCCCCCGCGACCATGTTGCAAACCTGCAATGGACCAAGAATACCAAAAGAATGTCTACATGTGCTTCATTGACTACATCAAGACCTTTGATTGCATCAACCATGACAAACTATGGCATGCCCTACAAGAGCTGGGCATAGCGGCACAACTAGTCAAGCTGATAAAGTCACTGAGAACACAGTATGGGGATGCAGATTAGTTTGGGATCGGCAAAGGCGTCCGACAGGGCTAGATCCTCTCACCCTTCTTGTTTAACCCATATGCGGAAGTGATCATACGTAAAATGGACCTAGACAAATTGGAAATCATGGTGAAAATAGATGGAAGAAGCATCAACAATTTCCGTTATGCGGATGACACAATTCTGCTTGTAAAACAGAAGCAGGTCTGAAGCAGCTGATATGGAAGATTAAAACTGAAAGGGAAAAAATGTGTCTCTACCTGAATTTAAAGAAGACTAAAATCATGACAACTTTAAAAAATGGCCAAATTCAAATCTAAATCATCAATGAGGTCATTGAATGCATACAAGACTTCAATTTCCTTGGCTCAAAAATTTACCAGGCTGGAGAATCTATGCCAGAGATAAAACATAGGATAGCATTGGGGCGAAGCGCAATGCTGAACATGGACAAAATCTGGAAAAGTAGGGCTATCGGTATAGCAACTAAATGCAGGATAGTGCAAACCACCGTTTTCCCCATAGCCATGTATGGATGTGAAAGCTGGACTGAGAAAAAAGCTGATAGAGGGAGGATTGATGCGTTTGAGCTGAGGTGCTGGTGAAAGCTGTTGCATATACCTTGGACAGCAAGAGTAACAAACAGGGAAGTCCTGAATCATATAAAACCCGATATATCACTGGAGGGCAAGATGACCAGACTCAGGCTCACAGATTTTGGCCATGTAATGCGAGCAGAGTCTATAATGCTTGGACAGATCAGTGGCAAAAAAGACCTCACCGCCAGAGGACACGATGGCTGATACTGTCAGAGCGGATACTGGCATGGATATCACACAAATGAAAGAAGCAGTACAAAACCGAAAAACATGGAGGGAGGGAGCCTTTAGGGTCACCGAGGGTCGTGAACAACAACCTCAATGGTGTCGACTAACAGTTCGCTTTATCCCTAGTTCTTCTTTAACCCTATGTTGACTTTTGTGGGCGAGTAATAGGGGCTTTATCAACAATACAAATTTATTTTCCTCTTACAGCGTATCATGCGTAGCACACGTCTCCCAGTAAAGAGCACTAATGGAAGCCCTCAGATATGGCTCCTTTAGTTCTCAGCTTCAGTTTCTAGCATTGGTTCAACAGACTCTCAGATTTGCGGTTTATTTTACTTCCAGGCCACGTGTTTTTAGACTGCAAAGCTGCTGCTTCAAGACACTACAAAACCTGCTGCGTCACTCTTACTTCCCCAATCTGCAGACTTTTATAAACTTTTGGGGCGCCCTGTTTAAAGCGGTACTACCACTTATTCTGTCCTGCACCTTTCGTGCCACTCCACTCAAGCACCTGAAATACAATACAATTTAAAGAAATCGTTGCATCATAAAACACAGAAACATGTTCTTATCTATTACAAAGGCCATGAATAGGATTGCCCAAGAGAGAAAAGAGGTGAAGCGACCCTGAGTGGAGATGAAATCTTATCGATATAGTTCAGTGAGAAAAAAAATGTTTATATGATACAATGCTGAGGTGACGCAATCCCAAATACACCTCCGCTATACGCGGCGTGATAGTATAACCCAGAAGATTAACAAGAATAATGTGTCAATGGTGCAGCCCTTTAAAGGAAGAATTCTGCAGACCAGGAAGTTAAACCTGATTTCTCTTTATTAAACAATCTATTCACTGATAGCGGCAAGCACTATATATATATATATATATATATATATATATATGAGTCCACAGACTCTGCTGCTATTGGCTGCTATTCAACACTAAGACACCGAGCTAGGCGTTTCTATAGATGTAGGGACACTACTTTTTCTCCACAAGCAAGCAACTAGCCTCAGAAGAGTACAGGCAAGCATATCTTAGGCTAGTTAGGTAGGGCTCACCTCTGGTCCTGGTTCATGGTGAAGTCGCCACAGCATCATGAACCTAGAAAAACAGTCACTTGCAGCAGTGCATTACTGCCTAAAATCATATTCATTTAAGTGTCCTGTAGTGGACTGTATGGTCTTGGTTCATGGTGAAGTCAACATAGATTCATGAGCCTGTAGAGGCAGTCACTAACAGCAGTGCATTAGTCTGGAATGCCCCAACCTGGCTGCCACTCACTACAACACCGCTTTCAAACATGCCCTGGATGAAGCGGCGCCCCCCAGGACCCGAGCCATCCGATGTAGAACGCGGCAACTCTGGCTCACGCCTCAAACACGCTTCATACGGCGGTGCTCAACAATTGCTGAACGGCTGTGGAGGAAGTCGCAAATATCCGCAAACTTTCTCCACTACAAATTCATGCTCAGAACCTACAACCTCGCCCTCCACCACGCCAAACAAGTCTACTTAACCTCTCTAGTCTCCTCACTATCGCACAACCCTAAACACCTCTTTGATACTTTTCACTCCCTCCTCAGCCCAAAACCGCAGCCCCCGGTGACGGATCTCAGTGCTGAAGAGCTGGCTGCTTACTACAAAAACAAAAATTGATGACATCCGTCAGGAAATAACTTCCCAATCCCAGACTATCCCTGACCCTAGTCTTGTCAGCACTGCATCTAGCTCCTGCTCACTGTCTGTACTCAGGCCAGCGACAGAGGAAGAAGTCTCCAAATTGCTCTTCTCTGCTCACCTGCGTTAGCGATCCTCTCCCCTCACACCTCCTCCGTTCCTTCTCCCCAGTGGTCATCTCCCATCTCACCACTATATTCAACCTCTCTCTGACATCTGGCATCTTTCCCTCTTCTTTCAAACATGCCATCATATCCCCACTGCTAAAGAAGCCGACTCTGGACGCGACTGATGCTGCCAACTACCGGCCCATCTCAAACCTCCCCTTCATCTCCAAACTACTAGAACACCTGGTTTACTCCCGCCTTGTAAGCTACCTATCAGAGCACTCTCTCCTAGACCCCCTACAGTCTGGCTTCCGACCTCAACACTCGACAGAAACTGCCCTTACAAGGGTATCCAATTACCTACTGACAGCCAAATCGAGGGGCGATTACTCCCTACTGATCCTCCTCGACCTCTCTGCAGCATTTGACCACAAACTCCTCAGTATGCTATGCTCCATTGGCCTAAAGGACACTGCCCTCTCCTGGTTCTCCTCTTACCTATCTGACCGCTCTTTTAGCGTCTCTCCTTTGCTGGCTCTACCTCCCCTCCACTTCCCCTTGCTGTTGGGGTCCCCCAGGGCTCGGTCCTCGGCCCCCTCCTTTTCTCTATCTACACAGCCCCAATTGGACAAACCATTAGGAGATTTGGCCTCCAATACCACCTGTATGCTGATGACACCCAGCTATACTCCTCTTCCCGTGATATCTCTGCACCTTTCCTCCAAAACATCACCAACTGTCTGTTCGCTGTCTCTAACACTATGTCCTCTCTCTACCTAAAATTAAACCTCTCTAAAACTGACTTATTGGTATTTCCACCCTCCACTAACCCACCTCATCCTGACATCTCCATCTCAGTGTGTGGCGCCACCATAACTCCTAGACAACATGCCTGCTGCCTTGGGGTCATATTCAACTCTGATCTCTCTTTTACCTCCTACATCCAATCTCTCGCCCAAACATGTCAGCTGCACCTCAAGAACATCGCAATAATCCGCTCTTTTCTCACTGTGGACACGCTAAAAACGCTTACTGTTGCCCTCATCCACTCTTGGCTCGCTTATTGCAACTCGTTGCTGATCGGCCTCCCCTGCACCAGACTCTACCCTCTCCAATCCATCCTGAATGCGGCAGCCAGGCTCATCTTCCTGTCCAGTCGCTACTCGGATGCCTCTGCCCTGTGCCGGTCACTGCACTGGCTGCCTGTTAAATACAGAATTCAATTTTAACTCGCTACCTTCATCCACAAAGCCCTCCATAGCGCAGCGCCCCCCTATATTGCCTCCCTCATCTCAATCCATCATCCAGCCTGGGCTCTCCACTCTGCTAACGAAACCAGACTGTGCGCCCCTTTAATTCGAACTTCTCATTCCCGCCTCCAAGACTTCTCCAGAGCAGCATCGGTCCTCTGGAACGCACTACCAAAGGCTACCCGAGCAATCTAGAACTCGCAGAACTTCAGGCGTGCTCTAAAAACGCACCTCTTCAGGGAGGCATACCGCATTCCCTAAACAAACCCCTCTGTACTCCGCCTGATAACATGCTCCCTGACCTATTGACTGCAATCCCTGATAGCCATCATAAACCGCTCCTGCAGTCATACCATTTCTGCCGTCACACGGCTAAATGTCTGACCATTGTCTATGTGTATAGAATCCCTCACACTCCACCTCACCATACCATGCACATCTCCAGCCCCTCTACCTTCTGTATCACCCCACTATTTGTAGTATGTAAGCTCGTTGGAGCAGGACCCGCACCCCTATTGTTTCCATCAACTGATTACTATGTAACCGTGGTTCTGTAATATTTGTACTTTTTGTCTTTCTGTATTCCCCATGTCTATGTAAGCGCTGCGGAATATGTTGGCTCTATACAATTAAAGTTTATTATTATTATTTAGGTGTCCTGCGTGCACTAAATAAAGCTCTCAGTAATCACTTGATATTACTAGTGCCCCCTCTGTGTCCCCACAAAGTTATAGTGCCGCTAAACTAATAATTGTGCTTCCAACTAGTAAAAGTGACCTCCTTACTTCCCCCAGTATTAATAGTGACCCCCCCCCCTTAGTGGCCCCAGTACTATTAGTGCCCCATAGTGGTCCCATTAGTAATGGTGCCCCCCCTCAGTGATTAGTGGCCCCAGTAGTATTAGTAACCCCTTAGTGGTCCCAACAGTAATAATGCCCCACTTAATGGCACCAGTAGCAATAGTAGCTCCAACAGTAATAGTCCCTCTTTATTTAGTGGCCCCAATAGTACTAGTGCGCCCTCATTGTGCCCTCCTAACTGCTGAACCTCAGGCCAGGCAGCAGCCACACACCATCAAGCGGCGTTTAATTCACATTGTAACTCTGGTCCAGCCACCACTGATATAATCAGAGACCCTGAGGTCTGACCCTCTCCTTGACATCTGCGGTCTTGCACATACTGTACGCAGCACAGATACCAGGGTCAGGGTCTCTGATTATGTTAGCGAAATCTGTACCCCAGAGATGGAGTGAGTTAACTGTAGTGTGACATTCAGCATATAAATCTGCTCAATTGTGTCCAAAATATGTTACTGTCTTTCAAACAATGTGAAAAAAGAATTCCATCATCTATTTATACTCAGGACTGTGACTGGAACAAGGAGGCGCCCTCTACATCTAGAGGAAAGAAGGTTTCTACAAAGACATAGAAGGGGGTTCATTACTGTAAGAGCAGTGAGACTATGGAACTCTCTGCCTGCAAACGTGGGGATGGGGAGCTCACTAAAGCAGTACAAGAGGGGCCTGGACGCCTTTCTTGGGTGTAACAATATTATGTTATAGTCCAGTGATGACGAACCTTTTAGAGACAGAGTGCCCAAACTGCAACCCAAAACCCACTTATTTATAGAAAAGTACCAACACATCAGGGGGCAGGGCTTATCACAACGTTGACATAGACAGGGGGAAATGCCCTGTTTTTTTTTTCCTAGCTGGAGCACTGGAGTACCATTGGTGCGGATTTTGAATGGAAATCCGTTGCGTACCCGCAGCTGAATTCATACTATGCAGCGCTCCCCCTCACCTCCTTCAAAGGCTTCCCGCTGTCAGCGCTCCATGGCTTCTGGTTCCCAGCGGCCTGTAGTGTTCTCGCCTGACCAGGCCACTGAAAACCGGAAGCTGGGGGGGCGCTGATGGCAGGAAGCCTACAAAGGAGGCGATGGGAGCACTGCATAGTATGAAATCAGTTGCGGATATGCGGTTGATTTTTAGTCAAAATCTGCACCAATGGTGTGGATTTTGACAGTTCTTTGGATGCAGAAATGCTGGGGAATTTGCCATGGAAATTTCCGCAGCTTGAGGTATGCTGCCATGAGCAGATTGGCCTCAGTAGTAATAGTGTCCCCCATATTGGCCCCAGTAGTAATAGTGTCCCCTATATCAACCCCAGTAGTAATAGTAACCCCCACAGTGGCCTCAGTACTAATAGTGTCCTCCACAGTGGCCTCACTAGTGATAGTGACCCGCACAGTGGCCTCACTAGTAATAGTAACCCCACAGCGGCCCTAGCAGTGATAGTGACCCTAGTAGTAATAGTATCCCCTATATTGGCCCCAGTAGTAATTGTGACCCCCACAGTGGCCTCAGTAGTAATATTAAGCTGTAGTAATTGTGACCCTCACAGTGGCCCCAGTAGTAATAGTGACCCCCCGCAGTGGCCTTAGTAGTAATAGTAACCCCCCACAGTGGCTTTGGTAGTAATAGTAACCCCCACAGTGACCTCAGTAGTAATAGTGACCCCCCACAGCAGCCCCAGTAATAATATTAACCCCACAGTAGCCCCAGTAATAATAATAACCCCACAGTGGCCCCAGTAGTAAAATAAACCTCAGTGGCCCAGATAGTAATATTAACCCCACAGTGGCCCCAGTAATAATATTAAGCCCACAATAGACCCAGTAATAATAATAACAACCCCACAGTGGCCCCAGTAAAAACATTAACCCCACAGTGGCCCAGTAGTAATATTAACCCCGCCCCCCCAGTAGTAATATTAATCCCCTCAGTAGCCCAAGTAGTAATATTAAACCCACAGTAGCCTCCTCCTTGTAGTTAGTGCTGCTCCTCCTTTACTCAACGCTGATGGCAGTGTGCACACCCGGAACGCTTCCTCCCTTCTCATTTCCTGCGGAACTAAGCGGAGCCTCCACCATCTCTCTAGCCCTGCCCCCTCTCTTCTTGCTATGTGGGAATCCCTGGGAGAACCCCGCTAGCCCCTCCCTCTTTCTCTCCCCACTACAGGGGAATTCCATCATAGCGGGGAGAGAGAGATGAAGGAAAGCCCTGGGGAAGCCCTCTTCTCTGCGGGGCTTCCCTTCATCTCGGCGGGGCTAGGGGGATACCCCTAGCAGTGATGAGACGAACCCCAGTCTCGCCCCTACTGGGGATATTCCTCCAGCCACGCTGAGATGAAGGGAAGCCCCGCAGAAAAGGGGGTTCACTGGGGCTTTCCTTCACCTGTCTCGCGCTCTCCTCCCAGAGCAGCAGTGCTTTTTTATGGTTCAAAAAGTATTTTATTTTGACAAGAAGGATTTTACATAACAATCCAGTGGTTTCCATTTATCGCCACGATCATTTATCTGTACAATAAAAAACATTTCCATAAACCAGTCTCTGTTTCTTTATACGTGAAAAATAATCCAGCGGCATGCTAGAAACCATTTATCTCCCCTTAAGGGGCGGAGAAGGCCATGGAAAAAAACACATTTGGCTTGTTTGAACACCGAATATACCACTTATACATATATTATACTATACTAGTATACAGAAAGAGAAAAAAAACATAAGAAGAAAGAAAGGGCTAAGGCAAAGCTATGAAAGAGAAAAAGAGAAAGGGATGGGAGGGGTATCCGGCTTAGTCACCTTCTAACCAGTATATTCCATTGTTCATCTAACCCAACGTACATCATAAGTCATTCGGGGGAGAAGGGACACTTCCGTCGAGGACCCAGGTGATCAGCTCTGGTGTGTCCCGGAACCGGCTCCATGCAGCCCAAACCGCCATGTATTTGTCACGCCTCAACTCGTCTCTGGCACACAGCTCCTCGATGTACCTTATTGTATCAAGGACCTCTAGCCACATTGCCCTAGAGGGTGGAGTCGTGGATTTCCAGTTTCTCGGAATCACCTGAAGCACCACCATTACAAAGAACCTCAGTAATGATTTCTTGGCCTGTACCAGCGAACCCGGGAACATGGAAAGGAGAGCCAACTCCGGGGTCAGCCGAACCCTATCCCTGCACACCCAAGAGTAAAGGGCGCCAACCTCTCTCCATAATGCACCGATCATGGGGCAGGACCACCAGATAAGAATATAGGCATCTCCAGCAGTTGTCCGGATACTGGGGGAAGATTTTGGCCAATATCACCGGAGTCCGATACCATCTCATCAGAATTTTATAATTCAGCTCCTGTGATCTACTGGAAATATTTATTTTGTGTGTCAGGATATATGCCCTTTTCCATGACTCCTCAGAAGGCAAACCAATGAGCTCCCTTTCCCACTCTCTTTCAATTATTCTACCCCCCAAATTAGTATCCTCTCCCAGCAAGAACCTATATAATTCTGATATTCTACCCTGTGTTGTGGGATTGGTAATAAGAAGACTCTCAAATGATGTTAGGGGTGTTGCAGCAGTGCTTTTTTAAAGTAACACGCAGCTCCCAATGGTGTGAATGGGCAATTTTGACTCTAATTAAGCTCGGGATGTGATTACGGGAAATCGTCCATTCACGCTATTTTTCGTGCAGTTAGCTGTAATTTTTTTGAGCGGGTAGCTTTGGCGTAATTTTCATAAGTTGAGGTGCTGGCATAGCTGGATCCACACAGAAGCACAAACTTGCGATTTTAGTGTAATGCAATTTTAACATTAGAAAGTCCCATTGACATCTGCAGTAACAAAACGGAGCGATATCGCAACGTTAAAAAAAAAAACGCCGGTGGGTAGAAGCCCTTAAGCAGCAATCAAACATGTATACTAGTGAGATATAGCAGATTATCCTGAACAAAAACAAATGCCATAATTGCCATCATCCTGTAAAGCCAGTTATGCCCATGCGGTGATGAATAAAACTGACCAAGTGTTCAGCAAATAGATTGACATGAGTTTGCATATATCTGTCCGTTCAGATAACGATTGGTGTTGGAAGTTGGCGCTGGGACTGTACAAAGCCAGGCAGTGGAAGGGTACGTTTACACATAGTGAGACATCATTCATCTGAGTGAATGCGCAAATGATGACACAGTTTGCTCGTTCCCTCGTGCAGTCAGTTTAAACACAAAGATAAATCATTTGTACCAGTGAATGCGAACGACTGAACAATCGGTGTTTAAACAGAACGATTAGCGAACGAGCCAACAGTGATTTTTATGCCTGCATAAAATGAATGATGGATGATAAGCGAATTAATTGTCGTTCATTGTTCAAACCTTAGCTCCACTTACACTGAATGATATTCAAATTCAATCTCTCCAGTGATTTCTTTTTTTTGTTAATGAATCGTTCTGTGTAAAAGCATATAAAGGGCTGGAAGCAGCAACACATAAGCCTAGAAAACAATTGTGACTGTCATGAGAACTGATGAGTGTCTTGTGATGACAGAGGTGATGGGTGATCTGTGCTTAGTATGGAGAAAGGAAGGACGGAGGGCTTAGGGCCTTAGAAGATCAAAAGAGACTCATTTGACTGTAAAGAAAAACTGCTTTCCTCTCGTTATGGGATCTATAGAGATCTAAATATTAATTTCATCAAGCAAAAATATGATTAGGAATATAGTGTAAAGCTATACAATGCTACCCTGTGAAGCACATCTACCTCCTCCACTATTATGGCCCTCAGGGCTCTTTCACACGAGCGTATATCAGCTGCCGTTTTCACGGACGGCCGATATCCGCTACCATCTCATGCATTGGATTCCAATTCTTCAGATCAGACAGGGAGGTGGTTACGCTGCGTAACAGCGCCCAGCTGGACAAAATTGCACATTTCGGCTGGGCACTTTTACGCCAGCCAGGAAAGATAGTCAGTCTCTTTCTCTCCGCAGCGTCCAGCTGTACCCATCCCAGACGGGGTAAGGCGCACCCCTTCACCTACTCAGTAGTCCACAGTATACTGAAATCTTCCCAGCGCAGCGTCCAGCTGTCCCCATCCCAGACGGGGTAAGGCGCACCCTTTCGTCTACTCCGTAGGCCACAGCGTACTGAAATTTTTCCCAGCGCAGCATCCAGCTGTTCCCATCCCAGACGGGGTAAGGCGCACCCCTTCGCCTACTCAGTAGTCCACAGCGTACTGCAATTTTTCCCAGTGCAGCGTTCAGCTGTCCTCATGCCACACGGTCGCTTGATAGCCACACCACCTTCATGTCTATTTATAAGTGCATATTGGATGAGAAGGAACAGGAGACACACACTGCAGATGGTTGGCAGGGCCTGGCAGTGACCCTCTTTGAAATTGTGGGAGATAGCCGACCGACAATAAATTAACGTATGATCATAATTCTAATCCCATGCAACCTCCGTCACAAAATTTCATGAGCCACAAACAACCCATTCTAAAACAAAAGATTTTTTTACTCAGAGTGCAGGTGAACCCCTTGAAAGATTTATTTACCAAGAGTATAGGTGAACCCCTAAAAGGATTTGTTTACCAAGAGTGCAAGTGAAACCCTGAAAGATTTGTTTACCAAGAGTATAGGTGCACCCTTGAAAGATTTGTTTACCAAGAGTGCAGGCAAAAACCTGAAAGATTTTTTGAGCGACAGCTTAATGGGATTCAGGTGGTGGTCCACCGACAGTCAAGCTACCGCCTGTCCCAGCCCCTGCCTCTCCCCGAGGGGCTTGTTAACCACTGCCCCAGAGAAAGACAGCATAAACTGTAAAGAAATTGATGGCCAAAGATGGACATCGCGTTGGGATACGTTTTTGTACGCCGTGTGACCCTTCTAAATTTGTACTTCATAGCTGACAAATCGCAAACAAATTAATGTATGATTGTAAGTGCCATCCCATGCCACCTCCGTCGCAGCATTTCATTAGCCACAAATGCCAGCATAGGGGGGACTCAGACGCCAGTACTTCTACATTTTTAATGAAGAAAACAACCCATTTTAAAAAGAAGACATTTTTTTTATCGAGATTGCAAGTGAGAACCTGAATGATTTATTGAGCGAGAGTGCAGTGTATTTGTTTACCAAGAGTATAGGCAAACCCCTGAAAAATTTGTGTACGAAGAGTATAGGCGAACCGCTGAAAAATTTGTGTACAAAGATATAGTTGTACCCCTGAAAGATTTATTTACCCAGAGAGCAGGTGAACCCCTGAAATATTTTTTTTAACATAGAGCTCGTACTTGCTTAATGGGATCCAGGTGGCAATCCACCGACAGGCAAACTACCGCCTGTCCTAGCCCCTGCCTTTCCCCGAGGGGCTTTTTAACCAGTGCCCCAGGAAAAGACAGCATGTACTATGAAGAAATTAGAGTGGCCAGACCAGGACAATTCATTCTGTCTCAGTGTCAGATAGCTGGACACTGCGCTGGGATACATTTGTGGACTCTGTGGGTGTATGAAGCTGGAACCAGCATGTTTGCTGAACTCTAGTGGTGAACCTCTTGGAAATTAGGGGCGAGAACCTGGAGGCGGCCCTCAGAACAAAAATGTTTTGACAGAGCCTGGAGGCAGCCCTCCAAAAAAATAGTTTTTACAGAGCCTTTTGGCCCTCTGAAGAATTAGTTGTTCAGCGTGCTGACATGCTGGTTAGGAGGAGGAAGATCAGAGAAGGATAGACCAAGCTACTTCTCCCCTTTTTTGGGGTGATAGAGGGTGCATGGGTCTCCAGTTTCAGCTTAAAGATACTTTATGTTAAGCTGCTTTCCACCGGTGGAGAAGAGAAGTCTGGGGAAATACAGGCTTTGTACATCTTAATAAGTGTAAGCCTGTCAGTGCTGTCAGTTGCAGGCGGGTATGCTTATCCGTAATAATCCCCCCAGCAGCACTAAACACCCTTTCTGATAACACGCTAGTGGCAGGGCAGGCCAGCACCTTCAAGGCGTACAGCGCAAGTTCGTGTCACGTGTCCAGCTTCGACACCCAATCTGCAAAGCGTCGGCCTTAATGCTTTGCAGCAACCTTCTCAGCAGGCAAAGCAGTGAGGTGGTTACGCTGATAATCGTGGCATTGCCGCTCACCATTTGTGTTGACTCCTCAAAGTTTCCTAACACCTGAAAGATGTCAGACATCCATGCCCACTCCTCTTTTAAGAAGCGCGGAGACTACCACTCCGATGGGCATGTTGCAGCTGGTATTCAACAATGGCTCTACGTTGCTCGTAAACTCTGACCAACATGTGCAAAGTTGAATTCCAGCGCGCACAACAGTCGGTGAATTGGCAACTGGAAGTGCTGTTGCAGTGTCCTGAGGATGGCAGCATCTGTGGTGGACTTTCTGAAATATGCACACACGTGACGCACCTTGCTGAGTAGCTCAGACAAATTGGGGTAGTTTTTGAGGAAAGCTCTGAACCACCAGATTGAACACATGGGCCAGGCATGCCACGTGTGTTAGTCTGCCAAGCTGCAGAGCCACCACCAGGTTACGCCCATTGTCACACACGACCATGCCTGGTTGGAGGTTCAGCGGCGAAAGCCACAGATCTGTCTGCTCCGTTAAACCCTGTAACAGCTCATGGGCGGTGTGCCTCTTCTCACCTAAGCTCAGGAGTTTCAGCACGGCCTGGTGACGCTTCCCCACGGCAGTGCAACAGCACCTCGAGCTACTGACTGAAGGCAACGTGCTCACATGTGGTAATTGAGAGGTGGAGGAGGAGGAAGGGGGGTTGGAGGAGATGGCATAATAAGCCAGAGAAACCATGACCAAGGTAGGACCCACAATCCTCGGTGTGGGTAGCACGTGAGCAGACCCAGGGTCAGACTCGGTTCCAGCCTCCACCAGGTTAACCCAATGTGCCGTCAGGGAGATGTAGTGTCCCTGCCAGCCAGCACTTGTCCACGTGTCGGTGGTTAAGTGGACCTTCCCAGTAACCGTGTTGGTGAGGGCACGGTTGATATTCCGTGACACATTCCATGACAAAATAGTGGCAACTGGGAACTGAGTAGCGAACGACAGCTGCCGCCATGAGGTTGCGGAAAGTGTCAGTTTCTACCAGCCTATATGGCAGCATCTCCAGGCTCAGCAGTTTGGAGACATGCATGTTTAGTAATTGAGCATGCGGGTGGGTGGCTGCATATTTGCGCTTGCGCTCTAATGATTGTTTTATGGACAGCAGAAAGCTGCGCTGGGACACATTGGTGGAGGCAGTGGAGGACCATGCAGGTGAAGGGGTGGGTGCAGGGCGGGAGACGCTCGTGCCTGCGTCCTGGGAGGGGGATTGTATCTCAGTGCCAGCATATTGAAAGGCAGCATTCCTTCAAGTCAAAGTCAGACCTTTTATACAAGCCTTGTTACAATGACTGGGAATTAAAAGCAAAGCCAGACTCCATGTACATACAGCTGTTTCCGGGTTATTGCCCTTCATCAGTGTACAGTAGGAGTCTGGCTTTTGGTGGTGTTCTACTTCTTCCTCAACAGCAGGCACTGTTTCACCCCACCCAGGACCCCGGCCTCTGCCCACACCCTCATTCGGACGCGGACGCCCACATCCACGTCCACATCCTCGTCCTTGACCCTTACCCCTAGTGTTGATCATGTTGTATAATGCACTGCGTCAAAATGCTACGCAAACTGTGAAATATTTTGCGTATGCTTTAAGCCAAAAATAGACAGTGTAAAATGAGTACAGTCTTGTTATATAGTGCGGATTCACAGGACACAGACTAAGGGTATTTTACGTACGCTTTAAGCCAAAAATAGACAATGTAAAATGGGTACAGTCTTGTTATATAGTGCGGATCGACAGGACATACACAGGGGTATTTTGCGTACACTTTAGCAAAAAATAGACAGTGTAGAATGAGTACAGTCTTGTTATATAGTGCGGATTGACAGGATACACACTAAGGGTATTTTACGTATGCTTTAAACAAAAAATAGACAGACAGTGTAAAATGAGTACAGTCTTGATATATAGTGCGGATTGACAAGACACAGACTAAGGGTATTTTACGTACGCTTTAAACAAAAAATAGACAGTGTAAAATAAGTACCTTCTTGTTATATAGTGTGGATGGACAGGACACACACTTGGGCCTATTATCCAAATGCTTTCAGCCAAAAACAAATTAAAAAATTAAAAATAAGAGGAGTTTGGTTAGTTCCTATATAGTCTGTGTACACCAGTAGCAGTATACTGTATAGAACCTGTAACAGTATGCAGTATACAGCCGGGATGCTTGTGAATGCTTTGTGCACACTACTGGTCCCAGGCAGCCAAACTGATGATGCACAAAAGTGGAGTTGTAGTCCTAAAAAGGACTGTTGGGTTCTTTGAAGATGGATGCCTGCTAAACGCTCCTTCTAACCTACACTAATGCTCTCCCTCATTCACAGCAGCTCTGTCCCTCAGCTAATCCAGCCTCTGTGTGAGGCATCAGGTGACCTGAGTTTTTATGATCCTAGGTCACCTGATCTGGCCAGCCAATCACAGCTATAGAAGTGCACAGGGTTGGCAAGTCATAGCAGGAGGTGCCAAAGCCTTCCCTGCATGTTCATTGGCTAAAAAAGCCGCTAATCATGTGGGGAGGAGAGGGTGAAATTTTCTCGAACATCGCGTGGTGCTTGCTTGAGTAACGAGTACTTTCAAGTATGCTAATGCTCGAACGAGCATGCTCGCTCATCTCTAGTTGTGATGCAATAAAAAGAAGCCTCTATAGGAATACATGGGAGATTTTTTTAAAAATCACACATTGCAGAAAGATAAGAGGATGCCGCGATTTTTTTTTTATCTTTCAACATGGCATCAGTGAAAACATCGCAGATAGGAAGGAAACCATTGTGAATCATTGGTTTCATATTCTGCTTTTTTACTATCGCGGCAGGTGAAAATGTCGAAACTTATTGTAATGACTCCCTTTTTCTGATAAATTCTAAATTTACTTTTATGATCAGCGTTATCTTGGAAAACATAAGCAGAATAAAGTCTGCCATTTATGGCTTATTGTCCATGGAGCAGGTTAACAGATGTCATAAAACATCCCGGCATAATGCCTTAAACGTCCCAAGTGTCACTGTTACCCATAGTAACCAACTATAGAAAGTTTCACATTTTTAAAAAAGTTCTGGGAAGTTGAAAGCTAGAATCTGATTGGTTGCTATAGGCCACACTAATACTTTGAGAGCTGACCCTGTGTTGATGATCACACAGTACCATTGTAGGGAATCTTATATCCTTAGGAGCGTCTGACTCTTTCAACATCTGTCAATATGATGTGTCTCTTGGATAATGTGGATGCAACCTGCAGAATCTATAGGTCTAGTTTCATATAGGTTGTAGAGCACACTATGGTTATCATTTAGGTTAGGGTTTCGAACCAAAATATAGTCGTTGAGAAGGCCTAGTAAATTTGCAGCATTACCACAATTTCATCATGACCTCACTGTATGCAAAAAACCTTGTGTAAAAATCAATAGATTTCACGTCTATGTCCACGAGCATGCACAGTTTCCAAGTGTGGAATCCTGCTGCGGTTTCCACCCATACCCGCAGCCATGAGGCCTAAAAAGAAATTTATTTACCCGTCCGGCTGCTGTGCAGGTTTTTGCCGCCGAGGCCAGATCTTCTTTCTTCTGCACGGTGCATATTGAACTGCAGTTACCCGCGCAGCTTCCACAATTCAAGTTTGTCCGTGGACATGAGGCCAAAATCTTTAATCCATAGCCATTGGGAATCACTGAGAGCAGTAACTGCCATGATTTTACCATAAGTAGCACTTACAGTGTTGGGCCTACAGGGGGCACAAAAGAGGAATGCTATTAGTGTCTAGAAAAGCACAGGTGGCATTTTTCTATTAGGGGCACTAAAAATGGGGAAAATGTATAAAGGGGTGGAAAATGTAGAGAAGGTGCTAGAAAAGTGACAAGCCAAAGATATCTGTGTGTCACATTCTGCAGAACAAAAGTTGTAGCCAGGAGAAGCTGTCACAGTGGTCTGGACCAGATGGAGTGGATATAACGGTACTATAATAACTTATGTGGTCTGCAGATTGCCTGTGTAGAGTTGGTATACACTGCTATATGGTCACTGTACTGTGGTAAGATTGTATTTTGTGCTGTACTCAGGGTCGTCGCTAGGCACTTAGGCTGCCTTCACACTTGCGAGAAAATTGTGTGATTTTTGAGTGAAGCGAGAGTGCGAGAAAATGCTGAATTATGAAACCAATGCTTTTCAATGGCTTCATTCCCATCTGCAATGTTTTCTGTCTTGCGAAGTTGCGAGATTTGGAAAAATCGCTGCCTGTCCTATCTTTCTGCCTTTTTTTTTTATTGCCCATGTTTCCCTATGGAGCCTCAGTTTTATCGTATAGCAACGCACGAACTTGCAATATTTGTGCAATGCATTTTTAACATTAGCAACACCTTTTGCCGCCTATCATACGAGAAAATTGCAGGCGGCAGCGATGCGATATTATTTGAAAGTTGGCGCTATACAAATACAGATTATTGTCATTATTTGTCAGTGTGAAGGAACCTTTAGGTTCGCCCCCCCCCCCCCATCATAAGTGCATGGCCCTGAACTTGTCACCTCTCAAGCGCTGCATGCAAATATGTTTTTCAGCAAGTCAGTAACTGTCAATCCCAACTGTCGGCTGGGGTGTGCAGTCTGAAGGGCTGCGGGCTGCAGAAGAGTGTAGTTAGCCGACTCCACCTCCCGAGTCGTGGAACTCGAAATACATGCAATGAAAGGTTTAGGTCGGCTTCACACAGGCGAAAAAAATTGACTGATTTTTATGCGCTGCAACAGCGCTACAAATCACATGTATGTGCAGCCCGTGTTTTCCTACGGGTTCCTTCACGTTAGCGATGTTTTGTAGGCTGCTACATTGCGAGAATACAAAATCGTGTCATGGCTATACAGCCCACGATTTGCTATGTTTTGTAGCCCATGTTTCCCTATGGAGCCTTCCTTTGTGTTGCATCACACGAAATCCTACTGTAAAAGCCCTAAAATAAACCCTATCTGTATAAAAAAAATAAAACACAACAATGCATTACCTAAGTGGCGCTGTCAGCTCCGCCGCACGTCTCCTCGGCAGCTCCGGAAGACTTGCTTGTAGTTTTCAGTCAGCGCCACCTGGTTTGAAGATTCAAAATCCCTGTCTCCAGGGGAGGATGATTGGTTCATCAAGCGCTGCCATTATTGGCTGAGCGGCGGCGCTCGAGAACCAATCACAGCCAGTGCTTCCTGGAGGTGGGGATTTTAAACCTCCAGGTGGCGCTGACTGAAAACTACAAGCAAGTCTGCCGGAGCTGCCAAGGAGATGCGGAGCTGAAGCGCCTCTTAGGTGATGTTTTTTTTTAAAAATGCAGCCAGGGCTTATTTTCGGTGCAGCGCTTATATTTCAAGCCCCCACCCCCCACCCACTAAAAATCCTGGGAAAAGAGCGCTACAAACTTGTGACACAAAATTGTGATATTGCCGTGCAAAAATGTAGCAATATCATACAGTTGCGATATCGCTGCAATTTTGTGTATTAAGTACACAGTATATACACTTTGAGGGCTTATTCACATGGATGTATATCGGCCAGGTTTTCCCGCCCGCCCGATATACGCTGCCCTTCTCTGCAAGGGAAGGAGGCAGGACAGGGCAGGAGCTAGTGTGCTGAGCTCCCGCCCCCTGTCATTGTTTGCAATAGAAGGAGCAGGATTGGCTAAGCTCCACCCCGTCTCTTCCATTGCAAACAGTGGTGAGGGGCGGAGAGGGGGCGGCAGCTTAGCACATTAGCTCCCGCCCCACCTCCTCCCCTTGCACAAAGGGGTAGCGTATATCGTCTGGGCGTGAAAACCTGGTCGATATACGTCCATGTCAATAAGCCTGAAACTGAGTTTTACAAGAAACGCTTAAGAAAATCTGTAATGTTTAAGGCCCCCTAACCACGGGCGTTGCGAAGTCCCGCGGCAAATCTCCGCCGCGGGAGCCGCCGCCGAATCTCCGGCGGTCAGCCCTATCTGATAGATAGGCTGGCCGCAGAGAATCGGGGCAATTCGCAGCATGCTGCGAATTGCCTGCCGCGAGCAGAGAATCGCAATGATTCTCTGCTCGTGGACAGGGGTCAGCACTTTCCATAGCAATGCTATGGAAAGCGTCAGCCGGCGTGATTACCGCCGGCGAATACACGTCCGTGGACTGGGGGCCTAAGTGAACTCTTGTTCTGCCAGTAGTTCCCTAAACATTACAGACTCTACACCAGCACTACAACAGGATTACATTAAGGCCTCATGTCCACGGGGAAAATCAGGCCCGCTACGGATTCTACATGTAGAATCTGCAGCGGGTCCCTCCTGCCCCGCAGACATGAGGGCTGAAAATAAGAATTTAAAAGAATTTACCTATCCGTAGCGGGCGGGGAAGGTCTGCTGTTCCTCACGGCCGGATCTTCTTTTTCGGCCGGCGGATGAATTCGTCACGCCGGCGGCACGTCGTCGACGTGCCGCGCGCATGCGCCAGGCACATCCGCCGAGCCGAAGCAAGAAAGATCCGGCCGTGAGGAAGAGCAGACCTTCCCGGTCCGCTCCGGATGGGTAAATACTTTTAAATTCCTATTTTAGGTCTCCCGCGGATCCGGACGTCTTCCATAGGCTTCAATAGAAGCCCGCGGGAGCCGTCCCCGCGGGAGACCCGCACGAAAATGGAGCATGGTCCAGATTTTTTCATGCTCCATTTTTTTTAAAATCCCTTTTATTGACCATCCGCGGGTATTTATCTAGGTTTTTACCCTCGGGTGGTCAATGCATCCCTATGGGATGCGGATCCGCATGCGGGAGATCCGCTGCGGATCTTAAATCATATTTTGCCCGTGGACATGAGGCCTAAGCCAGTTTGCCCAAAGTTTTTTTTTTAAAAGACTTTACTCTCCAGAAAACAGCTTGGAATGTTTTGCCAAACCAGCGTCTTTGACTCTGTTGATCACCCAGCCGTCCTCCCATCGTTAGCGTATGAACTGCAGTCAATTAACTTAAATACAAGAAAAAGTAATCTCAGTGATACGGGTGTAAAAAAAAACACCAATTCGACTTTTAGCAAGACTCATAAAAAATTCCATGACAAAAAACAAAAATCCATGACAAATCAGAAAATTCCATGACATTTCCAGGTATTCCACGACTTTCAGCAAATTCCAGGTTTTCGATGACGTGTATGAACCCTGCTAGAGGTTCACAGTCCAGAGGAAACGTATCCTGTTGGAGCTGCAAACTACCAAGTCTCCAGCCAGTAACAGCAATGCCAGTTATTTTAATTGGTGGGTTCTTGTTTGTGATCTTAACCCCGGTATGATGTGTATAAGGCTGCATTCAGACGACTGTATATCGGCTCGGTTTTCACGCCGAGCCGATATACATCGTCCTCATGTGCAGGGGGGGAGGATGGAAAAGCCAGGAGCAGGAACTGAGCTCCCGCCCCCTCTCCGCCCCTCTGCACTATTTGCAATGGGGGGAGGCAGAATAGGGGCGGGGCTAATTCTCAGCACTTGGCCCCACCCCACCTCCTTTCCTTGCAAATAGTGCAGAGGGGCGGAGAGGAGGCAGAGAGGGGGCGGGAGCTCAGTTCCTGCTCCTGGCTCTTCCATCCTCCCCCCCCCCCCTGCACATGAGGACGACGTATATCGGCTCGGCGTGAAAACCGAGCCGATATACATTCGTGGGAATGCAGCCTAAGGCTTCATTTACACAGGCGCGATGATTTTCATGGCCACAGCACGGCCGAAAATCACATGAATGGGAAGTAGCCGTGACCAAGTCATGGCTGCAACTCCCGTTTTAGACGGCCAAGGCACATATATGCCACAGCCCCGGGATACCGTCAGCCGGGGAATGGGATTTCAGCTCTGCTAAACTGCCACCCCCTTACCCTCTCAGCTCCTTGCTGGCTTACGATAAGGGGAGGGGGCAGGAGCTTAGCAGAGCTAGTCCCTCCCCCTCTCCAGCTTATGGGAGCTACTAGCAAGGAGGCGGGACTTTAGCACACTAGCTCCTGGTCCACCCCACCCTTTCCCATTGCAGACAGCTGGCAAGGGGTGGAGAGGAGGGGGGAGTTGCATTCGTGTTGTGGGTTACACTGCACAAAAAAAAGCAAAAAGGCCCAACTGATGTCACTATTTGTTCACTGTCTCCTGGCAACATATATAAATACAGTGAATAGGCATGTAGAATCCGTTCTCACTGTAGACTTTCATGGAGGACTAACAGCTGGGAGACGGCCCAAATTAGGACATGCTGAATATTTTTTTTTTTTTTTTAACGCACACGAAAATGCATGTCTGAATACACCAATTTAATTCATTGAGTCCGTACTCAGTAAAAAATATGGACTGAACACGGACAGAAAATATGCCCGTGTGAATAGACATTAAGTCCTGCCATAGGCAGGGCTTAATAGGAAGAAATTTAGGACAGGCCTGGGGGCCTTCACGAGGACGCAGACCGCCATGTCACTTGAACGGTTCCCCATCATGGTGGCTGTTTGGGAGACAGAGGAAGCCCCAGCTCACGGTCAGCATTGACTTCGGCGTCTAAAAGGTTAACGTCTAGGATCAATATTTTGGGGATTTGCATAGGTTAAGAAAAAGTAGGGAGGATGCTGGAAAAGTGCGGCGCCAAACAGATCTGTGTTACTAACTTTTTTGAGATATCATGGCTGAAAAAAGTTATCAAGGCGGTCTGGGTCGATCTGTGCCGACTTCCGTTATCACCTAATTGGTGACCGAAACGCTTTGTAGCGGTTGCCAGGTGAGGGACGTAAGCCTCAATGGGGGCTGCTTTTCGTATTGAGCGCACACATACATCCCTGTGAAGAATGGGGTTGAAAACTTCCTTTAGCGGCCGACATGCCCTTTCATTAGTCTCATCTGCTGACATCTAGTGGACAATCCAAAAACTACACTTCTGTCTAAAATTAAATAAAAACACCAGAAAACAAGGGGGAAAAAACTTGACTACATTTTTTTTTAGATAAAACAACGTTCCTGATAATCCCACAATAAGGGGCCGCTGTCTCTACGGGTGAGCGGGTCATAAACCCTGTGCTGCTTCTTACACGCTCTCTACGACGTACAGAGAACAGCTCTGCCCGCCAGCGCCTTACACTCCATGTATAATGTGCTGGTGTGTCAGGAAAATAAGCGGGTGATACTATTATGAGACGACCCGGCAGCCATGACAGCCGCACAACCCACTTCCGGCAGCCGTTGTGAGGGAGGAGGGTTAGCAGGCTGGTTTCCCGCGCTCCGCTCTACGCCCCGCCCCCTGGATCTTTTGTGTTGCCGCGATAGCACGCGCGCTTCCTCCTCCTCAGAGTGAGGCCGGGCGCAGGCTCCTCCCCCCACCGGTGACGTCACGTTACAGGCCCGAGAGAGTTGGAGGAGGAGCCGAGCGGCGTGCAGCGGCGGCGGACAAGACGGGAAGAAGCAGCGTGGAGCGGAAAGCCGAGAGAAGCGCAGCAACATGTGAGTATGCGGAGGGGCAGCGGGCCGCGGCCGGGAGGGGGCGCCGCCCCTCGGTAAGGCGGTGCCGCGGCATCAGTAACCGGCGGAGTTGAGTCGTTGTTCGCGTGCCCCGCGCAGCCTCCCCACCATGGCGGCTCCCCCTCTGCAGCCGTCCGCCCGTCTCCCGGCGCTCAGGGTGAGGTGAAGCACCGCCGCTCCCTCCTCCCCGGCCTTCTCTCCAGAAGCTTCTGTCTCCGCTCAGCGTGTAATCCGCTTACTCGCCCATTCATTGCAGTGCGCAGCTCCATTTCTGCTCCGTCACCTGCGGGGAGGCAGTGGGGCCGCCGACCCCTGAGGACGCAGCAGCCGGGGTGTGCTGGGGCTCTCGGGCCACTGACCCCGGAGGATGCCGCCACCCAGCAGCCGGGGTGTCCTGGGGCTCTTGGGACTGCTGAGCTCTGAAGATGCCGCCACCCAGCAGCCGGGGTGTCTCGGGGTGCTGACTTCTGAGGGTTGCCGCCTTGCAGGAAGGATGCCCTGGGGCTCTCGGGGCCGCTGACTCCTGAGGCTGGGTTCACACAGGGCGGTTTTGCCGCAGCAGATCCGCCCGCGGCCGCTAATCTCGGGATTAGCCAGCCATGTGGACGAGATTTCTCAGAAATCTCGCCCACATGAGACGGCCAATCCGCTGCGGTAAGTCCGTCTGGAACCGCCGCAGCCGCGGTTTCATAATATGCAGCATGTCCATTCTTTTTTTCATTCCGCTGCGGCCGTGCTTTCCTCTATGGAGCGCCGGCCGCAACGGAAAAGCACGCAGCCCGGCGGCTTCAAAGCCGCCGCGGCTTGAACCGCGGCGGGAATCTTGCGGTTTTTGCTGCGGCCAAACCACAAGATTTCCGACGGGAATACGCCCCGTGTGAACCCAGCCTGAGGGTTGCCGCCTTGCAGAAAGGATGCCCTGGGGCTCTTGGGGGGGCGGCACTGACCCCGGAGGACGCTGCCGTCCCTTGGCGAGCTGTCCTAGGGCTCTCGGGGCCACAGTTACCTGCTTGCTTGGGAGGAGGGAGGTAGTTTTTTTTATAAAGAACCTCCTGGAATATTTTTTCCCCCCCTCCTTTGGTGACCAGATGAGGTGCCCGCGCCAACTGCAAGTCTGTATGCACGCCCATGCTTCCCTGTGGGCGGCCGCCCGTGGACATCGGGCCTAAAGGTACTTTTAATACAGCCCGAATAATTGCTCAAATGACCAATTTTGAGCGGTTGTCGGCCCTTGTACCCTCACGGAGCACTCGGTCGTCATTATGTCTCACTGATGTGGAACGACTGCTGAGCAGCTTCTCGGTCAGTGTAAACAGGAGGCGCTGCATCCGAGCCACTGCCTGTTCACTGTGAACGATCCCCGGCCGCTTCGCTTCAATGACTATCTTATGGAAAGCTTTGCTGGGATAGTCGCTGGTACAGCTGGGGAGTGCTTATGTGCCCGACGTGTAAAGGTGCCTTCAGACTGCGTTCACACGGGGTGGATTTACCCCAGATCCTCTGTGTGGACCCCTCCGCATCGAGATTCTAAAATCTCAACCTCATGCTGCGGAAAGAATCTGCAAAATACACTGTAGACTTTCCGGTGCGGATCTGTCCACCGGCGCTTTTGAGTTGCGTTCCCCGCGGGGAACGTAATGCACGCTTTCCATAGTATTGCTATGGAGAGCACAGCCCCCTGTCCACGAGTGGAGAAGCATAGGGATTCTCCGCTCGTGGCTGGCAAATCGCAGCATGCTGCGAATCGCCAAGAATCTCCGCGGTCAGCCTGTCTGTCAGGCTGACAGCGGAGATCCGTCTGGCGGCTCCTGCTATCACAATCTGAGCGATTCCTCGGGATCTGTGTCTGCACATGGCATTATTTGGAAGTCATGCACACAGTATTGCAAATGAATCGTTTTGAGCCGGGGCGATGCCATCATCCCTCCAAGACGGCAGATCACAACACAAACCTGGCCCCTCCAACTCCTTGCTGCCGCCACCTGTGTATTGATATCCGGGCTGAAATCTTGCAACTGTGCATGCGTCCGTCTTGGCTACCTGTTCCGTAGAGCTCATTCACATGGGCGTATTTCCCTGATGCATGTAGGCAGTGAGTCTATGGATTTCCATTCTTCTGTTCACACCTGCATTGGGGCTTCAAGGAGACAATGCGTGTGAGAGGGCATTGTTTAATACGAGTTTAATAGGGGATTTAAAAAAAGTCACACTGTGCATGTTCGTGACGCCAGAATCCTGGGCATGCACAGTGCCAATCACAGCCCATACGCTATCTCTGCCAGCAGAGCGAATGGGCTGCGATGCTACAACGCTGCGAGTTACTAATGTCTACAAGGGGAGGTGAGGCCGGGTTTCTGCCATGACACTGACTCAGAGGGATGATGGTCCGTTTATACAAACCTCAAACATGACTCCAATCACTTGGTTGCCAGACAAACAGGCAAGGCCAAACAATCAGCGAGCAGACGCTGGTTTGTCAGCATTGAATGCTTGCAGCTCGGTAGTACACTTCTCAGCGTCAAGAGGGAGACGTACAGCCGGCCTATTAGCGATTGGTCGACCACCTAAGCAGTTTCTCTGCCCATATGCAGAGTGTCCACCGGTGCTTGTTACATCTCGCCAACACTTCGCCCAGAGGCAATAAGGCTGCGTTCACATGTATGTAATTTCTGCTGCAGAAAATTTACTATTTTTTTTCATGTCGATCCTATTAAAATCTGTGGATCTGCATCAAAATCTGCACCCCAAGGCTACGTTCACACGCCAAATCTAAGTCATAAAGATTCAGTGTGGATTTGCATTCCAGCTGCCGTGGATCCACATCCGGACTAGCCCAAGTCAGTGGCGCTAAGCTGCGTGCCGATACCGCTGCGTGCCGATACCGCTGCGTGCCGATACCGCTGCGTGCCGATACCGCTGCGTGCCGATACCGCTGCGTGCCGATACCGCTGCGTGGACTTCGTGTCCAGATGGGGCGCATCATGTAGTGCAGGATATTGGGCTCGGGTTCTCATTCCATTGCGATGCAGAATTGGCATGAATTCCGTAGCACATTCCGCCGTGTGAACGTGGTTGCGGTATGTTCACATGTGATAACACATGGGTATTTATGACAACTGTTGTAAAACATGTTTATTAAATCGCTCTGGGTTTACTTGGAGGTTTCCGTGTAGTTTTATGTCGGTACGATAGAAGTGCAAATGGTGTGATAAATGCGCCGTAAAAAACGCACCGCGGCTTTGATAAATCGCAACAGCAGAAGAAAACCGAAGCGGGGTGACGTGCCGAGTTAGGATTAATCAGTGCAATTAGATTCTCGTTCCGCCTTCTAAGGTTACAAACAGGTTTCACACAGATAGAATCCACTTTAGATCTTTCTGCGCAGCTTCCTCCTCTGCACTCGTATGCCGGTGGAGCCACATGCAGGGTGAGCCGTTCACAACGGGCAAATGTGTGCAGATTTCACACTGGTTTTCGTGTCGGGAAGTAGCAGGTCACTACGTTTTTCAGCACATTCAAACCCGTGCGTGGAGAAAAAAAATTGCGCCGTATAGACTACACCGCGGGTTCTACTTCACAGAAGCAAACCAAGCAGAACAGAAGTGAACGGAAGCAAGAAGGTCTGTTCAAATCGAGGAGGATTTTACAGGATGCGGCTTTCTCCGTTTTTCTACTCTAAGGGCACACGTGAGATAAAATTGCGCGATGTGAGTGAAAACGCAGAATGAAACCAATGAATTTCAATGGTTTCGTTCCTATTTGCAAGTTCTATCAGTATATTGTACGATTACGTGTAATCCCTCACCTGATGAAGCGTGTAACTTTCACTTTGAATCACTGGAATACCCCTTTAAGCACAGATGTATTAGTAATGCAGGCGGCCATAGTCACACATCCCCCCCCCCCCCCCCCCCCACATTCTTCTGATTTGTTCACACAAATGAATTTTCAGCCCCCCAAAAACTTCTCCAGGGGGTTGTTTCTGTGGCGAGCTCAATTCAGATGGAACAGGCATGGAAACTTCTGCAATAAATCTGCATGTGGCCTCGCCATTGAGCTGCGGTCACGGAGGATGGAAATCTCGCGCGATATCCGCACCAGGACCGCACGGAAATTCTGCAAGATTTCCCCATAGGAGAGATGGCTGCAGCGGAAACTGCGATAAAGTTGACATGCCGCGGCTTTGACTTTCACGCAGCATGTCAGTTTCATTGCGGCTTCTCCGCAGCGTGCGCAAATCTCATCCACTTTAGGATTAAAATTGCAGGTGGAATTTCCGTGGAGAAAGTCTGCACAGTGATTCCACCCGGTGTGAACCCAGCCTTAAGGATGCAGACGTGCATTTGAATGACGGCGGAGCGGGCCGGGGGATCTTCCTTGCTGCCTGCCTCCATTCACAGTAAACAGGCAGTTTCTCAAAGATTGAGCGACTCCTGTTTACACGGCCCAATAATCGCTTGGTTTTCGGTGACCTAAAAACAAAACGGCTCTTGACAAGTGAGCATTTTCTCGCTCTGCGGCCTGTCGGCAGCTTCTTGTCCGTGAGGAAACTATCGCCCAAATTCACTTTCCAGCGATAATTTGGGCGATCACCCCATGTAAAGGTATCTTAATTAAATGGGTTGTCTTGGCAGCCCCTTTCAATATGCTTTAAAAGGGCTAAGCGAGTGTCTTCGTTAACCCTTTAGATGCCACTGTCTATACTAACTGCAGTATTTAAATGGCCCGACTGAGGGAGTGTCATCTATCACCTGAGTGACTCGGCCACGATGAGACCGCAGACTGCTGTTTGGTTACAATGTCAGCCTGAAGCCTTATAAAGGCCCTCAGGACAGCCATGGATTTCTGTCTATTAAAGGGGTTGTCCCGCGAAAGCAAGTGGGTCTATACACTTCTGTATGGCCATATTAATGCACTTTGTAATGTACATTGTGCATTAAATATGAGCCAAGCAGAAGTTATTCACTTACCTGTTCCGTTGCTAGCGTCCCCGTCGCCATGGCGCCGTCTAATTTTCAGCGTCTAATCGCCCGATTAGACGCGCTTGCGCAGTCCGGTCTTCTCCTTTGCTGAATGGGGCCGCTCGTGCCGGAGAGCGGCTCCTCGTAGCTCCGCCCCGTCACGTGCCGATTCCAGCCAATCAGGAGGCTGGAATCGGCAATGGACCGCACAGAAGACCTGCGGTCCACCGAGGGAGAAGATCCCGGCGGCCATCTTCACAAGGTAAGTAAGAAGTCACCGGAGCGCGGGGATTCAGGTAAGCACTGTCCGTTTTTGTTTTTTTTTAACCCCTGCATCGGGTTTGTCTCGCGCCGAACGGGGGGGCTATTGAAGAAAAAAAAAAACCGTTTCGGCGCGGGACAACCCCTTTAAGCCCTGTCTGGTTGCAGGACTTAATAGAGTGCCAGTAAATTTACAGTACACTGCAATACTGAAGTATTTTGTAACCTGATCAGACAGTTGTCAGTTCAAGCTAAAAAATGACAACTGTCTGATTGCTGCATGTAAAAGGGGGGGAACTTCCTCTGTCACCCATCCAACCAACCTCCCCATCTCCCCTACCGTGATGAGTTGCTATGGCACCCAGAGGTTTGGATATAGCCTTCAGATCTGCCAGCTACAGTGGTCCATGAGGCTGAAATAGTAAGACAAAAATAAAAAGTTAAAATAAAAATATCCAAACCCTACCTTTACACCTTTACTATGTACACAAATACAAAAAAATCACATAAGTGGAATCGCTGTGTTCATAATAAACCAGAGAACAAAGTACATTTTTAACCCCCACAGTGCACACTGTGAAAAGAAATACTAAAAACCTGGCGAAAATGGCTAATTTTGCCTCTCGCCTTACAACAGAACGAAATACAATGTGTTCAAAATGTCGCACATATCAACAAATGGTCCATTAGAGTACAATTCATCCCACAAAAAAAAAAATTCTTTCACAGCACTGTTGACAAAAAAAAAAATAAAGGTCTTTTGAATGTAGCAATAAATGGAAAATACTTTAAAAAAAAATTAAAAAAAATGGAAAAGTAGCAAGGAAAAAATGGTTGGTTTTTACATAATCGGACCGACCTGCAGAGTGAAGTTGCCATATCTTTTATACTGCACGGTCAGATTTTGTTAATTTTGCCTCTAGAAAAAAAAAAGGGAATAAAAGCAAACAAATGTTATGTTCCCCAAAACTGGATAAATGAGGGCTAGAGCTCATCCCCCAAAAAACAAGCCCCCGTAGATGGAAAACTAAAAATGCTATGTCTCTTGGAATGGGGCAACACAAAAGTAAATGTTGAAAAAAAAATTGTGTACAAAAATAGCAAACGTTAAAAAACGGTATTAACATGTATTGCGGCATCGCGCTCAGCCACAGAATGTTAGCGTGTTCTTTATTTTGCGCATTGAATGTCATAAAGATGAAATAATTAAAAAAAAACGAATGTCAGAATTTAATTTTTTTTTCCTGATCCCCCTAAACAAATAAGATATACAATACATAATATACGTCCAAAAAGGATGCCTTTCAAAAATACTTGTCCCGCAAAAAAAAAAAACATGCCTTCTCCAAAAGCAGCCTAAACTGTGAGATGAATCAGTAAGCAGACTACTAAGAGGAGTCGTGCTGCTGGCGCAGCGCAGGAATGGGGTGAGTATAAAACACCGCGCTCCATTCCCTGACGTTTGGAGCCCCATAAGTTGTTTTTTTTTGAGCCTGCGCTTCCGCACACATCCACAGTGAAGAAAATAAAACCTGGGTGGGTAAGCGGTGACATCGGCCGTGGGCGGGGTCGGATTCCGCTGCGGGCTGCTGTATGTGGACACCGATCCACCTGTGGACGCGAGGCCTCTGCCGGCTGCCTCCGTTCACTGAACAGGCAGCCATTCAAAGATGAACGACTGCCTGTTTATGGAAGTTACTCGCTAGTCGTTTCATTTTCAGTGAGCTTGAAACCAAGCAGGGAGCGGCTAATTAGCAATTTGTCTCTTATTACTGTCAGTCCTGTGTTTACAAGGGATGACAGTCACTCATTTTTGCCCTTCACTTGGCTCGTGTAAAAGTATCCTGGGGGTGGGGGGTCACGCGGAAAGGAGTTTCCACTGCATTTACAGTAGCAGCAAACTGGACAAGAGTTTGAAAATCTCGTCTACAAGCTGAAGAAATAGCCCGCACTGGGAATTCACTTGCGCCGTGGCATGTCCATGTTATTGCCGTGTCCACTGGTAAGTCAGCCCGTGTGGACCCAAGCTTTACATGAGCGCCTGACTGCTGTCCCAACGACGGTGAGTGTAAGCAGAGCGTGCCGGAGATCTTACCTCAATCATAGACTGAACGACTCCTGTTTACACAGGGGGAGAAGTTAGTCGCTAGCTTTCAGTGATCTGAAGCAAAGCGACTCCTGAGACCTTTCTCGCTCGGTACGCGGTCACTGGAGGTTTGTACATGGGACAGCGATCGACAAAAATCACTTTCACACAATTACTCTGACGATAATTGCCCGGTGTAAAAGTACCGTAAGTTGCTGGTGGAGCTGCTGCCGTTACAGTAACATGGAGGGGTGCGGTGTGGAAACCTAATTCTTGGCATCTATCCTGCACAGCCATCTGTGTCTGTGATGGCTTCTAAGGGGAACCTCGGCGAGTTGAGATTCCCCAGACCGCCCGCATGTTGTTGGATTCCTCCCTCTGATAAGGTGCAACGTGCTCGTTACTGCAGCGTCATTCACTCTCCATGTAGCGCCTATGTGAGGGGCTCCTGGGATCCAGTGCTGCGATGGTGTGGAGAGGGCGAACTGAAGCTGGTGGCAACCCAGTTAATGAAGGTGTTTTAGACAGCGCCATTGTTTTTCTGTGGTAGTCTGAAATCATGGGGGTTTTTTTCACTGCTATTACAGTTTCCACCTGTTGAGGTTAAAGGTCATCTTCTGACTAGTTCTTGTCTTGGCATTACCCCATGTGATTTAGGACGCTTTTACCATGTTTCCCCAAAAATAAGACAGTGTCTTATATTAATTTTTGTTCAAAAAGGTTTAACTTTTTTACATCTATAGCTGCCTGGACACTATTTATATTGACTTTTTTTAAATTAACTGTTAGTAGGGCTTAATTTTAGAGTAGGGCTTATATTTCAAGCATCCTCAGAAAGCCTGAAAAATCATTTTGCATCCTCAAAAATTCAAAAAAAACCCCTGCTATGTCTTATTTTCAGGGGATGTCTTATTTTCAGGGAAACAGGGTAGATGGAACGATCATTTTAAAAAGGTTCAGTCGGTTGAAGCACGAGCCAACGGCCAAGAAGAATCGTTCGCTTTCGTTTGTCCATTTTCTGCAGGGATAAATACCATCGTTGGCTGTTCGGTTTAAGCGGCGCTCATCCAGTCCTTCTCGTTCGCTTATACAGGGACTGAATGATTCTCATCTGAACGAGCCAACGAGCATCTGTCTAAAACAGGCTGCATGAACGTGAGCGAGTTGGCGGTGACATCACTCGACCGTTCAAACGACAATTGGCTCATCTAAAAGCACCGTTAGTGGATTCCTGAACTATCAGGTCTAGATCTGTCTTATTTGACGATTCTACCGCGGTTTGAGCGGGTTTTCTGGCGTCCATTGCTTATAGCAGCCCATCTCTCAATAGGTTGCACTAGTTTTGTCATAGAAATGCATTTTGTTTCATAAACAACATAAAATGCTGCAAATTGCGCCGGGTTTAGTATCTTCTAGTTTGCTTTTTGGCTTTCCAGTAAAATTCTGTCTTATACAATTTTGTCCTTTTAGTGCAAAGTATGGTAGTTTGTCATTTTAATGAACACATTCGATTCTGTAAAATGTTAGAACAACATAGATTTCTTCTGAACACAGCGCCACCCTTTGTAATTTGTCTGCTATTGCAGCTTAACTCCCATTTGCTGCAATACCACACACGACCCTATTGAAAATGGTGGTGCTGTGTTTGGAAGAAAGCTGCCATGGTTTTATTTTTAACCCTGTACAACCCCTTTTAAAAGAGATCAGTCATGGGATAAAGTTAGTGGAGCTGGCCGTATGCATCTGTGACTGAAGTGGAGGAACATGGGCACCAGGTATGGGGACTAAAAGCTTTTAACACATAGTCAAACTTAAGTTTAGGATTAGAGGGTCACTTTAAATTCCAAAAAGCGCGCACATAAAATATTACACTCCACAACAACCTGTCGGGTCCTATGAGCCCATAAATGTAGTTTGTGGGCTCATAGGGCTGGGGGCTGCGGAGTCCAGGGGTGGTGTCTTACCAGCCTACAGACCCGCCGCTCCCTGTAAGGAAGAGACTCTGTTCGTGCGCTGAAGTAGTCCGTTGTTTAGAGTCAGCGGTAAGTTTGCGGCTGACAGCGCTGGGACCTGGCGGCAGGTGAGTGTAACAATAGCGGCCCCCAACCTACTGTATGAGCCTATAAACTTAGTTTATGGGACTCCTAGGACCGGACAAGCTCCCTTTTGAAGCAGCTCCCCAGAGGGGCTCTCCCAGAACATGTTGTTCTTTGCCGCATTGTTTGAGTATTATGCAATTGTTGTGAATGTCTTTAATTAATTTTTTCTTTGTCCACAGGCAATCAGCATCTGCAAAGTGGTACGATAGGAGGGATTATGTCTTTATTGAATTTTGCGTTGAGGACAGCAAAGAAGTGAAAGTAGACTTTCAAAAAGATAAACTAGGCTTCAGGTAAGTGCTGTGGGTGAGCGCACCTTCTGATCGCTGTGACGAGGACCTGTTAGTAATCGCCTCGTTAACTGCTGGTATCACATAAAAGGAAGGGTCTTATTACAACAAGCCGTGCCAGATGGCTACTTACCCCTATATACAGGGAGGACTAAAAAAAGCTCCTTAAATACCAGTGCCAGCCACCTGCCTCCAGTGTAGAGTACCAGTAAAGGCTGCCACATGCCCATATGTAGATGACTCTTCTCCCAGTTGTCTTCTCTGCCTGAGCTCAGTCAAACTTCTTAGTATGTTTGCAGCAGCATTACAGAATTAAACATACATGGGCTAAATGGACTGTCCCGGGTTCATACAGTTCGTGGTTCCTGCAGCATGACCCTGCTGATGGGTTCACTTTAAACTTTCCTTCATGGGACTTGGGCTTTGTTCATATTCAGCATATGCTTTTATTCTACTTTTTACTATATACTGTACTTGTATGCAAAGTAGAAACTTTAAACAATAGAACTAATTGAAGTCTGGACAGCACCTAAACGCCCATATACATGTAATGATTATCACTCCAAATTTGTTCAAGCAACTGAAAATGAGCGATAATCGTTAAATGTAAACGCAGGCATCGCGCACTTTTCGTTTAAACAATGATTTTAAGGTGAACTTAAAATCCATAGTTCGGCTACTGACAGGTAAAGCAAACCGTTGTCAGTAGAAAACAGAGTGTTATGTCCACGGGATCTGGCAGATAACAAGGTAATCTGCCAGCGGCCGCTAGCAGAACAGTTCAGCTGTCTGCACAGCCTGGCCTGTGATTAATCACATGCTGGGCTCTGCAAACAGTTCGTGGAGGCCCTTTTACATGTAAAAGAAGATGATAGTTTTAATGGCCCCTAACACTTCATGCAAAGAGCTCACTAAATCTTTCAGACCTCAGCGACTATCTTTGCGTGTAAATGGGCCTTAAGCTGCAGGATGTGATGCTTGACGAGTGCTACTGTGACCCATTACAATAACCAGTTGTCTTGTGCTCATTACTGATTGTCTAGTAAATTGGCATTCTGTAGTATTACTGGCGGTTTTTACTCTTAGGAATTTAGATCTGGAAAATGGATCTGCTCTTCTTGTCTGTTCTCGGCGCATTACTTGCATTGGAGCCCACTGGCTTCTAGTTTTGTCATTAAACCAGTGTGCAATACTACAAGAGCTTTTATAAAGCGGTCCGCCATGCTGCTGTTTCTGGCTTGCCTCCCAGTCCAACCTTCATGCTTATCAAACAATGTTCTGTGGTTTTCCCGCTCTGCCGGCGCTTAGTTATTCCCCTTGTGATCTGTGTGCTTTGTAGTTACAATGCCTCTTGACACTTGCAGCAACAGCCATTCAGAGGACCTGTACACACCCGGTTAAATGCCAAGGGCAATAAATTCTGCCATTATTTCACTTAGAAATCTGTAATACATACACTAGTTACACACTAAAGCTGGTCATACACACTTAAAGGGTTAATTTCCGGTTTACAAGTGATGGCGTGTCACTAGGATAAGCGGTCACTTTGATCGGTGGATTCCAACCTTTTGGGATTCCAAAGAGCTGTAAGAACGAAGGGTTATTCCCATCTCATAAAAACTTTACAATTGGGGGTTCGACCTCTGGGGTCTCCACCCATGCTGACAATGAAGGGGCTCAGATCTGCAGACGTCAGATAATGTAGTGATCAATCATGCAGACAACTTTTTGGGGGCTTTTTGCAACCAATCACAACAGCTCTGTTGAAGAAATATTTCCAACTAAACTGTTCCATACGTCTGAATGGGGTAGTTTCTGCAGCAGTTGCTTGACTTACATGAAAGGGATAGTCGTAGAGGTTTCTGGGACAATTCTGCCATATGTGAGCTTAATCTAAAGGGAAATGTTCCTTTTGGCATTTTTACTTTTTTTTTGTTTTTTTCTTTTTCTGATGCTCCTTACCAACAGACTAGAAACTCGCTGCATTGATATAAATGGGAAATCGGTAGTTAGCAGTTGTCCGCTGAGGAAAACCTGACCCAACTTTGAATTTGCAGCAGATGGGGGGGGGGGGGGGGGATATAAAAACACTTCATTGACTTAGCGAAAAGTTGATTTTGACTTTTCTACAAGTAGGTCGAGCTTTGATGAATGGGCAGAATCGCACAAACCATTAAATTTACTATAATGCCAGAAACTGTCAGGACTTATAGTATAAATCAACGCCATCCCATAGCTGGTGTATTTTGAGTCTGGTTCATGGACATCTTCCTCAGACGATTGAGCCAATCTTCAGCTGGCCAGAGGAGGCATAGCGCTTGGGTGAGCAGATCCCCACTGATCAAAACTTTTTAAAATGTCAAAAGTTTTAAGAAAGTTTGGTTACACTTTATGTATGTAAAGTGACTATAACACTTTTAAAGAGGTTGTCAAGTTACAAAATTATAGTTTAAAATTAGAGCCTAATGACTGAAAATGAAAGCGAACTTGCCATCCTCAGCCCCACAATTCCTCTGGTCTGTGACAGCGGAAGTCAGGAGACCGCTGCCTGTTAGAGGCCACAGCGTCGGCTCTCTGATCTCCCGGCATCATAGCGTCCAGTATGTGAATGCTGATGCCAGGAGAGCAGGCGGTGACACTGCGGCCTCTGGCAGAGGAATTGTGGGGCTGAAGACGGGTAAGTACACCTTGTTTTATTGCCAAAGCTGAACTGTATTGTCTAGTGCATGGCCTGCGTACACAAAACGGGGATTCTCCGGTCTCGTGAAAATCAGACCCTGCAGAAAACTCAATTTGAGTTTGTTTCATAGTCTTCTATGCCATTATCTGAGAACACACACATTGGTAAAATTGAAGGTAAACTACTAAAATACTGATCAGTGATTTCATGAATGCTCTTCACTATTTGAGCCCTGGTAATAGATTTGGCTTTATAGGTTCATTGAAGTAAAACCTGACATGAATATATTAATTGCTTAAATGGAGGAAATGCCTAACCGTTTCAGACACTTGTATTCATTTGTTTCCCCTTCATTTTGTAGTTGTCTGGGAGGAGCTGATAACGTTAAATACTTAAATGAAGTCGACCTGTATCAGTCTATTGATCCAAATGTGAGTTCTTGTTTTTCCTTTTATTGTATATTAAACTGTTACAAACGGCACCTTTCTGTCACCACCTGATCTGTGTAAATGATGGTATCTGCCAAGACCACTTGTAAGTCCCAGTGCAAGAAAAGGTCAATCTCTTGACAGATTCTAAAGTATCTAATATTAATCCTTTCCAATCAATTAATTTTTTCTCATCCATTCTCCCCAGCTCCAAAAAAATTTTCCCTTCACCCTCCTGATCTGACAGAGTTCAGGAGGGTGCAGGTGCTCACTACACCGTGGGGGGGAATGTGGAAGTATTGCTGCTGCATTCTGCCTCCCGGCTTGGCAATCACGTGACAGCTGGGGTCAGGTGGCACACAGCGGTCACATGATCAGGCAGAATGCGGAAATAATACTTCCGCATTCTCCATTCAGGCTCCCGACTCGGCGATCATGTGACAGCTGGGGGTCAGGTGACACCGGAGGTCACATGAACGCCGGCCGGAATCTCCGTGCATTACATAGCACTAATTGAGCGCTATGTAATGTGTAAAGGAGAAGGCAGAAAGGGTTAAAACCCTTTCTGCCTTCTCGGGGGTCCTTGATGAGGATCAGTGCAGGAGTGTATCTGCACCCCATGTGTCTGATGATCGGGCGCAGATACACGCCTGCACTGCGGTGTCAGGCCCGACATCGGAGCTGTGGAGGAAAATGTCAGGGCAGGCCTGACATTGGATTGGAAAGGGTTAAAGTTAATTGTACATGGTCACCACATGAGAGCAATGTACACCAGCAACGATGGGGAAACGCCAACCCGTCTTCAAGCATGGTGAGTTTCCATCAAATGTGGACAGATGTGAAATACCCTTTCCATCTCCCGACTGCTCTCCAAGCTGAGATCACCACCTGAGGACTTGGTTTTGTATATGCTTGGTGCCGTGTATTGTGTGGCCGTTGAACTATATGGTGACTATGCCAAATCTAAGGTTTTTAATATTGACGTTCATTACAGAATGGTTCACTTTCTCACCACACAATGTGTCTGCGCTCCTCAGCTTTTCTTGCATTCTTATTGTATGCAAAAAGAGAGAATAAGGCTGCTTTCACATCGGCGGCGTGGGGTTCTGTTTTCCTGCTCCGTTCGGGAAGCAGGAAAGGGGAATCCCTGGCTGAACCGGTCCATGTTGTAACGGAAACAGACCCCATTGATTATAAAGGGCTCCGTTTTGGCTTCCGCTCAGCTGCTTGCCATTTTACCGGAAGAGGAAAAACACTACATGCAGCGCTTTTTCTTGTATTTTGTATCGAATCCACGACAGAACCTCCAAGCGGAGGTTTCGGCACAGATTTGATATCTCCCTTGTAAACTGGAAGTAGATATTTAGAAATCTAGCTTGTGAATGTAATAGATGGCGGTAACACATCCTTTGTAGTTGGGAGATTGTTCCATAAACAGTTGTGCGGAATACCGCACTGAAGTGCATGGCTGCCTCCACTTGTCAGCATTGGGAGTGAATCAGTAGCTCGCTCGGCTCACGCTCTTCTCTTCTCCTGACAGGAGTCTAAACATAAAAGAACAGACAGATCTGTCTTGTGTTGTTTACGGAAAGCAGAATCTGGCCAGTCTTGGCCGAGACTGACAAAAGAGAAGGCAAAGGTAGTGCTTTTTTTTTTCACTAACCTCACATTTCTTATGTGTATTGAACTGTAATAAGTCACTGCTTTTATTCCAAGTTTTGAAACTCATTGGTTATATATTTTTAACAGCTCAATTGGCTTAGTGTGGACTTTAACAACTGGAAAGACTGGGAAGACGACTCCGATGAAGACATGTCCAATTTTGACCGCTTCTCAGAGGTTAGTGAAATATTCATCTAGTTTCTTTGTTTTGAGACATTCATACAACCTCCAATGCCTGGGATGGCCTCATGCCTGCTATATTTTACAGATGATGAACAATATGGGAGGAGATGAAGATGTAGACTTACCAGAAGTAGATGGTGCAGATGATGTAAGTTTGTTGGGATCTTAGTTTGTCTTATCGTACCGTATAAGGCATTTCCACTAGTGTTTTTGCTTTTTTTTAATCGCTGTTTTTGTTTTTTGGGGGTTTTTTTGCTGGTTTTTGAATTGTCTGTAAGAATGTGGTTATACACAAGTAAGGCCAAGGTAAAATTCTGTTTGGCCTGCTACCTCGGTGTTTCCCTATGAGAGTAGATGTTGAATATAATCAAGCAAATTTCGGTCAATGTCAGAATTTTTTCACTTATTTTTTGTGTGGGACAAATGATACTTTATTTTAATAGATCAGATTTTTTTTTTTTTTAAAGGGTTAACAGCTGCAGTCTGCGAGCGCTGATTGTGGCTGTTGCCAGCTGGTGTGAGTTGTCAGCTCCCAATCCCCCTCCATACAAACCGCATGCCGGAGGGCATCTCATCTGTAAGACTGAATTCAGCAGCTTCATCCTAATGCCCCTTTTTACACGGGACGACAGTCAGCTTAACGACTCCACGAGCCATCTTCTGACCGCTGACGTCACCGCTCTGGATGTTGGTGCTTGTGCAAAGCGTTTAGACAGACAATTTTCCGCTGGCTTCTCGTGAAGCACTGAGCAGGGAGCATTTACACGGAACAAGAAGCCAGTGATGGGCTTTATGGTGACAACGTTAGTGATAACGACTTACAAATGAATAGTGAGCATTTTTGGGGGCGGTTGTACTTTGCACTTCACGATTATTCAAATTCTTTCGTTTGACAGAATTTTGAGCTATGCCAGTTACGTGTACATGGTTCATTAGTCTAGAACTAGTGTAGCATTGAGTCGGCTGGCAGGCAGACCGATAAAGGCACCTACCAAAAGGGTGTATTCACACGTTGTTGATTTGATGCGGTCTGTCTGATTTTGCTGCAGATCTGCACCAAAGTCTGATAAAATGTACAGCAAATTGGCAACGTGTGAATGCACCCGCAGGATTTTTTTTCCCCTAAAATTGCATGCATCACTTATTCTGCAGGGTATTTGTCAGAAGTGCTAAAATGTTGTGTTTTTGTTTTTCTTCTTTTAGGATTCACCAGACAGCGATGATGAAAGTAAGTTCTAGTCTATTATACACACAAACACCCCAAATTTTGTATTGTGCCTGTTACAGAATTGGCTATATTTTCATTCTCGTGTTTAAGGCTGCCTGTCCACAGGCGTTTCTTCAGTGCGATCCCCTCTGCGATAATCCAGCCGCGCGTAACGCGTTGCTATGGAAAGCGTAGCCATGGCGTCCACGAGCAGAAAATCATAGCGATGCTCCGTTCGCGGGATCTAAATAGTGGCATGCCGCGATTCTCCGCAGTGATCCCCCGCCGCAACGGCCGTGGACAGCTGGTCTAACTGTATTAAACTTTCATGTCTAAAGAGGCTATCTGGCTGCTTAGATTACATATCATAAAGTCTTCATACTTTACCTCCAGTTTACAAATTGCAGCATTTTTTTTAGTTCAATGCAAATAACAGCCCTTTGGTTGTATGATGTGTTGACACAGTAGGGAGGGGAGCAGTTTGCTCTGAGCAGCAAGACTGACACTCAAGCCGAATAAATGAATCAAAACTTCTGGCCCTTCTCAACTTTCAGTGTATTTCGGTGAGAAGCTGGAGACTTTGGTACTGGAGGTAAACTTTATGGAAAGACTATTATTAAATGCTTAGTGGCTGAAAAAACCCTTAAAATGTATGGATTAATTTTGTAACCTGTCTTTTTTTTATTTCTTCTAGAAATGCCTGACCTGGAATAAAAATAGAACATCCTAAAAGAAAACAAAATGCGGGAGGAGGGTGGGAGAATGGGTGGAAAGAATATTTCAACACACTCTGCAACAGTTGCTGATACCCAAGTTGTAAATACAGAGTACTTCCAGTCAGCCTCGTACGTGTATCACCGAATGGCGCTTACCAGGTGGTAGAAGTTACAATTGTACAGGACATACTCAAACCTTAATACTAAGGAGCTGCTATTTTAAATTTGTCTTAACCATAATACATTTGCGTGTATTGTGCATCCCTAATCACATGTGGTTATAATAAGTCTTCATTTACTCCCGGTTTACATGAGAGCATGTGTTCTCCAAAATTAAATGCTGAATTGAAAACTACAAAAAAAAAAAATCAGAACCACTATGACATCACTAAATAATAATTCTCTGAAGTACATTGTGTATCCAACCGTAGTGTCCTCAGCCAAGGTAGTTCATTCACGGTCACTGACAGAGGGTGAACTATTTACAACTGGAATCTTGAGTTCTTCACAGATCTATTACAATTGATATTTATAAGGGAATTGCTTATCTTTAAAATTTGACATCAGGAGTGCTCCCAGTACTGGTTCCATCCGATCTTACTGAACCAGTAGTCCCGAGTGTCCTGCAGTGGTTGTACTTCTATATACAATGATTTAGGGTTTCTGGATGCAAAGTAAGGTGTATGAGCCTATCCCATTTGTAACCATGAGTCCTGTACAATTGGTCTGACCCTTTGCATTTCCACCTTGGAAGAGTGTAGACAGCTGTACATTGTTTCTCTCATCAGTCTATACATTTAGACCAAATTGTATTTGCACTGTCACAGTATATATTAAAAAGGAAAGAGTAACAATGTTAATACACTATACTGTTTTGTTTGTTCTTTATTTCTTTAATTGGGTGAAATGCCTAAGTTGTATTGGAATTGATGGGGATTTTTTTAATTGTCTGCATTATTTCTAATAAACTATTAAGAGACTTATGATTATTTTATTTATGTATTAATCGCATCAGATGGTCATATTTTTACATTTTACTTTTACCCTTTCCAATCCACTGACATCTTTCAACATTCCGATTTTGAAGCCTGTACAGCTCCGATGTCGGAAAACGTCCTGCAGGGTATTACTGGCCGCTCTGTTGTCAGGGCCTCTCCAGCATGTCACATACCGCAGTACTGGCTCTAGCCAGCAGATGGCGCCATTGTATAATGGCAGAAAGAGAAAGGGCCCCCTAGGAAACCCTGAATCCAAAATTGAATTTGAAAGGGTTAAAAGATTTAGACAATAGTACAGAAATCCATGCATTTATTAAAGGAACAGTAACCTTTGAATTGAATAAGAGTAGATGTGACATACATTGGTCAGTGTTTCATTCTGGAGGATTTTTTTATTTTTTTGCAGCTCCCGTCTCAAACAAATTTTGCAAAGAATACATGTATGTTTCCTGCTCATTGCCTCCATCTTTGGTTGACAGATGGAGGAATCGCTTATACTCCACCTTCTTGCCTAACTGCCATTCAACTATGGTATTGTGAAAAGGAAGGAGAACATGAGTGATATCCAGGCCCATGTAGACTAGAAGTCTTTATATCATTGTATTGTTTAAATTGTAGATGAGCTGAATATGTTCAAATGAGGAGATTCTGTAAATTATTTTTTTTTTTCCTATTTGCGTTCCCTGCTACTACACCACATGGAGGTTGACCCTTGATCCCTATTGGGACAAGAATAAACTCAAAGGCCCCTCGCACCAGCATTTCCTGTCCTTGCAGCTAGCAGTTCTGTAAGACATCTCCCTGGTGGTGTGAAGCTTGGATATGTTTTATATATTGGCTTGGGGTTAACTAGATTGAGATGTTTGGAGTTAGAAGTACTCTTGTGCTACAACTTCATCCTACCCTTTCCCTGTAGGTGAGTGTTAAGCAAATGTGAAGATCCTTCACACATGTACTTGTCCACTACCTTCAGTTCTTGCCTGTGGGTGGTGCGACTTCTCTTCCTCACAGTATGAACACTTCTACAAGTGCGATTTGGTAGGTAGTCTGGGACCAGTAAAAGTTTAGGAACTATATATATGCCATGAGCAGATGGTTTTGATACGAGTTTTGTAAAAGTGATGGTACTTGTTGGCAACATGCCTTTGCCAGCTCCAGAGTGGGCTGAACCATGGGGTTGTGTACATTACTGTAGCTTAGACGACTTTGTTTTAATGGATCTGAGCTGCAGTATGAGACATAAGTTCATGGCCAACAATAGTGCTGTTTTTGGAAGAAAGCAGCCATGTTTTTCTAATCTGATACATTTCCTTTTGGCTGCCTGTGAGGGAAGCACTTTCAAATTCAGTAAAATGAGCTTTATGGATGAAACCCTGGATGGGTGTGGTGGCCTCTGGAGACACATTATGCTTTATCAATTTTTGTGGAGAATACGCGTTTGGACTTTCAATCCTTTCATCCATCTATACAACACAATCTGGAATATGATGGGAGGGGTGACTATTATCTCCTGGTTTGTTCTGGATAAACAGTGATGGCAAAGTGGGAGTAGGGGGGAAATAAGGAATGGCCTGAGAACAGATGACCCTCAACATACTTCAGCAGGGTTTAAAACAGAGTTGTCGTCGTCCCCCTCCAAACAGATGTGCGATTACAAAACATCCCTCAAAAGTTTCTTCAGGGAATAGAATATTTTCTAGGTGCACGAGTCCCAATTAAAGATCAGCAAAGACAGAGCTATTAAGGTGTTTTTTAGATTTATTGTAATAGGTTTAAAAAATTTATAGGACACAGGAAATTCCAAATAGTCATTAAAATCCCCAGCTCCATTACTTCCCTCAGAGATAGAGGCGTGTTCTCTGAACTCAATACAATTAGAAACAAGGTCAATGTCCAAGAGGTAAAGGTGAAGGAATAATCAAAAGGGAGGGGACTTACCTGGTGTGACTGGGCTATACCAAGAAAGGATAGCCTGTCAGATGCCTGATTTTGAGCTGTCCCCAAACAATTCTCTGGTCACAAGAACATCTACTGGTGGGGATTCTGAAGTATGTCTCGGTCATGTAAAATCTCAAGTGAGTAAACAAAACCTGGTGCTCCAGGAATGATCAGTTTAATATAAAGACGTGAATTAACTAACTTTACAGGGGGCTCTCCTTTAGGCTGCACACGAACAGGTGGGATTCCGCATGCGGGGGCCTGCAGCGGAATCTGACCCTGTGCGTGGCCGGCGTCTGCGTATACCTGTCATTTAGCTGCTTCTGTACTGTTGGATTGCCCACACAGTTTGCTGTTGGACATGGACAATACAGAGAACTTATTTTTTTCTTTAAATTCCTGCCTGTCAATTTGCTGAAGTGCCGTAGGTCGGACATCTTCCATTGGCTTCTCTGGAAGCTGTTTGCGCAAAAATGGAGCATGCTGGTTTTTGTTTGGTTTTTTTTCCCTGCAAGTGGAAAATTGTGTGAGCGGACAGTTGTGTTAATTTGAAGCCAATGGAGAATGGTGGTAAGAGGTGGTCTTTTGAACTCTCCTCTTCCTGTCCAGCCAGGTCAGAGGGCAACCTGCATGTGTGCTGTCATGATGGACTCATGGAAAAGGGATTAACAGTCAGATTAATCCTAGTTTTTCTGCACAATTCTTATTGCTGCAGCGCACGACTACTTCTGGTTCGGAATGTGACTATCTACGGCAATAAACATTTTTTTTTTTGCTGTCTTTTTGCCTGCCAAATTGAATGCCATGGCAGGAATTTAAAACACACACCCCGTTTGCCTACCAAAAGTTCAAATGCTCTATTTATACATCGCTTTTGCTAATCATATAGACATGTGCGGTTGAGTTTCCCTCAAAATGCATTGCACCCCTAATACTGTCCGCCCCGTTTGTTTTATATACTTGTTTGATCTGTTAATTTATCCCTATTAAACTAAATACATATTTTACACATCCTGATTGTGGACCACTGGTTGGTACTTCAGAAGAACAGTACTGTGACCTTCCGCAAACCAGAAGAGCCCCCTGTAACGTAAGTTGCCGTATATACTCGATTATTAGCCGACCCAAGTATAAGCCGAGACAATACGTTTCCCCACAAAAAACTGGGAAAACTTATTGACTCGAGTATAAGCCGAGCTATACTCGAGTATATACTAGGTGAAAAAAACCCCTCCATACTCGCCTCCCAGCCGGGTCTGTGTCTGTGCGACAAGCTGCTTGAATTCTCCCTGCTGTCATCCCCCCGCTGTCCTCTCTGCTTGGCTCTGTCGGTGCTGTGTAAGTAAGCCCTGTGATTGGATTAAGCGCCAGCCAATCACAGCGCTTACTTACACAGCACTGACTGCAGGGGATTTGAAAGCCGAGCAAGGAGAATTTCAAAGCAGTTGGATTGGCTGTGAATAATCAAGCATCGGCTGTGATTGGCTGGCACTCGATCCAATCACAGCTCTTAATTACATAGCGCTGACGGCGGGGGATGACAGAGCCGAGCAAAGAGGACGGCGGGGGATGATAGCAAAGAGAATTCAAGCAGCCTGCTGCACCTCCGCTGGAGAGACAGACGCCGGCTGGGAGGTGAGTATGGAGTTTTTTTTGTTTTTTTTTAAGCCTCCCCTGACTCGAGTATAAGCCATGGGGGGCTTTTTCAGCACAAAAAAAAAGTGCTGAAAAACTAGGCTTATACTCGAGTATATATGGTAATTCACTATATAAAATTGGCTATTATCCCTGGAGCAAAGGGTTTTGTTTACGTAAGATTTTATATTCTCTGAACTTAAGACACATACCCTGGAAATTAGGCTAGGATAGTATCTCAAGTTTCTCAGGACTGCAGTAACGTTGCCCATAGAGGTTCTTCACTTTCAGTTTGTCAATGTCGTTGAGTTCTTGGCTGCCCCAAAGGTATTAACAAAAGTCATAGTGGAGATGCTTGCGTCTCTAAAGAGAAAGGGTATTACACCGTCTTTAGATGATTTTGTCCTATTGGTAGAAGCTGGGTCTGTACTTAAAATGTCACCCCTTCAGTTCTTAGAGTTAGCATTGCTAATAAACATACTTTTCAGAAGTAATTCCTGCAAAACCATTTCTGCTGAAGCCGCTTCCTTTCTGCAGGAAAAGGTTTTGGACATAATACAAAAGATTTTGGAGATTCGGAAGAAAAAAAAATGTAGCTCCATGAGGAAAGTCATTAGTTTACTAGGTCTTTTAACTGCTTGCATGCAATCTGACTTGGAGTCAAGTTTATTCCAGACTTTTCCAACTGGCTTCTATCTTCCAAGGCCAAAAAAAAAACCTAAAAATTCCTTTCAGTAAAGATTTCTCTGAACTGGTGGCCTTAGAAGGAGAAACATCACAAAGGAGTTTCTTGGCATTTGGTTCCGGCAATCCCTATACAAACTGTTGCCAGCCAAAAAGGCGGAGGGGCTTTCTCCAAAACAGATTTGTTTTGGGTCTTTGAATTCAGTCAGCGGTGCTAAAACTACAGTGAGTTGGGGTGTGTCTGTAGTGATTCATGCCTGAGATTCTCGGAGGCAACTTAAATCGCACAGTACATGGAAACTCCGTCTGTGTGATGGTCGGGACACCACAAAAAAAAACAAAAAATAGGACATCCTGCAATTTTTTTTTTTCTGTTTCGCAGCATCACTGTGAAAGAAAAATTGGGTCTACTTTCTTGTGAATTTTGTGCGCCTCACAACACAAGAATATCGGTCATGTAAATACTGCTGTAGGATCAGTAAGGGGAAACTCTAAAGACTCATTTGGTAAAACGAGTAAAAATGTCAGACAATGTAATGACCTGTTTCTTACATAAAACATTAGGGGGTATAAAAACCCTAATATTACGAAGACTGGCAGAAAATTATTTTAGGTGGGCAGAGGAAAATAGCGTCTCCATTACCATTCCTCTCAAATGCTCAGAAAAGTTTGCTGATTTTCTCTGCAGACGGCATCTGGATTCAGGAGAGAGTCTATCTAGATCTAATGTCTATCTAGACATTACTCATCTTTCGAGGACTCCAGAAATAGACCCATTTGCCGCTTCAGAAAACTCAGACTTCTTGTTTTTTTTTTCCCCTTAAATCCGAAAGACGATTCCAGAGGAGTAGAAACGGTATCTAAAAAATGGATAGTGAATCTGATGCATAGGTTTCCTTCTATTTCAATAATATTAAGAGTCCTTCAAAATAACTGGAGACTACAGTACTGAGTGGTTCTATCCTGGACAAGATGAAGCCGTTGCCCCTGCTGAAGAAGCTAGCTTTAGAGCAGCCGTTAACCCTTTACAATCCAATTTGCATCCTCGTTTTCGTAGGGGGCTTACTCTTTTTCTGCCATTATACAACAGCGCTATATGCTGGCTAAAGTCAGTACTGCATTAGGTGACATGTTGGATAGGCCCGACAGCAGAGAGGCTGGCAATATACAGTAAGAGAACCCCAGCGGACGTCTTCCAACATCAGAGCTGTACAGCCGTAAATCATAATGTCTTCAGTGGTCAGACAGTGGATTGGAAAGGGGTACTGCTTCTACCCAGACATGATCTTTTACATCAAGGGTTCCTTCACACGGACGTATTTGTGCGTGCAATACGCAAAGAATAGAACCCGTTGGTTTTTAATGAATTGGTCTCATTTTCCTTTTTGCGTACATTGAAAAATAAGCAGCAGCATCTATTTTTTGTGCACATTTGCACACCAAAAGTCCCCATATTAGGCTACGGGAGGTGCGCAAATGCACACTCAATACGCGCAAAATATGCTGAAGAACTCCCTGAAAAAAAGAATACATCTGGAGCTCATCAGGCTAAATAGCTTTTTAAATTGGGGCGTGGAAGTGTCCCATGCGCAAAAAACTCTGCCCTGCATGCACAAAAAGTACAGTGAGGCCACACAACCAGGTCGGATTATGCAGGTGGGAGGCCCACAGTGGATTCCGGCTGTTAGCCTGGCTGGTTACCCTGTGTACGGCACTAACCTGTATTGTGGATGACCGCAGAGGGTCGAACGGCTCTGGTGACCTCAATGGAGGCTGTCCATGTCGAATCCACAGTAAAATAGAGCATGCTGCTATTTTTCTTTTGGTCGTGGGATACACACTTTGTATCCGCAAGTGTGAAGGAATAATCAAAAATACATGTCTTTTGATGTCCACGGTTTACTGCGGATTGTCCCCAGAATCCGGTTGTGTGAGACCGGCCTTAAAATGCACCGATATGTGATCTAGCTCGTTCGTATCTCAGACACGTTGCGCTGAAGGATCTGTAATTGCACATAGACTTGTGTGAAGGAGCCCTCAGGGACCTTTCAAACGGGACGGAATTACGCCACAAGATTAAGCCAGATCCACAGCTGCGGAATTCCACACCAAAATCCGGAGGTCTGACTGCAGATTTTGATGCAAAATTTCAGGCAGGTTTTAAGTCATTTTCAATTCTGCATCAAAATCTGCAGGAAGCCTGCAGAATTTAGGTGCAGAATTTACTGCGGCGTGCAGAGCGGTCTATGCCGTCCTGTGGGAAAAGTCCCTAATCCACCAGAACTCTGTTCAGTTGCCAGTTTGTATCCTGAACGGGTGATCCTAAATGAAAGGGACAAAGTAATCTTCGCTCTTCAGGCTTGCTGTAAGGCCTTGTTCACACGAGCACTGTTTACATGCATTAGAGGCGCACGATAAGAGCGTTCCATAAGAACCAATGGTTTCCTATAGAAGCGTTCACATGAAGGAATCTTAGATGCGCTAATCATCGCACCAATCAAAGATACGACATGTGTGGCTACAATGCCCAAATCTAATGTCCATACTGCGAGAAAAGATACAATCTGACCTATCTTTTGTGGGTGATGCACAGGAGTTTCCATTGACTTCTATGGGAGCAGGAGTCTATGGAAACTCCTGCGCAGGAAAAGAAGATTTCTGCCGACCGAGGGAATTCCCCGATGCTTACAGCAGGACATTTTAAATGTCCTGTTGTAAACTCCGTTAGTCCCTGCAGGGATGAGGGGAAGCGCTGAGGGTTCCCTTAATCCTCGCGGGGACTAACATGAATTTACAATGGGACATTTAAAATGTACTTCTGGGTAGCACATTTTAAATGTCCTGCTGTAGGCAGTGGGGTATTCCTACAGCCCCGCTGCTCAGCAATTCCCCTGCAGGAGAGGGCAGTAGGGGACTACCTCCACCTCTCTTCCCAAGGAATTTCCCTATAGCGTGGAGAGAGAGTGGGTGGGGTTACAGGGCTTCCCTGAGAGCATAGGAGGAGTGGTGGGGCCTGACGGATCCACCCTCTAGCCCCACCCCCTCTATCTTTGCTATGGAGAATCCATGTGAGAAGCCCTATAGCCCTTCCCCCTCTCTTTAGCCCCATCCACTCTCTCTGCACTATGGAAATATCCCTTGGGGATCCCCAAAGCAGGGAGAGAAAGAGCGGGGCTATGGGTTAATCCCCCATAGCAGGGAGAGACGGAGACTGTGGCTATGGGTTAATCCCCCATAGCAGGGAGAGACAGAGACTGGGGCTATGGGTTAATCCCCCATAGCAGGGAGAGACGGAGACTGTGGCTATGGGTTGATCGCCCATTGCCCGCCCTGTCTCTCCCTGCTATGGGGAAATCCCAAAGCCCTGTGGGGCTTATTCTCCTTCTGCTCCTGGAGCAGCTGCCCATTTTTAAGCGTATCTGCTTCAGTGAGCAGCTGCCCATTCGTGTGATTTTTAGCGCAGTATAGGCTCGATTTTTTTCGCGCACCTATACTGTGCTAAAACAGCGCTCTTGTGAACGAGGCCTAAAAAGAATACTTCAGCCATATATCTTAATAATCTGGAGGATGTTTTGCTCCTGGTTTGGGGATGTTTTTTTCCAGAACAATCTAAAGCAGACCTACATCAGATATAAGACTTTCTTCAACAGGGCCTGGAGATTGGTTTTAGACCTAGAATACATATATCTGCATTGAGTGCATTTTTAAGCACTAATTTAGCCACCATAGAGGGAATAAGAGGTTTCAAGATGAAAACCTTTAATTACACTATTGCTCATTAATTTCAATACACCACCCAAATCTTACATTTTATTCAGAAATGAACAAAAGAAGCCACTGTAGTTTGTGAGGAATATGGATTTAATTAGGCAAATAAATTCGCATTGCGCTCATAAACAAATGAATTTAGCATTGATTTCCTTACATTTTTCTCTTACATGGACACAAATGATTTTTGAATGGGTGCATGCGAATGTTTTTTTGTTTTTTTTTTTAACTCTGAACGATTTTTGGACGAGAATAGCACAAGTCAATGTGCTGCGCTCAGCATATTATACAGCATGTGGACAGGTTGTTGGTTTGCTGTCCAATCCCAGTTGCGCCCTAGAATCTCAGTCAAAACCTTTAAATCACCTGTGTGCATGCACCCTTAGCAGCGATCACAGCAGTGCAAGCAAGAGGCATTCTCCTGGTAAATTTGTCTTACGTTTCAGCTACAGTTGCAGCCCACAACTCCCAAAGGTAATTTAGTCTCGTAACTTGTACATCTTGAACACACCTGTCCGGATGATGACAAAGGATTACAATTGGCATTCTCAAGTGGCCAAACCATATTCTCCAGCATCTGTCGTCATTCTTTGTCAATTATGTTTTGGGTTGTTATCTTGGTGTAGTGTTGAACCACGACCAATAAGACAAGTGCTGAAACAGAGGGCATAGTGTACCAGGATGACGCGGGAGTACTTGGATTCCATGATTCCTTTGATTTTTAGTAAGTCACCACCTCTGAAACGTCCCCAGAGCCACCTCCATGCTTTACTGTGGGCTGAGTCATAGCACCTGTCACAAGATGAACAAACTTTCACCTCTTGGACTCAAACTTTGATTCATCTGCGAAAAGATCCTTTTTCCATTGACTAGTGGTCCAGCTCCTGTACTTCTTAGGCCACTGTAGCCTCTTCTTTTTATTACTGGACCTAAGCAATTGTTCTCAAGCTGCAACACATCTCTTCAAGCCACTAGCTACAAAGCGGCATTTGACGCAACTTTCTTTCTCTGTTCCATCAGAATAGCATGGATCTGATGGGCTGTTTTGAATCTTTCCCGTTTGCAACATGCTCTGATAAATGTATTGTCCTTATTTGTGGTTACTTGTCTAGGTTGCATTAGTCACGTACAGTCTTGTTTTCAGCATATATCTTGAAGCTTCACTGCACAACACCTAGAGAAACTTTCTCCAGGTGAGCAATTTCATGCAAACTAACGTATACTGTGCATTTCTCAAAGTGACTATGGCAAATCACTTTTCGATTCATATCTCCTTCCTAGGAGCCATTCATGAAACCAAGTTACAAGGTCTCACAAGTTTACATAGTATCACAATACAAGGCGAACATCTGAGTTCTTTCAATGTATAGTGGTGATTTAGAAACCTGTGTTCAAGAGAAAACTGTTTTTGTTGCCCATACTAACCAATCACAGCACGACTTTCATAAGAGGCGTAATTATCGTTACACTTTTGAGTTTTTTAGAGTTGTACGTCCAATAAGCGAGTGAATCATGTGAACTACCGGAGTGCAGGGAGCTTGTGCTCCAGCAGATGAACAAATCCATCATGAACCAACCACATTGAACATATTACCGAGGCTTTACCATCTACTGCTTGCTTCTCAATAATCATCCAACAGAAAAATGGCTTCCATAAAAAGTGAAAATAACAACTTATTCAATTAACTTCTACATCTTTTCTGGATCCATTTCAACACTGTACATTTGGACATGAGACACCACCATATTTCTGATGTGTCTTCATCCCTACTTTTGGATGCAGTATAGCAAACGCCCTCCAAGCGTGCTCGATCAAGTGTGACCCAGTAATGATGAATGGCCCGAGCATGAGTTCCAGAGATGTTTGAACAGGCAGAGGATGTTTTCACCTCTCCGAGCATGCTCAAAGTGCAATGATGAATAGTTCTTCCATATTCTGGCCTTGAAAAATTAAAGATTTGCTATGGGGACATAGTTTCTTTTTTGCACAGGTTTTGAAGCGCAGTTTCTTCCAAAAATAGGGGTTTTAAGGATATTTATTAGAGATGAGCGAGCATACTCGCTAAGGCAAACTACTCGAGCGAGTAGTGCCTTATTCGAGTACCTGCCCACTCGTCTCTAAAGATTCGGGTGCCGGCGCGGGTGACAGGTGAGTTGCGGAAGTGAGCAGGGGGGAGTGGGGGGGAGAGAGTGAGAGAGAGATCTCCCCTCCGTTCCTCCCTGCTCTCCCCCGCCCCCCCCCCCCCCGGCAGCTGAATCTCGCTCGAGTAGTTTGCCTTAGCGAGTATGCTCGCTCATCTCTAATATTTATATAAATAGTGTATAAACACAATGTATGTGAGTGCTGAAAGTGTTTAAACCAGCAGCTGGACTCCTATCTGTGTGTAAAACACACGTATCACATTCATCCTTTACAGAGAAATCGACAATCTGGTGATGTATTGAAAATAATGAGGATTAGGGTACATCTCACTCCTCAAGGCGACTTAACTCTCGTCCTTCAAGGCCTATCTAAATATGCCTTTGAACCCTTAGTTTAAAACAGCTTATTGCCACAAGTACAGCCAGGCGACCTGCAGAGATTCAAGCTCTTTCCATTAAAGAACCTTATCTCAGGATTATGGATGACAGGATTGTACTGAAACTAGAGGCTACATTTTTGCCAGAAGTGACAATTGATTTCCAAAGAAACCAAGAGATCATCTTGCCATATTTCTATAATAATCCTCAGTTGGAAAAAGAGAATTCCGCACTTTGGATATAAAGAGAAGAGTTGGTAGCTAAGGACTTTAGGACAGACTCCAAACTTCTATTCCAATTCTGTAGGAAGAATAAAAGCAAAGAAAGAATTCTAAAAGTTGGAATATTACAGTTTTAAAAACTTGCAGGTGGCTGAAAAAAAATTAAAGCCCATTCTACTCAACCAATGCCAACTACTTGGGCTTAAAGGGCCTCTGTCAGCACCATTGAGCAGCAGAAAAACTGTTATGGTGCTCAAAGGGGAGGGAACTGAGAGTCCAGAGAGATATGTTTTATACTCCCCAGTTCCTGCGCTGCGTCCCCGCGAACGTGGCACACACATACAGCTTTACTCTATTCAGATGGCTCTGTACATCTGCTCTCTCATTCATCTCTATGAGCCATCTGAATAGAGTAAAGCTGTATGTGTGTGCCAAGTTAGCGGGAACGCAACGCAGAAACTGGGAACTAGGGGAGTATAAAACATATCTCCCAGTTCCCTCCCTCAGGACTCTCAGTTCCCTCACCTTTGAGCACCATAGCATAGTTTATGCTGCTCAAAGCTTCTGACAGAGGCCCTTTGAAGAAATCCTATAAGAACTATAAACTAAGTTATGGTGCTTAAAGGACAAGCAACAAGGAGTCCGGGGATGTGTTTTTTATACTTACCTAACTCCCTGTTCCAACGCTATCAATGGTGGAAGTCGGCGCTCGGTCAACCAGTTTGACCCTTTTCTGTAGTCACTGTGTGTGCACTCCCATAGAAAAATTCCTGTTCTTTATGTGTAGTGGCCCGATGTCTATATATCTGGCCCCTCCATAATAGTCATACATGTCACATCTTCAGTGTAGATGCACTGTGCAAATTGTCTGGTCTTTAGTTATAGGTATTGCACAGCTGCAGCATGTAAGAGGTTAATGTCTGTGACTGGCTGGGATATGTCTGGAAAATGTAACAAGTTTGTCTAGTCACATGGTGTTGTATGATATAAATATGAGTGCAAGGTGTGCTTAGAGAGAGTTTTCTGAAGTTCCATCTTCTTCAACGGTTGAGAGTGTAGTGAGAGTGCCGGCCACATGGGGGTACCTTCAACCCTCATGTGGTGAAGGGATGGAAGCTGAGGAGAAGTATCTATGATTCTATTCTGTGTACAATCAGGAATGTTAGGATCACGAATTTAAAAAAAGTAACACAAAACTTTCGGGGCATTGTCCACATTGCATTGCTTCTCCCATCACTGTTAGGCCTCATGTCCACGGGCGGAGTTGAATTGCGGAATCTGCATGGGGAACTTGCACTGAAGATGCGCAGTTCAAGCCACCCATAGGGAACCATGGGCGTCCGCGCTTGAACTTACATATGCGGATTTGTTTTTCAGATTCTGCATGCAGAAAACAATTCACAGCATGCTCCATTTTAGTGCGGATTCCATGCGGATGGCTTCCATTGAAGTCAATGAAAGCCGACCGATCTACAGCCCGTATGCAACCGATATTGCGGACGAGCTGTAGTTTATGCGGCAAAGCAGGAGTTTAAAAAAAAAAAAACTGTATTGCGCATGTGCGCCGGCGCGCTGGCCGGCATTTCCACACACATCCACAGAATAAAGATCAATGGATAGGCACGCAGGGTACTTGGCCGTGGGCAGGGTAAGGTCGGATTCCGCTGCGGGCTCCGCATTCAGAATTCAACCCACCCATGGACATGAGGCCTTAGTCAGTCAGACCCAACATATTAGTGGTTACTAAATAGCTCGACTCCATATAGTAGCTTCAGTACCGAATACACATGCCCAGACGTAGTCTACTGCAAACAATCCATTCACTACTATCAATTTTAGCAGACTTAGACCAACTACAACATCTATTGGCAAACACTTTTATTGCACTGGCTTTCTAGCATGTGCTGGCTGGGTTGGAATGTATCAACCAGTCATCGTATAAACCGCTTACTATTGCTAGGTGAAATATAGAATATACAATTTATGAAATGTAGTACAGCAGTACAGTGCTATTACTTCTATTTTGTAAAATGGCAGATGAAATCCAGTTGCTCTGTGTGACCCCTATTTTGTGCCATGTGAACCCATTGGTACCAACTGACTGTCGCAGCATCTAAGGCAGGGGTGTCAAACTCATTTTCACCGAGGGCCGCATCAGGCTTATGGTGACCTTCAAAGGGCCGATTGTAAGGCCGCCTGCAGACGACCGGGTCGGATCCCGGTGCGAGAATTCTCGCAGTGGGACCTGACCCGCGCCCCTGCAGGAACCAGCGCGGCACTCACCTGCTCCCGCGGCTCCAGCTCTGTAATGGGAAGCCGGCGCATGAGCAGAGCGGAGCCAGCGGCCGGGGAGTGACATTTCTATTCACAGAAATAGAGCATGCCGCGATTTGTTTTCTGCACGAGATTTCGTGTGGACAAATCGCAGCCGTCTGCATAGGATTGCGTTTTCTAACGCAATCCTATGGCAGCTTCCACAGGCGGAAATTCTGCAGGAAATCCCGCTGCGGAATTTCCGCCCGTGTGCATGGGCTGCGCAAATACGTGGTGAATGCGCAGGACACCTATGTATTCACTGCATATTTGCACACCATTTCAATGGGCCCACGTGCGTTCATTTTTGCAAACGCAAATATACAGGCCTAAGCGATTTTCGATAGCGCAAATACGCAGCGTATTTGCGTGACTGAAATACAATTACACCCGTGTGAATGAGCCCTAATAGTGACCCCGATAGTGGCCCCAGTAAAAATAACGACCCCCAAAGTGGCCCAATTAGTAATATTAACCCCCTCAGTAGTAATACCCCCATAGCAACGTTAAGCCCCCCTCAGTAATAATAAGCCCCCCTCAGTAATAATAAGCTCCCCTCAGTAATAGTAATAAGCCCCCCTCAGCAATAAGAAGCCCCTCTCCTCAGTAATAAGCCCCCCTCAGCAATAAGAAGCCCCCCCAGTAATAAGAAGCCCCCCTCAGTAATAAGCCCCCCCTCAGTAACAATAATGAACCCCCCCCCAGTAATAAGCCCCCTCAGTAACAATAACAAGCCCCCCCCAACCCATATACTTACCTCCTCTTCTCGCGCTGATCCCCGGGTGCACACTGACGTCAGTGTGTAGCCCGGAACACTTCCTCCCCGAGTCCTCTCCTGCGGAACTGAAGAGCAGGGGACACAGGGGAGGAGGATCCTGGCTGCACACTGACGTCAGTGTACGACGGGATCAGCGCTGCTGACGTGATTACCAGCGGGGAGCTGCAGCACCCCAGCTGGTAATTGCTGCAGTGGTGAGCGGCGTAGGCACGCCGAGGGCCACATAACACGAGGCAGCGGGCTGGACTCGGCCCGCGGGCCTTGTGTTTGACACGTGATCTAAGGGCTTAACAGCTAACTTCAATAATGGCTTTTGCCGTTGGCTGTCAGCTGTTGAAAGCAGATGACACTTGTTGGGTATGGAGTGGGGTTGGCTCCCCAACTCTCTCCATTCACCAACCATGACTGACTGGCGTACATTTACGAAGGCTAGTAGTTAAGATAATAATATAATTTTTTTTTGTATAACGCCAATTTATTCAGCAGTGCTTTCAAAACACGGGGGAAACACAAACAGTATGACTACTACATGTTGTATAGAATTATTTGGAGTCAGACGGTGTTGGGGTGATACAGGAGGTACAGGGGCAGGAGATGAGGCACAAGGGAATACAAACAATTCGGAAATGATGAGTGGTATTTAATTATTAGGAAACAAAACAAGGGGGGTGATAAGGAGGTACAGGGGCAGAAGTTGTGTACGATAGGCAAAGTAGGGAGCTAAAGGAAAAGTGGCATGGGGCATGTTGTGGGGGGGGGGGGGATTAGGTCAGGAGATTTGGTATGCCTTCCTGAAGAGGTGCGTTTTTAAGGCACATCTGAAGTTCCGTGCGTCAGGGATTGTCCAGATGTTTTGGGGAAGTGCGTTCCAGAGAACCAGTGCTGCTCTAGAGAGGTCCTGGAGGCGAGCATGTGAGGATCGAATTAGAGGGGCGTTTATTCTACTTGTGTTGGCTGATCGGAGTGTGCGGGCTGGGGGATGTACAGACAGAAGGTAGGCAATGTACGGTGACAAGGCAATACCAACACCCACTAGCCTCTCCATTTTATATCAATGACCACAGCCCCAAAGACACAAAAAGGCTGCATGCAATAATTGTTTGTAACTGCTCATGTCCATGGGCATTATTTTGCACGTGATGCATGGCCGCGTGATACCCTGTGAATGGAGTCAATGGACTTTCATTGATCCATGCACATGAGCGTTTAGATACCCATGAGAAATAGACCACAACATGCTGTATTTCTCTGTAAAATGTGATTGTTCCCAGCAAGAGAAACCAAGTAATCTTGTAGATATGATACCTTTTAATGGCTAACAAAAATACTTGATGTTACAGTGAGCTTCCAAACCAACATAGGGTTCTTCTTCAGGCTTTTTTTTTAAGCCTGAAGAAGAACCCTGTGTTGGTTCGGAAGCTCACTGTAACATCATGTATTTTTGTTAGCCATTAAAAGGTATCATATCTACAAGATTACTTGGTTTCTCTTGCTGGGAACAATCACATTTTACTCTACTGGCTGACACGGTACCAGATCTTTGTTTTCAGTATTTCTCTGCGTACCACGCAGCATGAGTCCTATACATTTGTATAGGCAGCGTATGCAAACGTTGTCCATACGTAAAACATTGCATATGGGCGGTGGTTCATACGCAACCCCACTATGAAACAGCACGGGGAATTAAAAAAAATAGAGTGACACTGCTCCCGACCGTGTGTGTGTGATATGTGGGCATGTGAGTACACCCTCATACATACGCGATCTCTGCCCGCAGAAACGATGTTTACAAACACTGGTAAAATGTTGCAAATAGCTCCTATTGAAAACTGTTGTCCGTAACAAAAGGCGATAGGACCTGAATAACTTTTGCTACTTTTTTCTGTTGCTCTTTAACAAAAAATAATATTGATAGACCCATTATGAATCAGTGGAATCTATTGGAAAGTGGATCTTAAGAGATGGCTCACTTGCACCACATATTGTAAGTCTGAGAAGGGGTGTAGAGCACTTCCATGTATAGAACAGAAAATGGCCTGGAGAACAAGCCTATAGTATAAATAACTGCAGTGATGCTACATAATGTCACAAGAATACTTGACATTTCCATTTTCTTAACAAAGAACCTTGCATTTATCTATAAGGAAGTTCAGCTGTGACATGTTTATCTAGACCTTAATTGTGTTCAATGCATTATCAACTACGGTACTTCACATGGGAAAGTAGTGTATATACAGATTAAGTAGTATTGTGCGTACAATATGTACAGTACTACTGCAATATGCTGACTGCTACAAACAATATTTATTAATCAGCATCTGTCATCAAAAGGCTGTTTTAAAGGCTTTGTACATTGTTTATCCCGTTACAATGGCATCTGTCAAAGGGTGGGCTATATTAGGTATCAGGTGAAGATTCAGCTCTTGAATTTGATATTTTGAATTCAGGAAAAATGGTCAAGTGTAAGGATCTTATGACTTTGTCAGGGACCAAATACCCTGTTTCCCTGAAAATAAGACATAGCATGATTTTTCAGAATTTTTGAGGATGCAAAATGATTTTTCAGGCTTTTTGAGGATGCTTGAAATATAAGCCCTACTCCAAAATTAAGCCCTGCTAAAAGTTAATTAAAAAAGTCAATTTAAATAGTGTCCAGGCAGCTATACATGTAAAAAAGTTAAACCTTTTTGAACAAAAATTAATATGACACTGTCTTATTTTCGGGGAAACACGGTAGTGATGGGTTGATAAGTGGGTCAGAGCATCACCAAAGCATCAGGCATAGTGTGGTGTAACTGGTAAAGGACAATCAGTAAACTGTCAAGAGAGTTATGGCTGCTCAAAGCTCATTGCTGCAGATAGGAGTAAAGACTAGTTCCTGTCATCCCATAGAAGAAGTAATGCCGGCTATGATAGAAAGGTGACAGAACACACACAACGGATCATAGCTTGGTAAGGAGTTGGCAGAATGCCCACATTGACCAATATCTATCACAGAAATAGTCTACAATGGGCATGTCAGTATCACAACTGGACCATGGAGCAGTGGAAGAAGGTGGCCTGGCCTCATGAGCCAAGTTTTCTTTTACATCATGTGAGTGGTCAGGCATGTGCGTCACTTACCTCCAGGAAAAAATGGCACCAGGATGCACAACGCAAAGGAGGAAAGAAGGCAGCAGAAGTGTCACTGGCAATAATGTGGATGTTACATTGGCATGTAGATCCTACCACTGGCGTAACTATAGAGGATGCAGGGGATGCGGTTGCCCCCGGGCCCAGGAGCCTTAGGGGGCCCATAAGGCCTCTCCTCTCCATATAGGGAGCCCAGTACTATGAATAAAGCATTATAGTTGGGGCCCTGTTACAGGTTTTGCATTGGGGCCCAGAAGCTTTAAGTTACGCCTCTGGATCCTACCCAAATGCTGATGCAAACCAGGTTCACCTTTTTGTGACAATAGTATTCCCTAAATGTAATGGCCTCAGGATAATGTGCCCTGCCATACTGCAAAAATTGAAAATAGGTAAGGAATGGTTTTAGGAACATGCTCAAGTTGTTGTCTTGGGCTCCAAATTCCCGGGTCTCAATCTAATGAAGCATCTGTGGACTGTTTTAGAAAAACTAGTCTGACCCATGAAGGCTCTACCTCACCGATAAGTTGTCTGAGTTATTTTTTTCTTTTTTTAATTCCTGCTCCTCATGGCCAAAAATAATAAAAGACACTATACCCTCCTCTCCCGACTCTCTGTATGCCCAGCTCTGTAGCTCTGTTCTGGCTGCCAGGTAGGGGATGTCATGGGCTCAGTGCAACCTATAAACACAGCCCTGATGGCCAGAACAGAGCTGTGGTATGAGACAGACGGGGAGTTGGGACACGTGAATATAGCGTTTTTTTTATTATTTTTGATCACGTGGAGCAGGAATATAAACAAATAACTCAGATAACCCCTCTAGATGAACTGCTGCACACATCGTGGTCCCAGATACCCCAGGATAGCTTGAGGGTCTTTTCACATGGGTCGAAATATTCCACAAAAGCGGAATTGTCAGCAGGATTCTGCTATTTTCAATTTCGCACTAAAATCAGCACATTAGGAGTGTGGATTTGGGGGCTGAATATTCTGCAGTTGGGTATATTCCACAATGCTGTTGCTAAATATTCTATCCTGTATTAACGGTTCCTCAGAGGTCTTGTGGAGTCCATGCCTTGATGGGTTAGAGGTGCTTTGGTGGCATGAATGGGACCTACATAATATCAGGCAAGTGGTTTTAATGTTATAACTGATTAATGTGTTACATTGAGTTAAGCTGCACTAAAGGCCCATTGACATGCAACGATTATCACTCATTAGCTCAAAAGCCATCGTTTGAGCGACAATCATTGTGTGTAAATGCTCCCATCTTTCACTCTTCGGCTGAATCATGATTTTTAGGTGAGCATAAAATCCATAGTTCAGCCGGAGAGTAGATAACACAGACTGCATGCTGTGTTTGCTGTCCATAATGCAGTATTCTCCACAAGAGCTGCTGATTACATTGTATTCAGCAGAAACCCCTGCAGCAGGACAAAGGAGCTGCATGCAGAGAACTGACCACCCGCTGTTCTCAGCAAACAGCTCCCGTAGCTCATTTACATGCAAATGAAGGTGATAAGCTGTTAATGGACATTAGTGTCTATTAACAGTTTATGCAAAACAATCTTTTGAATGCTTTTAAGGCTGCAATATTCCTTCCTTCATTAATTTACAGACCCCCCTAATAATTAGTTTGCAACTTGCTCCTAGTTTTAGACTTTTTTATATGAGTATAGCCCTCTCAGTAATACATGCTGGGAGAGAGTTTTGTGTATCTAGGATACTGCTGCCGTCACTAGCTCTCATTCATTAGTATATCTTTACTCCTGTACTGCTTTCCCCTTGAAATACAGTCTGTGTGTAATTTTCTCCCTCCTTCATTAACAGGAATGTCTGTATGTGGCCGCTTTCACAGGGACGAGAAAATCATGGAAGATAAGTGCATTGCGAGATGCACGAATCTCGTTGCGAATATGAACCCCATTCTTTTGAGTGGAGTCATATACACGAGTGCTGTTTTCCTGCACCACATCGCGGGGCATGAAAACATTGTGGCATGCTCTATCTTTACGCATCCCTGCTCTCTCATGTCTGATGCTGCCTATGTCATCTTTACTCCTGTAAACTCTGGGTGCTCTTCTCTCTCTAAGGCCTCCTGCACACGGACGGAAATTCTGCGGTGGGATTACCCGCAGAATCTCGGCCCGTACACGCCTGCATAGGATTGCATTACAACACGCAATCCTTTGCAGATGGCCGCGATTTGTCTGTGCGGAAAATAAATTGCAGCATGCTCTGTCAGAAATGTCACTCCCCTGCTGCCGGCTCCGGCCTGCGCATGTGCCGGCTGCCCGACAGCCGGCACATGAAAGATCCGGAGCCGCGGGAGCAGGTGAGTGACGCGCTGCTCTCTGCAGGGGCTCAGGTTGGGTCCCGCTGTGCGAATTCTCGCAGCGGGATCCAACCCGGCCGTCTGCAGGCGGCCTAAGGCTAGTTTCACACGGGCGATTGTGCTGTCAGAAAGTCGCTGCAAAATTGTGTATTTGTTCCCGCAATTTTTGTGTGTCAGCAATGTTTTCTTTTTAAAATAATCTCGCATCGGATTGTTGCCACCCACGATAAAATTGCTCGATTTTTGTATTGCGAAAGTCAATAGGACTTTCTAATGTTAAAATCACAACGCAGAAAGATAGAGCATGCCGCAGATGGGAAGGAAACCATTGTAAATAATTGGTTCCAGAATCTGCTTTTTTACATGAGGGTGGTTTCACACGGGCGAGAAAATCGTGCGATATTCACATGATGCAAGAGTCAGTAAAAAAGAGGATTATGAAACCAATGATTTTCAACGGTTTCCTTCACATCTGTAATGTTTTCACTTATGCGATGTTGAGAAAACAAAAAATCGCAGCATGTTCTATCTTTCTGCTTTCTTTGATTTTTTTTAATCTCCCATGTTTCCCTATGGAGCCTCCTTTTTATCGCATCGAACGACAACAAACATTTTAACGACAACGACGATTTTAACATTAGAAAGTGATTTTTGACTTTCGCAATAAAAATTGTAGAATCATAGAATGGTAGAGTTGGAAGGGACCTCCAGGGTCATCGGGTCCAACTGCCTGCTCAGTGCAGGATTCACTAAATCATCCCAGACAGATATTTGTCCAGCCTTTGTTTGAAGACGTCCATTGAAGGAAAACTCACCACCTCCCGTGGCAAACTGTTCCGTTCATTGATCACCCTCACTGTCAGAAAGTTTTTTCAAAAATCTAATGTGTCTCCTCCCTTTCAGTTTCATCCCATTGCTTCTAGTCTTTCCTTGTACAAATGTGAATAGGGCTGATCCCTCTGCACTGTGACAGCCCTTCAGATATTTGTAGACAGCTATTAAGTCTCCTCTCAGCCTTCTTTTTTGCAAGCTAAACATTCCCAGATCCTTTAACCGTTCCTCATTGGACATGATTTGCAGACAGCTCACCATCTTGGTAACTCTTCTCTGAGCTTGCTCCAGTTTGTCTCTGTCTTTTTTAAAGTGAGGTGCCCAGAACTGGACACCGTATTCCAGATGAGGTCTGACTAAGGAAGAGTAGAGGGGATTAATTACCTCACGTGATCTAGACTAGACATCCCTGAATTGTGTCTGCCTTTTTGGCTGCTGCATCATATTGTTCACTCATGGTCAGTCTATGATCTATTAGTATACCCAAGTCCAGAGGCGTAACTTGAAGCTCCTGGGCCCCGATGCAAAACTTGTAACAGGGCCCCCAACTATAATGCTTTACTCATAGTACTGGGCTCCCTATATGGAGAAGAGAGGCCTTATGGGCCCCCTAAGGCTCCTGGGCCTGGGTGCAACCGCATCCCCTGCATCCTCTATAGTTATGCTCCTGTCCAAGTCTTTATCACATGTACTGCTACTTAGCCCAATTCCTCCCATTCTGTATGTGTTTTTTTCATTTTTTTAGCCCAGATGTATGACTTTGCATTTCTCCTTGTTAAATACCATTCTGTTAGTTGCCACCCACTATTCAAGCTTTTCTAGATCTTTTTGAATACTCTCTCTCTTCCCTAGTGTTAGCTATCCCTCCTAGCTTTGTGCTTTTGGCAAATTTGATCAGTTTTTCATCAATTCCCTCCTCCAGATCATTTATAAAAATATTGAACAACACTGGGCCTCGGACAGAGCCTTGTGGCTCCCCACTTGATACATTCTTTCACTTAGATGTACAGCCATTTATGACCTCTTTGAGTACGATCACTCAGACAGTTGTGAATCCACCTCACAGTTGCCTTGTCAATCCCATATTTGGTCATTTTTTCAATAAGTATGGTATGAGATACTTTGTCAAATGCTTTACTGAAGTCAAGATATACTATATCCACCGCATTTCACTGATCAACCCAGTCCGTGATTCTGTCAGAGAAGGAAATTGGATTCGTCTGGCATGACTTGTTTGTTACAAACCCATGCTGACTCTGGTTAATTACTACATTTTTATCCAAGTACTTGCATACATGCTGTTTAACCCCTTAACGACGGCCCCATCGGGAAACTACGTCCTCAGAAAGTGGGCCTTAATCCTAGAGGACGTAGTTTTATGCATCCTCTTTGGATTGATGCCCACTGGCCTGGGGACGTGACAGCTCCATGCTGTCGGTGCCCGCAGGTAGCCGACAGCATGGAGCTGTCATCCCAGGATGCGGGCAGTCCCCCCCGGCATTGCGATCGGCGCTATAAAATGAATAGCGCCGATCGCAAAAAAGTAAATAAAACAGTGTAAAAAAGTAGTAATTCAGCTGCTATGATGGATCGGATCCATCACGGCAGCTGAAAATACTCACACGGCTTGTCGGCGGTGTCCCCCGGAGATCTGGTCCTCCCGGACCCGCCGGCGGCCTTCTGCGCATGCGCGCCTGACGATGACGTCACGCGCACGCGCAGAAGCCCGGGTGTCCCCGGCAAATTTAAAATCTCCTGGCTCCCGGCTCCTGAAGGTAGCCGGGAACCAGGAGGTGTTACCGGGGACCACTGTGAGCGGTCCCCGGGCCCGCGATCACCGCTATCCATTGCGATAGCGGTGATCGCGAAAAAGTTTAAAAAGTAAAACAAAAGTAAAGTTTCACCTCCCCTCATGGATCGGATCCATGAGGGGAGGTGAAGATACTCACCCCCGGTCCTCTGCGATGTCCCGATGTCCCGGGACCCGAAATCCCCGTCTGCGCATGCGCGCCCGATGATTGACATCGGGCGCGTGCACAGAGGGGCTCGAGCCCCGGGAAATTCAAAATTGCTCTGCTCCTGGCTGCCATGTGTAGCCAAGAGCAGAGGGATGTCACCAGGGACATGATCACTGTCATCCAATGGATGACAGTGATCATGTAAAGTAAAAAAAAAAGTGCAAAAAGTAAAAAAAAATAAATAAAAAAAGGAGTAAAAGGTAAAAAAAAAAAAGTGCAAAAAGTAAAAAAAAAGTTTTAAAAAGTTAAAAAAAGCTTGTGTTTCATCTCCCCCCACGGATCATATCCGTGAGGGAGGATGAAATGACGTACCTAAGGCCTGCGGATTTATCCACGGACCTCAACCCAGCTTCTGCGCATGTGCCCGTCACCAATGTGGCAGGCGCATGCGCAAAAGCCGTGGTTTTTTAAAATCTCCCTGCTCCTGGCTACAAAACTTAGCCGAGAGCCTGGAGATTTCACGGAGGGCCGCGGTGAGCGGTTCCTGATCACGTGTTCGCCGTTATCCAAAGAATAATGGCGATCACGTAAAAGTTAAAAAAAGGTGAAGCTTCATCTCCCCTCACTGATGCGATCGGTGAGAGGAGATAAAATTTTTTACCGGAGGCCTCCATATTTGCACCCCGACGCAATCTTCTTCCGTGAACGTTCCCGGATTCTGCGCATGCGACCGCCGGCAAAACACCGGACACATGCGCAGGAGTCGGGGAGCCCAGGAAACTTAATACCTCCTTGCTCTCGGCGACCAACGGTCACCGAGAGCCTGGAGGAGTGACGGGTGGCCTCGTTGAGCGGTCCCCGGTCACGTGAAAAAATGGTAGCGATCTACCTTTGGCCGGTCTCACATGACCGGATAGGAATTACGGATTCCGCATGCGTCTGATCCGTGGTAATACGCAGATCAATCGCATTGGATTACACAATTCCACTCACATTAGCGGGTTGGAATTGTGTAATCCACTCGCAGAAAAGAGAACGCAGCAGGTTCTATTTTACCGCGGATATCCGCAACATAGAGCCCATTGTGCTCCATGGATATACCCGCAGCCCATACGCAACTACGTTGTATACGGGCTGCGGGTACCCGCGTCATCGCTAAGCGACGGTGCGGGAAATACAAACAACAAAAAAAAAAGTGTACTGCGCATGACCGCCCGTGTAAGTACGCAATTATGCGCAGTACATTACGCGGCCGTACGCAGGGTCACAGCCGGGATCCACCTACGGCTGTGTGAGCCCGGCGTTATTCAGACCGCTACCTGTAATACGCAATTTACAAGAAGCCCCGGGAACGCTCGCCTTCCTGCAGTTCCAGGAGCAGCTTGTTGAGCGCCTTCTGTGTGAGACCGCCGCACCTCATCAAGCTTACGGAGACTCACAGAGCGCCACTTTTTACACCCCATACCCGCCACTGAGGTCAAAAAATGACTCCCAAAAAGCATGAGAGGAGGGGGGATACCCGATTTTATTGCCCTATGTGCCCATCCCAACCAGCCTCCATAATTACCCGTCTTTGGAAATACCACACAGTTCACATTATTACTTTTATCTAAGATTTGGGGAACGCCGAAAAGGGCGTGGAGGGGGGGGGGGGGGATTTTAGGGAGTCAATTTTTATTCCGTACAAATGAGCAATGGGGCCTGGAATTTATTCAGTTATGCCCTGCAATCCAACTGGTGTTCCCTCCATTACAGGCCTTGCCATGTTTCCTGTAAGTAGATTAGGGCCACAATGGGTATGTTTTTGAACACGGGACAAACGGGGGTATCCATTTGGGGTGAACGTCTTCATTCCTATGTAAACTGTACAAAAAAAAAAGTTTTTAAATTGACAAAATTGCCAAAAAAATGAAAATTGTAATTTTTTTCTTCTGCTTTGCTGAAATTTATTCAAATACTGTGTGGTCAAAATACGCAGTACACCCCTAGATGAATTCGTTAAGGGGTCTAGTTTTTAAAATGGGGATATTTGTGGGTGTCTTTATAGTTTTGGACGCTCAATGACTCTATAAGTGGGCAATGGGGCCTGGAATTTATTCCGTTGTACCCTAAAATCCAACAAGTGCTCCTTCCATTATAGGCCTAGCCATGCGTCCTTTAAGTAGATTAGGGCCACAAGGGGTATGGTTCTGAACACGGGACAAACAGGGGTATCCATTTTGGGGTGAAAGTCTTCATCCCTATGTGTGCTGTACAAAAAAAAACAGTTTTTAAATTGATACAACTTCCAAAAAAATGAAAATTGTAATTTTTTCCTACTGCTTTGCTTAGATTTATTCAAAAATTGTAGGGTAAAAATACACAGTACACCCCTAGATAAATTCGTTAGGGGGTCTAGTTATCAAAATGGGATCATTTGTGGGGGTTCTCTGTCGTTTTGGCCGCTCAAGGGCTCTACAAGTGTGCAATGGGGTCTAAATCACCTTCATGCTAAATTTCTGTTCTGAAAGCCACCGACTACTCCTTTCATTTTGGGCCCCGTTGTGCATCCAGACAAAAGATTACGGCCACAATGGGTATGTCTCTGAACACGGGACAAACAGGGGTATCCACTTTGGGGTGCAAGTCTTCATTCATGTGTGTGCTGTACCAAAAAAGCAGTTTTTAAAACGACAGAATTGCCAAAAAAACGAAAATCACAATTTTTTCCTTTTGCTTTGCTTCAATTCATTCAAAAACTGTGGGCTCAAAATGGGCAGTACACCCCTAGATAAATTCGTTAAGGGGTCTAGTTTTCAAAATGGGGTCACTTGTGGGGGTTCTCTTTGGTTTTGGCCACTCAAGAGCTCTACAAAAGTGCTATGGGGCCTAAAACGCCTTCAAGCAAAATTTATGTTCTGAAAGACACCGACTACTCCTTTCATTTTGGCTCCCGTTATGCATCCAGACATAAGATTAGGGCCACAATGGGTATGTTTCTGAACACGGGAGAAACGGGGGTATCCATTTTGGTGTGTAAATCCTCATTTTCATGGGCTCTATAGGAAAAAAATATGTCTTTAAAATGACATATTTGCAAAAATATGAAATTTTATTTTTTGTCCCCTAAATTGAACTAATTCCTGAAAAGAACTAGTGGGGTCAAAATACTCATGACACCCCTCAGTGAATACACTAAGGGGTGTAGTTTTTAAAATGGTGTCATTTGTGGGTGTATCTATTATTCTGACACTTATGAGCCTCTGCAAACTTGGCTTGGTGCAGGAAAACAAAGTGCTCCTCAAAATGCTGAAAAGTAATGTTAAATTTGTACGTCCTCTAAATGGTTAAAAAAACACAAAAGTTTTTCAAGTGTGCATTCAGAATAAAGTAAACAGATGGAAATACATATCTTATCAAAAATTTGTACAGTATGTTTGGACATATTTGAGATATTACGGTTGAAAATGTGAAAAAATGATAATTTTTTCAAAATTTTTCCAATATTGGTACTTTTAATAAATATACACAAATTATATCGGTCTCTTTTTACAATCTAAATGAAGTACAACATGTGGCGAAAAAACAATGTCAGAATCACTGGGATATGTAAAGCCTTTACGGAGTTATGCCACGTTGAACGACGCATGTCAGATTTCCAAAATTTGGCTCCGTCACTAAGGCGCAAACAGGCTTCGTCACTAAGGGGTTAATGATTTGTTCAAAGATCTTTCCGGGTATAGAAGTCAGGCTCACAGGCATGTAGTTTCCTGGATCCACCTTCTTCCCTTTTTTGAAGATAGGGACAACATTTGCCCTTTTCCAATCTTCTGAGACTTCTCCTGTTCTCCAGGAGTATTCAAAGATTATGGTGAGTGGTTCAGCAATTACCTCTGCTACTTCCTTTAGTATCTTAGGATGTAATTCATCTGGACCTATAGACTTGAATTCATTTAAGTTAGCTATGTGTTCCCTCACCATCTCTCTGCTTATAGATAGCCTGCATTCTTTTATTCCTCCAATAGCACAGGGAAGATCAGTTTATGTTCTATCTACTTTTTGAGAGAAAACAGATACAAAATAGCAATTTAAAAGTTCGGTCTTCTCAACATCATTCTTAACCAATTCACCATTTTCATCCTGTAAGCATCCAATAGCATCTTTGACTTTTCTTTTGCTTTCGACATACCCCCCAAATCCTTTTTTATTGCTTTTGGCCTCTGTTGCAAGCCTCAATTCATTATTAGCTTTAGCTTTTCTGACACTTGCCCTACAGTTTCTGCAGACCGCATTATATTCCCCCCTCTTTCCATTTGATAAACATATTTTTCTTCCTTTTTAACATTTGTGCAAGTTTTGTGTTCATCAATCTTGGTCTCTTTAAATGCTTTCCATTCTTCCTTCTTTTAGGGATTGGTAATGATTGTGCTTTGAGAGTCTCATTTCGCAAGTTTTTCTAGTCTTCTGGGACATTTCTGTCCTTAAGAACATCCCGCCATTGAATTTTTCCTACCCTCTTTCTGAGTTCATTAAAATCTGCCTTTCTGAAATCCAACCTTGAGGTCTGAGTCTTCTCAGGTCTTCCTCCTCTTTTTATCCAAAATTCAAGGATAGCATGATCACTGCCTCCTAAGGTCCCAGCCACCCTTACTTCCTCAACCATTCCCTCCCTGTTGGTAAGAATTAGGTCCAAGATAGCAGATCCCCTTGTTTTCTCTTCAACTTTTTGGAAGATAACATTGTCAGCAAGAGCGGATAAAAATTTGTTGGATCCATTACTTTTACCAGAGAGAGATTCCCAACAAATGTCTGGATAGTTAAAATCTCCCATGATCACTATGTCATACTTTTTTGAGAGCTTGGCCATCTGATATATAAAGAGTTCATCCATATCTTCTGCTTGTCCAAATGGCCTATAGCAAATGCCCACAAGGGTGACCTTTCTGTTGTTCTCTCCTTGTATTCTTACCCAAACAGTTTCCACAGAACTACCATGCTCTGAAGCTTGAATCTCTGTGGAGATTAATGTTTTCCTAACATACAACTCAACGACTCTTCGCCTTTCTTCAGGTCTGTTTCTTATAAATACATTGTATCCTTGAAGCCTTGTGTTCCAATCATGTGTATCATTCCACCAAATTTCCTTGCCTATGTTGCCTATGACATCATATTTTTCTTTTTGCATTAGGAGCTCCAGTTCTCCTTGTTTGTTTCCCATTCTCTGTGCATTTGTGTAGAAACATTTTAGTTTGTGATCGGTGTCTCTTGTTCCTCTACTTTCCTTCTGAATCTTTTGTCTTTGTTCTTTCTTTCCACTTTTAATAGCAAGGTTCTCAAATGTATTAATTAGTTGTATATTTTTACGTGGCCTTTCACTTCCCTTCCCATATTGTTCTAGTTTAAAGCTCTGCTAATGATTGAAGCAAGGCGCCCACCAAATTGTGCTTTTGTCGCACAATTTTATAGTGTGAGTTTATTGCGGGTGGCAGCAATACGATGCAAGATTATTCTGAAAAGAAAGAGCATTGCTGATGCCCAAAAATCGCGGGAACAAAGACGCCCGTGTGAAACTAGCCTAAAGATGCCTTCACACTTGCAAGAAAATCGCACGTTTTTTGAGCAATGTATGAGTGAGATGAATACGCAGAATTATGAAGCCAGTGATTTTCAATGGTTTTCTTCACATTTGCGATGTTTTCTCTCATGTGATGTTACAAGAAAAAAAATCATGGCATGTTCTATCTTTCTGCAATGTGTGATTTTTTAATCTCCCATGCTTCCCTGTGGAGCCTCCTTTTTATCGCATTGCAAAGCACAAACTAGCGATTTTCATGTGATGCGTTTTTAACATTAGAAAATCCTATTGACTTACACGCTAAAAAATCACGTGAGAAAAACGTGGGAGAAAATCGTCAGCGGCAGCGATGTTTTAGTGAGAAAGAGCAGCGCTGAAGCTCAAAATCACGGGGAAAAAGTTGCGATTTTCTCAAGGCGATATTCCGATCACATGGCAGTATTTGGGTCAGTATTCTGCATCAATATTTGCAAGCCAAAACCAAGAGTGGGTCAAAATATGGAAGAGATGCAAATCTTTCCATTAAACTTTCTCTTTGAAGGTTCCAATCCTAGTTTTAGTTTACTAATACAAAATACTGGCCCAAAGACTGCCATGTGAGAATGTTTTTAGGGCTCCTACCCACTAGCGATATTTTTTCTTGCGATGCGAGAGCAAGTAAAAACGCATGATTATGAAACCAATGATTTTCATTGGTTTCATATTCACTTGCGATGTTTTCTTCGAAGCCTCACAGCACTAAGAAAAAGCTGCGCTATCACCCATTGTTCTCAATGGGGCCAGCAGCAGCGCCAGCCCCATTGAAAACATAGGAAGTACATCGTGCTCCCCTGACACAGCTGTGAAAGCTATGGCAGGGGATTCCTTCATCCCTGTCGGGACCGCGGGGATGAAGGAATCCTCTGCCACGGCTGTCACAGCTGTGGCAGACTTCCGCAATACTATCCCATTGCTTTCAGTGCTCTGAGGCTTGAGTTAAAAATCGCAAATGAGTATAGTTTTTCTTTTTCCCTTATGTTCCTCAGCTTGCTGAAGAACAATCTCCACCCTCTGACCTCTCTACCTCTTGATTTACTAATATACGATCAATATTACATTTTAGGGATGGTGATTAACCATTCAGTCGTTGCAGACTCTGGGTCACCCTATGGATCAACTCTCGACATTTTTGTGTACCAAGTACAGCTTCATTTACCTGGCAAATAGTCATGCCAGTGTCTGCCATGATTGTGTCTAACCAGAGAGTTCTTTGACGACCTCTTCTGCGTGAACCACTGATAAATCCCAGCATAATAACCTTCTCAAGTCAATTTTCTCGCATGATGTGTTCAAAATAAGATAGCTTTTGTTTTGAACTCTTCGCACCTAGGGACGTTCTTGGCTTGACACGATCTAGTACTTCCTTGTTAGTGATTCTCGCTGTCCATGGGATCCGAAGCATTCTTCTCCAGCGCCATAATTCATAAGCGTCTAACTTCCTCCTGTCATCCTTTTTAGGTGTCAAACTTTCACAAGCACAAGTTGTAATGGAAAAATAATTGCATTTACTAGGCAGCACTTAGTTCTGAAACTGGTGTCCATACTTTTTCAGATCTTGTCCATTCCTAGCAAAGCCACAGAACTCAGTGCTATACTTCTTTTATTTTTGAACTTCATTCTCCATTGTGATTTATCTTGGACCCCAGGAATATGTTATCTGGTACAGCATCCATCTCTTCATCATTAATTTTGATGGTGGTTATACCATTTCCAGCCGTTTTCATGATCTTTGTCTTTTTGATGTTCAAGAAGAGAACTTCTAGCTCACTTCTTTCTTTGACTGCCATTATTAACTGTTCTAGATCATCTTGCCTTTCTGCAAGAAGGGTGGTATCATCAGCATGTAGTAGATTTTTATGTTCCAACCTTCTATTTTCACACCAATTTCTGATTTTCCTCATAACTGCCTCAGCATATATGTTAAAAAGTAATGGTAACAGAATGCACCCTTGGCACACTCCTTTTCTGATTTTGAACCAGTTTGTGTCCCCAAATGGTGTATGGAGTGTTGCTTCCTGATTGATATAGATTGATCTTATGAGCTCAATGAGACGTGTCGGGACACCCATTTGTTTGATGCAAATCCAGAGCTTCTTATGGTCTAAACAACCGAAAACCTTGGTGCATTCAATAGAACAGAAGTAGAGGTCTTTTTGGTATTCTCGTGATATGATCACGAGTGCCTTTGCCTTTTCGAAGACCAGCTTGCACATCAGGCATTTTGTATTCCATGAGTGCTGCTATTCGTTTCTGAATAATCTTCAGCAGAACTTTGCTTGCATGTGGCATCGGTGCGATTGTTCGGTAATTGGAGCAGTGACATGCATCCCTTTTTTGGGGGTATTGTGATGAAAACAGATCTCACCCACTGTTGTGGCCAAACTTTTGTTTCCCAGATCTTCTGACATAGAGCTAGTAGTTTCCTCTTAGGAACTGCTTTGGTCAATTCTGTTTGCAAATTGTCAGTTCCTGGTACTTTGCAGTTTGGAAGTTGTTTTAATGCCCATTCGATTTCTGCTTCTGTGATGTTAGGCTCTTGCTCTGCCATATTCTCCTCTGCATTTGGCAGAGAGTGGTTGATTCCAGCATGAAGTTCTTCTTTATACTTATGCAATTGATTTCTGACTGCTTCCTGCATTTTTTTCCCATCTTTGCCTTTGGTTCCTGCCTTTTTTACAACATAAGTAGTTTTGGCCTTTACATAGGCAAAAAGATCTCTGATATGCCCTTTGGTATTGTAGTGGTCCAGAGTTATTGGGGTTCCCTCCAGAATGTTCTATGTCTGTCTCACATCACTCACTGTCTTGTCAGTGTCTTCTTTGTGGAGTGCATTTGATTTATGTGTATTGGATGGTTGCAGGACTGAAAGGGCTAATGTCTGGTATGTTCTGTCTGAAAAATGTATAATTTTGTATGTGTCATGTGATGCTGTTGGATATATATATTTGCTGAATACCACGCAAGAGACTCTTCAAGAATGTAAGAGATATGGAAGAGTCAGAGAGGTGGCCTGTTGTTCCCACCAGGGCCTGGCCCTGCAAATAGACTACCTATGGCCTCCATGTGCAGAGAGAGTGAAAGCCCAGACATGATGGAAACATGTCGGTGTACAGCACCGGTACCGCATGCATTCAGAGGAATGGAAAACCGCTACTAAGCGTGAGGAACGTGAGTTTATGATAGGAGAGAGAGAGTTTGCCGGGAGAGAAATCTCACAGATAACTTAGACTGTGGATTATACAAATGCCCTGAGAATCCTCCCTGCTGCACCACTACAATTTGCTTCTGTATAAAGGGTCATTCCGTGTCAGTTCAACCAACGCTCCCGGTTGACCATCTCAGATTTCAATGAAACTTTGCACAAAGAGAGACCCTGACCCTAAACTAAGATAGCCAGAATATTAGGCTTCAAAGTGCTTTGGTTCACGAGCTACAGGTCTTAATCTAGGGGGTTGTCATGTGATTACAGCGCGCAACCTGAAAAAAGGGGAGATTTCAATCCATTGCCAAGCCAGTTCCAATGACTCTAGAGCAATGAAACTTCACACACTAGGAGAACTTTTGGTGCTGAATCCAGCTAAGCTACTCAGACTGCTACTCTTATCATCATTCTGCCACCATTGCATGTCAAATTAGCTGAAAAATTCTATCGCGCAAAATAAAACTCATATCTTAAGCAGTAATAACTCATAATCAATGCAATCCAACTCAGCCATGAATTTATCAATGTGTACTCCATAGAAATGTTTCTCATTATTCACATTATGGACCCAAAAGGATGCATAGCTCTTAAGATACAATGAGTCAAAAATGGCAAAAAACACTTTTTTGCTAATTTTTTCCTTTTACAAAGGCGAAAATTGGAATGTACTCCATTTTTATTTTTTCTCATTTTTGTTCTATTTGGAAGAGACTTTTTTGCTCTACAAGATTCGATGTTTTTCATTTTGTTCTCAGACCTTCTAGATGGGAAAATATCAATGCCTGTGAAGGTCCTATGCACTCGCGGAGGTCAAATAATAAAATAAGTGTAAGTTTTGCATGGATGTATAATTAGTTTAGAAATCATGAGAAGGTAAATTATTTTTGGAATGAGACAACTTTTTGTGCTCAAGAAACTTATGTGATCAAAAATTGCATGGCGAGTTCAGGTGAGCCACAAGCTTTGGCCTAAGATGGTCAGAATATCATTGAGTGTTGCATAATGATTGTGGTATATTACAGTGATCACTGGGCTTATTTAGCACTTTATCCATATTGGATACTAAGATTATCTAAGGCTAGCATTTGTGTAATAAATAACTAGTTATGTGATCAAAAATTGCATGGCGAGTTCAGGTGAGCCACAAGCTTTGGCTTAAGATGGTCAGAATATCATTGAGTGTTGCATAATGATTGTGGTATATTACAGTGATCACTGGCCTTATTTAGCACTCTATCCATATTGTTATTTATTACACAAATGCTAGCCTTAGATAATCTTAGTATCCAATATGGATAGAGTGCTAAATAAGCCCAGTGATCACTGTAATATACCACAATCATTATGCAACGCTCAATGATATTCTGACCATCTTAGGCCAAAGCTTGGGGCTCACCTGAACTCGCCATGCAATTTTTGATCACATAAGTTTCTTGAGCACAAAAAGTTGTCTCATTCCAAAAATAATTTACCTTCTCATGATTTCTAAACTAATTATACATCCATGCAAAACTTACACTTATTTTATTATTTGACCTCCGCGAGTGCATAGGACCTTCACAGGCATTGATATTTTCCCATCTAGAAGGTCTGGGAACAAAATGAAAAACATCGAATCTTGTAGAGCAAAAAATTATCTTCCAAATAGAACAAAAATGAAAAAAAATAAAAATGGAGTACATTCCGATTTTCGCTTTTGAAAAAGGAAAAAATTAGCAAAAAAGTGTTTTTTGCCATTTTTGACTCATTGTATCTTAAGAGCTATGCATCCTTTTGGGTCCATAATGTGAATAATGAGAAACATTTCTATGGAGTACACATTGATAAATTCATGGCTGAGTTGGATTGCATTGATTATGAGTTATTACTGCTTAAAATATGAGTTTTATTTTGCGTGATAGAACTTTTCAGCTACTTTGACATGCAATGGTGGCAGAATGATGATAAGAGTGGCAGTCTGAGGAGCTTAGCTGGATTCAGCACCAAAAGTTCTCCTAGTGTGTGAAGTTTCATTGCTCTAGAGTCATTGGAACTGGCTTGGCAATGGATTGAAATCGCCACTTTTTTCAGGTTGCGCGCTGTAATCACAAGACAACCCCCTAGATTAAGACCTGTAGCTCGTGAACCAAAGCACTTTGAAGCCTAATATTCTGGCTATCTTAGTTTAGGGTCAGGGTCTATCTTTGTGCAAAGTTTCATTGAAATCTGAGATGGTCGACCGGGAGCGTTGGTTGAACTGACACGGAATGACCCTCAAGACTGTTTTATTTAACCCCTTAGTGACGAAGCCTGTTTGCGCCTTAGTGACGGAGCCAAATTTTGGAAATCTGACATGCGTCGTTCAACGTAGCATAACTCCGTAAAGGCTTTACATATCCCAGTGATTCTGACATTGTTTTTTCGCCACATGTTGTACTTCATTTAGATTGTAAAAAGAGACCGATATAATTTGTGTATATTTATTAAAAGTACCAATATTGGAAAAATGTTGAAAAAATTGTCATTTTTTCACATTTTCAACCGTAATATCTCAAATATGTCCAAACATACTGTACAAATTTTTGATAGGATATGTATTTCCATCTGTTTACTTTATTCTGAATGCACACTTGAAAAACTTTTGTGTTTTTTTTAACCATTTAGAGGACGTACAAATTTAACATTACTTTTCAGCATTTTGAGGAGCACTTTGTTTTCCTGCACCAAGCGAAGTTTGCAGAGGCTCATAAGTGTCAGAATAATAGATACACCTACAAATGACCCCATTTTAAAAACTACACCCCTTAGTGTATTCACTGAGGGGTGTCATGAGTATTTTGACCCCACCAGTTCTTTTCAGGAATTAGTCCAATTTAGGGGACAAAAAATAAAATTTCATATTTTTGCAAATATGTCCTTTTAAAGACATATTTTTTTCCTATAGAGCCCATGAAAATGAGGATTTACACACCAAAATGGATACCCCCGTTTCTCCCGTGTTCAGAAACATACCCATTGTGGCCCTAATCTTATGTCTGGATGCATAACGGGAGCCAAAATGAAAGGAGTAGTCGGTGTCTTTCAGAACATAAATTTTGCTTGAAGGCGCTTTAGGCCCCATAGCACTTTTGTAGAGCTCTTGAGTGGCCAAAACCAAAGAGAACCCCCACAAGTGACCCCATTTTGAAAACTAGACCCCTTAACGAATTTATCTAGGGGTGTACTGACAATTTTGACCCCACAGTTTTTGAATGAATTCAAGCCAAGCAAAAGGAAAAAATTGTGATTTTCATTTTTTTGTCAATTCTGTCATTTTAAAAACAGCTTTTTTTGTACAGCACACGCATGAATGAAGCCTTTCATCCCAAAATGGATACCCCTGTTTCTCCCGTGTTCAGAGACATACCCATTGTGGCCCTAATCTTATGTCTGGATGCACAATGGGGCCCAAAACAAAAGGAGTAGTCGGTGGCTTTAAGAACATAGATTTTCCTTGAAGGAGTTTTAGGCCCCATAGCACATTTGTAGAGCTCTTGAGCGGCCAAAATCAAAGAGAACCCCCACAAGTGACCCCATTTTGAAAACTAGACCCCTTAATGAATTTATCTAGGGGTGTACTGCCCATTTTGAGCCCACAGTTTTTGAATGAATTGAAGCAAAGCAAAAGGAAAAAATTGTGATTTTCGTTTTTTTGGCAATTCTGTCGTTTTAAAAACTGCTTTTTTGGTACAGCACACACATGAATGAAGACTTGCACCCCAAAGTGGATACCCCTGTTTGTCCCGTGTTCAGAGACATACCCATTGTGGCCCTAATCTTTTGTCTGGATGCACAACGGGGCCCAAAATGAAAGGAGTAGTCGGTGGCTTTCAGAACAGAAATTTAGCATGAAGGTGATTTAGGCCCCATTGCCCACTTGTAGAGCCCTTGAGCGGCCAAAACGACAGAGAACCCCCACAAATGATCCCATTTTGAAAACTAGACCCCCTAACGAATTTATCTAGGGGTGTACTGTGTATTTTTACCCTACAATTTTTGAATAAATTTAAGCAAAGCAGTAGGAAAAAAATTACAATTTTCATTTTTTTGGCAGTTGTATCAATTTAAAAACTGTTTTTTTTTGTACAGCACACATAGGGATGAAGACTTTCACCCCAAAATGGATACCCCTGTTTGTCCCGTGTTCAGAACCATACCCCTTGTGGCCCTAATCTTCTTAAAGGACGCATGGCTAGGCCTATAATGGAAGGAGCACCCGTTGGATTTTAGGGTACAACGGAATAAATTCCAGGCCCCATTGCCCACTTATAGAGTCATTGAGCGTCCAAAACTATAAAGACCCCCACAAATGACCCCATTTTAAAAACTAGACCCCTTAACGAATTCATCTAGGGGTGTACTGCGTATTTTGACCACACAGTATTTGAATAAATTTCAGCAAAGCAGAAGAAAAAAATTACAATTTTCATTTTATTGGCAATTTTGTCAATTTAAAAACTTTTTTTTTTGTACAGTGTACATAGGAATGAAGACGTTCACCCCAAACTGGATCCCCCCCGTTTGTCCCGTGTTCAAAAACATACCCATTGTGGCCCTAATCTACTTACAGGAAACATGGCAAGGCCTATAATGGAGGGAACACCAGTTGGATTGCAGGGCATAACTGAATAAATTCCAGGCCCCATTGCTCATTTGTACGGAATAAAAATTGACTCCCTAAAATCCCCCCCCCCCCTCCTCCACGCCCTTTTCGGCGTTCCCCAAATCTTAGATAAAAGTAATAATGTGAACTGTGTAGTATTTCCAAAGACGGGTAATTATGGAGGCTGGTTGGGATGGGCACATGGGGCAATAAAACCGGGTATCCCCCCTCCTCTCATGCTTTTTGGGAGTCATTTTTTGACCTCAGTGGCAGGGATGGGGTGTAAAAAGTGGCGCTCTGTGAGTCTCCGTAAGCTTGATGAGGTGCGGCGGTCTCACACAGAAGGCGCTCAACAAGCTGCTCCTGGAACTGCAGGAAGGCGAGCGTTCCAGGGGCTTCTTGTAAATTGCGTATTACAGGTAGCGGTCTGAATAACGCCGGGCTCAGGCAGCCGTAGGTGGAATCCGCTTGCGGAGGCCCGCAGCGGATCCCATCTGTGAGCTCGGCCGTGACCCTGCGTACGGCCGCGTAATGTACTGCGCATAACTGCCTACTCACACAGGCGGTCATGCGCAGTACACTTTTTTTGTTGTTGTTTGTATTTCCCGCACCGTCGCTTAGCGATGACACGGGTACCCACAGCCCGTATACAAGGTATACGGGCGTATGGGCTGCGGGTATATCCACGACCATGGAGCACAATGGGCTCTATGTTGCGGATATCCGCGGTAAAATAGAACCTACTGCTTTCTCTTTTCTGTGAGTGGATTACGCAATTCCAACCCGCTAATGTGAGCGGAATTGTGTAATCCAATGCGATTGATCTGCGTATTACCGCGGATCAGACGCATGCGGAATCCGTAATTCCTATCCGGTCATGTGAGACCGGCCAAAGGTAGATCGCTACCATTTTTTCACGTGACCGGGGACCGCTCAACGAGGCCACCCGTCACTGCTCCAGGCTCTCGGGGACCGTTGGTCGCTGGGAGCAAGGAGATATTACGTTTCCTGTGCTCCCCGACTCCTGCGCATGTGTCCGGTGTTTTGCCAGCGGTCGCATGCGCAGAATACGGGAAAGTTCACGGAAGAAGATTGCGTCGGGGTGCAAATATGGAGGCCTCCGGTAAAAATTTTTATCTCCTCTCACCGATCGCATCAGTGAGGGGAGATGAAGCTTCACCTTTTTTTAACTTTTACGTGATCGCCATTATTCTTTGGATAACGGCGAACACGTGATCAGGAACCGCTCACCGCGGCCCTCCGTGAAATCTCCAGGCTCTCGGCTAAGTTTTGTAGCCAGGAGCAGGGAGATTTTAAAAAACCACAGCTTTTGCGCATGCGCCTGCCACATTGGTGACGGGCGCGTGCGCAGAAGCTGGGTTGAGGTCCGCGGATAAATCCGCAGGCCTTAGGTACGTCATTTCATCCTCCCTCACGGATATGATCTGTGGGGGGAGATGAAACGCAGGCTTTTTTTTACTTTTTAAAACTTTTTTTTTTACTTTTTGCACTTTTTTTTTTTTACCTTTTACCCCTTTTTTTATTATTTTTTTTTTACTTTTTGCACTTTTTTTTTTACTTTACATGATCACTGTCATCCATTGGATGACAGTGATCATGTCCCTGGTGACATCCCTCTGCTCTTGGCTACACATGGCAGCCAGGAGCAGAGCAATTTTGAATTTCCCGGGGCTCGAGCCCCTCTGTGCACGCGCCCGATGTCAATCATCGGGCGCGCATGCGCAGACGGGGATTTCGGGTCCCGGGACATCGGGACATCGCAGAGGACCGGGGGTGAGTATCTTCACCTCCCCTCATGGATCGGATCCATGAGGGGAGGTGAAACTTTACTTTTGTTTTACTTTTTAAACTTTTTCGCGATCACCGCTATCGCAATGGATAGCGGTGATCGCGGGCCCGGGGACCGCTCACAGTGGTCCCCGGTAACACCTCCTGGTTCCCGGCTACCTTCAGGAGCCGGGAGCCAGGAGATTTTAAATTTGCCGGGGACACCCGGGCTTCTGCGCGTGCGCGTGACGTCATCGTCAGGCGCGCATGCGCAGAAGGCCGCCGGCGGGTCCGGGAGGACCAGATCTCCGGGGGACACCGCCGACAAGCCGTGTGAGTATTTTCAGCTGCCGTGATGGATCCGATCCATCATAGCAGCTGAATTACTACTTTTTTTCACTGTTTTATTTACTTTTTTGCGATCGGCGCTATTCATTTTATAGCGCCGATCGCAATACCGGGGGGGACTGCCGGCATCCTGGGATGACAGCTCCATGCTGTCGGCTATCTGCGGGCACCGACAGCATGGAGCTGTCACGTCCTCAGGCCAGTGGGCATCAATCCAAAGAGGATGCATAAAACTACGTCCTCTAGGATTAAGGCCCACTTTCTGAGGACGTAGTTTCCCGATGGGGCCGTCGTTAAGGGGTTAAATATACTTTCAAGAGTTTAAGTAAACGAACAGAATCAACCGTTCCTGGTTCTCGTTCAGAAAATACCCTGTGTGTGGACTACTTTATTACATCTGAGAGATCTGCTGCTGCGGACGGAATGGTGGCGTCACGAGTGACAATTGGACTACAGGTAACCTCCGGTTACCATCCCTGTGATCTTCCTCAGCAGTAAAGTGGTTGGGTCCTGAGCTACCCTCAGAGGAGATGGTAGAGCCCCGTGACAAGGTCTTTCTCTACTCTGCTGTCTCCTCAGCTGTGGGCATGCTTCTCGGGCGCTGCAGTTTTAGCCTCTTCTAATTCCTTGCAGTGGTCTGTCCAGTATTGTCCTTTGTCACGTCTAGCTGCTCTTTGGAAATTAGCACTTAGCTTCCTTACTTCGTCTTTGTTTACTGCAGCCTTGGCTTTTCGTCTTTGATTTGCAATGGTGATTGTTTCATCAGTAAGCCGCCTGGGTGTTTTCACCTGTTTTTTTTCAAGTTATCTGGTGTTTTGCTACTTCATTAATAGTTGTTTTTATTTCCTCTGACAGTTCATCAGGGTCAGGCCGGGCTAACATGGGCGAATTTGTATTGTGGATTCCGCAATCGCCGTCTGCCCGGACGATCCACAGTAAAATGCGGGCATGCATTTTCAATTTTTCGTTCACACTCACAAATACGAATTGCGTATCCCACGAGTGGAAGAAAAATTGCAGCATGCTCTATTTTGCTACGGAAATGATGTCCGCCCAACGCGCAGCCCATGTGCAATTAGCATAGCGTATGGGCTGTGGGTACCCGCATCATCGCTAAGCGATGGTGTGGGAAATACAAATAAACAAAGAAAAGTATAGTGCACATGACCGCCTGCGTGACTCCGCGGTCACCCAACCCGCATGTGTGAGCCCGGCCTGTCTATGATAGTTAAAATATGATGCATTAAATCGATTCTTAAATGAAATTTTAGGGATATGAGAGCCTAATATCAGGTTGAAGTTAACTGTATTTACATGCTGTGTTTATCTCAGTAGCATTTTTGAATGTGTCTAGATTATAGGCAGTGGATAAAATAAAAATGTGTGAGAAAATGACTAGGAAGACCTTGACAATTATTTTTCAAGCATAACAAGATAGAGTAAAGAAATGCAAAGTACAGAATGAACCATCATGGAACGTTTCACAGGAAACACTGATAATTGTCCTCTAAATATAGCATCTCGTCACACTGAAACTAGGCTATATAACCCTCAGGGAATTAAAGAGTTCATACCCTCACTCCAAACATTCATGGGCTATGGCCTATCCTAAAGATTTAAAGCGGTATTCCCACTTCTGCCCATTACAGCATTGTGCTGCCATAACTAGTACCCTATCAAGACATGCCTGTGGCATGTCTTCATAGGCTGCCTATCAAAACGCAGTGTAATGCAATACTATGGCATTGCATTATACTTTATGAGCAATCCAACTATCTCAAGTTCAGGTCCCCTATGTGGACTAAAAATATGTTAAACTGGCTTAAAAAAAGTTTTATTAATCATTAGAAAAAATGCAAAGGTAATACAAGTTTAAAAAACCCTTTTACCATATTTATAAAAAAAAAAGAGACAACAAAAACATACTTGGTATCACCGCAAGTCCAATATATCGAAGTAACGCATTATTTTACATGCATGGCGAACATTGTCAGGGGAAAAAAAAATACACAATGTCAGAATTGCACTTTTTTTTGGTCACCCAATCTCCAAGAAAAAAAAAACTTTTAAAAAAGTGATCAAAAAGTCATATGAACTCCAAAATGGTGCCAATGAAAACTACAGGCCATCCCACAAGAATCGAGCCCTCACACAACTATATGAACAGAAAAATAAAAATGTTATGGCAGTCAGAAGGGACGCCAGAAAAGAAATTCATTTTTTTCCAAAGATATTTTAATTTTTTCTAAAAAAGAGCCAAAAAAGTATATAAATTTGATAACTTTGTAATTGTACTGACCCGTAGAATGAAGTTTTTGTACCATTTTTATCTTAGTGTGTACACTGTAAAAACAAGATTCACCAAAAAGATGACAGAATTGCATTTCTTTTTTTTTCATTTCACTCTACTTAGAAATTTAGAAATGTTTTTAAAGCTTTTAAGTTATTAAATATATTATTTTATTATATGATACATTAAAAAGTACCATTTCCAGTGTGATATCAGAGTTATGCATTGTGCAAATGGAATTACCTACTGTATATGTACACTATAAAATATCTCCGTCACCCATCTACAAATTAATTTATCCAAAAAGAAGTTAGTTGTATAAAGTCTCTACGGCCGCAGTTCACCGGAAGGTCTAACTGCTGATTTAGGGCTCATTCACACTAGTCTTTAACCTGCGTTCAGGCTCTCCACCTCTCTGATCCATACTTGGACCAGAGAGATGGAATTTAAGCGGAATTAAATGGTTCAGTTTTTACCACCAATAATTTCAATGGCGTTTTTAAAAAACGGAAGACGAGCAAAAAGCTTTCTGTTTCCTTTTATTCTGTTAAATTTCTGGGTTCTTTAACCCCTTAATGACATGGCCTATTTTGAGCTTAAGGACCAAGCCTTATTTTGCAAATCTGACATCTGTCACTTTCTGTGCTAATAACTTTTGAATGCTTTTACTTATCAAGGTGATTCTGAGATTGTTTTTTCGTGACATATTGTACTTTATGTTAGTGTAAAAATTTCATCAATAAATTTTGTCCTTATTTGGAAAAAAAATCCAAATTTACTGAAAATTTGGAAAAATTCACAATTTTCAAACTTTGAATTGTTTTCTTTGTAAGATAGAAAGTCAAACACCACAACATAGTTATTAATTAACATTTCCCATAGGCCTACTTTACACAGCAATCATTTTTTAAGTGTTATTTTACTTTTTGCAGACTCCACAAAGTATATAAATTTAGCAGTAATTTTTCACATTTACTAGCAAATTTCAAAATCTAAATTTTTTAAGGACCAATGCAGTTCAGACATAGTTTTGCCGAGCCTGTATATCAGAATCCCCCATGAATTGCCCCATTTTAAAATCAGCACCCTTCAAAGTATTCAAAATGGCATTTAGAAAGTTTATTAACCCTTTAGATGTTTTACAGGAATTAAAGGAAAGTGCATCAAAAATTAGAACAGTTCCTTTTTTCTACTGATTTTCAATATAAAACCTTTTTTTTAATATAAAACAGTAGGAGTTAGCAAAGAAACAAAACTTGGAATGTATGACCCAGATTCCGCAGTTTTTAGAAATGCCCCATATGTGGACGTAGCCTGTTGTATGGGCACATGGTAGGTCTCAGAAGGAAAGGAGCGCTTCTTGTCTTTTTGAATGCAGATTTGGCAGGAATAATTTTCAGACCCCATGTAGTGTTTGCAGTGCCCCTGAGGTAGCAGTACATTTGAAACCCCCAGTAACTGACCCCATTTTGGAAACTACACCCCTCAGGGAATTTATTAAGGGGTGTAGTGAGCGGTTTGAACCCACAGATGTTTGAGGAATTTTTTTAACAGTTTAAGTTCAATACGAAAAAATCCAATTTTTCACATAATGTTTAGCTTTAGGCCCAGATTTTCATTTTTCACCAGTGGCAGAAGGAAAAACGTACCCCATGATGCGTTACCCAGTTGCTCTCGAACACGGAAATGCCCCATATGTGGACGTAGCCTGTTGTATGGGCACATGGCAGGACTCAGAAGGATAGGAGCGCTTCTTGGCTTTTTGAATGCAGGTTTTGCTAGAATAATTTTCAGACCCCATGTAGTGTTTACAGTGCCCCTGAGGTACCAGTGCATTTGAAACCCCCAACAACTGACCCCATTTTGGAAACTACACCCCTCAGGGAATTTTTTAAGGGGTGTAGTGAGCGGTTTGAACCCACAGGTATTTGAGGAATTTTTTTAACAGTTTGAGTTCAATACAAAAAAATCACATTTTTCACATAATGTTCAGCTTTAGGCCCAGATTTATATTTTTTACCAGTGGCAGAAGGAAAAAACGTACCCCATGATGCGTTACCCAGTTGCTCTCGAACACGGAAATGCCCCATATGTGGACGTAGCCTGTTGTATGGGCACATGGCAGGACTCAGAAGGATAGGAGCGCTTCTTGGCTTTTTGAATGCAGATTTTGCTGGAATAATTTTCAGAGCCCATGTAGTGTTTGCAGTGCCCCTGAGGTACCAGTGCATTTGAAACCCCCAACAACTGACCCCATTTTGGAAACTACACCCCTCAGGGAATTTTTTAAGGGGTGTAGTGAGCGGTTTGAACCCACAGGTATTTGAGGAATTTTTTTAACAGTTTGAGTTCAATACAAAAAAATCACATTTTTCACATAATGTTCAGCTTTAGGCCCAGATTTATATTTTTTACCAGTGGCAGAAGGAAAAAACGTACCCCATGATGCGTTACCCAGTTGCTCTCGAACACGGAAATGCCCCATATGTGGACGTAGCCTGTTGTATGGGCACATGGCAGGACTCAGAAGGATAGGAGCGCTTCTTGGCTTTTTGAATGCAGATTTTGCTGGAATAATTTTTAGACCCCATGTAGTGTTTACAGTGCCCCTGAGGTACCAGTGCATTTGAAACCCCCAACAACCGACCCCATTTTGGAAACTACACCCCTCAGGGAATTTTTTAAGGGGTGTAGTGAGCGGTTTGAACCCACAGGTATTTGAGGAATTTTTTTTAACAATTTGAGTTGAGAACGAAAAATTCAGATTTTTCACATAATGTTCAGCTTTAGGCCCAGATTTTCATTTTTCACCAGGGGCAGAAGGAGAAAACATAGTCCATAATGCATTACCCAATTACTCTCGAGCACGGAAATGCCCCATATGTGGATGTAAACTGTTATTTGGGCACATGGCAGGGCTCAGAAAGAAAGGAGCGCTTTTTTTGAATGCAGATTTTGCTGGAATAATTTTCAGACCCCATGTAGTGTTTGCAGTGCCCCTGAGGTACCAGTGCATTTGAAACCCCCAACAACTGACCCCATTTTGGAAACTACACCCCTCAGGGAATTTTTTAAGGGGTGTAGTGAGCGGTTTGAACCCACAGGTATTTGAGGAATTTTTTTTAACAATTTGAGTTGAGAACGAAAAATTCACATTTTTCCAATAATGTTCAGCTTTAGACCCAGATTTTTATTTTTCACCAGGGGCAGAAGGAGAAAACATAGTCCATAATGCATTACCCAATTACTCTCGAGCACGGAAATGCCCCATATGTGGATGTAAACTGTTGTTTGGGCACATAGCAGGGCTCAGAAAGAAAGGAGCGCTTTTTTTGAATGCAGATTTTGCTGGAATAATTTTTAGACCCCATGTAGTGTTTACAGTGCCCCTGAGGTACCAGTGCATTTGAAACCCCCAACAACCGACCCCATTTTGGAAACTACACCCCTCAGGGAATTTTTTAAGGGGTGTAGTGAGCGGTTTGAACCCACAGGTATTTGAGGAATTTTTTTAACAATTTGAGTTGAGAACGAAAAATTCACATTTTTCCAATAATGCTCAGTTTAGGCCCAGATTTTTATTTTTTACCAGGGGCAGAAGGAGAAAACGTAATCCATGATGTTACCCAACAGGGAAATGCCCCATATGTGAATCTAAACTGTTTTTAGGGCGCAGGGCTCAGAAGGGAAGGACTTAGCATGTGGCTTTATGTACAAGCTGTGCGAAGTACATCAGGGTAAAACGTCAGGGCAATAAAAAAATTAAAATTTCAGGGACGTGTGGTAGATCTTAAAACACTCATTTATACAGAGGCCGGGTTGTGTGGGGCACGTTTCACACTGGTATCTGGTGTCTTTTCTTATCCCCTGTTTGTAGCACACTCTGCACCTCTTTTGGGGCCTTCCCTTCGTCGCAGTGGAGGGAATTTCACTGAGAAAATGCTGCCCTGGTACAATTCTTGTGGCCTCGCTTCCAGAAGTACTGGGCCTCTCCCCCACCTCCTGGTCCCCAAATATTAGGTCCTTGATAACTTCCTCTTGAAATTCAAGGAATGTCCCCCTGTGGCCTGCACCTCGGAACAGCACGTAGGCATTATACAGTGCCATCTGTACGAGGTGCACGGCCAGTTTTTTGTACCACACCCGTGTTTTCCGCATGGCTCTATAGGGCTCCAGTACCTGGTCTGATAGATCGACCCCTCCCATGTACTTATTATAGTCGAGGACGCAGTCTGGTTTGGGGGTCTCTGCACTGGTACCTCGTACTGGGCAGGGGGTACTGCTGTGGCCGTGTATTGTCGTCAACATAAGGACATCCCTTTTGTCCTTATATTTAACGCACAATACATTGTCGCTGCATTGGGCCCGACACTCACCCCTTCTGAGCAGTTGCCCAAGCAGCGTCTTAGGGAGGCTTTTTTGATTTTTCCGAACAGTGCCACATGCCACTGTTCCTCTGGAAGTGAGGCACTGAAACAGGGGGACACTGGTATAAAAGTTATCCAGGTACAGATGGTAACCCTGGTCTAATAGTGGGTGCACCAGTTCCCACACTATTTTCCCTGTTACTCCCAGCACGGGGGGGCATTCTGGGGGCTCAATTTTAGTGTCCTTCCCCTCGTAAATACGGAACTTGTGGGTGTACCCTGATGTACTTTCGCACAGCTTGTACAACTTCACACCATACCGTGCCCGCTTACTGGGCAGGTACTGGCGGAATTTTAGCCTCCCCTTGAAGTGTACCAGGGACTCGTCTACTGCAATGTTTATCTGTGGGGCATACGCCTGGGCAAACTTGGCGTTAAAATGGTCTATTACGGGCCTGATCTTATACAACCGATCGTAATTGGGGTGATCGCTGGGGGGGCACAGCTGGTTGTCATTGTAGTGCAGAAATTTTAAAATACACTCAAAGCGCGTCCTCGACATCGCCATGCGGAACATTGGGGTGTGGTACAAAATATCGGTAGACCAGTACGCCCTGATTGTTGGCTTCTTTATTAGCCCCATGGTTAGTATAAGCCCCCAAAATTTTTGTATCTCTGGTGCATCCACAGGGGTCCACTTATCGGGTCTGGCATAGCTGGAGGTGGGATTTTGTTGAATAAAATTCTGGGCGTACAAATTAGTCTGGGTAACAATGTGGGCAATGAACTCTTCTGAAAAAAAAAACTTGAAGAAGTCCTTCCCTCTGAGCCCTTCCGGATCAAATTGAATCCCTGGGTTCCCAATAAAATCAGGGATCTGGGGTCTGTAATCTTCCGGGGTACTCCAGTGAGCATCTGATGCATTGGGGTCAGTGGCGGTCCTTGGACGCCATCTCGGGGGTGCAGGGAGCTCAGACTCGCTGGATGAGGATGAGGATGAGGAGTCGGAGAATGCCAAAAAAGTGGGGTCGTCATCACCACTACCTGAGTCCGAGTCTGATGCAATGATTGCATACAGTTCCTCTGAAGTGTACCTCCTGCGGGCCATATTTATATAAAATGGGGCACACGGGGAAAAAGTTTTATTAGATGGGACACTGCGGGATGGGGTGACCACGGGACGGGGGTCGGAAAGAACGCGGAAACTTATGTGGTGTATTCACGTAAGTGTTTTTTTTTCTTCTTTTTTTACACAGACGAATACACTGACACAACACGGACTAACGACACACTACACTAACTAATGACGGGTGATGGGACAGGTAACGAAATGGGAACAACAGGAACTTTTTTTGTTTTTTTTGTTTTTTTTTACACAGACGAATACACTGACACAACACGGACTAACGACACACTACACACTAGACGGACTAACTAAACACTACACTAACTAATAACGGGTGACGGGACAGGTAACAAAATGGGAACAACAGGAACTTTTTTTTTTTTTTACACCAAGGGATACACTGACTACACGCTGCGCTACACTACACTGCTGATCGCACGCTACAGCTCACTCACTACACTTCTGATCACACACTACAGATCCCTCACTCACTACACTACACTGCACTTCTGATCACTCACTCCACTCTGCTACACTACACTGCCTGATCAATCACTCACTACACTCACTACACTACACTGCCTGATCAATCACTCACTACACTCACTACACTACACCACACTGATCACTAACACTCACTCCACTACACCACACTGATGACTAACTCCTCTCCACTACACTGATCACTAACTCCACTCTGCTACACTACACTCCACTACACTACACTACACTACACTCACTCCCTGCCTAATCTACACTCTAATCGCACTTATATTCAGAAAAAAACACAGTAGGTGCTCTCTGTACAAGCACCGGAAACACACTGCGGTGCTTGCACATGGAGCCCCTACTGTAAACAGCGCGAAGTCCGCTGCTGCGCTGTGATTGGTCAGGGAGTTTTTCCCTGACCAATCACAGCGATCGTGGGGGAGGGACCGCTCTGATTGGTCCCCAGCCCGGATGCCTCACTTGTCTGCCGACGATATCAGCCAGGATCGCTGCTGTGTCGCCGCGATTGTCACCGCGGCGACACTTTAATGGCATGACGTACCAGGTACGTCATGTTGCGGGAAGTATCCCGCTACCATGACGTACCAGGTACGTCCAGGAGCGGGAAGGGGTTAATGGAACAAATAGCACTGTACACTAACGGAAAACCCCATTGAAATCAATGGTGATAAAAACTGAGCTTTTTAATTCTGCTTAAGTCCATCTTTCTACTCCACAAACAGAACAAAGAGACGTAAAGCCTGAACACAAGCTAAACACTAGTGTGAAAGAGCCCTAACATTGCTCGTATGTGACTCTACACTATGAATGTCAGACTTCTAATACAACATTATATAAAAAATGATTTGTCCTCTATAGTGAAATGAATAATACATTTAATTGCATTGAATATTCAAATATGTTGCCTATAGTCAGCACTGCCTTGTCACTGTGGGTGGAATCATGAAGAATAATAAATATCACAGTAATTAAAATATTTCATAGAGACACATAATCATAGAGTTGGAGGGGACCTTCAGGGTCAGTGGGTCCAACCCCCTGCTCAATGCAAGAGTCACTAAATCATCCCAGACAGATCTCTGTCCATCCTCTGTTTGAACACTTCCATTTCCCGTGGCAACCTTTTCCACTCATTGGTCACCCTCACTGTCAGAAAGTTTTTTTCTAAAATCTAATCTGTATCTCTTCCCTTTCAGTTTCATCCCATTGCTTCTAGTCTTGCTTTGTGTAAATGAGAATAGGGCTGATCCCTCTGCAGTGTGACAGCCCTTTAGATATTGTGGACAGCTATTAAGTCTCCTCTCAGCCTTCTCTTTTGCAAGCTAAACATTCTCAGATCCTTTAATCCTTCCTCATACGACCTGATTTGCAGACCGCTCACCATCTTGGGAACTCTTCTCTGAACTTGCTCCAGTATTTCTATGTCTTTTTTTAAAGTGGGGTGCCCAGAACTGGACACAGTATTCCAGATGAGGTCTGATGAAGAAAGAGTAGAAGGGGATAATTACCTCATGTGATCTAGACTCTATGCTTCTCTTAATACATCCCAGAATTGCATTTGCCTGTTTTGCTGCTGCATCACACTGCTAACTCATGTTCAGTCTATGATAGTATACCCAAGGCTTTTTCACATGTGCTGCTTAGCTCAATTCCTCCCATTCTGTATGTGCTTTTTTCATTTTTCCTGCCTAGCTGTAGGACTTTACATTTTTTCTTGTTAAAAAGCATTCTGTTAATCGCCCTCCACTGTTTAAGCTTATCCTCTCTCATTGAATTTCATCAGGTTCCCCTCAATTCTCTTATCTCGATCATTTATAAAAATGTTGAACAACACTGGGCCTAGGACAGAGCTTTGTGGTACCCCACATAAGAAATTAGATTCGTCTGGCATGACTTGTTTGTTACAAGCCCATGCTGGCTCTGGTTTATTACCCCATTCTCATCCAAGTACTTGCATACATGCTGTTTAATGATTTGTTCAAAGATCTTTCCGGGTATAGAAGTCAGGCTCACAGGTCTGTAGTTTCCTGGATCCACCTTCTTCCCTTTTTTGAAGATAGGGACAACATTTGCCCTTTTCCAATCTTCTGGGACTTCTCCTGTTCTCCGGCAATTTTCAAAGATTATGGCGAGTGGCTCAGCAATTACCTCCGCTGCTTCCTTTAGTATTTTAGGAACTAATTCATCTAGACTTTGAGACTTGAATTCATTTAAGTTGGCTATGTGTTCCCTCACCATCTCTCTGCTTATAGATAGCCTGCATTCTTTTATTTCCCCGAATAGTACAGGGAAGATCAGTTGATGTTCCATCTTCTTTCTGAGAGAAAAGAGATACAAATTAGAGACTTAAACGTTCGGCCTTCTCAGCATAATTTTAACCAATTCAATGGGCTTGATGTTAGACTGGTATCAATTCAATTTTTCCATTAATAAAAGGTTCTGAAATTAAGCTGGTAATAATGCCATAAATGAAGCTTTAGATCAGAGCGTGTCACCGCAATTTTGAGCGCATCTATTCACACTATATACGGATGGTTCCCTACTTACAAACAGGTTTTGTTCCAGGAGCCTGTTCATAAGTACATTTGTTTGTATGTCCGTACTGGGTTGTGTATGGAGAGGGATCGGTGGTCGATCGCGCTCCATACAATAAGGGTGCCAGCTGTATCTTAAAGCTGACTCCTGCCTGCAACAGCTCCGATAAGCTGCGCTGCTCATCGGAGCTGTTAACCCTTTAAATACCCTGACCAATGTTCGGGGATCCCGCACTACCCCCATCCTAGTGCAGTTGCCATGGCAGCCAGGGGCCTTCTATGGCATGGCTTGATAGAATGCCTGTCTGATGACAGACAACTTTGTTCATATGTAGCGAAGTTCGTAACCCGAACGTTGGCAAGTAGGGGACTATCTGGATACAATATATCCTATGTTAATGTTGTTGAGCTCACTGCTGACAGTATGTGTCACTGTTGCATAACTTTTATAATGACTTGCAACAGCAAACAGAGGGAAATGTGGTTAAGGCTGCTTTCACATGAGTGTATATATACAGCTATTTACCCATGAAAATACGCCAAGCCAGCTGAATGAATGCATTCAATCCGGCATATTTACGCAAGTAAATAACTGTGTATACAGGTGGTCCCCGACTTGTGAACAGGTTCCGTTCCGGGAGCCCGTTCGCAAGTCCGTTTTGTTCGCAAGTCGAACAAATGATATGGAGCGGGTGGATCCCGCTCCATACAACGTCGGTTGCCGGCTGTTCTTACAGCGGGCACCCGGCGGCAGCAGTTCCGACGAGCCGCGCCGCTTGTCAGGACAGATAGTTCGTATCTAGCGAAATTCGTAAGTCGAATGTTCGCAAGTCGGGGACTATCTGTATATGCTCGTGTGAAGGCATCTGAAGCTAGTGTTTCCCAACCTTAGGGCACCTCAGGGAATTTTTTTTTCACCTCATGGCACACCTACCAAATTTTTTTTTTTTTTTTTACAAAAAACGTCTAAAGCCTCATTCCCATTGCAGTATAATCACATCCAGAGCTTCTTCATCCCTCCTTATTGCACTTTAATCACATCCAGCATTTCAACTAACCTCAAACCTCTCCCCCCCCTTCCCTCCCTAGCAGTATACATATGACCAAACCTTTCTCTTTCCCTTCCCCAGCAGTATATGTATGGCAAAACCTCTCTCTTCCCACTCCTCAGCAGTATATTTATGGCCAACATATCGCTGAACTGTCATTGTTCCTCGTAACGCTACTAGGGGGTGACTGACCCCGCAGAGCATCACACCCTCAGTGGGTGCAGTGTGCCATTCCAAAGCAACGGCAGGATTGAGGCATGAACATGGTCATCGTCAGTGCCCAAACTAAACCTGGATTCGTAGCTGAAAACAACCCAGTTCCACTCCATAGCAGCCCACTCTCATCGTTCACCCCTGCAAATGGAGAAGAGGATGGGTTGGTGTCAAAGGCAGTACACGTAATGGGCATTGTGAGACCAAATGTCCTTCAGCCAAGTGCCTGGAAATATTTCCAACAGACACAGGGGCCTGTAGCTACTGTCCCACCTGTCTTTGGATGGCGGATAACGAAATGGTTGGAGCTTGTCGGACGATCAGACGATCCTCTCTATTGGTAGTCTGTCATGGAAAACCATGAGCCCGGTCGCCTTTTGTGTGTGCCCTCACACCTCCACTAGTACCAACACGTCCTAAAAGTCTGGTCACAACGGTCCAGGTAGCGGCAATTTGTCGATACAACCATCCAGCTTCTCGCATTTCAATAAAGTGCCCCCTCTTAAGGCCCTTTTATAACGCAACAATTATCGCTCACAATTTTGTCCAAACGGCCAAAAATGAGCGATAATCATTACATGTAAACGTGGGCACCGTGCACTTTTTGTTTGAACGATGGATTTTAGTTAAACTTAAAATTCATTGTTCAGCTCCTGAAAGACTGAGCAAATACATTCTATTTGAATGTATTTCGCTCATCTTTCAATACACTGCAGGATGTTCTCCCTGCTGCATGTTTACACTAGCAGCGAGGAGAACAATGCAAACTGAGGGAAGCCACAAGAAGAACAAAGGAATGTGTCAGCAGCTGTTTGCATGTAAAAGGGCCTTTAGACTCTGTTAACTGAGCTAAATCTCTTCGTTTGTGTCACAAAGGCGTCTACAGTAGTGGTCAACAAGCTCTACACAAGCAGAAAAAGAGGTCCACTACACACAAATGGCCTCAAAGCCTATTTATAAGCCAAGGCTGGAACCAATTTTATGGCCTCAGCTGGCAAGACCGTTCATCTAATCATACTACAGCTCTGATCACTTTCATCTCTGCCTGAGATGTAGCTGCATGCCAAGTTTTACAGCAAAACGACAACTGCTTGTAGGTGCTTGGTATTTTATTTACAAAGCGTGTGAATACTGAGTAGGGGCAAGGGGCATATTACTATATGGCAGGGGCATAAACAGGTCCACAAATACTGAGCAGGTGCTTAAAAGGGAATGTATCGTTAGAAAACAACCGATTATATAAATCACATTTGTGTGCTAAACATATTTTTAAAGAATTGTGTTTGGCTTTTTTTTTTACTTTTCGGTCGCAATCTCAATTTTTTTTTTTAAATCCTAAAATCCTACATTCTTTTACTTTGACCACAGAGCCTAATATTAATCTAACACTTCCTGTTCTGTAGAGGAAGTTTCACACTAACATCATGATTATTGCCCGAATTCTTGCTGGAAAAATGCAGTCAAGCGGCACACCCCTGGGAAATAATGGGCGATTCTTGAACAAGAATTACCCAAAAATATGATAAACTGCAATGTTTGCAAGAGAAAAATTGCCCATGTGTATAAACCCGTTTAAAATAATGGGATCTTTATTTGTGCCAGTTCTGTCCATGTGACATCAGACGGAACGCGCATACGTTTGTTGCCTGTGTAAATACAACCTTAGGTTTCATTCACACGAGTGTATAAAGGCGCGTTTTTACGGACCGTCCGATATACGCGACCACCTGAGGCATTGTTTCCAATGCATTCGTTCACACGGGTGAATGTACAACGCGTTAAAACGTTGCACCGTGAAAATATGGAACATACGCGACAGCAATTATACGGCGGGCAAAATGGTAGTTCTGTAACTATCTTTTGATCGAGATACGGTAACAGCTCCCATAGACTCCTATGAGAGTAGGGGGTAAAAAGGGAGGGAAAGGCAGTTTAGCAGCGTCCAACGCTGCGAAAAGCTTACAGGTGCCTCTATGTAGGCATTTGAAGGCATTCCGAGGATTTATACCAAACAAGGGCTTTTTGGGGTGCGACGTACTTTTTCACTAGAAATGTCGCACCAGGTCGTGTGAACGGGCGAGAAAACTCAGGACTTGATCGCGGCCCAGAGAACGTAAAATCACATATGGTCGTGTGAAAGAGCTCTTAGTGAGCGGGGACATAAAAAGCCATTATTACTAACCTGTAGGACAAGGAAGCACTTTAACTGTGTAACGAGTACTAAAATTAGCACTTACACTATGGGGCCTACAGGGGGTCACGGAAGGGGTATAATATTATTGTTTGGGGCACTAAAGATGGGAAGATTGTGTAGAGGCGTGGAAAATATAGGAAAGGCGATGGCAAAGCAAGGAACCAATGAGGTCTACATGTCAAATTCTACAGACAAGTTGTTGCCAGAAGTCATCATGGCGGACTGGACTAGATGGAAAATATGGGAAAAGTGAAAGACTCCAGTCAGGGAGGGAGTCAGACGTGATCACTGGATACAAAGGTAATGTAATCCGTTATATGTCAGCAGTGCACATGTGTAGAGCTGGTATCTACCACTATGTGATCAACAATCATGCTTGAGGAGGGGCCCCTATTCAAAAAATTTTCTATGGGAAAAAGCTTTTCTAGTAACACCCCTGGGTGGAGCACCACCACCTTGGTAAAATTGTTTGCACTATTTCAGACCAAAGGATCTTTTAATGGCTTGTTTAGTGAAAAGGTCAAGTATATGTCACATCTGCGACCTTGGAAATGTTATATGTCAACATACTAATATAATGACATGCTATACTCATTGGAGTCCACTGTCTAGTATTACGTGGCCTCTAATCCTGTAATTTACTAATGGCCTTCTGAGTAATGATAGAATGTAACGCTCTGACAAACAAGCTTGTTTGACTCCGTGTGCTGTCTGTGTTAATTCATGGACAGCATACAGACCCATTTTAGTCTATAATGTTATGCACGCTACCTTTTTTTTTTTGTTTTTTTTTAATGGAAGGACAGTCCGCATGAAAAAACTCTCTGCATGTCCTATTATTTTCCTACGAGAATTAAATGCATGTCAATGTGCAGACTGTCTGTGTATTGGCAGCAAACGGACAGGTGTCCGTGTGGTGTCTGATGCTGGTTCGGGGGCAACTCGCACACACAAGAAGTGTTCATCCGGTTTTAGGGCAGACTCACATGGGCGTAATTCAGTATCGTATAAAGTGCGCGTAATACGCGGTGAACGGAGTCCATAAAAGTACATTGATCCATTCACACATGCATATATATATATTGCATATAATACGTGCGTAAAAAAGAACTCACCATGTTCTATTTTACTGCGTATTACATGTGATAGAGCCCTATTGTTCTCTATGGGCGTGTAATGAACGCTGTACATACGCAATAACATTCAATTGCATTCCATGCGGACAATCCGCACGGAAATTCCGAAGCAAATCCGTCCAGTGTGAACCCAGCCTTAGGCCTCATGTCCACTGGACAAATAGAATTAGGAAATCCGCGCGGGTGGCCCGCACGCGTGATCGGCGCCCATAGAGATGCATTGGACACCCGCAGGTAAGTAAATACCTGCGGATGTCAATTTTCCCTGCCGCACGGTTCACACGTGCGGGAAAACACCCCACAGCATGTTCCATTTTCTGCGGGTCTCCCGCGTAGATGGCTCGCACAGGCTTCCATACAAGCCTATGGAAGCCGTCCGTATCCGCGGCACACCTGCAGCTGAATTTCGGCCCTCTGGCGCGGGAGAGCAGGAGTTTAAAAAAAAAAAAAGAGTGCGCAGCACACTGAGCACATCCGCCGGGCCGAAGAAAGAAGATACGGCCGCGACAGAGGGAAGATCCTCAGCGTTCGGATAGCTAAGAAAAATCAATTTTCACGCCTCATGTCCGCCGGAAAGGAGGGACGCACTGCGGGATTCTGCATGGAGAATCCGCGCGGGCCCGAATTTCCTAGTGGACATGAGGCCTTAATGTCCGGTCATGTCTGAGGATGTCTGGAAGATGTATCGTTTTGTCTGGTGTGTCATATAAAAGAGTAGTCACGTGGGGGCGCTGTAATTCTAGGGGTTCAAGCTTGAGAGAAGGAGAATCTGAGAGTTTGTGGAGTTGGAATGAAGAGAGAAGAGACTTGGAGGACTCAGGGAGGTGGTCTGGGCCCAGCCCTGCAGAGCGACGACCTATGGCCTCCACCTCTAAAGGGAGTGAAAGCCCAGACATAATGGAAACGCGTGGGTAGATCGCGCAGGTACCGCATATATTTGGAAAAATGGAAACCGCTGCTTAGTGAGGCCAGAGTGAGTGCTTGCCGGCGGAGAGAGACTCAACAGATAACTTGGACTGTGAATTATTCTAATGCCCCATGTGGGATTTGTGAGTTGCGAGACGCACAAATATGAACCCCATTCTTTTGAATGGGGTTATACACATGAGTGATGGTTTCCGCATGTTCTCTCTTTGGACGTGGCCTCACATCGCTAGCTGCACGCGAGTGCGGGGTTTACCATTGAAAACAATGAGAAGCACTCCGCGGTCCTGTCAGCCGTGGCGGAGGATCGTTACTTCCCTGAAGTGATGTAAGGCGGCTTTGATACAAAAACACCTCACAGCATGTTGGCGAATGCGATATCGGGCCACGTTTCACAGCCCAGTATCACACCGCCCATGTGAGATTAACCTTATACACGCAATGTTTTACAACTCGTGAGTGTGAACCTGGGCTGAGATATGATCGCACTGCACACCTCAAGGCCAACATGTGAATTTAGTGCAACCCATTTGTACACACTGTTCCACATTAAATCATCCTAGCACCGCACTCTTATGAAGGCCGGCTAAAAGAATATCTTTGTTGCCCATAGCAACCAATCACAGCGTAGCTCAGCAGTATAAGAAACAGGAATCAATCACCGCGCAGCTTTCATTTCTTATACTGCCGAGGTACAATGAAAGCTGCGCTCTGATTGGTTGCTATTGCTTATACTGCTGAGGTACAATGTAAGCTGCGCTGTGATTGGTCGCTATAGGCAACAAAGATTCTTTTAGACAGCAAAGATGGTACCGGACTAATTTGCGCGGCCCACTCTGTACATCCGGTTTCTAAAGCCTCTGCACATTTAACCCCTTACAATACATAGCCTCATGCACGTAGCTTTATTATTACACTGCCGTCACTAACAGCACAGGTCTCACACACTGGACCTTGCTTCTCTTCCACCCTCCCTGAAAGACAGTGAAGGACATGACCGCGCAGGTCACGCCGCCTCACAAGTCCCGCCCCCTCATGACTGACTTTCCTCCAACGCCACTTCCCGCTCTGGTGACGTCATCACGCTCCTCCAACTAGCCAATAGAATTAGAGAAACTCGAAGAGTGACGTCTGCTCAGTCCAATCAAAATGCGAACCCGTTACGTGACGTAGCCGTTGCCCTTGTGGTCGCCGCCTCTTGAGGTAGACCTGCTGAGCGTTCCTTCTATCCGCTGCTCTCTCCTTCTGTCGCCGCCATGTTAGGAGCCGTCGGACGCTGCTGCGCCGGGGCGCTTAGGGCCTTCAAGCCGGCCCCCAGCTCCCTGCAGCTGGGACAGACCCTGCTGAGGAGCGCTCCTGCAGCGCTGCACTCCCGTAAGTAGCCGGCTTGTCCTCCCTGACTGGTGACCTAGCGGTGTCATTGAGCGGTGACTAGGCCTCTGCGGTGTGCGGGCCCTGTGCACACGGCTGGACGGACTCTGCCGGCTGACCTTGTGCGCGGCGCCCTGTCCGCAGTTAGCAGGCTGGCCTCTGCAGTGTGGAGGGCGCTGTCGGCCACTCTCTGCTCATGCAGTCAGCAGGAACCCTAAGCAGTGGATCTCCACCAATCAGCCACGTGTGACCGACTATAGTAAAGTCTCGGGGAACACCTTTAACCCTTTAGTAACAGCCGATGTGACTTCTTGCTGACCTTCCTGATGGGCTTTAAACCTGCCCATGCGTTACTTTAAGGTGGTGGCTGACCTGATTACTGACAGCGAGGCTCCTGCTCTAACTGCCAGCAGCAAAACCTCAGATCTTTGCAGTTTAACCCCTTACATGCCACAATCAATAGAAACTGCAGCATGTTAGCAGGTGATTGATCCTCCCATCGGCATGCTGCTGTGTGATTACAAGGTACCGATGGGTTTGTATGGTAGCTGGAGCCTGACAAAGGCCACCTTGTCTGCAGTGTAACCTCATCCTGTTAGGCCCCGCCTCCTGCAGAGTGTAACAGTCTGCTGTCATAGTCCGCCTGCAGATGGGCGGAAATTCCGCGGTGGGATTTACCATGGAATTCCCACCCGTGAAAGCTGCCATAGGATTGCGTTAACAAGCGCAATCCTATGCAGACGGCCGCGGTTTGGCCATGTGAAATCTCGCGCGGCAACCAAATCGCGGCATGCTCTCTCTGTGCGGGGCTCGCCCGCACAGAAATGTCACTCCCCGGCCGCAGAAATGTCACTCCCCGGCTCCCGTCTGCGCCGGCAGCCGGCACATCAAACAGCTTTCTCGCTGCCGGATCCAACCCGGCTGTCTGCAGGTGGCCATTGGCTTAGTAGAATGCACTACATGAGCAATGCGGTATAATATTATAGGGATGGCGCTATCGCATAAAGTCCCCTAGAGGGACTAAAAAATAACGTTAGGGTTTTTAATTAAAAGGGGATCATTAAAAAAAATAAAACCATGATGGAAAGCGATCCGAAAGTCAAATGTAGTCTTTATTAGTGCAATTCTTCCCGCAGAAAACCAAATCGTCAAGTTGTAGCGATGTTGGCGGCAGCTGGGGATAGGACAGCACTCAGCTTGCAGTAAGCGGTGGCGACAGTGAGGGAGGGGAGCAGTCAACTAGGACGGTGACCGTGGGTACGGAAAGACAAATGCTTGCCCGTCAGGGACACTCTTGGAGCCAGGGGAGAAGGCAGCGCCGTGCACAGTGACAGCAGGTCAGACCGACGGGGAATGTAAAGGTGGGGTCTTCAGCGTAGATACAAGGAGGCCGGGGGGGGGGGAGGGGAGTAACTATGGTGGCAGGAGCGGTGTGGCTCAGGCGTAACTCAGCCAACCCATGTCCCCACCCATACTTCCTGTGGAGACAAGATGCACCAGTACCAGAGTCTCTGAGCGTTCGTACCCCCCAGCGATCAATCAGTCATCACCTATCATGTGGTGAATGAATTTAGTTGGTGTACCCCTTTAAGGATATGTCTATGGCGGTCTGGGCTCACTTCCTCCCCAAAAATGTCCCCTTCATTGCTAACTAACTTCCCCAGCTATGGCTGCTGGAGACCATGTGTTGCATCTACAGCACAAATGAGCCGCATTGGGGACAGTGTGAGGCATCATTCCAGACGAGTGGAAGTCACAGCACATGCGCCTGCTCCGTCTGCGCGGCTTGGGCACGCCGTAGATGGAACACGTGACCTCTCCAGCAGCCATTGTGTGGGATGTCATTAGCTAGCGACGGTGTGGGGGGAAAAAATCTTTACTGCGCATGTCCGACAGCAAGCGGACAGGTCCATCCGCAGTACTGGTGAAGGTCAGAAATGACAGGTAGATGCAGACAACGACGCTGCTGTCAGGGCTGGATTCCACACGCAGAGCCGAACCCATTTGTGTGCAGCTAGCCTAAAGGGGTTTTATCATGCAAATGCTATTTCCCTGTCGGACGTATCACCCGCATGTTATTTAATGCTGTGTTTTTCTACTCCTAGGGAGAGACTATGCCGCTCCGGCTGCTGCAGCTGCCAAGCCGGGCATAGCAAACGGCCGCATTGTCGCTGTCATCGGAGCTGTGGTCGACGTCCAGTTTGATGAAGGCCTGCCACCCATCCTGAATGCTCTTGAGGTCCAGGGAAGGGACACCAGGCTGGTTCTGGAAGTTGCTCAGCACTTGGGTAACTTGTTAAAATAATTTTTTAATATTTTTTTTTTATAGGCTCTATTTTTAAACCTGATACGGTTAATAACCCGCTAAACAAATCTGAAGTCCTAGAGACTTGGTGACCTAATGTTAAGGTAGTGTAGCATTGCTCCTCAGTGGCATTAAGTCTCTAGGACCTCTGGCCCACGGTCAGTCACATTACGGAGTAGTAAGTCTATTAAATGCTGTTAGTAACTGTAGTAGACGACTGTCAGTTGAAGCTGTCCCGGTTTCTTGTAGTGGGCAATACTTTATAGATCGACACGCTCCTTCTTTGATGATCATCAATCATGACTTTCGTTCTTCTGAGTCTGCTGAAGCAATGTATTGATCTGAGAAGGATCCGATCGGTAACTTAAAGGAGTTCTACCAAGATTTCAAGTTTTCCCTTATCTACAGGAAAAGGTTGATCTGTGGGGGTCCTCTGCTAATCTGAAAAATTGGGGTTCCTGTGTCATCCAATGCCTGTCACTGTGGGGCTTGCTGCTTTCCCCCACAGTGACATCAGAATGAATGGAGCACTGGCCAAGCATGCACAGTTGGCATTACATTCACTTCAGTGGGGCTGATGGAAATACCTGAGCGCTTGCTGGTCCTGTATCTCAGCAGTCCCATTGAAAGTAAATGGGGCGCCAGTCAGTCTCTTCTTGCTGGGGGAGGGGGGGGGGGGGTGCAGTAATCCCATAGTGAGGATGACTGGGAAGGGGACACGGGACCCTCATTCTCAAAATCGTCAAAGGTCTTTGCAGAGAGATCATCCCCAAACAGCAAGTTATCCCCTATCCTGTGCATAGGGGGTAATTTTATAATTTGGTATAACCCCATGTTTAACTAGCGTGTAATGTCAGATGTCAAAGGTTCTGACCATTGGGAATCCCACTTCTGAGACCCTTGTTGACTGCAGCCCTCACCCGAGCACTAAGTCCCTTTTGGCCGTCTTCATTACTTGCTGACTCCTCCCAGCAGCTGAGGATGGGTGTGTAGATATAGAGATAGATATCTCTATATATATATATATTGCGATAGACCTCTGAAGCAGTCTTCATCTGCCTGGGGGAGTGAACAAGCGACAGACTGAAGGGGTGTTGCGTTCAGGTTAGCACTGCTGCCCCCCCCCCCCCCCTTGTTCTAGCCATCAGTGGGACCCCAACTGACTAGAACTTTTGACATGTCAAGTTATTTAAAAGTGCAGTTAGCCTTTAATCGACATCTGTCCGGCTACTAAATCAGTAGCATGACAGGGACGCTGACATGGGGGACAGATTATACATGTCTCATACTACATTGGGGACCCTGAAATTTACTTTTGCTACTGCTGCACTCTGTGCATGAATTAGGTTAGAACCGTCTAATGTGCATGCCTTTATTGGTCGTTCTGGGCTTTCTGCATTGTAATCTTCAACCCCTGGCTCTCAAATACTGGCTTAAGTCTGAAATTGACACCCAGGACCACTTGCAATGCCCATTGGCTAGTTCTTGCGTAAAACCATTTTAGATGCTGATTTGGGGATTCCTTATGAATCGTGTTGCCTGTCCCCTGCTATGGCTCTGGTTTAGTAGCTGCAGATACAACAGATGTACCTTTTAGTCCTTTCATGGTTTGTGCAGAGCCGTACACTTTGGAAGAGCTCTTTTTTTTGAAGACTCTTTACATGGCGATTTCCTTTTGGAACAGGTGAGAACACTGTCCGTACCATCGCTATGGATGGTACCGAAGGTTTGGTTAGAGGGCAAAAGGTTCTTGATGCTGGCACCCCCATCAGAATTCCTGTCGGTCCTGAGACCCTTGGAAGGATCATGAATGTCATCGGTGAACCCATTGATGAGAGAGGCCCGATTACAACTAAACAGTGAGTTGTTCTTTGTTAAACAGTTGTCTGTAACCTGGCTTCTTTGAGGCTGGTAGTATTCTGGCTCTCAAACTTTGTGAACTGTTGGTGGTTCTATTTTACTTTCACTTATTTGCTGCTGTTGCCACTAAAGCCACCCTCCGGGCTTTGACAAAGATGGCCGCACCTCTTAGGCTACCAATGCATGCTATGAACAGTGTGCATCAAATAGTCAAACACTACATGCTGCTCTGACTGCACAGTTTGGTACTTATGGACAGCGCCCGGTTAATCAAAGCTGCTGTAGGAACTTCGTATTAGACGACGGCTGTCAGTAGAGGCTGTTCTGGCTTCCTGCAGTGGACAACACTGTTTATAGATAGAAAAGCTCCTTCTTTGATGATCATCAATCATGACTTTCGTTCTTCTGAGTCTGCTGAAGCAATGTATTGATCTGAGAAGGATGCGATCGGTAACTTAAAACGGTTGTACTGAGAACTCAAGTTATCCCCTTTTCCTGTAAATGCCCACAACAGTTTAAGATTTTTGGGGCACACATGGAAAGTGGAACTGTAACACAGGGCTGTGGGCATCTCGCCCACCTCTTGTAGATTTATATAGAACCTGTGAGAATCCTGGCATGCTTACTCTCCATCTAATACTATGCCATACAAATGAGACTGCAAATCTGTCACACGTTTAGTCTTAGAGAATTGCATTGAGATCCCTGATAATGAGACTGAAGCTGTACACCTGATTTCCAAAGGAACAAAACTTCACCGTTTTATGCATGACAGTGATTTTTCACCTATGCCAAAACTAGTTTGTTTTTTTTTCTTTTGTGCAGATATTATCTTCCAATGTCTAATTCCTTATGTCATTATGTACATACAGGTTTGCTGCCATCCATGCTGAAGCACCAGAGTTCGTTGAAATGAGTGTTGAGCAGGAAATTCTGGTTACTGGAATCAAAGTGGTAGATCTGCTTGCCCCCTATGCTAAAGGAGGAAAAATCGGTATGTTGACTAATGTTCAGCGAGGCATTTTATGTAATTGGGCTTTTGCAGTTGCCAAATTTTTATAACCCGACATGCACTAAAGTTTGAGACTCAATGGGGAGAATTTACTAAGCTTGGTATTTCTTACAATGAGCTGATTACATGAAGAGGTGCATACCTCCATGTATTTGGCGTATCCCGGCAGCTCCTTGAGCCTTCTCAGAAATGTAAGCCGGGTCTGACCTGGTGTACACTTCTCGGATAATTTATGCCGGATTCTGATGTAAATGATCCATGAATCTGGTTTTGGGTGGCCACGCCCCCTCCAGACAAGCCCTGACAGCTTCTGGAAAAAGTGGTGGTCAGTGCTGAAAACTAAAAGGTTGCAAAAACGTAAATTTTTTTTTTTTTTTTTTTTTTTTTTTTTTTTTTTTTTGGCCAAGCAGTGGTGTAAAAGCTCTTGGAAATATGCCCCAATGTGTCAAGTGGACAGTATGTAGAGATCTATGTATCTTCATGTGACCTGATTACTGAATTAATGTATTTGAGAAACCCTCCTAAAGCTTCTTATGACGATTTATCTGTTTGACTTTCGTTCTTCTGACACTGCTGAAGACACAGAATCAATCTGAAGAAACTCTTAAGGGATAACTCTGCATTAACTTAAGTCTTACTTTTTCTTTTCCCATACATTTTTATTTATGTATTTCACTCCCTCCTTAGGTTTATTCGGTGGTGCCGGTGTGGGTAAAACTGTGCTTATTATGGAGCTGATCAACAATGTGGCCAAAGCCCATGGTGGTTACTCAGTGTTTGCAGGAGTGGGAGAACGTACCCGTGAAGGAAATGACTTGTACCATGAAATGATTGAGTCTGGTGTCATTAACCTGAAGGACACAACATCAAAGGTTTGTTTTTGACCAGTCAGTCTCTTCCCCCTACTTAGTGGCCATTCATTGGAATATGTTGGCTATGTATATGTAGCTTTTCATGACACCCATTCAAGTAAATGGCACAAGCCTCACATAGTTGTGAAAGTCTTCCATATTCAAGTTGAAGACCATCTCTCTGTATACAAAGCATTTCTTTCATCCCTTCCCAGGTAGCCCTGGTCTATGGACAGATGAATGAACCACCAGGTGCCAGAGCTCGAGTTGCTCTGACTGGACTGACTGTTGCTGAATACTTCAGAGATCAGGAAGGACAAGATGTGCTGCTTTTCATTGATAACATCTTCAGGTTTACTCAGGCTGGTTCAGAGGTAAGTGGCCAGACTGCTGTCTGTGCTTTATGATTTGGATAACGTCTAGAATGCTAAACTTGTCTTCATTTTCTGTAGGTGTCTGCCTTGCTGGGTCGTATTCCCTCTGCTGTCGGCTACCAACCTACCCTGGCCACTGACATGGGTACTATGCAGGAGAGAATTACTACCACAAAGAAGGGATCCATCACATCTGTGCAGGTTTGTAACAGGCTTATGAGGTGATGTCTCTGGGCTGTTGAACTTTGGTTACTCGGATATCTTTCAAAGCATTAGTTTGGCTATAATTATGTAAATTGCCCACTTTTTTCTATGTGCACTTAGATTAATGTTAATGTGTCTTGCAGCACTGGGGTCTAGGGTTCAAATCCCACCAAGGACAACATCTGAATGGAGCTTTGTAGGTTCTCACTGTTTCTGGGGGTTTCCTCTGTGTCCTCACACATTCAAAAAAAAGGTTACTAATAGGGAACTTAAATTGTGAGCTCCAATGGGGACATGAAGTAATGTACAGTGCTGCAGAATAAGTATGCACTATATTAATGTGGTGACTGTCTATACAGAACTATTGTGAATTAAGTTAGTCTTGCTTGTTGCCTTAAATGACGAGTAACTTCAGACTTTCGTTCTTCTGAGTTTGCTGAAGCAATGTTTTGTTTCTGATAAGGCGCATATATATATATATATATATATATATATATATATAATTATATATATATATATATATATATATATATATATATATATATATATATATATATTCCATCTGCATTCTTCGCTTTGTAGATTTTTTTTTTTCCTCAAAGTTCTCCACCTTTTTATGTTCTAGGCTATCTATGTGCCTGCTGATGACTTGACAGATCCTGCCCCTGCTACCACATTTGCTCACTTGGATGCCACAACTGTGTTGTCTCGTGCTATTGCTGAGCTTGGTATCTACCCTGCTGTGGATCCCTTGGATTCAACTTCCCGTATCATGGATCCCAATATCGTGGGTCAGGAGCACTATGATGTTGCTCGTGGTGTGCAGAAGATCTTGCAGGTTTGTTTGTGAACGTGTATATTCTGTTGTGCGATTCTTGCATTGTTCTAGGCTTGAGTTTCTGAAGTTTTTTTTTGTTTGTTTGTTTTTCCCCTATAGGATTACAAATCACTGCAGGATATCATTGCCATCTTGGGTATGGATGAATTGTCAGAGGAAGATAAACTTACTGTAGCCAGAGCTCGCAAGATCCAACGTTTCCTGTCTCAGCCTTTCCAAGTTGCTGAAGTCTTCACAGGACACATGGGCAAACTGGTTCCACTTAAAGAAACTATTAAGGGATTTCAGCAGATCCTTCATGGTAATTTTCATAGTCCCGATGTCAATTAACCCATTCCCTGTAAACAATGCTGTTGTTGTAGAATGGACCGCTCAGTCAGTGGATTCACTTCATACACACACTGATCATAAAGTTATGGTGGTATCGTAGGAATAACTTTAGTTCGTTTCAAACATCTGAGGAGAAATTACCTTGTCAGGGTTCTTGTGGTTTTGACCAACTTTTTTTTTTTTTCTTATTACAGGAGAATATGATCATTTGCCTGAACAGGCTTTCTACATGGTAGGACCTATTGAAGAAGCAGTAACAAAGGCTGAGAAACTTGCAGAAGAGCACTCTTAAAGACTTGATAAAAAAAAAACAGGTTTCCTTAAGCACTCATCCACAACACCTTCATCCTCAGTAATGCTTTTTTGCCTGTTTGTAATGGATGTCAGCAAAGTGTATTTAAAATTTCCAATAAAACATCTGTGTAAAGACCACATGTGTTTTTTGATGTGACACATTGGATGCATCAATCTGACAGTGCAATTCTGTGTTGTAAGTAGCTGTATTAAAAGCTTCACTAAAACTTGCTTTTACTACCCATCCCATGTTAGTCTCTTCTATCAGTCAGTATAGTTAGTCTACCCTTAATTGTGTATATTGCTTTTTGAAGGCTTCACTACTATATAAATGTACAGTTTGGTCATATCAGGGCTAATGTCCGCAGACCCTACACATTGGTACATATGAAGTGGCTATAGGGCCAGATTACCAGTTAATAGACACTTCACATTATCCTCATTATGATGCCTTCATGAGGCACAGGCTTACACCCTAGAAACCCTGACTTCTGCAAATGATGCCTATGTATGGAATGCGCTAGAATATACCACAATCAAAATCTGCGTGGTGTATTGCATCCTGTGGGTTCATGTATGCTTTCATTTTGCTTTGTATAATCAATCGAGATGAGCATATTATGCTTACATCGAATGGTTGCAGCACTCCTATGTAGACTCTTCTAACTTGCATTCATTTAAAATGCTAGGCACTTGTGAATTACCAAATGTAGAGCTTAGAACAGATTCTACGAAGTAGCCATGAAAATAATCTTGCAAAAGGGGTTCACACTTTCGGCTTGGGCCCAATCTTTGAAGATCTCTTCAGGTGACCAAACTTGGCACTGAATAACCAACTTTTCAAAGCTACTAGTGTTTAGTAATCACCCATGTCCGCTGCCTTGAAACTTGTCACCGAAAGGACCAAAAATAATAAAACTTAGCTTTTATTGATTTTTAAATAATAAAAAGGCGTCCTTATATTTTCTCATATGTGCTAAAAGTCACACAATAATTAAAAACAGTAGGGCTTAGATATATAGATGAACACTGCTCTGTCCCAACAATCTAGGTGCATTGGCCGGGAATCGAACCCGGGCCTCCCGCGTGGCAGGCAAGAATTCTACCACTTTTGTATTCCCTGATGTCTTTTTCTATCCAGGGTTACTCAGATTTCTATTTGTCAATGACTTGCACCACCAGATGTTTATTAAAGTGTGGTGAAGCACTCACTGTCAGTGACCTTGAACACTTTTAATTCTCTATCACAGGCCGTTCAGGCTGTTCGGTTCTATAACCTAGATTCACCATCCTGATGATGCGGTCACTGCATTAAGGACCGTGGAAACGCGTAGATGGTGTTAGCCAGCCTAAGATAGCCTTATTGTTGTGCTTGACATGCCACAGATGTCCACATCATTGTATATCGGGCTATCTATGCTTAAATGGTGATAGTGAATGCAGCAGTTACTGACAAAGAGGGTTCATTATATATCTTATTGAACCCTCTTCAGTTCAGCTGCTCGTAGCTGCTAGTGATTATAAAATCTCACAAACAGCGGCATTCATCTCTAGTGAAGCAGTGATCAGCTGTTTTTATTAGCTGCACTCAGCAGTGTTTAGTCCATGTGACAGGGTCTTATGAGTTAATGACCCTGGTCTAAGACTGTCCGCTGTGTCTGTCCCTAATGGGAATGTGGTAAAATAAAAGGAACGTTTGGTGCTGTAATATGTCCTTGCACCATTTAACTCCTAGTTACAGACCACTCAGCGCTGCAGTCTATTTGCCAGCTTTTATATAAACTAGATAAACACGCTAAATGACGTCAGTCAAGCGAGTCACTATATAGATGAAATTAGTGACCGTGTTTACTATAGCTGGTTATCGCATCAGGGTATAATCCACCATAATAGGGGATATACCACATAGTATATACCTGATTGATGCTACATTTCCTGGGCATTAATATATGCTTCAATACTCTGCCAGACGGGGGTTACATTTATTATTCTGGCCTTTACCCATTTATCGGCTCCAACGTATAAATACAGAAAATATAACCTACATTGTGCTTTGTTAGCCCTTGTGGCCATTTATACACGTGGAGCTGTACACAACCATAATATATATCTCGACCCATGCACCAACAATATAGATGGGGTCATTGTGGTTGTGGAGTTAGAACTTAGCGCATCATCTGGTATATACTTATATGGACTTACTACTGTTAGAATATCTACTTGTCCAGTAGGAGTGTAACTGGAATAAGAGTCCACGCCTTTTATACATTTTTATTTTTATCTTTACCTAATAAAGGTTATATTTTAGTGATTCCCTCGGTGATAGGCTTGTTGACACACAGGGTTTTCCTTTCTGTCACGGTGACAAATTCTATCACAGGGTAGGCCTGATGTCCTCTGATTAGTCACGGTACAGTGATGTCTGTTAATCTACAGTCAGTAATATTGTACCTGACACACACATTTACTAGTACTGTCGTCCCATTTATAACAGTTGCTCATTAATATTGCTTGGGTCGTATTTGTTCTTATTATTTCTAGAACAATATTGCGGTGATTGATTTATATAGAAATCACCCCGATATGTCACCATTAGGTGTTAAGTCCGGAGTATGTTTTTATATAACGCAGACCCAAGCTTATATTGGCTTGATACTCTATGGTATTCCCTTATGCCTATGACTGATCGCATGCGCCATTCATTTCTTATGGCTCATGTGATTATATACCAAGGTTAATTGCAACCAGACGACAGTTTCAGTGATTATCAAGGATAGAGATAAGTTGTTCCAAATAATAGTGTGTTTTCAATATGTTCTCTCTCCTACTTATACATAGGCTCTATTCCGGAGAGATGATGCTCCCACTTGTATAAGTGATTATTACAGGTAGAACGTATATAAGATGAATAAAGACAGTGGCTGCATTAAATGGAACAGCTGCAGTATTCTCCTTCAGGATTTAAATAGCTGCAATAAAATGCTCTGTCCCAACAATCTAGGTGCATTGGCCGGGAATCGAACCCGGGCCTCCCACGTGGCAGGTGAGAATTCTACCGCTTCTACCACTTTTGTATTCCCTGATGTCTTTTTCTATCCAGGGTTACTCAGATTTCTATTTGTCAATATGTTCTCTCTCCTACTTATACATAGGCTCTATTCCGGAGAGATGATGCTCCCACTTGTATAAGTGATTATTACAGGTAGAACATATATAAGATGAATAAAGACAGTGGCTGCATTAAATGGAACAGCTGCAGTATTCATCTATGAGCTACTCATCCTTCAGGATTTAAATAGCTGCAATAAAATGCACATAGATAGTTTGGTGGTAGCCCAGAATGAATTCTAGGCTATCACCTATATCCAATGCCCTTTTGGATAAATCTCTGTCTCTGTATATGCAGTCTGTTGTGATGCACCAACAGCTGCTGACTAGAGTGATAATGATAGACTCTGTCTGTTATAGTTGTAGTTGTATATGTCTACGTGGGTTGCATTATGATGAACATACAACCCCCACATAGATTAGTTCTTATGGAGAGAACCTATCCCTCCCTCTCCATCTACGCGTTTCCACAACCTTGGAGATGGTTGCTTCCTCAGGATGGAGCTAACCTAACATGACCAGCCTCTCAGGCTGTCAGGATGTAAAATGAGCAGAGATTCTGCCTGAGAGGCTGGTCATGTTAGGTTAGCTCCATCCTGAGGAAGCAACCATCTCCAAGGTTGTGGAAACGCGTAGATGGAGAGGGAGGGATAGGTTCTCTCCATAAGAACTAATCTATGTGCATTTTATTGCAGCTATTTAAATCCTGAAGGATGAGTAGCTCATAGATGAATACTGCAGCTGTTCCATTTAATGCAGCCACTGTCTTTATTCATCTTATATATGTTCTACCTGTAATAATCACTTATACAAGTGGGAGCATCATCTCTCCGGAATAGAGCCTATGTATAAGTAGGAGAGAGAACATATTGACAAATAGAAATCTGAGTAACCCTGGATAGAAAAAGACATCAGGGAATACAAAAGTGGTAGAAGTGGTAGAATTCTTGCCTGCCACGCGGGAGGCCCGGGTTTGATTCCCGGCCAATGCACCTAGATTGTTGGGACAGAGCAGTGTTCATCTATATATCTAAGCCCTACTGTTTTTAATTATTGTGTGACTTTTAGCACATATGAGAAAATATAAGGACGCCTTTTTATTATTTAAAAATCAATAAAAGCTAAGTTTTATTATTTTTGGTCCTTTCGGTGACCAGTTTCATTAAAGTTGAAAAAGGATTTAATTGCTACGGTGACAATGTCCGCTGCCTTAGTGTAACTAAAGCCCCATTTACATGGGACGACTGTCAGGCAAACTATGCCCGACACTTGTACTCCCGTGCTGTTGCACAGGAGCGAGTATTGTTGGCTAGCAGCGGGGCGGCTGGAGGAGATTTCAGGCCTCTCCCTGGGCTTCTCCGTAACGTGAATGGAGAGGGGCGCAAGGAGTGACCTCTCCAGCCGCCCTGCTGTGAGACAACAATACTCCTGTGCAGCAGCACGGGAGCGAGTATCTGCGGGGACAAGTGTCTGGCATCGTTTTGTCTGACCCAGCTACTCTTACCCTTAACTTAGGAAGGGTATATTGGTGCACCTTAAATGTATGGATTGCGCACACTGCATCTTGGCCAAACATTCTCCGTTTAAAAACGGAGAGCCTTGGCAGGAAAGTATTTGATTCTGGTAAAGCGTGGCCGCTTTTTCATAAAAATTTTGAAAGCGGCACAGGACTTCATTGGCTACTGCTTCGCTGTTGACACCCACTTAGTTTTTCAGTTTTCCTGTGAATTTGCCCATTTTTCTGCTGCCTTGCTGTTTACAATTGGCTTTACAGGTGGGAGTGTCCTAAGCCCACCATTCTACCAGTACTCTACTAGATGGCACTTCCTCTCCCACACTTCCCATGCTGCCTTGTTCCAATCTAAATGCCCACCCCTCTGTTGCATGTAGTAACTGGCAGTGACCCACACACTGAAAGGCAGTAGATTACCAAGGTGCTGGAAAGGAGTATCCTAGTGGCTCTTGCTTCAAACTTGATTTTCAGTGGTTAAACAAAAATTAATGTAAGTATATTACAAGATTGATTACACACAGGCTTTTGGATGAGCAGACTGAAGTGTTCATTTAAAGCCATACGTTTTCATCTTTCTTAATTTGAGAGGTTCTTGAAATATGGGCAATTCATTACTGAGGTCTGAATCTGGCTGGAAAGTAAGAGAAATTGCCTGTTTGAGGGTGAACTTACAAGGCTTTTTTTTCTTTTACACTCTTGAAACGGTGTGTGTACACAACTCATCGCACTCACAGGAAAAAAAATCCTTGTTTGCAAATGCAATATACAGCCTAATTGAACCTTGGGTCTAAAGCAGAAACATTGTAGTTTTCTAGGACAGATGTTGAAGAGAAAATTGAAATTTGTTAAAGAAAAATGAAACTAGTGAGTTAGTTACTTCAAAAACTGCTGCTAATTAGGACCATAGAATCCTAGAATGGTAGAGTTGGAAGGGACCTCCAGGGTCATTGGGTCCAACCCCCCCCCATCCCCCCCAGCCTTTTGTTTGAACATTTCCATTGACTGAGAACTCACCACCTCCGATGGTAACCTGTTCCCCCTCATTGATCACCCTCGCTCTCAAAGTATTTTATTTTTTTTCTCTTTAATATCTAATTTGTGTCTCCTCCCTTTCAGTTTCCTCCCATTGCTTCTAGTCTTTCCTTGTACAAATGAGAATAGGGCTGATCCCTCTGCACTGTGACAGCCCTTCAGATATTTGCTGACAGCTATTAAGTCTCCTCTCAGCCTTCTAGTTTGCAAGCTAAACCTTCCCAGATCCTTTCACCGTTCTTCATAGGACATGATTTGCAGACCGCTCACCATCTTGGTAACTCTTCTCTGAACTTGCTCCAGTTTGTTTATCATTTTTAAATTTGGGTGCCCAGAACTGGACACAGTATTCCAGATGAGGTCTGACTAAGGAAGAGTAGAGGGGAATCATTACCTCATGTGGTCTAGACCAGTGTTCCCCCAACTCCAGTCCTCAGGGACCGCCAACAGGTCAAGTTTTCAGGATTTCCTCAGTATTGCACAGGTGATGTAATTATTGTCGGTCCTCAAAAAGTTCCACAGGCATTCTTACCATAGGATATCCTGAAAACATGACCTGTTGGTGGTCCCTGGTCTAGACTCTATGCTTCTCTTTATACATCCCAGAATTGTTTGCCTCTTTGGCTGCTGCATCACATTGTTGACTCAGTCTATGATCTATTAGTAAGTATAACCAAGTCTTTTTTACATGTGCTGCTTAGCCCAAATCTTCCCATTCTGTATGTGCTTTTTTTTTTTTCATTTTTCTTACCCAGATGTAGAACTTTGTATTTCTCTTTGTTAAATACCATTCAGTTAGTTGCTGTGCAAGCTTTTCTAGATCTTTTTGAATACTCTCTTCCCTAGTATTAGCTATCACTCCTAGCTTTTTACCAACCATTGTACCTGCAAGTGGTTGGAATCAAACCTTTCTCAAACTCCTGAACTATCTTAAAGGAAAGCTGGTCAGGAGATTTGCTTAACGTATGTAAAATGCACCAATACAGAAAGATTTCCTATTACTTTTGGCCTTGATGATCTTGGTAAAAGGTCTTCTATATCAGTTGAGTGTATTAAGTAGTCTCTGAAAAGCCCTTGAATATCAAAATGTCCCTATCTTTAAAAAAAAATAAAAAAAAATTGGAGCATAATTAGCTGGTGAGACACCAACTCCTGCCTCTGGGGCAGTATGAGCTGGGAGAAGTAGATACCCTTGCACAATGGGAGTATTGCTATGGATGATGACTAGTCTTGTATCTTGGACAGTAATTTCTAAATCATGGGGATTGGAGGAAAGCTATATATTGAGTTGAATCTTGACGCTATTACAGTGTTCACTGCAAGAGGACTCCTTGTATAAGGAACATAGTCACCCCCTTCTTGGTTGCCATAAGGTTCATCTTTTGTATTACACAAGTTTGTGAATTCTGCAATCAATTTCTTGATTTGGAGATCAATCCCCTGGCATAAGGGTATTTTACACAGGGCAATTATTGCCTGAATTCTCAATTTAAACAGGGGGTACTGAATGAGCGATTCCCGTTAAAAGGGAAGGGAGGGCAATGGAAAAACAGAACTTACTCCCTAAAGTGTAGCCCAGAAAACATCATGACCCAGAAACACAGGCAAACCCCCCAACACTAGAGAACAGTCCCAAAGTCAGACAGGACATACGAGTTCAGACTTTTGGTCCACACACATATAGATAAAGGGATTTAGATAACAAAAACAAAACACCAAACCGGACATAGTGTAGACTCGGGTAACGCACACTTAGACGGAAAGTAATTCAGGGGTTCACACACCTATGGAAGGAGGGGATTCTAACAAACGCATGCATGCAGACCACAAACCAGCCAGACATGGGTTCAGGCGTCAGACACAAACGACCACACAGAGATCTGCATAGCATGCATCCAATCACCAGAGTTCAGTTAGGAGAACGCAGTATCTATATTATGACTGGGACCCTCTAGTAAGAAGAGCTGCTATTTATGTGCACAGACCACAGGTGATTGGCTGGTTGGAGTAATCCACACAACAGCCAGCCAAATCGGCCCAGACCTGCAGTGATGTGCTCCTAAAAGTGCTTAGAACTACAAGACCCAGGAGCACAAACTATCACAAAGTGACAGGGGACATGTAGATACGTATCCTTTAGATCTGTGGAGACCATTAGATCTCTAGGTTGAAGAAATGAAAGTACAGATGGCATGGACTTCATCTTGAAATACTTTTTTTTGTGGTGGATTTGTCCAAGTATCAGAAATCTGTTATCTTGTTTGATTTCGGAATGGGAAAAACTATTGAGGATCCCTGTGAAGTCAAAGGTTAAGAGCTGCAAGGCCATCCATGCTCCTCTGGGAAATATGCCAATAAGCAAGATGGAACAATACCTCTGCAGCGCCACCTATTGGAAGGCAGCATTCCTTGCCTTCCAGTAGGTGGTGCTGCAGTGGTATTGTTCCATCTTCCTTATTTGCATATTTCCCAGAGGGAGCATGGCTGGCCTTATAAGTCTCCTCTCACCTTCTAGGTGTCTCCCTAAGGAGAAATGATACCTTTCCTGACCGAAGATAGTGCATGTTTTTTTTTGTGTGCAAGCTGTGTGTGAGAGGCACCATTGCCTGTAATGTAAAGTTAGTTACTGCATAATATACAAAACCCACGCATGTAGTAAGCGGTAAAAAAAAAACGCTTGTATGAAAGAGCCCAAAGTGCTGTACGGGAAGTCAGTAGAGGGGTTTTAAATTGTGGCACATGGTTATAAAAGTGGCAGCAACCAATCACAAAGAAAACCATAATATAAACCAGGTTTCCCAAAACAAAGATGGCCACCTTGTCACATGCTTTTATGTTAGAACTCCGCTCTTGTACAGAAATCGCACTGCAAGGCTGAAAAATAGATCTGGCCGGGATAAAGCCAGGAAACTCAGCTTTAATATATAGAAGAAACATGCAAATGAGAAAGATGGCACCATGAAGTATATCTTCAGAAAGTGCAGGACGCCTAAAAACAAGAGAAAAGAAGTTAAAGGGGACTTCTGGCGAAACTTATATTTTTCCTACAGGCTATATATACTCGTACGCACACGCACACACACACACACACACGTTCTGTGCCCTTACCGCTCTGGACCTCTTCCGCCTTTGCATACTTTCGAGTGGCCAATCACTGGCCTCGTTTTTGGAAGTATGCAGAAGCTTGGAGCAGCTGGAGACAAGTGCAACAGGGGCACAAAACAGGTGACTATGACCCCATTTGTTATTTTACACCTGAGCCAGCCTGCAGGAATAAATAAGCACCACCAGAATACTCCTTTAATTATGTAACCACCTGCTCGACCAATAGTAGGACAGAAAAAAACGACAACGGCTGGAGCTTGCAATGCTTAAATGTATTAGGTGTCACCCCCGTCCTATCAGCTTGCAGAGTGGAGAACTACAGAAGTGTCGCATGTATATAAACAGGAAGGCATTTGTAAAATATGTCTGCAAAATGTGCATCAGGTCGGCTTTACTAAAGATCGTAGCACAGGAATGGACTGCCATCTAGTGGATGCTGAGATGTACATCATGTACGACAGGAAAAAAACTACCACCACATCCCATTTTACTTCAGTTAGGCCACTTTCACATCTCGCTGGAACCTCCATTCAGAGAGTCCGCCACAGATCCCACGCAAAATACCTAAAGAAAAAGTTGTGCATGCAGGACTATTTCATCTGGTAAACTGCTGGACAGCTGAGAGAAACCAAACGGACCGCAGTATGGTCAATGGGTCTGTTCGGTTCCGTCATAAGACAGATTAGATTCATGCTGCTTGCTTATAAAATATGTAGAAAGCAAGTGCAACCACATAGAGTTGTGCACATATTGGTACAGAGACTTGCACAAGTAGTCAGTAGACACGTCATACCATGGAGCTGCAGGCACACTGCCTACTGCAGTATAGTGCCTCCATATGGTGCCATGTTACTGAAAATATCTCTATAATACAGCATCCAATGGGACACACCACATCAGTTCAGAAGGTGCTAGACCTATCAGCATGTTTTTAGAATGTGATGGGATGACACAAGATCCACAGAATTACATGCAAGTAGAAGGAGGTCATATAAACTCCTGGTAGATGTTGCCCATGGGCATATTCAAGTCTATGATTTCAGTGTTGCAGCTTTTCTCCCATATATATGCTGCTACAGTTGCTGAAATTGAGGCAGGATCACACTTATAACCCCAACCTCTGACTATTTTTTGGAATGCAGAATTGTCTATATAGTAACCCAGTATTGCCCCCACATAATGATATTGATGGTTTTGAGAAATTGTATAAATGTGCCCTTCAATGTGTTATACGCCGTATTGATGTCCAGACTTGAGGATGGTGGCTAGATAATGTAGTAGTGAGAGGCTGAACAGCTTCGTAGTTCTGTTCCTTTCAGCTGCAACTAAGCAGCACTAAACAGTGGGAGGGACAAATGGTGTTATAAAAGTTTTTGTAAACTTGAAGTATAAGTTTTCAGTTATCAGTGTACAGTCTTGATTAGAAGAGAGGAGAGTGTAGTGTAATTAAGCTAGAACAGAAGCTCATAGTCCTTCTTAGATTAAGTTCCTGCAGGAGCAGTGGTATACAGGGCAGCTGCAGTCTCCAGGGCCGTGGTGCAAAAGCTCACATCAGTAGTAAAGAGCCACAGTTGGTCTACATGTTCTGGGGCTGTGGTGAAAAACCCACACTAACAATATGGAGCTGAAACGGTAGCACTTGCTTAAGCCACCATCCTCAAGACAGGACTACAAAGTTTTGTGCTTTCATCTATTTGATGCTGAACCATTCTGCTTCTGGATCAAGTAAATGTGAGTTACACTGTTACCCTCACCCTGACCTTGTGGACTCTTCTTTTCCCAGCAAACATCACACTACACCGCACCAACATACTAGGAAACAAAGACCAGCCCTTCACCATCACCCCCCATATTTCACTATATTGTGACCATTTGGGAGAGTAATGTACCTTGTAACGACCGCAGTGAAGCTAACACCATCAGCCCAAACCATCATACCCATTCTGGTTTAATACAACTTTAGTACAGAATAGGCACACCTTCAATGCAGAATGGGGCCTAGGTATTACCTAATGAATCATGGGACCCTATTCTTCCAATAGGCGAGGGTCCCAGCTGTAGATCCTACACCTATCAATAGCATATCCTGTGGATGTTCCATAAATCCTTTCAATGACGCTAGCCATCCCTTTAATGGTAGATATACTGTAGGCATTCTCACAGTCCTCATGCAAGAAGAAATGGGATAACCATGTAGGGTACCTAGAGATTAGTTCCTAAAATAACAGTTTAGTGATACAGAGAACAGGAATATAGGAATCTTACTTCACATGCACCATTTATATTTCTAACAGAAAACACGCATGCTATTTTTTAAAATTCTCCTACAAACGTTTTATGACCCCTTTCAGAGGTGCAGCTAGACTTTCCTTCACCTGGGGCAAATGTGTTTGCCTAGCCTGTATGTTAATATCATGGGAAAGGAAGAGTGGCTTGTTGGCACTCCTTCCACTACCATGCACTCCTGCCCTATCATTAATGTCCCTGACCAATGGCGAATTATCATATGGGCGGTTTGACCTGGTGCTCATGGCCACCTAAACTGTCCATATGATAATCTGCTGCACTACTGAAACATGCGGCTGCCTGACTGTCCACACAGATTGGAGCTGGGATCCGGCTAGCAGCCTGTGACTGATGTATTGGTATGTCAGTCTCGGATGCCAGATTCTGGCTTCACTCTCAACGAGCAATCAAGCAGCCCCATGCTTTCACAATCTAGGCTGGGTGAAGTTGGGCGACTGCTGTTGTGTATGGCTGCAGCATTGGGTGGAGTGTTGGTGGTCATTAGGGCTCTCTGATCCAATTGAGAGGGTGAAAAATAAGATGAAGGTGCTGGACCAGTCTTCAAGGGTGGTGTGGGGCTCAATATTTCTTGTGGGAAGGGTGTCTTGGCTATATAAGGGTCTTGTCTTGCTGCATCACTGTGTATATACGTTACGTTAATGATCATGCGCTGACCCTCAGTTACATCCATCAGAGCTGCACTCACTATTCTGCTGGTGGAGTCACTGGGCCTTATTTATGAGCGTGCCAATGACCGATTTGTGTCAGAAATAAGGGACACAGATTTTAGACAAATTTGCAAATAGTTTACTGAAAGTTGGTTTAAGGGCTTATTCAGACGACTGTATATCGGCCGGGTATTCACACCCAGCCGATATACAGTGTCCCTCTCTGCAGGGGGAGGAGGCTGGAAGAGCCCCACGGCACTATTTGCAATGGGAGGGGGCGGGGCTAAGTATCAAAACTTAGCTCCGCCCCATCGCACCCCTTTCATTGCAAATAGTGCCGAGGGGCGGAGAGTGGGCGAGAGCTCAGTGCACTGCTCCTGGCTCTTCCAGCCTCCTCCCCCTGCAGAGGGGGACACCGTATATCAGCCGGGGGTGAATATCCGGCCGATATACGGTTGTCTGAATAAGCCCTAAATGAAGAGGTATTTTGCGCATATTTTTGGCACACGCTTATTTTAACACATTTTTTGGTGAAATCCAACTACGTGGATAGTGTTTTTTTCCCTGATTTTGCTCATATTTTTTGTTTAATTATCATTATTTTGATTGTGGTTAATTTAAATTGGTAGATAATGCAGAAAAAAATTTTGCGATGAAACCTGTTTCCGAATGCAAACTGGTGCAATCTTGGCACACATAGTAGTGTTATGCGGGAATTGGGTCACAACATAAACTTCTTGGATAGGGTGTTTTTTCATGTTTTTGACCCCATTTTATGCGTCAAAATCAGTAATTAGATTGCTGACTATTTTTTTTATATAAGTACATAGAGCAAAATTTAATTTGTGGTGCAAAACATATTTTGGAATTTAAATTGGTGCATTTTTGGTGCACACTGCACTGCTATGCGCAATTTTAAAACTGTTCAATTCTTAAAAGAACTGACATAATATACAGCAATATTCATAAATAAGGGCCACTATGTTTCTGTATTGCATTACTTATCCTGTACTGAGTTACCTCCTGTATTACACTGACATGCCCAAAGTCATGGGACAGGAATTAATCTTGCAGGACCCCCTTTAGCCTGGCTAAGTATAGCAACCCAACATGGCATCGATTTCATAAGAAGACATCTGGAGGGATGTTTAGTAATGCTCTTTGGTATTTGTAGGTGCAGGATCTCAGGTGTGAATGGACCTCTCCATCACATTCCACAAATACTTGATTGGGCTCATGTTGGGTGAATGTACAGGCCAGCAATTGTAGAAACTATCCAAAATGCTCCTTGACCCAATCTGAACAACTTGGGCTTGGTGGCACAATGCCTTATCCTGCTGGAGTATTCCATCATTTTGAAAGTCCATGAAAGGATGCAAATGGTCACCAAGAGAGTGCCAGTTTAATGGCATGTTAAATGGACCAGTGGATCAAACCCATGCCATGAGAATACTCCTCACACCAATATGGAACCACCACCAGTCTGCACAGTGACTTGATGACTATTGAGGCCTATGGCTTTATGGGTCTATGCCACGCATGAGCCTACCATCAGCCTTAAACAATTGATGCTGTCTCTCATCGGACCACGTCACATGTTGTCAGTCCTCCAGGGTCCAGTTAGCAACCTCACAAGTCTAGGACAGGTGCTGTGTCCAGTGTTGTGTTAACAGAATCGCTCTGGAGGATCTTCTGCTGCCATATCCCATGCAAGCTAAAAAATACTCCACTGACCTGCAGGATATACATATAGGGGCCTCCTGCATTGATTGTGGATGTGATTTCTGCCAGAGTCACTTGTCTCGCTGCATGGACAATTCTAGCCGGACGCTGCCAGTCGTGATCATTAAGCACCCATGGGTGGTTACTCCACTGTCTACTGTGAGTAGTAGTGCCTTCTGATATGTATTACTGGTACAGGTACACATGTGACACTGTGGACCAAGGAATGTTAAATGTCTACAGAGTATCCCATCCGATTGGCACCCATTATCAAGCCTCATTGGAACTTTAACAATTCACGTTGCCTTGCCATGAACACGCTGGCCAGATATGGGTATTCCCAAGCTGTCAGCTGATGTAACGCCACTTCATAATCAATTTACATAGTGCTGTCACATAACTTTTGGCATATAAGTGTATACTCCGAATCACTTGATTTACCGATGGATTTCCTTTGCTCTGTTACAAACCATTGGTGGCATATTCTAGTGAATATGAAGCCACTTACTGAAAACCACATCCCCTTTTTACCCTTATGAACTTGGTGGGTGCTTTTGGTTGGAAAAGGTGGTAATCCGATCTGCAGCTCCTCTTCAAACCCAAACCACAACATTAGCAGGTGCATATATGATGATAAGGGACAACGCCAGCAATTTTTTCATACCAGCAGAATACGGGCTCATTGTTTAACCGAAACTACACTTGCTAGTCCAGAAAGAATGTATGGACTATAGACAAGGTGTGGCAAGAGGGCCGTGGGGATGGGCATAAGTCTTACGGTACTGGTGCATTATGTCTCCACCAGAAGTGTGGGTGGAGACATAGTCATTGACTGTATCTGCCCTGTTAACACCCCCAAGCTTCAAATTGGCTAGGGCTGGCGTTTGCTGTGGCTGGAGGAGCTGCGCGAGCAGGAGCGGCAGCAGAGGGACTGATGGAGCCAGCTTCATGAGCTGGCCGAGCAGCAGCATGAGTGGCCACAGCGGGATTGACTGAGGCACATGCTGGAGTTTCCCGACCTGGAGCAGGTGCCTCCAGAGATGCAAGTGTGGATCTGAGCGGCGCCATAGAGGGTGAGCGCGATGGTGGCGGCAGTGGCAGCTGGGGACAGGAGCGCAGGGTGAGAGCACTGTTGGCAGCAGTGGTGGTGACAGCGTGGGACGGGAGCGGACATGCGAGCGCGGCTGCATAATAGGGAGCCCAGCAAGGACAGTGTCAGGGGGGCCTCGGTTAGAGCGGTGTTGGCAGTGGCAGCGGGGGGTGGGAGTGGATATGCGAGGCTAGCTGGGACATGTGTCAGGGGGATGCTCGGTACATTTGTGTCTGGGGAGGTGTGTGTGCAGCAGCCAATCTGCAGCTGTAAACATCACCTGGGCGTTCCCTGAAACTGAGCCCCGCCAACCCATGTCTCCACCCATAGTTCCGGTGGAGACATATGACACCAGTACCAAGTCTTACTTCTATTGTGGGTAAAATGTTTGAGGGGTTTCTAAGGGATGTTATGCTGGAGTACCTCAAAGAAAATAGCTGTATGACTCCGCATCAGTACAGGTTTATGAAAAAGTGCTCCTGTAAAGCCAATCTGATCAGCTTCTACGAGTAGGAAAATTCTAGAATGAATCGGGGAGAGTCATTGGATCTTGTGTATCTAGACTTTTCCAATTTATTTGATACTGTGCTGCATAAAAGTTTGGTATATAAAGTGAGAATGCTTGATCTGGGCAGGAATGTGTGTAAGTGGATAAGTAACTGGTCAGTGATAGAAAGCAGAGGGTGGTTACTAATGGTATTTACTCTGATTGGATCACCGTTATGCGTGAGGTACCACAGGGGGAGGTACTGGTCCCCATTCTTTTGAATATATTTACTAATGACCTGGTAGAAGAATTGCATAGTAAAATATCAATATTTGCAGATGATACAAAACTATGCAAAGTAACACAAGAGAGGACAGAATAGAGTTGCAAATGGATCTGGATAAATTTGGGGCTTGGGCAGAAAAGAGGCAAATGAGGTTATGCACATGGGCAGAGGAAATACATGTCCCCATTACACACTAAATGGGAAACCACTGACATCGAAAATGACTTGACGATTTTAGTTAACTGTAAGCTTAACTGGAGCAACCAGTGTCAGGCTGCTGCCGCCAAGGCAAATAGGATCATGGGGGGCATCAAAAGAGGTCTAGGGGCAAATGATGTGAACATTGTTCTTCCTCTTTACAAATCACTGGTCCGACCACACATGGATTATTATGTACAGTTTTGGGCACCAGTACTCAAGAAGGATATATCAGATCTTGAGAGGGTGTAAAGACGGGTAACTAAATGAATAAATGGAATGGGTGGACTACAGACCCAAAATTGAGGTTGTTCGCTTAAAAAAATATGGCTGAAGAGCGACCTAATAACTATGTATAAATATATTGGGTCAATACAGAGATCTCTCCCATCATCTTATACACCTAGGACTGTGACTGTAACAAGGGAACATCCTCTACGTCTAGAGAAAAGAAAGTTTCTACACAAACATGGAATGGGGGCTCTGATTGGCTGAGGCGGTGTTCCTTAACCAATCACAGCACTCTCTTGCTGGAGGCAAGGTATTCAAGCCCCGTTACCAGGAAGAGAATGCTGTCTCAGCGCTGAGGACTACACGGAAGACTGCCGAAGGGCCACAGCCCAGCGTGAGGGATCCGGACACCACCTGCTAGGTGAGTATTGTTTTTTTGTTTTGTTTTCATGTAGTGTAGCTAGGGCTTATTTTTGGGGAAGGGCTTATATCCTAGCTGTTGCAATGTGAATGCCAGAAGTAGGTCTGTTGATCATCCGAGGAAAAGTCAGCTGTAATTACCAACCAGAAATGCTGAACCTTCACTGGAGGAGAGACCACCAATGAGAACTGATACATAGCCAGCATCTGGATACTCAAGTTTTGGTGGTGTGTAATCAAGAGTATCATAGTAACATAGTAACATAGTATGTAAGGCCGAATGAAGACATTGTCCATCTAGTCCAGCCTGTCTATCCTACTGTGTTGATCCAGAGGAAGGCAAAAAACCCCAAGGCCAGAAGCCAATTAGCCCTTTTGGGGAAAAAATTCCTTCCCGACTCCCTAATGGCAATCAGACTAATCCCTGGATCAACCCCTAATAGTTCCTACCTGCCTGTATACCAGGATTGACCCTTAACCTAATATTTATATCCTGTAATATACTTCTTCTCCAGAAAGACATCAAGTCCCCTTTTAAACTCCTCTATCGATTTTGCCATCACCACTTCCTCCGGTAGAGAGTTCCACAGTCTAACTGCTCTTACAGTAAAGAACCCCTTTCTATGTTGGTGATGAAACCTACTTTCCTCTAATCGTAGCGGATGTCCTCTTGTTACCTTTGTGGTCCTGGGTGTAAACAGATCACGGGAGAGATCCATGTGTTGTCCCCTCATGTACTTATACATGGTTATTTGGTCGCCTCTTAACCTTCTTTTTTCTAGAGTAAATAGTCCCAATTTGGATAGCCTCTCTGGGTATTCCAGTCCCGTCATTCCATGTATTAGCTTAGTTGCCCTTCTTTGAACCCCTTCAAGCACTGTGACATCTTTCCTGAGCACCGGTGTCCAGAATTGTACGCAGTATTCCATGTGAGGCCTGACAAGTGCCTTATATAGTGGAAGGATAATGTTCTCGTCCTTCGCCCGTATACCTCTTTTAATGCACCCCAAGACTTTATTTGCCTTTGCAGCAGCTGACTGGCATTGGTTACTCCAGTTTAGTCTATTATCCACTAATACCCCCAGATCCTTTTCCATATCACTTTTCCCTAGTGGTAAGTGAATATTTGTGACATCCGTTTCTCCTGCCCATGTGCATAGTCTTACATTTTTCAACATTGAACTTCATTTGCCATTTTTCTGCCCAAGCCCCCGGCTTATCCAGGTCCGTTTGTAGCTGCACATTGTCCTCCGTTGCATTGATTATATTGTATAATTTTGTGTCATCTGCAAATATTGATATTTTGCTGTGCAGCCCCTCTATCAGGTCATTTTCAATGGTGAAAAGGATTGTTTTGACTTCATTCCTCTACACCCTCCCCAAAGATACTGTGCTAATAATTTGTTTAGGGGAAAGTGAGTGGATATTTTAGTTAACAGATTGAGTCATTTGGTTAACCAAAGCCGCTGCAAGACAAAGGGTACTTTTACAAGCAACGACTTGTCGGGCACAGATGCCCAACAGTTGTCCCAGTGATAGTCATTCCTGTCCTTTTACACAGGAATTACTATCGCTAAGTGAATGGAGGCAGAGTTGGCTGGGGATCGTTTTGGCCCGCCCGCCTCCATTCACAGTGAACAGGTAGCCGTTCATAGTTGAATGACTGCCTGTTTATACGTCCGAAGCATCATTAAGCTTTCTGCAGGAAGGAACTGAACAAAGAACAAGAAGCAAACAAATTCTCATTCATTCTTCAGTTGGAGCATTCATTTACACTGAACGATAATCATTCAGATTCCCGCTGGATGTGGAAATCTGAACTATTTATCAGCTCATGTAAAAGGGCTCTAAGTCACCTCAGAGCAGATTGTCATTTTTAAACAGAATCTGTGGAGCTTCTTGCCTTTGGCTAGGGTAAACCATTTATAGACTGTGATAATTCTACACTGTGTGTACAAGATTAACCCCTTAATGACACGGCCTATTTTGGGCTTAAGGACGCAACGATTTTTGTCGGATTTTCTTCTCCATTTATCAAAAGACATAATTTTTTTATTTTTCCGTCGACGCGGACAAATAAGGGCTTGGTTTTTTTGTGTGGCGAACTGTAGTTTTTATCGGCGTCATTTTTGGGTACATTGACTATATTGTAAAACTTTTATTTTTTTTCTATGATAGCAGGGAGAGAAAACGCATCAATAGTGCATAGATTTTTTTTTACAGCGTTAATCATGCAGCATAAATGACACAATCCATTTTTTCTACGGGTCGGTACGGTTACAACGATGCCAAAATTCTTAGTTTTTTTTTTAGGTTTTTCAACTTTTCTGCAATCGAAAATCTTTTTTTTTCTAAATCGCTGCATTCAAAGTCCTGTAACTTTTTTTTATTTTTTGATGTACGGAGCTCTATGAGGGCTTATTTTTTGTGAGACGAGCTGTACCTTTATTGGTACCATTAGCATTTTGCCTCAGTGTTTTAGCGTTTTTTTTAACGCTTTCTTCCGTGCACAGTCAAAAGCATGTGCAACTTATTGTAGGCGTCGTTATGGACGCGACAATACAAATATGTGGGAGTTTAAATTTTTTTTTTACCTTTTTTTTTATGCTAATCTGAGAAAAAGCATAAAAAAGGTTGTTTTTTTACATTTTCTTTAAAATTTATTTTTTAATCTTTTTTTTTTTTTTTTACAACATTTGTGTCCTTCTGAGGGGCTTACATCACTGCACTTATGATCGCTGTGATAAGGCATGGCAGAGCTACTGCTCTGCCATGCCTTATCGCTTATACAGCGATCTCAGGCACTGGCAACACAGGACGCCATTGTCTGGCGTCCTGTTGCCATGGCGACAGGCCGGGCTCTCACGATAACATCGCGAGAGCCAGCCGAAGACACAGAGGGAGCGCGCTCCCTCTGTGAACTCTTTCCCTGCCGCAATCTACTTAGATCGCGGCAGGGAAGGGGTTAACAGCGGGGGGAGCATCTCCAATCCCCCCCCCCCCCCCCGCTGTTGCAGCGGGACGCCAGCTGTGACTGACAGCCGGCTCGCACTGCGGGATAGCGCGGGATCATATGTGATCTCGCGCTATCCCCAGGACGTAAGTTTACGCCCTGTTGCGGGAAGTACCCCCCTGCCAGGACGTAAACTTACGCCCTGGAGCGGTAAGGGGTTAAGAGCACCTGATTAGTAGGGTATAGACCAAATTATAGCGTTTATTGAACGTAAGTAAACCGCTCGCATTGTATCCAAATAATACTGTTGTACATTATTGCCGTTTTATTCTTTGTCATTCACTAAAGCATTATTTGCTCAACTGAACTGGTCTAAAGCCCCTCCATAATCGGCATCCTATTCTGGACCTGTTAAATGGGGACCATTCTGTGAAGACCTAAACACACATTTGTCTCTATGTGGATGAAAATACAATCCTAAAACCTCCACATGCACCACAAAGTTTTAAATCCACAGAACAAGGACACCAAATAAAACATTTAGGGACATCTTTAATAGCCCGTTCACATTTGCGTTAGGGCTCTGTTAGGGCTTTCGGCCTCTCCGTTCCATTTTTTCCCCCATTAATTTAAATGGGTTTGCAAAAAAACGGAAAGCGAATGGAAAGCTTGCAGTTTACTTCTGTTCCGTTTCAAAATCAATTAAACGTTTCTTTCCATTTAAATTCTACCAAAAATGGATCAGAAAGATGGAGAGCCATAGGGAGGCTTTCACAGAATTATTCTGCAAGACCACTTAGGGTTTTTCTGCAAGGGCCTGTCTCTTTCTACTCTTGGTGTCTCACTCAGCAATTAGTAGACTCCACTCTTCTTTAGGCACCAGTCACTCCTTGGCCTCTCTTTCACAGCCCACCCGTGTGCTATTTGCTTAGGCCGATGACTGGACGTAGTGATCAGGTGAACTCTCAACGCGAAAGTCAGAGTAAAACCCATGCGCCGCAGACAGGAGAGGCCAGGAGGAAAGAGAGGTGGCTACAGATAATCCCCTACTTGCGAACAGGTTCCATTCCAGGAGTCTGTTCGCAAGTACATTGGTTCGTATGTCCGAACAAGTGATTGCATGGAGGGGATCGCTGGTGGATCCAGCTCCATACAACGTTGGGTGCCGGCTGTTTTTACAGCCGGCAACCAGCGGAAGCAGTTCCGTCAAGCCGCGCCGCTCCGCTCATCAGGACTGTTAACACTTTAAATGCTGCTGTCAAAATAGACAGCGGTATTTAAAGCATTAACGGTTCCCACAAGTGTCGTGGCTCGTCAGAACTGCTGAGGCCGGGTATCTGCTGTAAGAAACAGCCGGCACCCGACACTCGGGGATCCTGTACAATGTCCCACGATAAGATCGTGGGATGCTGTGTGGTTGCTAGGCAGCCAGGGGCCTTCTGAAAGGCCCCAGGGATCCCTATGCAGAGTGTCTATCAAGCGCACGGCTTGATAGGCGCCCTGCATAGGCAGTCCTGGGGCCTATCAGAAGGCCCCCGGGTGCCTAGCAACCACACAGCATCCTGCGATCTGACCGGACAGGCTTGATAGAAGCCTGTCCGCTCCCTGCACAGTGTGATGTAATGCCATAGCATTACATCATACTGTGCAGAACAGATTGTTCGTATCTTGCGAAGTTCGTAACTCGAATGTTCACAAGTAGGGGACTATCTGTATATGTGTTTTGCTTTTTTTAAGCATGTAGGGGGACAAGATGGGAATTATTATTAGTAAAAGGAAGCCAGGAGGGATATTATTATTACTAAATGCAGGCCAGGAGGGGCATTATTACTTAAGGGGGGCATAAAAAGGGCACCATTACTGTGTAGTCACTTACTGCATGGGGTCTACAGGGTGTGGAAAATGAAGGGAAGTTGCTGGAAAACTGAGCAGTCAAATATGTCTGTGTGTCAAGTTGTGACCTGAGAAGTCATAATGGTGGTCTGGGCCTGTATGGAGAAGAAAAGGGAAAGTGAAGAATGGCAGTCAGAGGAAACATCACCAGTGATTATTGGAGGTAACTGTACTGTATTCACTTACACAGTTTGCAGAGTACCTGTGTACTTGTGCCGGGAACTAGTATCTACCGCTGTATGGCTGTAGCATTGGTCTTTGTATGCTTTTTTCAGTAACAGTATGGGGTATTATGTGGTATCAGTCCATGAATATTATTAGCTGTTTTTAGATTTGATTTCTAATTCAGGCATATTCATTTGCATGTGGCAAACACACCAATTGAAATGGCTAATGAGTTCCAGATGTGTTCTTTTTCCAGCTGAATTACACAATGTTTCACACATTCGCATCTCCTTACGTATTGCGTCTGCATCTATGCACCCCATTGACTTCTATGGGGACCTCTGGTACGAAAATACGCAGAAAAATAGAACATCCTATTTTTGTTTGCACGCAATAATACACTCTTGTGAGGCCGGACTAAGGGCTTGAACACATAGGCGTGTTTTTGTCACATTTTGCGGCCATGAAGCAAAACCAAATATTTCAATGGTTTTGTTTAGACTAGTGGGATTTTGTCACATTAATACGACGCGTGAGAAAAGATAGAACTTGCCCTATTTTTCTCGCTTGTAGTTTTTTTCTGTGCAAGAAATGATAGGGCAGGACCTATTTTACCTGTGTGCAATAGCGCAAAATTTGAATGGTAAAAAAAAAGAATGCACTTTTACATTCTGTTGCAGCGAGCATATTTGTGTTTGCACCCATCTGAAGCCGCCCTAAGGCCTAATTCCCACGGGCGGATTTCTATTGAACCTAATAGCGCAATGCTCACAGTGCGGAACTCCACTGTGGAATTCCGGCCCGTGAATACGCCCGTAATCACCTGCGGCATGTTCTAATAGAACATGTTGCGGGCGTACGTGCGTACGGCTTCCATTGCAGTCAATGGAATCTGTCCGTCATGCAACTTCTGCTGTAGCACAGCGGTAGATAGCATAATAACGCTTCCCCACCCACTGACGCCTGCGTCATATGACGCAACCGGCGCGTCATGTGACACTGTGGGTGTGTCAAATGATGCTGCCGGCGCATCACATGACACTGCCGACGCGTCACGCGCTGTACTGCGCATGCGCGCCGGCACGAAATGCGGGACATCGAGGAGCGTATCCGTAGGTGAGTATGGGGTCTCTGGGGGGGCGCCGTGACGGGCTCCGCTGCAGTATTCAGCTTGCGGAGCCCGTCACGACCATGGGCACTAGGCCAAAAGGCTCCCACACACTTGCGTTTTTTTTAACGCGATTGTCATTAGGACTTTCTAATGTTAAAAACCCAACGCAACTTGGTTTTTGGTGTGTTGCATTTTTAACATTAGTAAGTCCCATTGACAAATGCGTTAAAAAAAAGACAGCATTAAAAAAAAACGCAAGAGTGTGGGAGCCCTTAATGTTTTTTATGGTGACTCCTAAAGTTACCATGTTCTAAAATATAGTCAGAGTTTTCATTAAGGCCTGGTTCACACGACCGTGTGTGCTTGTGTGCTGTACAAGTATCTCTCGTCCGCGAGCACGCAGCAAGCATGCAGTGGCGTGCGTATGTGCTGCATGCCACCAATCCCCCTCAACAGTCTTGGTGTGTATGCACTTGTAATACATGCCAAGATAGAACATGCTATGATTTTGAAGTTCATGTTACAAAATAATATGCGCAAAAAAACTGCAGGGCGCCTAATAGAAATCACAGGCTATTGGCATTGCTCGTTGTGTGCAACACATAGCGACAATACGCCTGTGTGAGACCGGTCTAAGGACTCTTTCACACAAGCGTAGGACTTTTTACGTTCAGACGTTCGCGCTATAAATTCGAATGAATGGATGATTTTCCTCAAGTCCCAAGCTTGATTAGTGTTATCTCGTCCATTCACACGACCGGGTGCAACGTTTTTAGCGAAAAAATGCATCGCACCACGGAAAACCCTCCCTAGGCATAAATGTTCAGAATGACTTCAAAAGCCTAAATAGCGGCACCTGTAAGCTTTTCGTAGCATTGGATGCAGCTAAACTGCCTCTCCCTCCCTTTTTTTTCCAGCTGCCATAAGAGCCGCCACCGTATATCGATGAAAAGATAGAACCAGAATTATCTTTTTACCCCCCTATAATCGCCGGCACGAATTTTGGTTATGTATGTTTCATTTTTTACCCTGCAACGTTGTTATGCGCCGCATATGCGCCTGTGTGAACGAATACATTGGAAACTTACGCCTCAGATGGTCCCACATATCGGCCGGTGTGAAAACACGGCCAATATGCATTCATGTGAATAAGGCCTGAAGCAGATATATGTAAGCAAGGTGACAGGTCTGTTCTGGTGTGAAGGGTAAGAGACTAGAGATGAGCGAGCATACTCGCTAAGGACAATTACTCGATCGAGCATTGTCCTTAGCGAGTATCTCCCCGCTCGGAAGAAAAGGTTCGGCTGCCGGCACGGGTGAGAGGTGAGTTGCGGCCATGAGCAGGGGGGAGCGGGGGGGGGGGGGGGGGAGAGGGAGAGAGAGATCTCTGCTGTCGGAGCCTATCCAACGTGTCACCTCATGCAGTACTGGCTTTAGCCAGCATATAGAGCCGTTGTATAATGGCAGAAAAAGAGTAAGCCCCCCTAGGTTAAGCCTTTCACAATGTTGCATCAAAGCCCGCAGGTAGCCTGTGGATCTTGGTGTGGAATATACCAAGGTTGGGGTGCATCATGCAGCCTATTCCATCCCATGGGAAAGGTCCCTAAGAGACAAGAAATAAGTCTAGAATGTAACCTGGCTGTGCATTAACAAACTACATCATAACAATATCGCTACAATGTAACCTTTTCTAACTCAGTTCTAAAGCAAACCTAACTCAGCTCTGTAACATATGCTTACTCTGTCTCTGATAGCTGACAAACACTTTTATGTAACACAGACCGCTTCAGAATGGCTTCATCTACTGTGTCTAGCAATATTTCGGTGGAGTTGGATTGCAGCTTCCTCACAAGGAGCCGCTCACACCCTTCTACACCGCTGGGACCTGCAGCCTGACTTCCTTAACACACCATCACACACTTCTAAAGACAATAGGACTGGACACACGTGATATCTTTCCACCAATCTTGGGGACCGATTCATTTTTTTGTTAAATGACTGGGCCGTCTTAGCAATTAATGGAGATTGCAGTTAACCCTTTCACTGAATGTAACGCTATCTATGGCAGAAACAAAAAACACTGCATAGCAGATGGTTATATAATGTACATATAGCATTACATAACTATCACAGCTACCACTGTTTAGGCTCACATTAAATGAGCCTTCCCATTATTTGTAAGCAGAAAGTAGGTCATGAGAGGTGTGCGATGCCAGTAATCCAGATGATTCAAAACTATCAAGCTATGTAATGAATGAAGTACTAGAGCATTTCTAACATTTTAGATCTGTACCGTGATCATATATAGTATGTGGCTCTATAGTCCTGAATTTGGGGTATTAAAGGACGGCATCAAAGAATAGATATTTAGGAAACACATATTTAAACAAGATAATTAATAATTTTCAGTTTGGCCGAGCAGTTTACCAGCAAATAGATCAATACATTATAATGTAAAAGCCTTAAAGGGGTTGTCTCAAGAGGACGTCTTTTTAAAGATGGTATAGGGAACAGCTGGTCAGCAAAGGTCCTTCTGTCAGGGCTCCTTCACATGGGCGGGTTTTGAGCGCGTAATACGTTAAACCAATCTATCATAGGCTCTCATGTTACCGCTGACCTATATTGCATGAAATACGCACACCAGGAAAATAGCAGCATGTTCTATCTTGGCGCATATTACGCGCGCATGAAGTTGGTGCACGGCGATTGGGAGCATGCAGCAAGTATGTAATATCACTGCATATTCGCTGTAGCTGCCTCACACGCAATACGCAATCAATTACGCCCATGTGAGCCCGGCCTCACTCTCAGGTAATCTGCTCTTATCAGTGAGAAAAGCCGTGTCTAGCCTTATATTTCTCCTGTAGCAAAAGCTTAAATAGTGTCATGGGCTGCGGTGTGAGGATCGGGTACGGGATGACCTCATGCCATCAACCCTCGGCACACTGCATGCTAATGCCAACACATGCTCTCGGTTCAGCGCTGCGCGCCAAAATTGCCGCGTCTGCTTTGTATGGGTTGGTTGAGTTGCTGGGAAGGGGAACTGCCATTAGTAAGTGTTTATTTATTGTAGCCCCTCATCTCAGAAAGAGATACTTTTTTATTTGGTCTTGTCTGACTCTCAGTCTGGTAATACTAATTAAAGATCTGGTCCTATCTGCTATTCCCTGTTAGTCTGACTCAGGGGCGTAACTAAAGGCTCAGAGGCCCTGATGCAAAACGTGAGCTGGGGCCCCCCCTCTATCTGTATCTGTACCCGTACCCATACCTAAACCATGCTGCACAGAGGCATAACTTGAAGCTTCTGGGCCCCAATGCAAAACCTGTAACAGGGCCCCAACTATAATACTTTATTCATAGTACTGAGCTCCCTATATGGGGAAGAGAGTCCTTATGGGCCCCCTAAGGCTCCTGGGCCTGGGTGCAACCGCATCCCCTGCACCCTCTATAGTTACGTCCCTGGTCTGACTCATCCCTATTTTGGGTCTCAAGTGAAGTCAGATGTTCATTTACTTTATATCGCGGGTGTTTGGTCATCTATACTCCCTGTGCTATGGTGGCCTAATATACAATACATACCATTACATCCGAACCAGACGTGATGCCTTGCATCTGGATCGGACGTAACATAGGGCATATGGAGAGGGAATATTGTCCTGAGATGATATTGGCCAACAATCAATGTGTGTGCGGGTCTTTTGATTCTCTCTGAACAGCAGATATCATGGGGAAAATGGATTGGGCATATCAGATTTCAACATACCCAATCCTTTGTTGCTGCTGTAAATAAGCCAGAGGGGTCTCTTAGCATCTTTCTGGACATCTTTGGATTTCTGTCACTAATGCCATTGAGGAACAATGAAGACAACCACTTCCCAACCAGAAATGGCTGCTTATGTTCTTGTCCTATTTCATACCTTCGTATATTTCTCTGAGGGTAAACCACCCGCAGCCAAGACTCGGCTCACTTGCAGCAGCCAAAGTTTTGCTGGTAAAACTACCCTCTTACTGGCAAACTATTTTGCCCATTGACTACTGTAAGTGGGTAAGGTTTTGATCAGATGCAGTTTACTGCTGCTTGGGTCCCTACCCTTGCTTATATTTGTCACAATTGATAGATTACAGATGTATTAGGGCACAAACGCATGGGCTAACGCGCTACTATGTTCGCTGCTATGGAGCATAGTTGCACATGAACCGGGAGGTTTTTTTTTTCGGGCCATTCAAACTCCGCGCCATCACGTGATTCACTCCCATTATGCAGCAATGATTATCAGCACAATTGCTTCATCAATGATTGAAGATGTCCATTAGGAGACCAAAATGAGGATTTCTGATGGGGGACAAAAACTTGAGACATGGAAGTTGATGTTTGCTAAATACATCATAATAATATAACATTGCACACAACATAAAGCATAACAGACAATCAATTCCTGTGCTGCTACAGTAAAAGCACAATACAGGTATAAGTGTCAGGTCTTCTATCTATTAACCAAAGCCAGAAACTAATCCCAGTAGAGCGAGCGAGAGAAAGCATTTCCACAGAAGAGGTCTGCTAATGTTCTCCTTTGTCTCCTCTTCTGGGGTTCGTTACTATTCTTGGCTAATAAAAAATGAAAGCGAGAAAGGAAAGGTAGAAAAATACCTTGCAAGTATAAGTATAGACATACAGTAATACGTTCATGGTCATGGGATGGCATTATAGTTATACAGAGGCCACAGTGATGTGCTTGTGAACAATATACACTGTCCAAAAAAAAATCCAGCCCCCAGAAAAAGTTGGCTGCGAAACTTGGCATGCAGTTACATCTCAGGGCAGATATGCAAATGATTAGAGTTGTGGAGTGATTAGATGAATGCTCTTGCCACCTGAGGCCCTAAAAGGGGTTCCCCCCTTGGCCTATAAAAGGCTCTCGGAGGCTCCTTGTGTGTAGTGACCTCTTCTTCCGCTTGTGTAGACCTTGTTGACCACTAGACGCCTCTACGACGCAAAGAAGAGATTTCACCCAGTTACCAGAGTCTGAGAGGAGCGCATTATTGGGATGTGAGACACTGGGTGGTCGTATCGACAAATTGCCCGCCAACTGGGCCATTCTGTTAGAGGTGTTGGGACCAGTGGATGCGTGAGGGCACACAGGGCGATCGGTCTCAGGAAAATATGTTCAGTATAAACATGCCCAAAGATTGAACAAATAACGATAACTAATTCATTAGTTTATCATTTGTTGTTCATTTTTTGTAGGCGAAAGAAAACATTGTTCATCGTTTGACTGCCGTTTCGTGTAAAAGGCAATCGTGCAGTCATTCATAGACCATTGCTAGGCATTTTCAGATTGCCCTAACGGACTAATGATAGACTCAACAAGCGATGGCAAAAAAAAAGAATTAACAATTATTTGCACATGTAAGTGGATGTCATTTGAAATCAGATTGCTCTGTGTAAATGTACCCTAAGTGTTCAATTTCTCTACAGAGCCACAACAGGTGAAATTACGGGACCTTTCAGAGGGGTCGAATTTGGCCACAACGCGCACCGCAAAATGTGGGAAATTCTGCACCAAAATCCACATGCAGATTTTGATGCAGAATTGAAAATGGTAATCAAAATCTACATTTAGATATGGGAATTTTGGTGCGGAATTCCACAGGGGCAGATTCAGCAGCATGTTGTGGCACATGTGGCAGCTACTTATGTGAAAGCACCCTAGGCATTGCACTGGGACCATTCAGATCAATGGGCTGTCTGTGTAATGCAGGACATGTCAGGTCCTCCAAGGGAGGGTCTTTATAACAATTCTCCACTGTGGCCATATAGATCAGAAAATATAATGTCATGCAGAACCTCTCCCCGCTCCCACTGTGTCCTGCGCCGATGCTCGGATCCCCGCTCCGGCCTGTGTTTACAGCCGCAGTCCCACCTGGTTTATCGGAAGTCACAAGGGCTGCAGCCAATAACAGAGCTCAGCGATTGCATTGGAAGCAGGAATGCAAATTCTTAGGCGATTTGATGAGAATATATGGACAAAATCCAACAAATCCTAAACATGTGAACAGGTCTGACCACAAGAAGGATGGAAAAAAATACATAACGGGGTATGGCATATCACATGTATTAACTTAAAGGAGTTTTCTGAGTTATTACTTTCATATAGTTTTGGGCTGCCCACTGACAGCGCTGAGACTTCCTAGTTTCTGGTCCAGGGTAACGTCACAATGTCATCTTCATGTGACACGCAGGGCGGTGCATGCCCCAGGTAATATTGCAGTGGACAACGAGGGAGCAACATCTCCCTTCAGTTCCAGCTTTGACAGGCTGGCTGGGCTGCTTTTCAGTCCCCTACCAGGTTATTTGTGAGGGTATTTAGCTGGCCCCCTTGTACAAGGGACGCCGGTTATACCTCCTGTGTTCTGGCCAGTGTACTCTGGCTCTGTGCCTACTGTACCTGTCCTCAGAAGTTCTGTTGTCAGCTGTTCCGTTCAAAGACGTTTAGCGCCCAGTACTCGGTGGTTTGGCGTTCTGTGGTAGTGTCGTTTGTTAAGCTCCGTCTGAAAATAGGAAAAAAGGAGAGCGCTCCAATGTGTAGGGTACTTCAAAGGCGATAATTGAAGAAGAGTAGGAAGTCTCACCTGCATGTGTCCTGCTGCTGCCTCCATCCGGACAAAGCTGTGATCTTTGTAGCAATGTAAAGTTGAGGATAACAAGGAGGAATCACGGTGCGCTGAACAGACAAAACCAGCAGCAGAAAGAATGAAGAATTGGACAACATTCGTTGGGCAACACAATTCGGGATAGGATTAATGCCTTCTGTGGCTTGACGAAGGCATTAATCCTATGCTGAATTGCGTTGCCCAATAAAATCTCACACAGGTTCACAGCTTCTGTCCTGTAGTGGGCTCACCCTTTTCAGGGTAGGTACTCCACTTGATTGGCCAGTCTAGTTTGGGAAGTACCTTGGTGCCAGAGTTCTAAGTATATGTCTGTTCTAGTTATTTACATTTAACCTCTGATATCCCGGTTATCTGTCCTTCACTTTGAATCCATGTTTAGTTCAGCCACATTAATTAGTCAAATCATACATGATATTACGTATGGCGTTCTTTTTTGCAGTTTTTTTCCATTTCTATAGGATTTGAAAAATGTCAGAAAAAAAACCTCATGTTACAAATATAAGAGAATAAAATATGCTATGATAAACACTTTATATTGTTTTTAACAAGTGAAATAAAACAACAACAACAACAAAAAAAGTAGCGTCTTTAAAGGAGCCTTATTGCTTATAAGCTCTCTACTTGGGTTTTTTAGTTCTTCCTTTAATGTAGCCATATTTGCTATTCCAGCAGATCTCGAGCAGAACTATTAATTATAGGTTATTTTTTTTATAACGTTGCATCCTGCCGCTCCTCAACGACGAAAACGGATCCTGCTTCTTTAAATAATTCATGTTAATCTAGCTGCTGGATGGAAATGATGGGCAGTGAATACAGTGACATCAGCAGCAAAGCAATATCAGCCACCTGCTTCCAGCGAGAGCGACTCATACACAGAGAGGGTGGAGGGAGAACCCGAGCTACACCCCCTCTTTAACTCCTCATTACTCCTGAGCTGCCAAGCAGGACATCCAGGTGAGTGACCTGCCCTGTAGACACCTCTCGCCTCTCCTCACTCATCCACTCCCTACCCTTCTCATCCAAGACTTCTCAGCAAGCTCCTGCCTCATTTCCTGCAGCTGCCGGAGCAGCTGGTGACTGCTGGGTCTCAGAGGCCTCAGTTTACAGCCTAGAGCCAGATCTTACATCTACCTATGTGATGCAGCACTCTTCGTTCCTTATCCGACCTAGTAGGGTCTCGTGGTAGCGCTGTTGGGTTGGTAGTATGGGTCAAGTGCACCAGAGCAGAGTTACCTTGCAAGCAAACCGCCTGGTCTCCTATACTATAGAAGTTTGGTTACCGATCGAACAACATCGTTCGTCAGTTCTTCCATCCAGTTAACCTTTAAGGTGCTGGAAATCAGAGACTGATCTAAAATAAGATGGGGTATGTAATCACACGGGCAGAATCTTTCCGCAGACGCAGTTTAATTTGCCGCTGTGGATTTCCTCTCCATAACCTTTTGATGCAGAATTTTTCTGCGTCCTTAGGTGCGTCTTGCAGAAATATTTTGCACGTGTGAAAGGTTCATAATTAGAGATGAGCGAGCATACTCGCTAAGGGCAATTACTCGAGTGAGCATTGTCCTTAGCAAGTACCTGCCCGCTCGGAGGAAAAGATTCATCTGCCGGCGCGGGTGAGCGGTGAGTTGCGGGGGGGAGAGAGGGAGAGAGAGATCTCCCCTCCGTTCCACCACGCTCTCCCCCGCCGCTACCCGCCCCCCGCCGGCACCCGAATCTTTTCTTCCGAGCGGGCAGGTACTCACTAAGGGCAGTGCTCGCTCATCTCTCTTCATTATGGGAAAGCATTTATCGGTGTTGCACACATCGTAAAACGGTGAAGGTGCATTTAAGAAAGATTGACACTCCTATTTTTGAACCTGTTGTAGTCACTTCTCAAGTGCGACACCTTTCACAATTCGCACCTTTAGTCTTTTAGTATCGGACAACATTGACTGGCAATAATAGTGCCAGTTTTAGAGCTCCTTCACACGGGCGTATGTGCATTTGCGCACACCTCAGTGCAACTTTTTTGCGCACAGAACGAGGCTTTTTGTACTCGTATCGGCCCACAAGCCATGTTCGTTTGCATACGGCAAACAATACGCACCCATAGAAATGGCTAATTTAGTCTAATGAGTTCCAGATGGGTTCTATTCTTTGTTGGAATTACGCAGCGTATGACTCATCCTATCGCGCGTTCATTTGCACCCCCATTGACTTCTATGGGGACCTTTGGTGTGCAGAAAAGTAGAGCATGCTGGATTTTCTATTGCACAACCGAAATGTGCGTGCAAAATACGGAAATGTGAACGAACCCATTGAAGTCAATGGCGTCTATTCTCTATATTTTACACGCACCAACACGCCTGTGTGAAGGGGCCCCTTGAACCGAGGATGATAGTACATGGTATAAGTGGGGCTGTGATTTATTGAAAGGCTCTCAATGCCTGGTTCATGAGACGGCAGGAAAGTAGAGATCAGGTACTTGAGAATCCTATAGGTGACTATATACAGGTGAACATGAGTATATATAGAACAAGTCTGATGTGCTTCCAATGTTCATCACAGTCAGCAGCTAAAGTGACGGTTTTATTCTCCATGAGAAACAAGTAAGAAAACCCCCGGTGTCTTAAGAATTCTTTCTTTCTCTGAGGGAAACAATGTAAGAATCTGTATCATTGTGCTGTGGAATAAAGATGTCAGATCTTCAGCTTCCTGCATTAATCAAGGATTGCAAAGGGTGCAGGAGCCCCAGGGCGGTAGGATGGGCCCGGCCCACTATCCACAGCGCTGTCTGTGTGGGGCTTATGATGTCGGTTTAAAAATAAAATAACAAAACACTGGCAGATTGTGAATGAGAACAGGTTTAGCCAATTCTAGTTTTTGCCTGAGCTTGTGAGCTTGGCAAGGGGTGGGAGCGAGGGGACTGGGAGGAAGGAGCACAGACTGATTCGTGACCAAAGATAAGGGCTGGATAGGAGGGCTCTGTGCCATCGCATGTTAGACGGGTATGTCATGTATACGTATATGCCTGGTAAGACAGAATTATTCTTGGCACAAGGTATGCATTTAAAGATGATTGCCGTGTGCAAAGAGGTCATAGACGGGGGCAGAGTTCAAGTTAGTCCCAGTGATGGTTCATTCGCAGAATTAGTTTGCTGAAGGTTGCTTTAATACCATCCTCACTGTAAATGTTCTTTGGGTGTTGTCAAAAAGATGGATCCAGCACTAGATTTCAATACTGGTGTCTAGAGATGAGCGAGTATACTCGCTAAGGCATATTACTCGAGCGAGTAGTGCCTTAGCCGAGTATCTCCCCGCTCGTCTCTAAAGATTCGGGAGCCGCCGCAGGTGACAGGTGAGTTGCGACGGGGAGCAGGGGGGAGAGAGAGATCTCCCCTCCGTTCCTCTCCGCTCTCCCCTACCGCTCCCCACCCCCCGAATCTTTAGAGACGAGCGGGGAGATACTCAGCTAAGGCACTACTCGCTCGAGTAAAGTGCCTTAGTGAGTGCACTCGCTCATCACTACTGCTGTCCTTTATTGAAGTATCAATAGTGTACTTGAATAGGAAGGCATGGATACGCTACACGATGGTATGGCGAATGGCTTCTAGGGGCCCTGGAACTTGCATTTCAATTTTGTGTTGTGGCCCCTGTAAGAGAGAGAGAGTAAAACCCAATTGCAAAGTTGAATAGTGGCATGTGAGAATCCACTTTCCGCGTCTCTCAAAGTCCCATGGGACCACTGCTATGGCTAAAGTAAGGAAAGCGTACTTGAAGTGTCCATCTTCTGCTATGCTACATGCATGGAGTCGTCGTTGGACCTGCGTTCATTCCAGGGATTATCAAATGCGGATCGGTACCTGAATCTCCTACGGACGATGGTTGATGACTTCCTAGATGATATGTCCTTATCGTAGAAGAAGGAGGCTGCTTCGAGCATGCTTTCCTTATTTTGGTCATGGCAGTGGTCCCATAGGACTTTGAGAGATGCAGAAAGCGGATTTCTGCTTCTCACATGCTACTCTTCAACTTTACAGTTGAGTTTTACTCTTTATCTCTTACAAGGGCCACAACACAAAATTGAAATCCATGTTTCCGGGGACCCCAGGCGCCCGTGCGCCATACCATCGTGTAGTGCATCCATGAATTCTTGTTTAAGTACACTATTGTTATTTCAAAATAGGAAACCAGTATTGAGATATAGCACTGGATCCGTCTGTTTGACTACAGCCTGTATAGAAGACCATGGATTATATTGCCCTTTGAATTGCTCTAAGGCTTCCTTCACAAGTGATACCCCCTGGTGACTGCCCCCTTAACTTAACATTTGTACCATGTAACTAAAAACCATGTTCACCATGCAAGAACATAACAGATATATCCTCTCCCCGCTCTCCACTGTGTGCTGCCACTCTGCATCTCCCTGTCATGTAATGCTTACAGGCTGCAGCAGCCTGTTTACAGAACATCACAGGCTGCTGCAGCCAGTGAAAGAGCTTAGCACTCGATTATTGAACTCTTTAATTGTCTGCAGCTGCCTGAGATCCTCCATACACAAGACAACTGTAGTTTAGAAGCAAACACCGGACACGGAGGACCGATAGTTGGATGTCTGACCACTACCGTGTTTCCCCGAAAATAAGACAGTGTCATATTAATTTTTGTTCAAAAAGGTTTAACTTTTTTACATGTATTGCTGACTGGACACTATTTAAATTGACTTTTTAAATTAATTTTGGAGTAGGGCTTATATTTCAAGCATCCTCAAAAAGCCTGAAAAATCATTTTGCATCCTCAAAAATTCTGGAAATCATGCTATGTCTTATTTTCAGGGTATGTCTTATTTTCAGGGAAACAGGGTAGCACCCCGATGATCAAGAGAATGGGGATTCAAAACATTCCTGAATGAATGAAGTGAGGGTTGCACATGTGTACCACCACTCTATTGATTTCATTGGGACTGCCGGAGAGAGGCAAACGTTTAAACTCAGCTATCCCCAGTGCTCTCACTAAAATTAATACCGGCGGTAGTGTACATATGTGATCATTGTTCCATTCAATGATGCTCTGGATTCCAGTTCTCCCAAACAGTGGAAGTTCCAGTGTTCGGACTCCCAATGATCAGCAAGTTATCCCCTATTCTGTGGATAAGGAATAACCTTATTTTTTGAAACAGACTCTTTAAAGGGGTATTTCCACCTTAGCCCATCATGGTAGCAATAGGAATACTTCTCTGTACACCGCAGTCAGGCTGGGCAGGAGTACAGAAGCAGCTGAGCTGACTTTATTACACTGTTTCTGTAACTTTCATAGAAGTGAATATGGATTATTTAAACAGAGTAGCACAGTGAGCGATGCCGTTTCCTTAACTCAGGAGCTGCATAAACAACATAGCTCGCTGTGCTACTACTTCAGGAATATGCAAAAAAAAGTAACTATACCTCTGCAGCGCTACCTATTGGATGGCAGCATTCCTTTAAATCTATGCTTGACCCTTTATACAGGTCTGTAGAGCAATGATTGGAAATCCATACATAGACAGCTGTTTCATGGTTATTGCCCCGCACCAGTGTGCAGTAGGATCCTGGCTTGGCTAGTGAGAGGCCTATGACGTGGGTCGGAAGGGGTAACATCACTCCTTAGGCAGAGCATCAAGAAGGTGAGTGAGGAGACTTAAATGCCCATCCATGCTCCTCTGGGTAATATGCAAATAAGGAGGATGGAACCGTTATGGAAGCAGTGTAAGATGGCCTGCTCAGCTGTTTCCATAAACTCTTGACCACCCCTGTCCACCAAATACAGCTGGTCTGGGGAGGCCAGAGTTCGAGATAGATGCGAGTCCCACCTCTAGGACTCAAACCTATTAGACTTTTATGATATATCCTGTGGATATGTTATAAAAGTCCCACATGGGAATACCCCTTTAACTCATCCCGAAATGTGTGGCACAAGATAAAAAAGAAACCTATATCCGACTAAAACCCCCCGATGGATGACGTCTGTCTACCATCTGTCATTATAGGCTCCCATGTTTAAAAAAAAAGTATACATTTAACATATACATTTGGCTGTGACATGCCTCCAACAGATGCAATCCATCGACCATCTGTCACCCATAGGCTCCACTGTTAAAAAAATAAGATATACATTTAGCATATACAATTTTTTTACAGGATACTCTAAGAATGTTTTTGAATTGGGAGTCTTTGCGGACGAGCAGGCAAATACTCGAAAAGGACGATACTCCCTCGAGTATTTGTCCTTAATGAGTATGCTCGCTCATCTCTAATGATAGCCAATATAATACCTAGCAAAAGAGCACATTACTTTATTTAACTAAAATTAAGTTTTTGTGCTGAAAAATCCCTTTAACCTGCTGGCCACTCCTGTAGACATGTGACATCCTTATCTGGTAACAGAGTCAGCAGCATGGTGAAAAAGAAGTGGAGAAAGGTGATGACTCTTGCTTTCCATAGAAGTCTATGGAGAGGAGAGACATTATACAGACATGCTGCTAGAGGTAACTGAAAAGTAGAACTGGAGGGAGAGAGCTGGTGATAAATCCAAGAAATACATCATATAATGGTCAGATATAGTGTCATTCCTCATGTACGCACATGGCATCTTATTTTGAAAAGTCATCAGAAAGTACAAGGACACATAAATGGATTTCCAGCTAAGGTGGAAGTGGACACATTTGTATACACAGTAAACAGTATTTAGGAACAATGCCAAAAGTAAAAAGTTAATCTTTTTAAAAAATAAAATTCTGTATGAAAGGAATTGGAATAACAGATTTAGAACCAAGCACTGTAAATATACGGAGCGTGGTCCAGGGCTTTAAGCCCAGTCATATGTAAAATTACGGCGGGGATTAAGGCCTTCTGCTTCTGTAATCAATCAGAAGCAGGATGGGTTGTCAGCTGTTAGTGACAGCTGATAACCCGGAGGAGAAAGGAGGAGGGGTTTTTAACCCTTTCTGCCTTCTCCTTCCCCGGGGAAGAAGAAGTGTAATTTCCACTATGAGAGCCTGGGAGTCCCATGACCGCCAGGATTCCCTGCTACAGCAGAGCTACAAGGTCCCAGAAGACCCTGATCACCTCTGCCAGTGACTAATATCACTACAAGGGATGTTTTTTCTGTAACTGGGGCTCCTATGGATGCCCCAGCTATAGTGGGAAAGTGTCAAATAAAAAAAAACAAACATGTGACTGTCCCCCAGGGGTCTTATATTACATCATGGGGGACATGGATAGTAAAAAGAATAATTACATACATAAGTAAAAGAAAATTACAGAATAAAACAGCAATGCATACAAAGAATATAAAAAAGAAAATAACCCAAAGCCGACGTCAACCAAAACCGGCGCTACATGCGCCCTGTAATCGAACACCACACATATATATCAAAACGTCCGAAACCAAATGAGGAACCTGTTCCCGTACTTTATTTTAGCGTAAATATACTAATTGCAAAGAATAACTAGAAATGCTAAAAAGATCTTTTCTTTTTTTTTTTTTTTTTTTTTAGCTTTTTACCCCCAATAAAACTAAAAAACGGAAAAAAAGTCAGTGAAAAAGATATTTAAAAAATAGTCCTATATATCACAGAAAAAAAATTGCAGCAAAAATAATCTGGGTAGCTACAGGAAAAAGAATAGGGCAGTAAAACCACCACATGGGTAAAATCCCTAAAAACTGTCTGGTCCTTAAAGGGGTTGTCCCGCGCCAAAACGTTTTTTTTTTTTTATTCAATAGGCCCCCCGTTCGGCGCGAGACAAACCCAATGCATGTGTTAAAAAAAAAAACCGTTTAGTACTTACCCGAATCCCAGCGCTGCGGCGACTTCTTCCTTACCTTAGCAAGATGGCCGCCGGGATCTTCACCCACGATGCACCGCGGGTCTTCTCCCATGGTGCACCGTGGGCTCTGTGCGGTCCATTGCCGATTCCAGCCTCCTGATTGGCTGGAATCGGCACACGTGACGGGGCGGAGCTACGAGGACCAGCACTCCGGCACGAGCGGCCCCATTCATCAGGGAGAAGACCGGACTGCGCAAGCGCGTCTAATCGGGCGATTAGACGCTGAAATTAGACGGCACCATGGAGACGAGGACGCTAGCAACGGAACAGGTAAGTGAATAACTTCTGTATGGCTCATAATTAATGCACAATGTACATTACAAAGTGCATTAATATGGCCATACAGAAGTGTATAACCCCACTTGCTTTCGCGGGACAACCCCTTTAAGCTTCAAAACAGCCTGGTCCTTAAGGGGTTAATCTAAAAAATATATATTAAAAACTGTGCTACGGTACCCAATATGAACTTAACCTAAGGGTCAATACAGGTGGATGGAGCTGTTATCAGATAAGATACATATGGTTATATTTTCACCTTTGTTTAAAGGGAACCTGTCATCACATGCAATTTATCTGATTGGGGTTATTTTGGAAGCAAGCACATACAATTTTGCAAGCCCCATTCACATGAATGGGATTCTGTATGCAAATAAGGAACATGGAACAATACCTCTGCAGCGCCTCCTATTGGATGGCAGCACTCCTTCAAATGAATGTGCGATGTTTTTTTTTTGATTTTTTTTTTTAGCAAGTCTATAAAACAATAATTGGGAATAGGAAACCAAGCCAGAATCCATACACAGACAGCTGTTTAGGGGTGTTTGCCCCTCAGCAGTGTACAATAGGTTTCTGGCTTGGCTGGTGAGTCATGAATTGGGATAGTCACACAAATCTGCTGTGTGTGATCATGCTCTTACTGGTACTACTAGTCTTTTCAGCCAGCTATGTATGCATGCTCTTCGATTCGTCTCTATGGCAGTTGGCTGAAAAGAGACAGGCTGTGAGTCATGCAACAACTTTGCAGGAACAGGTGCCCCGGTGCGTATACAACACAACTCCTCGGCTACGCGTTCCCTCATGTTTGAGCCCGATAACATCGTTTTTGTGGCTCAAATGTGATGTCAGATTCCCTTTAATTCATAGGGAAGGAGCGACGATAAGACCAGTAAGGACATGTTCACACACAGCAGATTTGTTGATGAAATGTTTGTGACTGTCCCAAAATACAACCCAAGCAATACTTTGGAATTATGAAATTCGTGGTGTGTATGAACCAAACTATGCCTAAATAGTGGTGACTATAGCTGAGCAAGTATACTCACTAAGGGCAATTGCTCGAGCGAGAATTGCCTTTAGCGAGTACCTGCCCGCTCGAGACAGAAGGTTCGGGTGCCGGCGGCGCGCAGGGAGCTGCGGGGGAGAGCGGGATGGAACGAAGGGGAGATCTCTCTCTCCCTCTCTCCCCCCATGCTCCCTCCTGCTGACAGCCGCTACTCACCGCTCCCCCGCGCCGGCACCTGAGCCTTTGGTCTCGAGCAGGCAGGTACTCGCTAAAGGCAATGCTCGCTCGAGCAATTGCCTTTAGCGAGTATACTCGCTCATCTCTAGTGGTGACTTCACTTGCTTGCACTTCGCTGCATTTTAAATAAAAAATGATTGTTTCCAATAAATATCCAATTGTCCTAAATTCCCGTATTATGAACAATCAAATATGATCTACGCAATCAGCAAATATTAGTTTATGACTAACAACTTAATCAATATGAATTTGTGAACCGCAGCTAAATAAATAATAAACCACAAGCTTGTTATAAAGGAAAAATGACTCCAAGCTGAAGGCCCGCTCCGTGGAGCGCAGTCCATTTCCAGAAGTCAGAATGGAGCCGCATGAAATGTTAATTTTGGAACAATGTGCTCGTGCTATGCTAGCATTCCTCCCAATAATTGGTCTATCACCAGGCTTCTGCTCCCCATCTCTAGCAATACGCATATAAAAACGAAGTGCTGGTATTGTTGCAGAGATGATACAGATACTAGTCATATTTTTATTTCATAGTCTGAATGTGACCCAACATTTGTTCAGATCTAATCTACTCTCTTTAACCCTTTCCAATCCAATTTGTATCCTGGTTTTCCTAGGGGGCTTACTCTTTTTCTGCCGTTATACAACAGCGCTATATGCTGGCTAAAGCCAGTACTGCATGAGGTGACATGTTGGATAGGCTCTGACATCACAGAGGCTGGCAATATACAGTAAGAGAAGCCCAACGGACGTCTTCCAACAGCAGAGCTGTATAGCCTTAAATCATAATGTCTTTAGACGTCAGACTGTGGATTGGAAAGGGTTAAGAAAAGGAAGGAAACACGTAAGCATCACAGTAGAACCCCAAGTCACGCTGTCCAGCTAGGAAGCATGTATGATTGCAAATTTATGCAAATGGGAAGATGGAACAATGCCTCTATAGCACCATGCATGGTTGGCTTTGCCTCATAATTCCCAGTCATTGTTACAAGGTCATTGAATGACATCATTGAATGGCTGCGATTGGTTCATCGAGCCCCGGCGCTGATTGGCTGAGGCGGCGCTCCTGAACCAATCAGAGTAATCGTTTGCTGGAGGTGGGGTATTAAAGCCCTGTCATCAGCATGAGATGCTCTGTTGGCATTGAGCGCTGCACGGAAGCCTGCCGGAGAAGCCCGGAGGGAGAGGCCAGGACGGCAACTGTTAGGTGAGTATAAGACAGTCCCTGAAAATAAGACCCTGTGCCTCTTTTGGAGCAAAATGTAATATAAGACAGGGTCTTATTTTGGGGGAAACATGGTATCAGAACATGGGCTGGTACAAAAGGAGAGCTGGATAGGGCTGAAGAAGGCAATCAACCCAGCATCAGAATTGGTATCTGCTTCTTTCTGCAAATAGGAATAGGAAGAGCACTGCCAGTACCATACAAAATTACCTCAAGTGGGCTACTGGTCTGCATGTTTCTGACCACACTGCCAAAAACATACTCCGTGAGGGTGGCATGAGGGCCTGATGTTCTAAAGTGGGAGCTGAGCTTACAGCCCAGCTCCATGTAGCTTGATTCTTTGCATTCAGCAAAGAACACCAAAACTCGTAGGTCAGCCATTGGCGCCCTGTTAGCGCCCTGTTCTCATGAGAGCAGCTTCACATTGAGCACATCTGATAGAGTATACAGATGTTGCCGTAAATATATGTGTGATTTAAGTGTTCCCGTAGATTTTTGAAGCAAAGTATTTCCTTAATTTTGTTTAGCTGTGTAGTATCTGTTTTCTTTGGGGTATATTACTTGGATTCCACTAAGTCTTGGTAAAAGTTATTAGATTAGTCTAATTTCATGGCCTGCAAACTAAGTATGATGCTTTCTAAATGCATGATAAGGTAAACCCGATGCAAAAAACCCCCAAAACAGATAAATACATTCTTTTTTTCTGTAGAGACTTAGTAAGATATGTGTGTATTGATTTTTAACGCACAAGGGTTTCCATAGCCCTTAGGCTTCATTCACAGGAACGAGATATATGCTGCCCATCTGATGCATTGGTTTACAATGCATCAGTTCAGATGGGTGTATTCCTGTGACGTAAAGGCTCTCGGCCGGCCAAGATAGCGCATATGGTGTGCATTTCAGCCAGGAGCTTTTACGCTGGCCAGGAAAGATAGTTTAGGAACTATATTTTGACTGGAATACGCCGGTGGCTCCCACATACTCATATGGGAGCTTATGGGAGCTGCCAGAGATGGGAGGTGGGAGGGAGTTTAGCAGTGTGTCTGCTAAACTTCAACCCCCTTCCTTCCTCCTCTCCGCCCCTTGCCAGCTGTTTGCAATGGGAGGGGGCAGGATGGAGCAGGGGCTAGTTGCTGGCAGCCGGCAAGGAGTGGAGAAGAGGAGGGAGCTTAGCACACTACGTATAACGATTCCAGGTGACTTATAATAAACTCCACTGGTTTTTTTTCCCCTTATGAATTCATAAAGGGAAAAAAATGGTGTCCTGTTCCATTGCATGTCATGTTACAATATTACAGGGATATTTTCCATTACAAGTATTACAACTAGTACAGAATATGATGTTGTACGAAGACCTTATACAGCGGCAAGGGCTCCATGCACATAGTTTTGCCATATTCAGAAAGTCTAAAATATTGCAGGATTAGAGGGTGACTAGAAAAAGTAGCTTTTGTTTTCTTCTAAAAATCTGCCAACAGATAATATAAGAAACTGGAAAGTATATATTCATCGTGCTAAATAATTCAATATATCTAACTCTGATAGAATCTTATTTTTCTTACATTTATGGTAATGTACTTTTTCTAGATTATTATTTTTGCAGCAAGTTCCCCTGTAGAAATTTTGCCTAAATGTCTAAATGTTAGAATTGTTGGCTCTATCCCATTGGTGTCATTGTAGCAAAATAATTACTGGTTGCTTGCTGATTAGTTTTAAATGCATTTGGCACATGAATGAATGATAACGATGTCTTTGATGGAACAAACAATAAATCACAGCACAAGACAGAACAGACCTAATGATGGCTACCAGCTAAACATTGGTAAACAACTTGGTTATTCAGGTTAGCCATTTAGAGGGTAAATCATGTGAAATCCAGATGTTCCGCCCAGATTTCATCAGTGATCAGTATACAGTGATCATGGGACACGGTCAGGTGTTTCAAAACACATTTTCCAATCAGCCAAATCACATTACATAGTGACATGATATATGGTCATAAGGTGCATTTAGACTGAAAGATGATCGCTCAAAAACCGCTTAAACGGCAGTTTGAGGCTGCATTCACACGAACGTATATCGGCTCGGTTTTCACGCCGAGCCGATATACGTTGTTCTCATGTGCAGGGGGGGGGGAGGATGGAAGACCCAGAAGCAGGAACTGAGCTCCCGCCCGCTCTCTGCCTCCTCTCTGCCCCTCTGCACTATTTGCAATGAGAGGAGGCGGGATGGGGGCGGGGCTAAGTTTCAAGAATTAGCCCCACCCCCATCCCGCCTCTCCCCATTGCAAATAGTGCAGAGGGGGCAGAGAGGAGGCAGAGAGGGGGCGGAAGCTCAGTTCCTGCTCCTGGCTCTTCCATCCCCCCCCCTGCAGATAAGGACGACGTATATCGGCTCGGCGTGAAAACCGAGCCGATATACGTTCGTGTGAATTCACCCTGAGTGACAGTTTCGAACGATCATCTTTGCAGAACTCTTAAGTAGCTAATTAGCTACTTAAAGTTAAATGTAGAGGGAGCAGGACACCACTGGTAACTCAGAGAAAAGCAGCTGTTTTGTATATACAAACAGCTGCTTTGTGCTCAGTTATCAGCAGTGTGCCACTGAGCTGATAGCTCAGAGAAACAGCAGGAGTACTGACAGCTCCTTTGTTCTTGGAGCTTTCAGCTGGTATCCCGCTGGGATGTCCAGCTAAAGAATGCTATAGAGCGCCACCCGCTGAGAAAATCAGTGAGGCGCTGATAACACTTGTTGATTATTTAGCTTGCTAGAATTCAATGTTGAATGACTAGTGCAGGAACAGTGCACGATGGCAGCGCGTTTAGACACAACGATTATCGCTCAAAAGATGGCTTTTTAGTGAATTTTGAGCGAAAATCTTTGTGTCTGAATGGGCCTTTAGACTGAATGAAGACAATGTCCATCTAGTTCAGCCTGTTTCAACCCCCCCTTTGTTGGTCCACAGAAAGACAAAAAAAATCCCAATGAGCCAATTTAGCTCATTTGGAGGAAAAAAATTCCTTCCCAACTCCATATGGCAGTCAGAATAATCCTGGATCAACGATTGAGTTCCTACCTAAGGATTTGTTCCCATGAGTATATATTGGCCGCCGTTTTCACGGCCGGCCAATATGCACTACGATCTGAAGAGTTTGTGCACCCGTTCAGATGGCATGGGTCCCGGCGCATATGCGCCAAGGCCGCCATGCCGTTGCCCCTTCTCCTTCCCTCCTCGCCGGCTAACCTCCTTCCTCTGACTGTTTGCAATGGGAGGGGGCAGAGCCGCTCACCCCTGCCGCCCCCCCAGAGCACGCTCGGAGGAGAAGGCAGTTACTTGAGCTGAGCGAGGCTCGCCCTGAGTAACTCACCTTACCGAGCGTGCTCACTCATCTCTAGTAATAACTACTTCTAGCTCCACATCACTGAAATCAGCTGAAGTGCTTAGTTTAAAATTTGCTTAATCTCATCATTCATATCTAACATCTTCTAAATTATGGAATTTGCCACAAAAATATTTTGCTAGGAAGTGTTTTGCAGAATCTATCCTTTGCTCCATGGACACAATGGAGAAACGTCTTAGGCCGCCTGCAGACGAACGAGTTGGATCCGGCTGCGAGGATTCTCGCTGCGGGACCCGACCCGAGCGCCTGCAGAGAGCGGCGCGTACTCACCCGCGCCCGCGGCTCCGGCTGTTTGATGTGCCGGCTTGCCGGGCAGCCAGCGCATGTGCAGACCAGAGCCGGCGACTGAGCAGTGACATTTCTGTGCGGGGCTCGCAGAGCATGCTGCGGTTTGTTTGCCTCGAGGGATTTCACGCGGACAAATCGCGGCCGTCTGCCTAGGATTGCGTTTGCTAACGCAATCCTGTGCCAGCTTCCAAGGGCGGAAATTCCGCGGGAAATCCCGCCGCGGAATTTCCGCCCGTCTGCAGGCGGCCTTAGCCAGGTTTGTCAGCTCGAGTAAAGATCTGATGAACATTGATTGTAAAATTGGTGGCATGTTGTGTTTGTATTCCATGATACCAAGACTTAGACTATACAAACATGGTGCTAGTTCGTAAATTTTGATTATGACAACTACTACACTTTTAGATGAGAACGTTCCCTTCTAATATTTAATTACATCTAAGAGCGGTTTACCTGTGACCTCAATCATACAGCCATTGTAATACTTTATGGTTATTCCCAATTATGGATATTTTACTATCGATGTGTTGTACCTTGTTAGCCATTCGAATGGACAACAATTGTAGTTGTGTGCTATCTTTTTATTGGCAGATGCAAGTATCATGGCGTCAACTGCGCCATGACTTCCGGGTTCGTAATGCATTTGACAGCACATGCACGTTTCACTCGACCTTGGCAATTGAGGGTTAATCTTCTCTTCTGCTGGGTTGACTGAGATGATTGATAGCTGAACCAGCCAATCAGTAACTTTATTAGTTTGGTTTTGCTGTTGGGCTGGCTGGAATAATTGTTAGCTCAGCCAATCAATCTGGTTCTTTGTGGTGCTATTTAGTCAGCTCCTCTGAACACAAGTTGGTTATACTACTTGTGTACTTCAAGTTCATAAATTAGTACTTTGTATTAGGGTTCTAGTCAACTTCTTATCTTAAGCTATTCAGCGTATTCGATTCAGTCACACAGTGTAGTTGTAGTCTTGAATTACTCTCTTTCCCATAGTGGGGGCGCCCGTTTCTGGGTGGGTGCTCTGTTTGAGGGCCGAGTCCGCTTCTCGCTGTTTAGTTCGTGAAATCCTTCATACCTTGATCTATATAGTTCTGCTATACTAGTTTGCCCTATAAGACCCTTATTACCAGTCATCGGTTTCACTCTGTCTGTAAATATGAAAGTTTCACCCCCAGTTGTGTGAATTAGTCGATCCAGATGTGACAGCCTGTTTTCAAGACAGGTCTTTTATAGCCAGTTAAAAAGTATCATACAAGTATAATGCATGATATTTTTCACTATACTGTATGTAATGTGAGGCCCACACTGTTGTATTGATTAGAGATGAGCGAACGTACTCGTTACGAGTACTTACGCACCCGAGTACCGCCATTTTCGAGTACATCAGTACTCGCGCGCAAAGATTCGGGGGGCGGCGTGGCGGCACGGGGGGTAGCAGTGGGGAGTGGGGGGGAGAGGGAGAGAGAGAGGGCTCCCCCCTGTTCCCCGCTGCTACCCCCCGCACCGCCACGCCTCTCCCCGCCCCCCGGCGCCCCCCGAATCTTTGCGCGCGAGTACTGAAGTACTCGAAAATGGCGGTACTCGGGTGCGTAAGTACTCGTTACGAGTACGTTCGCTCATCTCTAGTATTGATCTACTAACAAGGGTCGCAATAACAGTTTAAAGGGGTATTACTATCTGAAGCTGTTCCTGAGCTCTGTTCCACTTTTCTTCTCTTTGATATGCAAATCTACATGTAAGCAGCAAGATGCTGATGAGCACATTCATGTCCAGATGGTTGAGAGCAGCACAAAACGGCATTGTGGGCCACAGGTTGTGCATCTTTGATATAGGCCATTTATGACCCTTTACCCCTGAATATACTACAGTTGTGAGCTAAAATCAATGATTGGATAATTTTTGTACTTATGGCTGTGGGTGTTTTTACTCAGTAAATGGTTTGTAGTAATTCTTCTACATGAAGCAGAATGAAATGTAGTCCACTATTCAAGTACATTGAATGCACATCCTTCATTTAGCCTTCCTATACTATGGAACAAGTCCTGTTAAACGGAGTTTAATGGGACTTTAAAGATTGATCACCTAGATTTAGGTTAGGCCGCCAATGTCTGATCAGTGGGGGTGTCTGATCAGTGAGGGTCCATCCCCAAGCCCCCAGATGATCAGCAAAATGAAGGGGCAGCACCACTCTCAGGAGCTGGGTTGCCTCTTCATTGTGTTGATCAGTGGGTCTCCTGGAGGTCGGATCCCTACCATTTAGGACCTAGCCTAAAGATAGATCGTTAATGTTAAGGTCCAAGAGAATGACTGTGATCCAGCTCTCTATTTTCTGTATATACTATTTTTTGATGTTTGTATGCCATAGTTTTCTTAATATAAGTCTCCAAAAACTAAAATGATAAAAGTCTACCTTATATGAAGGGCTCGGGGAAAGAATGATAAAAGTCCAGTTCTACTGAAAATTGGTCATTTTAATTTGAATGCTTCACAACTTGTCAATCCTAAAGTATACAATGAAATGGAATTTTGAACACTGCAATACATACATGGAAAATTTCTAAAGCTGAAGACATAGCCGAAAGTTATATAATGAACAGAAAACACCTCTATCTTTCCATTAATCATCAACTGGAACATTGCCTAATTGTAGCAAGTTGTCATAGTAATTATGGTATACTGTTGGCACAAACTATTCTAGAGCCTGCAAAGCATTGTTCTTCTAGCAACCGTGTTTCCTTTGCAAGGCTCTGGAATAGACTAGCATCATTTTTTATTTATCTGCGTTCACCAACGTATTCTACAACATTAATCTACAAAATGCCAGGTTTTGTGTAAAAACACAAAAAAGTGGACTTTGAATGTTCTTTTCCCGAGCCCTTTATATGTTACGAGGCACTGTAAGCCTAAAATGATGTTAAAGATGCTAAATACTTACGGACTTAGCATACGGTCTAGTGATAGTAGGAGAGCTTTCACAAGTGAGGTAGGCAGGCATGTGTAAAAGGGCACATGAAATATGCATGTTTTAATAATGTTACATACAATTGAAAAACTGTATCACGAGAGTCCTGATAGATTATAACAGTCGTTTATGGAGGGGAAAAAATTATCTTGCAACAGAAACACTGTCTCTTTATATTGGCAGGCACAAAGTAGCCGAAAAACAGAATCAAGGAACTTGCCTTAGACCGCTTTACTAATGGTCACTGTCAACCATTAAAACATGGAGGAGGAAAAAGTGGGTGGGGCAATCTTGGATTGGCGCCGAGAGACGTGAGGTGGTTGGATAACTCTAAGCCAAAAATGTAGCTGGAGTTAGGATGACGGTGATGCCAACCAAGTAGTCGCCTCCCCTGGAAGTAATGCATGGAACAACTGTGAAAAACCTGGTGCACAGCACAACCTTCCAATGAAGATGCTTTAGACAAAGGTGGATAACTTTATTAAATGAAGAACCAGCAAAGAAACAACTCATGGGCACTATAACAGTTTCATCAGCTGAAATGGGTGCCTGTTTCATAGTCTTCAGCATGCCTGAGATCTATAGTAACTGCAGTATATAATGTATGTATCTCAGCTTGACTGAAGAAGAGGTCGTTTGACTCGAAACGTGTTTCTTTGCTGGTGCTTCATTCAATAAAGTTATCAACCTATATTCAATTGTCTAAAGCAACACTGGAAAGTTGCACTCTGGGTTTTTCACAGTTGTTCTATGCAATCATTAAAACATACACATGTAATCACTGTGCATCTAGCCTCTAATTATACACATGGCATCTATAGCTAGCAGAGTGAAGACCTACTCTCCAACACTGCTTATACTTCTATACGAATGGCTCCCACTTGCTCAATTACCTGTATTTTGCCGTATCAATTCTCACCAATCTAGGTCCATCTTAATTGAATGGAATGACAAAGTCCACATGCCATTATGCTGTATCATCATAAACCTCATATTGGTCACATTCTGTACGCACTGATGTCATATGGCAGTAATTGGGTTGTACATTATGGAAACTCCTTTACAGCACGATCTTTTGTAAGAGTGACTTGCAGTCAGTTCCTATGACCATTTTAGCAATAAGTCCCTCTTCCAGGTGTTCTACCCATTCTGTAATAAAGAAAAAACAAAGGCATTGGTGACAAAAGTTTAAAAAAATCTCACTACCCAGCAGCCACTCTGCTAGAAACTCAACAATTTTTGCAATTGACTGTATTTACAATCCTGGGTCGTGTTGAGTGAACTAAACCAGTCGAAATTTGCTAAAAGTTCAGTTTGCAGTAAAACTGAACCTCAGGCTGTTTGCCCCACCCAAACTCAGTGGCATTGTTAGCACTATTGCCTTGCAGTGTTGGGGATCTTAGGTCCAAATCTGACAACATCTACTTGGGGTTCGTATGTTCTCCCTGTGTAAAATAATCACCTTTATTCCACTCCATGCAGATATTGCCCTTAGCCAAAAGATAAAAGAAGGCTAGTGGCTCAGTGGTTAGCACTGTTGCCTTACAGTGCTGGGGCCCTAGGTTCGAATCTGACAATATCAGCATGGAGTTAAATAAAGATGATTACAAGAAGAACAAGTATTTTTTGCCTTCCTCTAGATCAACAAGAGAGAAGGGGGGAAGGGAGGGGGGGGGACAAGCTGAACTACATGGACATTGTCTCTTAGCCTAACACACTATGTTACTATGTAACATAGAAACTCCATGTAGATGTTGTCAGATTTGAACGTAGGACCCTAGAATTGCAAGGCATGAGTGCTAACCAATGAGGCACCACCACCATCATTTAGCCAAGATCATTATTATTTGTGAAGGTTCAGTTTAAACTAATTTGGCCAAAAATTGACATTTTTGAGAAATTAGGTGAATCGCCAGAACTGAACTTTTCAAAAGACTAATCCTAGTCTTCACTCGGAGAGCTCTGAACATCTGATTCAATGACAACTGAAGTTTGAAAGCAAAGAATCTAGTATCCATTATGGGAGAAGGAAATTGGAATCCACTGGATGAATTGATCCATTTCATAATGGAACCAAACTGTGTAAAATGGACCTCAATGGGGTCCGTTTTGTTCCTGCACCTCTCCAGCATTCATACAAGATGAAAAAATCCTGCATGCACAACTTTTTCATTCGGCATTTCATGCAAGATTTGCACCAGAGGCTCTCAATAAAGCCTCAAATGCAGATGTGAGTAGAGCCTTACTAGAAGACTCTAAGCACCCAGTAGAAATTAATTGACTACTGTAATATGTCACTTAGTGGCAGTTTATGTGCACCAGTTTTAGAAGTTTGAAGTAGGAAGCCTACCAGGAGAGAAAGGATTTGTTATGTCTGAGCTGGATGCCAAATCACACCATTCGGATCAGACGTAATAATTGTCTGGATACACAGTAAAGAACTTGGAGAACAAAACTATTAATAATGTTGCCAAAACGGGGGAAGGGAAATCTCGCCCTATACACCAATACAAGAAAACTGCCTAAAAGCAGGGTAATTACCCTGATGAGGGCAACCTGATGTCCGGTACCTGCTACCTAGACTGTCCATGGAGGGTACAAGGGGGTGACAAATGACAGATGTTAATAGTCACAGCAGACTTGGGTAGCAGATCTATATTTAACACCCAGTATATAGTATATATATAGTATAAAGATCAGGGACTAATCTCGATAGAGGGAAGCACCAGGAGGATGTGGAAGAGACCAGACCTCTTCCATGCAGAGAAATAAGCGGTGCCCTCTGAGAGGAGGGGCTGGAATTTATTTACTATAACAAAGGTTGATTGGCTAGCTAGGGGAATGAATTCTCTGCTGACTAGAGATGAGCGAGCATGCTTAGTTAAGGAAATTACTAGAGCGGGCATCAGCATTTTCGAGTAACTGCCTACTCGTCTGAAAAGATTCGGGGGGCGGTGGAGAACGGGGGGGAAGTCTCCACCCCTCCCCCCCCGCTCACACCCGCCGCCCCCGAGTAGCCAGTTACTCAAAAATGCCGATGCTCGCTCGAGTAATTTCCCTAACCGAGCATGCTCGCTCATCTCTACTGCTGACTAATCAAGTCCAAAACAGCAGAGAGATCTTTCCAAATCGGTGTCGAACTCTGAAGGACAAGGCGCATGCAGTGTCGTCGCAGTCACATGGGCTGGGCTGACATTGTGATGTCAGCCCAGACCTTCGCCGTGGCCGGCATGCCTCTACAGGGTTCTTCTATGTGAAAATAGGTTTCTAAGATCTTTCTCCTATGCTGAAATATAACAACACTTTGCCTTCAATCTACTTCTGGAAGGTGTTCTTCAATACATTATAATGCTGGCAGCTCCTTCATTCATTGATTGCCTATATAGCCCTAATGTGGAGACAAGAATATTAAAAGCTCCTGGAGTGTATGAGGGCTTTCCTAGTGGAAAAACTGCTTACTGTAATTTACACATGAGGAGATACAGTATATACATATAGAAATGTCAGGTCAGCCATTTAAAAGTAGATACTACATTAAATATGAATGTATGCATGCCTGGCACACACAGACTTAGGAAGTTGCAGTACATTTCATAGACGACCAGATTATATTTTCAGATTTTCATTTACACGTATAAGCGTAGATACGCGGTGCCAGATTTGAGTCTTAGGAGGTAGCAAAAAATATATATTAGCAAAATAAGACCCATTGGAAAGCTTAGTTTATAGGGATTTTCCTGACAAACATTCAGTTAAAAGGAAGAGGTTCGAGGGGAAACTGCCCTCTTGTAATCCTGACCCTATTTCTATGCTTGAAAGTCTTAGGAAAGAAATCTTAACTGGGCACTGGGGTTCCTATCAGTGCGGTCTGTCAATATTTATGTATTTCAAAACCAATTTTTATTTTATTCCGTAATTCTTTTTTTGACATCTCTGACCGACATGATGTCATATAAGACCTCTGGGGGTCATTCACATTGTTTTTTTTTTTATTTCACACTTTTCCACTGTAGCTGGGGCATCTATAGGAGCCTCAGTTACAGGGGAAAACAATCCCCTAGTGTGACAATAGTCTCCAACAGAGCTGATCTGGGTCTGCTAGGACCCTGCAACAATGCTGCGACCAGGGGCACTCGTGACTGCCGGGTCGAGTAGCATAAGTAACACTTCTGCTTTCTCTCTTCACTACTTAGCGCTCATTGAGCACTATGTATCCTGCAAGAGAGAGGGCAAAAACACTTAACAACCACTTCTGACTTCTCCTCCGTGTCCTCGACTCTGACTAACACCCGAAGACCTGACCGGTTTTAATCCCGTGCCGTATTTTTACTTTCGGACAGGATTAAAGCCCAGGATCAAGCGCAGTAAATTTACGGTGCATGGTCCTTAATGGGTTAAAGCAAGATCACAAGTTATCCCTTATGCATAGGATAGAAGATAGCTCGCTGATCGGTGGGGGTCTCACTGCTCAGACAAGCGTGTTTTTGAGCGTACATATGAGTTATAAGCAATGCATTCCCTATGGTGTGTTCACATGTCCGTGTTTTACAGGTGCGTGCTTGTAAAGACAGGACATGCGTGCACATTAGGGAGTGCTCAATTGAAGACAGTCTGCCGGCACCCCATAATTGTTTTTCAGGGAAGGGCTTTAAATATAAACCCGTCCCTTAAAAACAACAACTTTAGTGTAAAAAAACCCGAACAAACAAAAAACTTACCTGTCCGCTGCTGCCGTGTCCCCGCAGGGATAAAGAACACATCTGCCGCATGCGGCAGGTCTTTCCTTTATCCCCGCAAGGAAAAAGAATTCCCTGCTGCACCTACCACATCTGTGACAGATGCAGCAAAGGAAATTTAAATCCCTGCAGGGAATAAAGAATTCCCTACCACAGCTGTCACAGATGACAGCTGTGGTAGCAGATCAGGCTGCCGGCATCCAATAATTGTTTTTCAGGAAAGGGCTTTAAATATAAGCCCTTCCCTGAAAAACAAGAAAAAATGGTGATAAAAATAAAAAAAAATCTATACTCTCCTTTCTTCAGCTGCCGGGGCTCAGCTGTGTCCAGCCGCCTCTTCTCCTGCACCTGCTGAATGTTCTGCCTCTGATTGGCTGAGCACTTTGACCAATCAGAGGGAGCTCTCAGCTATTGAATGACAGCTGAGAGCTGCCTCTGATTGGTCCCAGCACTCAGCCAATCAGAGGCAGCACTCACTCACGCATTCATGAATTCATGAATGTGCGAGTGAGTGCTGCCTCTGATTGGCTGAGTGCTGGGACCAATCAGAGGCAGCTTTTAGCTATTGAATGTAAGCTGATAGCTGCTTCTGATTGCTCCCAATGCTCAGCCAATTAGAGGCAGCACTCACTCACCCAATCATAAATTCATGAATGGGTGAGTGAGTGCTGCCTCTGATTGGCTGAGTGCTGAGACCAATCAGTGGCAGCTCTCAACTATTATTCAATAGCTGACAGCTGCCTCTGATTGGTCACAGTGCTCAGCCAATCAAAGGTAGCCCATTCACCAGGCGGGGATTTAGAAAATCCCTGCCTGTTGAATACTCCTCACAGCAATGCAGAAGAGCCGGCTGGACGCGGCTGAGCCCCGGCAGCTGGAGAGAGGTGAGTATATTTCTTTTAATCACCATTTATTTATTAATTTTTTTCAGGGAAGGGCTAATATTTAAAGCCCTTCCCTGAAAAGCAATTACTGGATGCCGGCAGCTTGATCCACTGACAGCTGTGGTAGGGAATTCTTTATTCCCTGCAGTATTTCCTTTGCTGCATCTGTCACAGATGTGGCAGGTGCAGCAGGGAATTCTTTATTCCCCACAGTGGACAGGTAATTTTTTATTTTTTTTTCTTTTGTTTTTACACTAAAATTGTTGTTTTTCAGGGAAGGTCTTATATTTAAAGCTCTTCCCTGAAAAACAATTACGGGGTGCTAGCAGACCATTGCCTTCAATGGAGCAGCCGGCAGCAGTTGTGGCTCCATTGAAGACAATGCATGGACCTGCATTCACGCGTGTTTTTGCATGTACATGGGTGCGCACTTATGTACGCACAAAAACACTCGTGTGGAGACACCCTAAGACAGACATGTATGACAATTATGGAGGGGTCCAGAATGATGTTCTGAGACAATACAGTTGTACAACCCCTTTAAGAAACATTATTCTTATGATCACTAGTGTTCACATTTCATTTGAAGATACTTAAAGTTGTTGTCTATCTTCGGCGGTCTTATTGAAGTGAAAGGCGCAAAGGTGTGCGTGCATGTTCTCCGCTGCCCTCCACTTCGGGACGAGCCGCTGCTGGACTCATTGCATGATAGGTAAAGCCTGAGACAACTCCTTTAATAGAAGTGTACATAGTAAATACTAAGAAAAAGATGGTCTTGTTGATCACAACTCCATAGAAGCAATGCATAATGCCTATGAAGATGGTGCACAGTACTGGCTGGATTCTGACCCCCCCCCCCCCCCCCAAAAAAAATAAAAATAAAAAAAAAGTTGCACTTGTGACCCCAAAAGGACAATCTTTTTGCACTTGGGACCCAATAGAAAGAAGACAATCATTTTCCTATACATTTTTTTTCTGAACTAACCAGGCTGCTGATGGTGTAGATGTGGGGTGGAGGGGAGGGGGCTGTTAGGTTCCCCTTTATAGTCTCCCACTGTTCAGGGTGGCATTACATGGGGCACTTTTTATATACCACATGGATACTTCTGATCTACCACAGTTGTAATGTAATCGTCTCAGTGATGGCACATTATAAATGTTAGGTGTAAACATAATCGCTCTTGTTGTCTTTGTTGTGAATGGAAACAAAAAAATGAAATATCAGTATTAACCCTTTAAAGAACATGGTCTAATCTGGCCATAAGGATGCAATGATTTTTGGGGAGTTTTTAATTTTTCCGTCAACATAACCACATGAGGGCTTGTTTTTTGCGTGGCAAACTTTACTTTTTATTGGGGCCATTTTTGGATACATATAACATATTGTAAAAAATTTTTTACCTTTTTTTGTTAGGGCTTGTTTGTTTTGCGCGATGAGCTGTAGTTTTTATTGGTACCTTTTTAGGGGTACCTATGGCTTTTTGATTGTGTTTTTTTGGGGGCAGGCAAAATTAATAAAATAGGCATTTTGCCACCGTTTTTTAGGGTGCTTTTTTTTATACATTTTTTTACCGTGCAGGGTAAATAGTGTGTTCAACTTACTGTACAGGTTGCTACAGATATGATGATACCAAATATGTGTGTTTTTATTTTTTTCTATATAAACAGAGGAAAGTGTGTAAAAAGGTTTGTAGGGGACTTGAACCATAAAAGCTATGATCGCCATAATAATGCATTGTAGTACTTCTGTACTGCAATGCGATATCGCTCCCAATAGGGACACAGACCATGGCAACCCATTGGCCCTCTGCGATTACATCACTCTCAGCCGTCTCCCGCTACCAGATGGGGCAGGATCACTTCTGATCCCGCGCCATCCGCAAGATGTAAGTTTACGTCCAATTGCATTAAGGGGTTAAGCAAAATATCCCTATATGTAATGACTCGCTGAATACTCAGTATAAGGGCTTTTACCCACTAGCATTTTTTTTAATGCTGCGATATCGCAGCGTTTTTTTTAATGCAAATATCAATGGGACTTTCTAATGTTAGAATCGCATTGCACAAACTTGCGATTTTTGTGCGATGCGATTTTTAACATTAGAAAGTCCAATTGAAAAAAAAAATCGCAGCGATATCGCAGCGTTTAAAAAAAACAAAAAAAACGCTAACCGCTAGTGGGCAAAAGCCCTAAGATGTATTTGACAGTGCTACAGATTGTTACGGATATGTTACAATATCCTCATCTGAAACCAGACTTAAGCTACACTACACAATACATTACAGTTTAGTACCATGCCTCCCAACTTTTTAGAAGGCCAGAGACACTTAAGGCGGCCCTACACCTTCACCTTCACCTATTTACCCCGAATCCACCATACACATCAACGCTTGGTTTGGCCCAACATTCATGATTTATCTGGAGCCAGTGGAGAAAGTAGGAGGCAGACAAAAGAATGTAGCCGACTGGTGCCTACCTTCAGGTGCCGTGAGTGTATCTCATCTTAAATGCACCCAATATGTGGTTTTCTAATACCCTTCTGTATAGGCCCATCTACACGGAGCGATGATCGCTAAAAAATCGCTCAAACGACAGTTTGAGTGACAGTTTTGAGCGATCATCTTTGGATAGCTCTAAGTAGCTGATTAGCTACTAAAGAGTTATTGCAGACACAGCAGGATACCGCGGCAATAGCTCTGAGAACAAAGCAGCTGTTTTGAATATGCAAACAGCTGCATTGTTCTCAGCGCTTTCAGATGGTGTTTCGCTGAGAACTGCCAGACAGACAGCTTTTGAGTAGAGATGAGCGAGCGTACTCGGAAAAGCACTACTCGCTCGAGTAATTTGCTTTATCCGAGTATCGCTGTGCTCGTCCCTGAAGATTCGGGTGCCGCTGCGGCTGACAGGTGAGTCGCAGCGGGGAGCAGGGGAGAGCGGGCGGGAGAGAGGGAGAGAAAGATCTCCCCTCCGTTCCTCCCCGCTCTCCCCTGCAGCTCCCCGCTCCGTGCCGGCACCCGAATCTTCAGGGACGAGCACAGCGATACTCGGATAAAGCAAATTACTCGAGCGAGTAGTGCTTTTCCGAGTACGCTCGCTCATCCCTACTTTTGAGTGAATTTTGAGCAATAATCGTACTTTTATTTTACTTAAAAGTTATTTGTGCTGGAATTTCTTTAGGAAGTTTCATTGAATACATCATAAAGCAATGTTGTCTATTGATCTATTTATCCGTGAGGTCTTTAGCATTTAAAACTTGCAATATCTGAGGTGGTATTAGGATATACATATAATGGGGATCTACATGGGGTGGACAAAAATATGGAAACACCATATGAAATGCATAGGATTTTAATTATTAGGACTGCACTGCCCTTTTGGCCCTGCTTGGCTGAGAGTTTTCCTGTCAAATTAGTGTTTTACGTCACCTCTTGCCCTGCTCTGGGTGGTTTTGGGAGCTGGTAACAGCAGTTGAGTGGTTCAAACCCCAGACCAATGGAACCTTGTTTCTTGAGCAGATGGTCACTCATGCCTGGCAGCATCTGTGTCATAATACCTCCACTTAAAATCGGTCTCTACATGTCTTATTGAAATATGATTTATAATCCCATGTAGCTCAAGGCATGCATTTCGTACAGTGTTTCCATATCTTTGTCCACCCCCTGTATATGTCATGAACATGGTAATACATTTATCTAAGGGCACTTGGTTATTTGACTTTTGATGTTTTTGATAGTAATACCTACTTTTAGGTGACATTGTGTTTTGAGTACAAGTGAGGACATCCGGTTACTGTGACACTGGTCAACTGTGAGCCAAAGTAATTGTTGAAACGCGTCGACTATTTCTGATACTACGATTAGATATGGGTGTCATAGATTATATCATATGAAATGTATTCATCTGTGGATATTGTTTCCACTTTACAACAAAGCCATCCTGAGATGTTGGAAATATTCTTCATAGTTGTGGATCCTACTCTGCGTATGTTTTCAGTTATGGTATATCTAACTTGACATTATTTTTTGACCTTTAGTTCTCCTTCTTTGTTTTTTCTCTATTTCTGTCTTGTTTTTTTTCTTTTTTGTCATTTACTTTATGGTTTATTAGGGATACATAGGAGGAATTTCCAGCATGGGGTTACCCTTTTCTAAGGGCCCCCTTCGTTTTCTATACAAACCTCTTTCTATGTATTTCTGATCTTTCCCTCCTGGGTATGTGTGTGTGTGTGCATATATATATATATATATATATATATATATATATATATATATATGTGTGTGTGTATATATTTTTTTTCATTCTTTAAAAAAGTTATGTTTTATTCTGTCTAGATATAACAGTAAATTCTATGTTTCCAAAATTCATTTTTGCCGTACAAATAATTATTTCCTTTCCAAGGGGTTGTGATTTCTTGGATTCTGTGATACACATCCTGTTTAGATGCCATAAAAGTCTAAGATTGGAGCATCCCTTTAAGGCCTCCAGCACATTGGCATTACAGGCCTCTGAGGCTATGCACGTGGATGTTTTTTGGTGTGTGTAAACTTATGGTATGTTCTAGTCCAGGCCATATGCATGTCAGTGTGTTGTCTGTATATATCGGCCGGCTCATACACTGGTCTGTACGGTCTACTGCAAGTTGTGCCCAGGCCTCTTACACTTAGCTTGCACCTAGTCTAAGAAGCAAAAGGCAGTACTGGCCTTCCGAAAGACGGACACATGGGAGGACAACAATAATAATGAATGCTTTACACAATATTTACATTGACTCCTGTTGATACTGTGCTTCAAGGGGAAACCGTGGTGTGAAGGTTGCAGAATCCTATTTTCAGATGCTTTTTGCCCTGAAACCTGTATAACACTCCAGTGTGGAGGTAATAGGACAGCAGTGAGTGACACTCCAGTGTGGAGGTAATAGGACAGCAGTGAGTGACACTCCAGTGTGGAGGTAATAGGACAGCAGTGAGTGACACTCCAGTGTGGAGGTAATAGGACAGCAGTGAGTGACACTCCAGTGTGGAGGTAATAGGACAGCAGTGAGTGACACTCCAGTGTGGAGGTAATAGGACAGCAGTGAGTGACACTCCAGTGTGGAGGTAATAGGACAGCAGTGAGTGACACTCCAGTGTAAAGGTAAAAGGACAGCAGTGAGTGACACTCCAGTGTGGAGGTAATAGGACAGCAGTGAGTGACACTCCAGTGTAAAGGTAAAAGGACAGCCGTGAGTGATGCTCCAGTGTGGAGGTAATAGGACAGCCGTGAGTGATGCTCCAGTGTAGAGGTAATAGGACAGCAGTGAGTGACACTCCAGTGTCGATGTAATAGGACAGCAGTGAGTGACACTCCAGTGTGGAGGTAATAGGACAGCAGTTAGTGACACTCCAGTGTAGAGGTAATAGGACAGCCGTGAGTGATGCTCCAGTGTAGAGGTAATAGGACAGCAGTTAGTGACGCTCCAGTGTGGAGGTAATAGGACAGCAGTTAGTGACACTCCAGTGTGGAGGTAATAGGACAGCAGTGAGTGACACTCCAGTGTGGAGGTAATAGGACAGCAGTGAGTGACACTCCAGTGTAAAGGTAAAAGGACAGCCGTGAGTGATGCTCCAGTGTAGAGGTAATAGGACAGCAGTGAGTGACGCTCCAGTGTGGAGGTAATAGGACAGCAGTGAGTGACACTCCAGTGTGGAGGTAATAGGACAGCAGTGAGTGACACTCCAGTGTGGAGGTAATAGGACAGCAGTGAGTGACACTCCAGTGTGGAGGTAATAGGACAGCAGTTAGTGACACTCCAGTGTGGAGGTAATAGGACAGCAGTGAGTGACACTCCAGTGTGGAGGTAATAGGACAGCCTTGACTGACACTCCAGTGTGGAGGTAACAGAACAGCAGTGTGCGACTCGCCAGTATGGAGGTAATAGGACAGCAGTGAGTGACACTCCAGTGTGGAGGTAATAGGACAGCCTTGACTGACACTCCAGTGTGGAGGTAACAGAACAGCAGTGTGCGACTCGCCAGTGTGGAGGTAATAGGACAACAGTGCGTGCATCTCCAGTGTAGAGGTAATAGGACAGCAGAGAGTGACACTCCAGTGTGGAGGTAATAGGACAGTAATAAGTGACTGTGACTCTGCAGTGTGAAGGTAATAGGACAGTAATAAGTGACTCTCCAGCTGGAGGTAACAGGACAACAGTGAGTGACGCTCCAGTGTGGAGGTAACAGGACAGCAGTAACAACCCAGCATGGAGGTAACAGGACAGCAGCAACAACCCAGCCTGGAGGTAACAGGACAGCAGTGAGTAACAACCCAGCCTGGAGGTAACAGGACAGCAGTGACGCCCCAGCCTTGAGCTGGCAGCACAGTAGTGAGTAACACCCCAGCCTGCCGCTGACAGGACAGCAGTGACTAGCGCTCCGCACCGCCGTGTGTGGGACAAGCTGTGAGTTCGCAGTGTAGCTGGTGCCTCTAGGACCGCTCGGCCGCCGCCCGCACTTCCTGCCTCGCTCTCACACGCTCAGCCTGCAGCCCCCGGAGCCGCGGCTCGTCCTGCTACCTCCCCCAGGCCAGGCCGGGGACACCATGTGAGAGCAGGCCGCGACCAGCGCCGCCGCTACCACCTATCTCCTCGGGCTTCAGGTGAGTCCAGGTCCCGGCGGAGTGAGGCGGGGGAGGCCGGGGCTGCCGGAGGACGTGTAGGCCCCGCTGTTGGCTCGGCGGGGACGGCTCGTGCGGCGGACACTTCATCAAGTTCTTTATGCCGGAGTCCGTGCCGGGACTGTGGGAGGGAGGCGGCCACTGCACGGGCCCGGTAACATGGCCGCGGGGTGCACGGTCGTCCCCTGTAGAGGGGGGATATGCATGGCAGCTCCAGGACCACCAGCAGCAGCAGTTACATCCCCGGTAGGGGTCTATTGTCCCCGCCGGTGGTCCGCCGCCACTTCCACTGGAGTTTAAATGTCCGGCAGGAGGAGGAGTTGTAGGCACTTATGGAGGGCAGAAAGCTGCGGGGTCTTCTGGTTCATCACCGACGGACTAGGGAGGACGGCTCCGTAAAGGGGGAACCGACGGACTAGGGAGAACGGCTCCGTAAAGGGGGAACCGACGGACTAGGGAGAACGGCTCCGTAAAGGGGGAACCGACGGACTAGGGAGAACGGCTCCGTAAAGGGGGAACCGACGGACTAGGGAGAACGGCTCCGTAAAGGGGGAACCGGCGGATTAGGGAGAACCGCTCCGTAAAAGGGGAACCGACGGACTAGGGAGAACGGCTCCGTAAAGGGGGAACCGACGGACTAGGGAGAACGGCTCCGTTAAGGGGGAACCGACGGACTAGGGAGAACGGCTCCGTAAAGGGGGAACCGACGGACTAGGGAGAACGGCTCCGTAAAGGGGGAACCGACGGACTAGGGAGAACGGCTCCGTAAAGGGGGAACCGACGGACTAGGGAGAACGGCTCCGTAAAGGGGGAACCGGCGGACTAGGGAGAACGGCTCCGTAAAGGGGGAACCGACGGACTAGGGGGAACCGCTCCGTAAAGGGGGAACCGACGGACTAGGGGGAACCGCTCCGTAAAGGGGGAACCGACGGACTAGGGGGAACCGACGGACTAGGGGGAACCGCTCCGTAAAGGGGGAACCGACGGACTAGGGGGAACCGCTCCGTAAAGGGGGAACCGACGGACTAGGGGGAACCGACGGACTAGGGGGAACCGCTCCGTAAAGGGGGAACCGACGGACTAGGGGGAACCGACGGACTAGGGGGAACCGCTCCGTAAAGGGGGAACCGACGGACTAGGGGGAACCGCTCCGTAAAGGGGGAACCGACGGACTAGGGGGAACCGCTCCGTAAAGGGGGAACCGGCGGATTAGGGAGAACCGCTCCGTAAAGGGGGAACCGGCGGATTAGGGAGAACCGCTCCGTAAAGGGGGAACCGGCGGATTAGGGAGAACCGCTCCGTAAAGGGGGAACCGGCGGATTAGGGAGAACCGCTCCGTAAAGGGGGAACCGGCGGATTAGGGAGAACCGCTCCGTAAAGGGGGAACCGGCGGATTAGGGAGAACCGCTCCGTAAAGGGGGAACCGGCGGATTAGGGAGAACCGCTCCGTAAAGGGGGAACCGGCGGATTAGGGAGAACCGCTCCGTAAAAGGGGAACCGGCGGATTAGGGAGAACCGCTCCGTAAAAGGGGAACCGACGGACTAGGGAGAACGGCTCCGTAAAGGGGGAATCGACGGACTAGGGAGAACGGCTCCGTAAAGGGGGAATCGACGGACTAGGGAGAACGGCTCCGTAAAGGGGGAATCGACGGACTAGGGAGAACGGCTCCGTAAAGGGGGAATCGACGGACTAGGGAGAACGGCTCCGTAAAGGGGGAATCGACGGACTAGGGAGAACGGCTCCGTAAAGGGGGAATCGACGGACTAGGGAGAACGGCTCCGTAAAGGGGGAATCGACGGACTAGGGAGAACGGCTCCGTAAAGGGAGAACCGCTCCGTAAAGGGGGAACCGGCGGACTAGGGAGAACCGCTCCGTAAAGGGGGAACCGGCGGATTAGGGAGAACCGCTCCGTAAAGGGGGAACCGGCGGATTAGGGAGAACCGCTCCGTAAAGGGGGAACCGGCGGATTAGGGAGAACCGCTCCGTAAAGGGGGAACCGGCGGATTAGGGAGAACCGCTCCGTAAAGGGGGAACCGGCGGATTAGGGAGAACCGCTCCGTAAAGGGGGAACCGGCGGATTAGGGAGAACCGCTCCGTAAAGGGGGAACCGGCGGATTAGGGAGAACCGCTCCGTAAAGGGGGAACCGGCGGATTAGGGAGAACCGCTCCGTAAAGGGGGAACCGGCGGATTAGGGAGAACCGCTCCGTAAAGGGGGAACCGGCGGATTAGGGAGAACGGCTCCGTAAAGGGGGAACCGGCGGACTAGGGAGGACCGCTGCGTAGAGGGGGAACCGGCGGACTAGGGAGGACCGCTGCGTAGAGGGGGAACCGGCGGACTAGGGAGGACCGCTGCGTAGAGGGGGAACCGGCGGACTAGGGAGGACCGCTGCGTAGAGGGGGAACCGGCGGACTAGGGAGGACCGCTGCGTAGAGGGGGAACCGGCGGACTAGGGAGGACCGCTGCGTAGAGGGGGAACCGGCGGACTAGGGAGGACCGCTGCGTAGAGGGGGAACCGGCGGACTAGGGAGGACCGCTGCGTAGAGGGGGAACCGGCGGACTAGGGAGGACCGCTGCGTAGAGGGGGAACCGGCGGACTAGGGAGGACCGCTGCGTAGAGGGGGAGTCTGCAAATTTTATTATGGATGATTCGGATCCCCATCAATCAGTCCATCAACCAACGGCGGTCAGCGGACTGAATCAACGGGAGCCATGCCGCATGTTACGCTTCCGGTCCTGATGACCAATGATCATTCGGCTCGTTGCACTAATGACCTGGGATGACCTATCTTGGGGTCCTCCTCAACTAACGCACCCACCGTCCCCCCGCATGGTGCTCGGACAAGTAAGCATCAGTCTTAAACGAGCATGCTCGCTCATCTCTAGTCCTCATCAACTGATGGCGGACCGGACGTCATAATTGGTGGTTAGGGACGGAAGCGTATTGATATCCGTGGCAGTGACGCCTCCTGTTGCGTTACTGGCCCTTGCAACCAGCTTGCCTCCTATTACACTTCCGGACCTGACAACTAATGACTGCATCCGTCTCGCCGTACTAATAGTGGGCTGGCTGATTAGTGGGGAACCAGAGTGTCATTAACTGACAGCGGACCGGATGTCATCATTGGCGCTCAGAGCCGGAAGCGTAATAGCCGGGTTCACTCCTGTTGAAATCAATAGGAGCGATGCTTCCTGTTACACTCGCACCCTGACAACCAACCAATGATGACGTCCGGCTTGCCGCACGAACAGCGGGCCGGCTGAGTCCCAACCAATCAACTATTGATGACCTATCCTGAGTAAAAGTCCCAGAATGCCCCTTTAAGATGGGCGCAGACTTAAAAAGGGTTACCTTAGGGTTGGAGTGGAAGCTGCTGCTCCAACCCGTGTAGGTGCCGGTGCTCACAATTGCTGTCGAAGCTCTCATTGAAATCAATGGGAGCTATGCTTGTAATTTTAGGCTGGGGTCCCATTGATTTCAGTGAGAACTGTGCCTGCAGTTACAAGCGCCGACCACTGCACAGGGGTTGGAGCAGCGACTTCCGCCCCAACCTTGGGGTATCCCGGCTGTGATGACCGCGCTCCCTGGAAAACCCCTTTTAAGGGATTTTCCAACAAATAAAACATTAGCGGCAGTGGGGGGATGCATTATATATGAAAGAAAACGTAAAAACGGTATTTACCTCTGGCCACCATGCTACTGCCCTGCCACCACTCTGGTGTTCCGTTTACTTGGCGCTGCAGTGATTACGTGACTATTTACTCATGTGAACCTGTCAGCCAATAGGAGGCCTGATAGGGTCATCATCAGTGGTGTATATTAGAAGTCCATGTGACAGGTTTATGGGATGTCACTAGGCCAGAAAGCCCGGTGCTGTCACCTGTAAAATGCTGTGGACCCGGATCGCCATAGCGGTAATCTGGCACCACGGTGAGTGTGTGTGTGTGTATATATATATATATATAATTACTCTTTAACTCCTTATATTGTAAAACTACTCACCTAGGAGGCGCCGTTCGGGTCACTGACGCCGCTTTCTGGAAACCCGGGCAGGCTTCCGAGCACTTGCCGCCTCTAGCAAGAGATTGTTCTGATTGGCTGAGCTTGCAGGCTCTGCCAATCACTGCCAGCGCTGGATGCACCAATCACAGCCATGCATTAAATGGCTGTGATTGGTTTATCGAGCTCTGGCTCTGATCGACTGAGCCAGTGCTTGATGAACCAATCAGAGCAATCTCTTGCTGGTGCCGGGGTCTTCAAACCCCATCAATAGCAACAGATATGCACCATATTACGCACATATAAAATACGCTCTTAGTATGGAAACAAAATACACTCCTGTGAGTCCTTAATCCAAAAGAACCATCTTCTTGATAGACCTACATATTATTGCCCTCTGGTAGCTCGTTGGGTCGGTGAGGACCGCTTTAGCGCGGTTTCACACCTGCGGCGGGGATTTCGCTTTCCTGCTCCAATTGGGCGGCAGGAAAGGGCATTTCCCGCAGCCGAGTGGCGCCGTTTCAGGATGCAACCGAACAGCGCTGAACGGACCTCATTGACTATAATGGGATCTATTCGGTTTCCGCCCAGCTGCCTGGTTTTTAGACAGAAGAAAAAGCGCTCCCGATACGTTGAGCCGGGTATATGCTAAGGAACTTCTGACCAAAGGTCCCAATGCAGATGTGTAACCGGCCGTATCTAACTGTATAGCCCTGTCTGATATATACAAGATGTACAATAAAAAAAACCAAAAACACTTGTGATCAAGTCCTAATATTAAAGGGGTTGTCCCGCGAAACAAAGTGGGGTTATACACTTCTGTATGGCCATATTAATGCACTTTGTAATGTACATCGTGCATTAATTATGAGACATACAGAAGTTATTCATTACCTGTTCCGTTGCTGGCGTCCCCGTCTCCATGGTGCCGTCTAATTTCAGCGTCTAATCGTCTGATTAGACGCGCTTGCGCAGTCCGGTCTTCTCCCTTCTGAATGGGGCCGCTCGTGCCGGAGAGCTGCTCCTTGTACCTCCGCCCCGTCATGTGTGCCGATTCCAGCCAATCAGGAGGCTGGAATCGGCAATGGAGCGCACAGAGCCCACGGTGCACCATGGGAGAAGACCCGCGGTGCATCGTGGATGAAGATCCCGGCGGCCATCTTACTAAGGTAAGTAAGAAGTTGCCGGAGCGCGGGGATTCGGGTAAGTACTAAACGTTTTTTTGTTTTTTTATAACATGCATCGCGCCGAACGGGGGGCTATTGAAAAAAAAACAAAAAAAAACGTTTCGGCGCGGGACAACCCCTTTAAGGCCTAGTGCCCACGACTGTGACGGGTTCCGCAAGCGGAGCCCGTCACGGTCTCCCCCCAGAGACCCCATACTTACCTCCGGATCCGCCGCCCGACGTCTGGCATGACGCTTCGGCTCGCATGCGCGGTAGAGCGCATGACGGGGCAGGCGGGGAAGCGTTTTCACGCTATCTTCTGCTGTGCTACAGTGGAAGATAGCATTACGGATGGCAATGGAAGCCGTCCGCCCGCGGCAAATAGAACATGCCACGGGTGAATTCACGGGGTGGAATTCTGTGGTGGAATTCCGCACCGTGAGCATTGCACTATTAGGTTCAATAGAAACTAATAGCAGCGGGGCAACGCCGCGGATTTCCACCGCGTATCACGGAAATCTGCTGGTGGGAATTAGCCCTAATAGCTGCTCATAGAGGTGCGGACTTCATAGAGCAGAACCAGCTACATACACTGGATACTTCTCAGCAACTTCTGCTTTTATTACTCTGATGCAGGTTAAACAATAATTGAAACAATGTAACAAATAAATGTTATTAAAAACAAGCAGATACTCATTTCATGTAAACAGATCCCCTGTCTGTAAATAGCAAGACGATGCAGAAGTGGACATCGGCTTGATATAAAGTGTCATTCTATTGGATGCATGTATAGGGCTGCATGCACATGGCCGGTCCAATTCCGCTAGCATCCCGTAGCGGGATCCAACCCTGTGCCTGGCCAGAGGCCCATACTCACCTGTCCGGATCCACTGCGAGTGTCTTGGCCGGCGCGCATGCGCAGTACATGTCAGTTTTGAAATCATCGCGGCTCGGATCGCCACGATTTCCCGCACCATATAGAGCATTCTGCTATTCTTCCGCCGTGAACAGAAATCGCAAGTGATTTCCGCTCGTGTGCGTGGAAGAATCATTTAACATTGCATGCTATGGACAGACATTGCTGCAGAATTCGCGGCGGCTGGCCGCAAATTCCGCAGCAGAAATCCGTCCGTGTGCATTGGGCCTAAGGGCTCATGTCCACGGGCAAAATATGATTTAGGATCCGCAGCGGATCTCCCGCGTGCGGATCCGCACCCCATAGGGATGCATTGACCACCCGCGGGTAGATAAATACCCGCGGATCGTCAATAAAAGGGATTTAAAAAAAAATGGAGCATGGAAAAATCCGGACCATGCTCCATTTTCGTGCGGGTCTCCCGCGGGGACGGCTCCCGCGGGCTTCTATTGAAGCCTATGGAAGCCGTCCGGATCCGCGGGAGACCTAAAATAGGAATTTAAAGTATTTACCATCCGGCGCGGGCGGGGAAGGTCAGCTGTTCCTCACGGCCGCATCTTCCTTGCTTCGGCTCGGCGGATGTGCCCGGCGCATGCGCGCGGCACGTCGGCGACGTGCCGGCGACGTGCCGCCGGCGTCAGGAATTCATCCGCCGGCCGAAGATGAAGATCCGGCCGTGAGGAACAGCTGATGTTCTCCGCCCGCGCCGGATGGTAAATACTTTTAAATTCTTATTTTCGGCGCTCATGTCCGCGGGGCAGGAGGGACCCGCTGCAGATTCTACATGTAGAATCTGCAGCGGATCTGATTTTCCCCGTGGACATGAGGCCTAAAGGTTTGATCCCATACACATACTGATCATTAGGTCGTCTTCGCACAGACGATAATCGCTGCGGAAGCACAGTGGACATTCTGCAGCATTTGCAGTACAAGCCATGCGGAGGGGATTTAAAAAGTCTCCCGCACGTGGTGCGGAAAGTCTCCACAACGAATCCACAGTGTTTTTGAAAGATGCTGCGGTTTCTAAATCAGCGGCGTGTCTATTTAATGCTGCAGCATTCACCCCTTGCATTACCAAAATTAAATTCCGGAGCTGATACGCAATTTAAAATGTGTCCAAATCCATCCCATTTAGGTGCAGCGGAATTAGTGCACTATTCTGGTGTGTAATGCCTGCAGTGAGTTTGCCCCGTATTACGGTACCGCTATACTCCCAGAAGATAAATAACCATGATCTACCTTGCAGTCTCTTCTGTATCGTAGGTCAAATCCATAGGCAGGTCCTACTGCAGCTCTGTGATTACTGCATGACTATGGGGGCGGCCATGTCGCCTTTGGAGCATTTAGAGATGCTTTACAGCAGCTTCGTGGGTCATTCACACAATGGACAGGAGGGGCCCATTGACTTGTATGGAGACTGTCCTAGCATGTGCGTAGAGGTGATTGTGCAGGCAGGGGAGTAGATGGTCACAGCTGATCTCCTATTGTGAATGGTGGATCCTGTGTTATCTACATATCGGTGTTACCTCTCAGTGTAATCCTGCCTGTGATGTTAGTGAGATGACGGCTGCCAAGCTTCTCTACAGATCAGGCAGTGACAGACTAGTATTAATCTTTACACAGGGCGACTGTCGGGAACATAAACGCCGAGCAGCCATCCCACGGACTACCGCCCTACTATCACCAATGTGAACGCAGGTGGAGCAGCCGGGATTGTTCCAGCCGCCTGCCCGACTCCATTCATAGTACACGGGATTTGCTCAAACATTGGGGCGATCCTGTTTAGACGACCCGATAGTCACTTGGCTTTTATTTCGGCCAAACGAAAAAAAACAAATGACTCTTAACAGTTGAGCGATTTCTTGCTCAGTGCCCTGTCGGCGGCCGCATATACACAAGACCATCGATGCCTGAATTTGCTGTTTCCAACAATCATTTGGGCTACAATCGCCCCATGCAACGGTACCTTTAGGCTCTGTGGTCCGTGCGAAAAATTCAGGATTTTAGGATTTTTAAATAAAAAAAAAAAAAGATTGTGATCGAAAATGCAGAAAAAATCACCAGAATTTCTTTAAAAAATGTTTGTGATTTATAGACCAGGTCATTTTCTGATGGCACATTTGATTTATCTGCACAGAGTTAGGCTTAATGCACACGGGCAGCGGTATCCGTGTGTGCCCGTGGTCATGGGTATTAAAAGACAGGTCCTTACCTCTCAGGATCCAGTGCGAATCTCCTCTGTCGCAGCCGGATCTTCTTTCTTCAGCACGCCTGGCGCATGCGCAGTGCCTTTTTCCCGTGTATCCGTGGCACGTCCGCAGTGACAGCTGTGGGTGTGCCACGGATCAACAGCTTCCATTAACTTCAATGGAAGGCGTCCCTACATTTAGGGCATTCCTGAAGAGAAAGTTTCACTTATTCCCCTTGCTGGGAGCTCTAAAACGGACCTGTAAATCCAATCCTAGTAGAAGGTGGGCCCTAATATTAATAACTATAAGGCTGCTCACACATTGTAGTCAAATTGCAATTTGCGCAAAATAGTGGCAAAAAATGTCATATCAATTCCGTAGGTGGATAGAATCTGCGGGGATACAATGGAAGCTGCACAATAAGAGCGATACAATTGTATACAATCTGTATCAATCGTTTAAGGTTTCTGCTTGCCTTAAGGCCTCCTTCCCACGAACGGATTTCCGCCGCGTAATTCGCGGCGAAAATCCGCTGCGTTGCCCGCAGCTATTAGGTTCTATTGAACCTAATAGCACAATGCTCACGATGCGTAATTCCACCGCGGAATTACGCACCGCGATTTCTCTCGTCCTCACCCGCAGCATGCTCTATTTTCTGCGGGTGAGGACGGGCTGTACGCACTGACGGCTTCCATTGCAGTCAATGGAAGCCGTCCATTCACGCTATCTCCCGCTGTAACCAGCGGGAGATAGCGTGAAAAAACGCTTTCCCGCCCACCGCCGAGCGTCATATGACGCCAAATGACGCGGTCCGGCCGCGTCACGTGACACGGCCGGCCGTGCACGTGACACGGCTGGTGACACGAGGGCGGCGGGCGGTGACGCGCGGTGACGCGGCGGCGGTGGGCGGGGAAGCGATTTCACGCTATCTCCCGCAGGTAAGTATAGGGGCTCTGGGGGGCGCCGTGACGGGCTTCACAGCGTAATATTACGCGGCGGAGCCCGTCACGCTCGTGGGAAGGAGGCCTAATTGTTTACTTTCAGTTGATTGACCCCGTCATTCACTCAGTGTGTCTTGTTTCTACGGGACCCCCGAACATCGTTTGGGGGATTTAAATGCCGCTGTCAGCGGCATTTAAAGGGTTAATAGCCATGATTGCAGCTATTGCCTGCTGGTGTCAGCTGTAATAAACAGCTGACGCCCGCGCTGTATGAAGAGAGGTTGCCCCAAGACCTCTCTTCATACATACCCCGACGCTCCAGGACGTAAATGTACGTCCTGGGGCGGTAAGGAGTTAACATTTTTACCCAGCCACTCTATAGTTCCTGGTTGCTGCTGACCAGTGACTGCTGCAGCCAAAACAGTGACCTGCTATAGGCAGTAATTGGCTGCAGTGGTCCTGTGTGTCTGTCAAGTAATTTTAAGTAATAAGACAATCCCTTTAATTAAAAAAAACCATCAATTCAGCCGTAGTTTTTGCTTTTTGAGTCTGTAATAGTTGCATAAATCTCGTGTTCTATGGGTCGGTATGATTATGGCAGTACCAATATGCATAGTGCATTATATAATATATATGCATTATATTTTACTACTGTTTGAAATAAACTTTGACATTTTCTTATTTTCTCCCTCCATCAGAGGACAGTGTGCGATCGGTTAATCTCATATACTGTATAATGCGTTGCTAGACTCGGATTCCCTGTCTGTAATCCGCTGACAGCAAGCATGCTGTTAGGCCTTGTAGCCACTTGGCTGGCCGATCTGGGAGGAGGACCAGATTCCTCCATATGAAGACCTAGATGCTGCAGTTGCTTTGACGCATCTGGGGCGTTCTGTGGTCAGCGGTCTTATGCTCCTTAGGCTTTCCTCTGGTGGTCCAAAGGTATGGAGACACCTGAATAAATGGGCAGTGGTGGTTGGGAACACTATCCTGTGTGTAGTATGTTGCTAAGGGGAAAGGGACAAATCTGTGAGGGGTGGTGTACAACATGGCGGACATTTTGAAAGCTGCCATCTTGGAACCAAGTCAATATTTTCAAATTGGAAGACGTGCATGTAACATATGTATCTGATAGAGAATTGGATGAGGAATTCAGATGCGTTCTTAAATGGCATGAACCCCCTATTCCTGCTGTGTTCCGTGACGTGGAACATGATGACGATTACCTACAGGATATGCTCGTTGTGCTCCCCATTGTTTTGAATCATCAAGGCTATCCTCTTCTCCCATTCACGATGCACTGAGAGCAGCACCTCCGCAGACATGCTTGCAAGGCGTCCAGGATCCGCCACACTGCGAATTCTCACTGCCATGTACAATGGATTGACATCATCCCACAGGTAGAAGTCCAAGGGGGTCAGATCCGGCGATCGTGAATATCACGTCCATAATGTGGGGGCGCCATCCTGCTGGAAGAACACTGGGAACGTGCCGCTGTCCTTGAACAGTGACGGGAACACCTCGTCACGTAACAATTGCAGATACCTGGCAGCAGTAGGGTCTTCCTCAATGAAGAAAGGGCTCCCTATCTTTGTACCCCACAAACCCCACCATGGCGTTCTGCGCTCCAACCCTCTTGGAGGGTTCTGTCCATTGCAGGTTTGGTCGTGCCAGTAGCGGAGGTTTGTTCACCTCCCCGTTGCTCTCTTTACATGTTACTCTCACAGCCATATCTGTAACAATGAGTAAAGTGCTGATAACGTTGGCAGGAATAAAGGCCCATCACATTGAAGCACAGACTTGGATTCACAGATTGTGGTTCACATTCCCATTGGAAAATGTAAACTGCGTTCCAAGATGGCGGCTTTCAAAATGGCTGCCGTGTTGGGCACCGCCCCTGAGATTTACCTCTTCCCATTGGTAACATGCCACCCCCAGAATGGCATTTCCAACCACTGTTTTCCATTTATTCAGATGTCTCCAGACCTGCGGACCACCCGGTATAGTATCGGCTTAGTCACAGGGCTCTCTGCAGCTCTTTCAGTTGCCCACAGGGTCTTAAAGGGGTTGTTGGGTTAGCGGACAACATTTCTGCCAGAGCTGTAACTGTCTTATAATAAGAAAAAGAGGCATACTTGCCTTCCTCGTGAGGATCCCGCGCCAACGCCGTCCTGGTAATTGTTAAAGATGACATCACAGGAAATCACCTGATCTTTGCAGCCAATCAGAGGCTGCAGCATCACCACTCGTTCTGTAACTGCCGTGTAACGACTGGATGGTATCACATCTCTGGGGTGTCTGGTTTTGGAAGTATTGGTCAGTTTTGGTGTTTTTTTTGTTTTTTTTAATCCTTTTTGTAGTTTCTACCATAATGATTAACCACTAGATTTCTCCCCCCCCCCCCCCTTTAAACTGGATGTACGTTTTATGGTGGGAGCACTGGATCGCGGTCGATTGTCTATCCCCTTCCCTCCCCATGACGTAAGGGTACGTCATGGGAACCTGGGTACTTTCCACAAAATGACGTACCCTCACGTCATAGGGATAGCGCGAGATCATAGCAGATCTTGCGCTATCCCGCAGCGGGAGCCGGCTGTCACTAGTAGCCGGCCTCCTGCTGCAGCAGCCGCGGTGCACCCCCCGCTGTTAACCCCTTCCCTGCTGCGATCTAAGTAGATCGCAGTAGGGAAAGGGTTCACAGAGGAAACGCGCTCCCTCTGTGACTTCAGCCAGCTCTCGTGTTGTTATCACAGAGAGCCCGGCTGGTTTCTATGGCAACAGGACGCCAGATACCGGCGTCCTGTATTGCCATTGCCTAAGATCGCTGTAATAAGCGATAAGGCATGGCAGGAGAGAAGTCCTGTCATGCCTTATCGTAGCGATCATCAGTGCTGCAGTGAAAGTCCCTCAGAGGGACACAGATGGTGTAAAAAAAAAAAAAAATCAAAATAATGTGCAAAAAAAAATATAAAAAAAATATTAAACCCTTTTTAAATGCTTTTTCTCATAGTCGCATTAAAAAAAAAACATATTTGGTATCGTCGTATCCGTAATGATGCGTACAATAAATTGAACATGCTTTTCTGCACGGCAAAAAGTGTTTAAAAAATTTTAATTTTTAGCATTTTGCCTCCCAAAGAACGCAATAAAAGTGATAAAAAACGTATGTACCCCAAAATGGTACCAATAAAAACTACAGCTCGTCTCGCAAAAAAATAAGCCCCCACAAACCTCCGTGCATGCAAAAATAAAATAGTTATAGGACTTTGAATGCAGCGATTTAGAAAAAAATAATAATTTCCAAAAAAGGGTTTTTATTGTGGAAAAGTGGAAAAACCTAAAGAATTTTGGTATCGTTGTAACCGTACCTACCCGCAGAAAAAAATGTAATGTGTCATTAATGCTGCATAATTAACGTTTAAGAAAAAAAAAAATCTATGGCAGAATTGATGCGTTTTCTCTCCCTACGATCATAAAAAAAATAATAAAAGTTTTACAATATTGCCTATGTTCCCAAAAATGGCCCCAATAAAAACTACAGTTCGCCACGCAAAAAACAAGCCCTCATACGGCCGCGTCGACGGAAAAATACAAAGTTATGGCTTTTGAAAAATGGAGATGAAAAAATACCAAAAATCGTTTGCTCCTCAACGCCAAAATAGGCCGTGTCATTAAGGGGTTAAAGGCACCTTCACTCCACTCCATCAGCGAGGTTTATGGAAGATATAAAGAGGGTTACTAATTAGGAATTGTCACCCCTAACGTATAACGCATCGTTACTCGCTTCCAGGATGTAATGATGTCCTATTCTTTTCCTTTGTAGACATGGAGACAAACAATCACTTTGGAAGCACCGGCCAGCCTCCGTTATCCAGCGCCTCAGGACTGAAACAGCTGCCTCAGTTGGTGGAACCAGTTTACACAAACAATTCTCTTGTAATATTTCCTCAACAAGCAAAAGGTGAGCCGAGTCTTTGTGACGTCTTCTGATAATCGCTCAGATTCTTGCCGGATCGCGGTAGTCTGAACGATGATCGCTCAGTGTAAATGCCGGCAGCGACTGAACCACGAGCGGTAATTCGTTTGTCATTCAGTCTCTGTGGGCATAAAAAACCAACGATGATCGCTCAGTGTGAACAGGCAGTCATTCCTCTTTGAACAACTGCCTGTTTACTGTGAATGGAGGCGAGCGGCCGGATCGATCTCTGATCCTTTTCGTCTCCGATCACTGAGTGATTTTCGCTGCTGTGTGAAAGCAAAGGAGCAATTATCGCTGGGACGACTGTCGGGCGATGAAGTGTCTGACGATCAGCCTGCGTAAAAGGACCTTTGATGTGCGGAGTATAAGTTATCTATCATATAAACATATATACAGTTTGTATTAACATAATGGTTTAGTAGTGGTGGCCCCGCACTTTACGAAGTATCATGGACTGTATAAGTTTGGCTTTATGTGTAGTAAATAAAGTAAGATTGTTTGTGTTGTTCTGATTCTGTTTCTGATTGTATCCATTTTTTGCTTTGATTCTACCCTGGTGGCTGATTGTGCAGCCTTATGATAACCGGTGCATTTAACCCTCTAGGCTTCCTGTCCACGGCCGGGTTTTCATTGCGTTCACCACGGCGATAATCCGGCCGCGGGGAACGCAGTGAAAGCTCTCCATAGCGTTGCTATGCAGAGTGTTTCCCCCCCCCCCTGTCCACGAGCGGAGAATCATTGCGATTCTCTGCTCGCAGGCGGCAATTCGCAGCATGCAGCGAATTTACCTTGATACTCTGCGGTCAGCCCATCTGTCAGATAGGCTGACAGCGGAGATCCGCCGCAGGATACTGCAACGCCCGTGGACATGCAGCCTTAAGGACCAAGCGTGGTAAATATAGAATGGTAGAGTTGGAAGGGACCTCCAAGGTCATCGGGTCCAGCCCCCTGCTCAGTGCAGGACCACTTATTCATTTCAGACAGGTATTTGTCCAGCCTTTGTTTGAACACTTCCATTGAAGGAGAACTCCCCACCTCCCGTGGTAACCTGTTCCACTCATTGATCACTCTCCCTGTCTAATATCTAATCTGTGTCTCCTCCCTTTCAGTTTCATCCCATTGCTTCTAGTCTTTCCTTGTACAAATGAGAATAGGGCTGATCCCTCTGCACTGTGACAGCCCTTCAGATATTTGTAGACAGCTATTAAGTCTCCTCTCAGCCTTCTTTTTTGCAAACTATACATTCCCAGATCCTTTAACCGTTCTTCATAGGACATGATTTGCAGACCGCTCACCGCGCTTAGTCCTGGGAACAGGATTTAAGCCTCTGCTCATGCAATCAAGCAGTATCAGATTGGTTTCTCAGCTGGTTAGTTAGAGCCGTGGACCCAGAGGAGAAGGGAGAAGCGTTTTTTAACTTCTCCTTTCCTGGCTACATAGCGTTCAATGAGCGCAATGTGCTAAGAAGTGGAAGTGTTTCTGTTAAAACAGAGCTGAAGGAACCTTGCAAACACTGATCAGCTCTATTAGTGAAAACTGTCACTACGTTGGGATGTTTTTTCCTGTAACTGGGACTCCCATGGATGCCCCGGCTACAGTGGAAAAGTGTTAAATAAAGAAAAAAAAACAAAAAACACAAGGTGAATAACCCTCAGAAGTCTTATGACATCATGGGGGTCATAAATGTTAAAAAGATAGTTACAAAAATTATTGAATAGAATAAAAATATATACATAAAAAAGAAAATGACCCAAAGCCGACGCCAACCAAAACAGTCATCGTATGTGTCCTGTAATCGAAAACTATACATATTATGTATGAAAATGTCCAAAACAAAATGAGAAACCTGTCGCCAATGTTTTTTTTTTATATCCCTAATAAAACAAAAAAACGGGGGGAAAAAAGCCAATGAAAACAGATATAAAAAAAAATGTCACCAAAAAAAAGGCAGCAAAAATAATTTTGATAGCTGAAGGAAAAAAAATAGGGCAGTAAAACTACCACCTGGGTAAAATCCCTAAAGTGTCTGGTCCTTAAGGGATTAATAACCTCATTCAGCAATTCATTTATTGTATTTTTTGTCGCTGTTGTCTGTGTAGGTCTGAATTGCGACATGCCAGTGAATGGCCTGATCTCCCCTTCCATACCAACTAATCCTCATGGGACGTATGCATCAGATGCCAGTACCACCAGTCACCCCGCATCCAATAACTTTGACTACCTCTGGAAATATCCCAAGTCTACTATTGTCATTGACAGTCACGGGCAAAGTCCACATCAGGTCAACGGTTCCACATCTCCATTGACAAATGGCCCATTTTGTAAAGGAAGCTCCCAGGACGCCTGGGAAAACTCTGCCTCCAGCCATCCAGCATCTCTCACAATCAGTGGTCAAGACTTGTGCAACTTTAGTGATTCTGATGTAAAAGTGGCAGCTGAAGTAAATGAGACTGATTGCTTTTCGGAGACCTCCAGTCCAGCTCCGTCATCACCGGTATCTAGTGTACAATGCCTCTCTGTTAGCTCTCAATGTCAGGAAAAACAGCAGGAAATGGAGTCAAATGCTGCAAACGTATTGGAGAATGATGGAAGGCTGACAGATGATGGGGAGTCCTCCGATGCACAAACAGGTGTGTATTGCACTTCTTCATAGGGGTATCCCATCTTATAAAGTCATTGCCTATAGTTAGGATAGGCCATGACTTTATGAGCAGTGATTGTCTGACCTCTTGGAGGATTAAGAGGACGCAGCAACGGTGTTTTGTTGCATCCCCTACGCTTTCTTTTACCCACTGCACAACAGTACCTCGATCACCTGCCATGGCGGCCGCAGGAAAACTCACAAGGGTGCACAGCACTAAACCATGGCCCCCCTCATTTTCAGGATCAGTCCTGACCGGGACTTTTAACCCCTTGAGTGGCACGCCCGGAAATTTTCCGGGACGAGCTCCACTGCCGATAGTGATATAGCCCGGAAGATTTCCGGGCTATGTATCACTATGGGAGCTGCAGAACACAATGCCACAAGATGTGACATTGTGCTCTGCCTGCACAGACCCACAGAGAACAAATCAAGGGCTTTGAAAAACCAGCAGAAGATATTGCCGATCTGCCGGCAATCTCCTGCTTCGAAGCCTCCTGCTTTGTTTATAGGTTGCCATAGAGACCATCGGCTTGTCAGAAGCAAGCCGATGGTCTCTGTTGTAGGGAGAGCTGGTGCTTGGCTGTCAAAGGATCAGCTCTTACAGCAGAGATCAGAGAAAACCTCCGATCTCTGCTGTGTTAACCCTTTACATGCTGCAGTCTATGTGACTGCAGCATGTAAAGGGCTGTCACCGCAGCATGTAAAGGGCTGTCACCATCGGACCCCCGGAATGTGATCAGGGGGTCCTGATGGGTCCCTGTGGAAGTCCCCTAAAGGGGCAAAAAAAAAAAAAAAAAAGTAAAAAAAAAAACAAAAGTAAAAAAATTATAAAAAAAAATTATAAAAACACTTGTCTCCCTTTACTTTGTAAAAAATCTAAAATAAAATCACACATGTGGTATCCATTCATCGTAATGACCCAGAGAAGGAAGTTAATACATTATTTAACCCCTTAATGACATGGCCCCTTTTTTTCTTTTTTTTCCCCATTTCTTTTTTCCTCCCCCGTTTAAAAAATCACAACTTGTCCCGCAAAAAGCAAGCCCTTATATGGCCATGTCAATGGAAAAATGAAAAAGTTATGGCTCTTGAGACGCAACTGCAAAATTAGTTGAAATTCAATGATTAGACCATTTAAAAAAACCTGCCCTGGTGGGTCTGACAGGGTGGTAGGAAACCTGCCACTCAAGGGGTTAAAAGGGCACTATCATCACCTTTGAGCTCCATGTTACTAAGAGATGGGCATACACGTTTGTAGCAATGGCCCCTTCAAACTGTTGACCAGCAGGGATGCTTGGAGCCAGACCTTCAAGGATCTGATACTTATGACCTATCCTAGGGATTGGTCATCAATATTTCAGTCTATTAACCCTTTCCAATCGACTGTCTGACATCTAAAGACCTTCTGATTGAAGGCTGTACAGCTCTGATGTCAAAAGATGTCCGGCAGGGTATTCTTGCTGTATATTACTGGCCGCTCTGTTGTCAGGGGCCTCTCCAGCATGTCCTATACTGCAGTACTGGCTCTAGCCAGCAGATGGTGCTATTGTATAATGGCAGAAAGAGAAAATCCACTAGGAAACCCTGAATCCAAAATTGGATTGCAAAGGGTTAAAACCCCTATAAGTGCAGCTAATTCAGATGCATTGAAGAATAATTGCAATTTGCAACAAAAAAATTGTCATATTTTTTAAATGGCAGAAAATAACTATATACATTATAAAGGCCATAGATGCATCTATAATAATAGGAGGCAAACCTTGCATAATATTGCAGGACGTTTATCAAGTTCTTGAGTAACACACTGGGCCTCTGACAGGATGTAATTCACAGAGCCTTGACTATTTGCTGTGACACAGTTGACCATTTTCTTGCTGGTGTCCTTATTAATGTGACTCGCACCAACATACTAATTAAACCGGTCTGTGGTGTTATCACAATATAGGTCTAAGAATATTTGAGCACAACGGACCGGACCTGGGACTTGACCCACTTAGCCCAGCTGCATCCAGCCCATTTCCTGCTCCTGATGTCACTGGTGGGAATGGCCATTCTCCGTTTCCACCCCAACTTGAAGATTCCCATGTTCTCCACTCCGATTCCACTATGGATACCTCTGAAAACGAAGCCAGCGGGGGTAAGTTTCACTACGCGCTTTATAGTATCACTCTTAATTGCAATGTATTAGTATATATTCCTTTTGTATCTATTACTTTATATTACTTGCTGGCTGTGTCATTCAACAGTTCTGAAGGCTAGTTCCACTGCCACACACAGCAATTACTTGATGAGTATATGTACAGATTGCCAGTATTTCAGACAGTAGGTCCGTATCACTGTACAGCTAAAGGCCCTTTTAAATGGAACCAACCGCATAATTGCCTTTTTTAGTTTACAAAGCTTTGTATTTTCATATAGAAATAAAAAAAACAAAACAACATACCGTATATACTCGAGTATAAGCCAAGTCAATAAGTATTACCACAAAAACTGGTAAGACTTATTGACTCGAGTATAAGCCTAGCTAGCTAGCCTATACTAGGTAAAGAAAAAATGCAATACTCACCTCCCAGCCGGCGTCTGTGTCCTCGGTGCGATGGTCTTCCTGAAGGTTCGGCAAGCTACTTTATAGAATTCTCCCCGCTGTCCTCTCCCTGCTTGGCTTTGAATTTCTCCGCCGTCAGCGCTGTCTAAGTAAGCGCTGTCATTGGATCGAGCGCCAGCCAATCACAGCCATTCAGTGATGTCATCCACTGAATGGCTGTGAATGATCGAGCGCCGGCTGGTGCTCGGTCTAATCATAGCGCTGACGGTGGGGGAATTTAAAGCTGAGCAGGGAGAAGACAGCGGGGAGAATTCTCAAGCAACTTGCCACACCGCCGGGGAGACCATCGTGTCGGGGACACAGATGCAGGCTGGGAGGTGAGGTTTTTTGTTTTTCTTTTGCCTCACTCGAGTATAAGCCGAGGGGGGGGCTTTTCAGCATAAAAAAAGTGCTGAAAAACTAGGCTTATACTCGAGTATATATGGTAATTTGGTATCATTGACAGAAGTTTTAGGGGTCCTCGGCTTGGGATACTCTTCTGTTGGGCCCTGTTGTTACACTGAACAATAATCATTCAGATTCTCATTGGATCGAAGGAATCTGAACAATAATGAAGTGTAAATGCCGGCAGCGACGGAGCAACTAACGATATAATTGGTTCATCATTCAGTTTCTGCAGGCATACAAATCAAATGACAATCGGCCCGTTTAGATGTTCTTATATGAGCGACAGCCTGTCTGCTGTAGATGGAGGCTGACGGCCAGAAGGATCTCCGCTGCCTTTCGCCTCCATTTAAGAGCCGGACAGTCGTCCCGTGTAAGAGGACCCTTAGCTGCCATGTACTGCTTGGTTTTTCTTCTCATCCTAAATGGCTCTGAATGGAATGTGGCTTCCAGGAGTAACAAAAGAGGGTCGTAGTGCAGAGAAAGACCACCAGCAACATAGTTAACAAATCAAAACCATTATCCACATGTCGTTAGAATTGTGATTTTTGTTTTTGTTTTTGTTTTTTTTCACCCTGGACAACATTTTAAAGTATTTTTTTCATTATGAGACAACTGCTCTATGCTTATGGCTCTAGAATAGAATAATATCTGAAATTCTCTCTTTCTGCCATGATATTTGTTTTGCTGACACATTGTTCTATTTGGTTAAATAGCGGAATCCGTCAGCAGTACATTAAATGAGCCGGAGGAAACTGAAGTTGGAATGCAACAGCCAGACGAGAATCCCATGCTTGAATCTCCAGATGCGGATTGTCTATCACAGTCGGATGTTGCCTTCTATCCAGTGGTTGAAGAAGTCAAGAACTCTGGCTTATCCCCTTCGGCGTCTGCATCTCCTGAGCCGGGAGATTCCGGAGTACAAGGTAGTTCCAGACATTGGTATAGTCCTGGTTTAAAAGGACCACAGGGCTGTATTTATACCTGATCTGCAGTCTCCAATATACTACTGCATTGTACTTTTTGCCATAGTGTTCTACCAATATATGGAGCGATCTGTAATCAGGACTGATTTCACAATGAGTGCGGCTACAGTCCCTACACAAATCGGCTGGAGGTCGCACATGCTTCTCTTACACAAGTCTTAATGCAAAGTGCACTTGAGTAAAATGTAACAAATTTATTAAGAGGTGCAGTTATGGAAAGGGCAAAGCGCAGCCTGCTTGGTTGTTTCCGTATTCCTGGCCACGGAGTACAGAGCGGTTATCCCTGGGATGGGAGAACCCTTTCTAAAAGAAAGTATTGAGACTATTCAAGTCAGTGGGGATGCAAAAAAAAACCAGCCAGCACACGGATTGCATCTGTATGCTATTCTTACTTTATGGCTGCTGCTAGGAAATGCAAAAAATAAAGAATTGGGCCCGTTTCCTGTTTGTTTGTTTTTTTGCCAATGTGAAAAATAGATGACCTACTAAAGCTAGGGAAAAAAAACACAGACTGCATACGGATGGCATATGGAACCGCGCTCGTGTGAAAAATGTTTATTTTCCCATATGCAACACAGATGAGTTTCACACGCTCTCATGCCTGTAAGCCTTTTACTTTTGCTTATATGTGTCCCTGCTGAGCATATGTGTGTCTACAGATAATACGTCAGAAGTGGATAAAAGCCCAGAAGGAAGTATAGCGGAAGAACCCACTCCTGCATTAGAGAGCAACTCGTTGGATGAAAGTTACACTCATAACGCAACCCCCGAACCACCCAGCGTCCCTGATCCTGAAGAGGAAGACCTGGACCTCGGGGAAATAAAGGGTAAGTCCTAAATTGCATGCCCAAGTGTGTAAATGACAGCTTACCAAATATCAAATTACTATGGCCAAATGGCATAATATGCATTCCTAATGCAGTTATGGGAATTTATAGGGGATATGGACACAGCTAATGCCCCATTTAGACGGGGCGGGCTGTCGGGCAAATGATGCGATCCTTGCTCCTGCACTCTCTCTCCCCCCACCCACCTCCATTCACTTTAAGCAGACAGTCGTTCAAAGTCGTTCTCATTTAGTCGCTCCATGCATTTACACGGGACAGCTATTGCTCGAATTCCGCGGGAATTTGAACAATTCTGAACGATATTGCTGTTGAGTCTCTTTTTTGCTCCGCTATTTAAAGGGAGTTTTCCATCTCAGACAGGTTCCATCCAGATTTCCGCTTGGATGTCTCTTTCAGCGATCCAGATGGAAACCCTGCAGGGTGTGGAAATAAATGTGAACAGGCCTTAACAAGAGGCTCACTCCTAAGACAATAGCAACAGTCCTGGATGTTCTCTATTTGTAGATAATTTGTTGACTCCTAGACCGACATATACACAGGTCTTTAGCAATGCTTTTGTAGCCTTCTTCCGCTTAATGCCTTTATAAAACATCTTGAGAAAGTTGTTTGCATCAAGGCATGTCTCACACTAACCAGTCTTAGAAGAACAGATTTGTCAGTTACCAGTCTTTGTATGCCTTTATTTAGTGGGCAAAGCACATGTGAAGCCAACATTTTTAATCTCATCTCCTTAAAGGGGTTGTCTCGCGAAATCAAGTGGGGTTATACACTTCTGTATAGCCATATTAATGCACTTTGTAATATACATCGTGCATTAAATATGAGCCATACAGAAGTTATTCACTTACCTGCTCCGTTGCTAGCGTCCCCGTCGCCATGGTTCCGTCTAATTTCGGTGTCGTCTTGCTTTTTTAGACGCGCTTGCGCAGATGGGTCTTCTCCCTTCGGCTCGGTAGCATTGGCGTTTTGGCTCCGCCCCCTTGTACGCATCATCGCGTAGCTCCGCCCCACGACGTGTGCCGGTTCCAGCCTCCTGATTGGCTGGAATCGGCACGTGACGGGGGCGGAGCTACGCAATGACGCGTAGAAGGGGGCGGAGCCAAAACGCTGATGCTGCCGAACAGACCCGAAGGCAGAAGACCCATCTGCGCAAGCGCGTCTAAAAAAGCAAGAAGACACCGAAATTAGACGGAACCACGGTGACGGGGACGCTACGGAGCAGGTAAGTGAATAACTTCTGTATGGCTCATATTTAATGCACGATGTATATTACAAAGTGCATTAATATGGCCATACAGAAGTGCATAACCCCACTTGATTTCGCGAGACAACCCCTTTAAGGACTAAGTCACATGGGGGAGCCCTTGTTGTGCGGGGACAGCACACGGACTCGAGTGTACTATCTGATTTTTCACAGATCTGTTGCCTCTGTATGGGCGCTCTCATCCATAAATCGGACAAGAATAGTACATGCTACAATCTTCACACAAACCATCGGTCCATGTGAAAAAATAGATGTATGAATATCCTTATGGGATGTGTGTGAAGTCTGTTGTACACAGGCTCGAGTCACGTCCATCTGAATAAGTCCTAATTGAAACACCTCCTGCCAATTAGCTCTTTAGCACAGACATTCACTTCCATTTAATTCTTGCGCTATGACTGTAATAAGTGCAGATATCTAAGTAATTCCAAAGGGTTCACATATTTATTTTGGAACTGTAATTGGTTCTAGAACATCAGAATCAGTAGATGAGTAAGTTTACATAATGTATACACCCACAGCTGAAAATGAGTGATAAAATACGCATTAAGGGACAGACACTTTTTAGGGATTCTACTAGAGATGAGCGAGTACGCTCGGATAAGTAACTGCATTCTTGTCCGAGCATGCTCAGGAGGGGGGGGGGGGAGGGGAGAGTGAGAGACATATCTCTCCCTCCCCCCCCCCCCCGAGCACGCTTGGACAAGAACGCAGTTACTCGAGAAGAGCGAGGCTTGACTTAGTTACATCTCTCATCTCTAGATTTTACCCATGTGGTGGTTTAACTGCCCGGTTTATTTTCCTTCAGCTACCAAAATTTTGCTGCATTTTTTCCCCCATGACATATTGGGCGTTTTTTTGTTTTGTTTTGTTTTTTTAAAAAAAAACATCTTTTTCACTGACTTTTTTTCATTTTTTTTTTTTTTTTTTAGTTTTATTGGGGGTAAAAAGTAAAAAAAAATTATTTTGTGTTTAACATTTATAGTTATTTTTTTTAAATTGGCATATTTACATTATGTACACTAAAAAAAAGTATGGGAGTGGGTTCCTCATTTTGTTTCAGACGTTTTTATATATACAATATGTATGGTTTGGGATTACAGAGCGCATACAGCAACGGTTTTTGTTTTTTTTACTGTCTGTTTCGCCCATGAGGTCATATGAGACCTCTGGGGGACATTCATATATATAATTTTATTTTTTTTTGACACTTTTCCACTGTAGCTGAGGCATCTAAAGGAGCCCCAGTTACAGGGAAAACATCCCCTGTAGTGACATCAGTCACTAGCAGAGCTGATCAGGGTCTGCTAGGACCCTGTAGCTCTGCTGTGCCAGGGGATCTCGGCGGTTACTTGACTGCTGGCTCGAGTAGTTATACTTCTACTTTCACTTCTTAGTACATGGCGCTTATTGAGCGGTGTGTACTAGGGAAAAGAGAAGCCAGAAGGGGTTAAAAACCACTCCTGCCTTCTCTTTTGGGTTCTCAGCTGTGACTAACAGCTGACAACTTGTCCTGCTTTTGATTGATTTCAGGAGCAGAGGCTTTAATTCCGGCAGTATTTTTACTATCGTGCAGGATTAAAGCCCAGGACCAAGTGCCGTAAATTTACTGTGCTTGGTCCTTAATGGGTTAAACAGCAGAAAACAAGAAAAAACACTTTCATACTAATTTAAATGTCTCTGGGAGTCCAACAAAGTGGCGTGGCTGCCGTCATTACCTTTTGGGATTAACGGTGAGCAGTCGACTCCTATTAAACCTAGTGTGTCCATTCAGACAATGGCGCAAGCACATAAGTTCACATTATACACATACATTTCTGCATGCACATTGTACATGCGCACAACACGCACAGCTCTGTAGCATTCACATACATATAATTTGGCTACATGCGCGCACTCACACATCTGCAGCTGGCATGTTTAACACTGATTTCATGACCCCCGGTAGCTTCTGCTTGGTCACGTAGTTACAACGGTCCTACTGCTACTGAAAGACCTTTGATCTTTACTATTGTCTGTCCCTCTGTGTACAGAGGAACAGCGGCTCCCCAGGGAGACATGTGAGGGATCTCCAGTGTTATCTGCTGGAGGGGAATGATCAGGCAGGGAGAGGGGGGACTGTGCAGCCGCAGTATGTATGGCTGCAGAGTTCTCCCAATGAGTGATCAGCACACTGCCGGATCCTTAAAGCAGCAGTCAGGGGTCTCTGGATCTACCAGACCCCCCTGCCTCTGGCAATAATCTTGATAAGATTTGCTGAAAACTGCCTCGTATAGTCAGAAAAATACAGCAGGGAATTAGTGAACTGCTTGATCTTCGTTATTATATCCTCCTCCAATCCCATACGTCACAGTATTTATAAAATAGCAAGTTCATCTAATTTTATTGTAGTACCACTTAAGCGAAAGTAAACCTGCATTGTCTCTTCTCTCCATTCACTTAATTGTTAGCAGTTATGCGCAACTTCAAGCTGCGGAGAGAATAGTGATCAGAAGCCCTAGACAATGTCTGCTGCCGTGACCACAACTGATGGCTGACTGATGACTTCAGGGGGTTCTTTAAATATGGTTTTAAAGCCAAATGCTTTTATCTTGCAGGATCTACAGGACGGAGGAGGGTAGCTACTCCAGAAGAGGTGCGTTACCCTCTGCTCCATGGGTAAGTCATTTCTGTTTCATGCTCTAAAGTAAGGAAAAAAGTTCCTAGACTGCAACCAGCAACGATTGTGTTTTTAATATAAAGAGCCACAGTTTGTTTTTAGTTGATGGGCCATATACAGGCCATCTGCTATCTTGCCTCCTGGTTCCCCCAATGCAGTTTCATGTGTAGTTCTATACAGACTACAATCCCCATTATGCTTCTGGCTCCTATGAGAGGGAAGGTGCAGCGTCACATTTCACTGTGTCTGCTATACTTTGAGTCCTGTCTGCGGGCTGTGGTGGTATAGAACGTGTAGAACTAATTAAACTCCCCTGATGTATACTGTGTGTCTTTCATATCTACTGAGAACCCACTATATGTCTAGGATAGGCAGCTTCACACTGCTTCCCCTGTCTCCTGCTTAGAAGAGTTGATGGGGGAAAACCCATCAGAAGCAGGAGGAGCAGCAGTGTGTATCACACAGGAATACACTGCACTCTTCACAGACAGCGTGAGCCGGGGCAGTTGTAGAAGGCCCAATGTCCACGGGTGGATTTATTTATTGAACCCATGCGGGTCATCCGCAGCTCTAGCCACCCATAGAGAGGCATATGACATTCTGCAAATCATTTAAAATCAAATCCGCAGGACTTAAATGAATTGCGATGTCCCACGTGGATAATAAATCCCAGCATGCTCCATTTTACCACGGCTCAAGCGGCTCCATTCATCTTTATGGGAGCTTAGAATTCGCATTGCATCCACAAATACAATTTAAATGCATTTGCGGATCCGCTGCGGATTTGACGGTTAGAAGCAATTAGGAAGGTTGGAGGAAAAGGCTGGGAGGTGGGGTTCGGATTTTTTCCGCACGGATGACCTGCAGTACATCCGCTGTGGAAATCTGAATGAAATATCTGCGCATGCCATGGACATGAGGCCTAATGGCCCATTTAGACAGGACGAATGTGGGGCAAACGATTGCTGACACTCGTCCCCGCATATACTTGCTCTTGTGCTGTTGCACAGGAGCGAGTATCGCTGGCTCACAGCAGGACGGCAGTAGGAGATTTCTCTCCTCGCACTCCCCCGTCCCTCTCCATTGACTTTACATGGCGGCCGTTCAATACTGAACAGCTGCTATTTACACTGATCGATCAGCGATCTGCTCATCGGCCGGTGCCATATGCAGCATAAACGATGGAGGATGAGCTGAACAATGATCGTTCAGTCGAAATAGCAGCCATTCAGTATTGCCCCGACATTCGTTCCCTTCTAAATGGGCCTTAACTCTAGCTAATCATTGTATGGACTCGCCTGTATCACTACATTCCTACATCCCTAGCTAAGGCAGAAATTGTACCTTCAGCAGCGCTTTATACGCTGGGGATATACAGTGGAGGGTGAAGCTGCGTGGGGAGGAATTTGAGATCTATAAGGAAGGGTTTGATAGATGCTGATGTAATCCTGTACAAGAAGTCCTCCACACAGGGAAGACTGACAACCGGTCTACACAGAGGAGCTAACTTTTCATTGGTAGTCAGATTGGGGAATCACATGACACAGCTGCTCATAATAAAAGGGTTTGAAACGTATGGCTACTAGAGATGAGCGAACGTACTCGTTTAGGGCAATTTCGCAATCGAGCATCGCTTTTTTCGAGTAACTGACTACTCGGGCAAAAAGATTCGGGGGGGGAGGGGCACCAGGGGTGAGTGGGGGGTTGCAGAGGGGAGTGGGGGGAGAGAGAGCTTCCCCCCTGTTCCCCACTCCACCACGCTGCCCCCCGAATCTTTTCGCCCGAGTAGTCAGTTACTCAAAAAAAGCGGTGCTCGATTGCGAAATCGCCCTAAACGAGTACATTTGCTCATCTCTAATGGCTACATCTGAGCTGGGGAGATACAAGTTATACAATTTGACTATTGCTGGTAAGTTAGCAATATGTATCCAAAAGTAAGATTTGCTAGAGTGCATCTTTAACTATTTAGTTGTGTCTATTTAGTTTAGTTTAGAGAAATCCTACATATGATAATATAACGTCGTCTGCTCTGAAGGATATAACATGTAGCTGGAAGTTTCATGCTTACTCCTAGTCACCATAGTCTGTTCTTGGATTTTACAGTTGGAAGCGTGAAGTTAGGATAAAGAAAGGCAGCCACCGGTGGCAAGGAGAGACCTGGTACTACGCCCCCTGTGGGAAAAGAATGAAACAGTTCCCGGAGGTTATAAAGGTAATGCTGCCTTGATTTATGATGGGGTTACAGTCTGTACTTCCAGGGGAGTCCTTTCAGTCTTGCAAATCATTACTACTGTATAGAAAGCCTTCATTACTCTGAAGACTTTGCACATTGTGGTTGTTGGTCACATCATGTCTCGTCTGGACTACATTGTGTAATACCTTTTTCACCTTCTCTGTTCTGTTTTAGTATCTCTCTAAATACTCCGGTCGTCATGTCAGAAGAGAACACTTCAGCTTTAGCCCAAGAATGCCGGTCGGAGACTTTTATGAAGAGCGTCACACCTCAGAGGTGAGTCCGGTTCCACTCTTATATTACTTACTCAATTGAATTGATTAAGCACTTTTGATGGCTTACCTAATTCAAATAAAACAACTGTAACTGATAACCATTAGAGATGAGCGAGTATACTCGCTAAGGTACATTACTCGAGCGAGTAGGGCCTTAACCGAGTATCTCCCCGCTCGTCTCTAAAGATTTGTGGAGCGGCGGGGGAGAGCGGGGAGGAACGGAGGGGAGATCTCTCTCTCTCACTCCCCCCCGCTACCCGCCGCTCCCCGCCGCAACTCACCTGTCACCCGCGCCGGCCCCCGAATCTCTAGAGACGAGCGGGGAGATACTCGGCTAAGGCACTACTCGCTTGAGTAATGTGCTTTAGCAAGTATACTCGCTCATCTCTAATAACCATATTTCAGCCACTTATTCTCATTGACATCTAATGTACATCAGATATGTCAATGGAAGTCCGGTCTAGCTGTCTAGTCTGGTCAAATCTCCTCTTCCGTTATCTAGGGCACAAAATGGGTACTATTGAACTCCGAGGAAATTCCCTCCCGCATTTTGGCCATCACAGGGAAGAGGGGACGTCCTCGTAATATGGAGAAGGCTAAAGCAAAGGAGAATAGGGTGAAGCGAGGAAGAGGCCGTCCTCCAAAAGTCAAGATGATTGATCTGCTGAGCAAACCTGATGCTAAACTCTTGAGGAAGCTAGAAAATCAAGGTACGGAGCCCTAATGGAACTGAAATAATTCTTAATAGTTGTTTTTGGTTTTACATTTATGGACAGAAAATGTATATCAAGTAAAAAACAAAAATTAAGTATTACGACTCCCATATATTTGTGGCGGTTTTCGTTTAACCCCTTCATGACATGGCCTATTTTGGCGTTGAGGACCAAGCGATTTTTTGGTATTTTTCCATCTCCATTTTTCAAAAGCCATAACTTTTTTATTTTTCCGTGGACGCGGCCGTATGAGGGCTTGTTTTTTGCGTGGCGAACTGTAGTTTTTATCGATGCCAATTTTGGGTACATAGACTATATTGTAAATTTATTTTATTTTTTTTTAATGATAGCAGACAGAGAAAACGCATCAATTCTGCCATAGATTTTTTTATTTTTTTTTTACACCGTTAATCATGCAGCATAAATGAGACTTTCCATTTTTTCTGCAGACCGGTACGGTTACAACGATACCAAAATTCTAACATTTTTTTTAGGTTTTCCCACTTTTCTGCAATAAAAACCCTTTTTTTTGGAAATCTTTTTTCTATTCTAAATTGCTGCATTCAAAGTCACGTAACTTTTTTATTTTTTGATGTACGGCACTCTATGAGGGCTTATTTTTTGCGAGACGAGCTGTAGATTTTATTGGTACCATTTTAGCGTACATACGACTTTTTTGATCACTTTTATTGCGTTTTTAGTGAGGCAAAATGCTAAAAATGAGCATTTTGCCTCAGTTTTTTAGCTTTTTTTTTAGCGTTTTTTTCGGTGCACAATCAAAAGCATGTGCACCTTATTGTACGCATCGTTACGGACGCGACAATACCAAATATGTGGGGTTTTATTTATTTTTTACCTTTTTTTATGCTAATCTGAGAAATAGCATAAAAAAATGGTTTTTTTACTCTTTTTTTTTTTACATTTTTTTTAATTCATTTTTTAAATCTTTCTTTTTTTCACACTGTTTGTGTCCCTCTGAGGGACTTTAACCACTGCCCTGATGATCGCTGGTATAAGGCATGGCAGAGCTACTGCTCTCCCATGCCTTATCGCTCATACAGCGATCTCAGGCATAGGCAATTCAGGACGCCAGTGTCTGGCGTCCTGTTGCCATGGTGACAGGCCGGGCTCTCGCGATGACATCGCGAGTTCCGGCCGGAGACACAGAGGGAGCCGCGCTCCCGCTGTGAACTCTTCCCCTGCCGCGATCTACTTAGATCGCGGCAGGGAAGGGGTTAAAAGTGGCGGGCGCATCTCTGATGCCCCCCCGCTGCTGCAGCGAGACGCCGGCTGTGACTGACAGCCGGCTCCCGCTGCGGGATAGCGCTGGATCATATGTGATCCCGCGCTATCTGCAGGACGTAAGTTTACGCCCTGTTGCGGGAAGTACCCCGCTCCCAGGACGTAAACTTACGCCCTGCAGCGGGAATGGGTTAATCTGAGCCATTATATTCATTTCAATGTGGTCCCTGAAGATGGCCAAGTGCTAAAAATCAAATATCTCCTACAGTTTCATTGAAATGAATGGAGTGGTTCTCGAGATCGGTGGTAGTCTGAGCAGTTGCACAGTCACCAATCTGAAAGCTATACCCTGGCCTATGAATAGGGAATAACTTTCAAACTTGGCACATCCCCTTGAAGCTAAACGGCAGAAAAATGGCGCAGTGTTTGGTGCCAGTTCGTAGCTCCATTTTCTCACTTTCAGCCAAAATGCACCATATTTATTAATAGATGTGCGCCTTTAAATATATTTGTTCCAAACCTTTCCAATGTTGTTGCATTTACTTTTTTTTTTTTTTAACCCTTTCCAATCCAATTTGTATCCTGGTTTTCCTTGCGGGCTTACTCTTTTTCTACCGTTATAAAACGGCGCTATCTGCTGGCTAAAGCCAGTACTGCATGAGGTGACACGTTGGATAGGCTCCGACAGCAGAGAGGCTGGCAATATACAGTAAGAGAACCCCGATGGACGTCTTCCAACATCGGAGCTGTACAGCCTTAAATCGTAATGTCTTTAGACGTCAGACAGTGGATTGGAAAGGGTTAAGACCCGCACGTCAGACACCAGCAATAATAAACGCAGGCCGATGTATGCATTACCCAAGTTAACTCATTTCAATCTGCTTCTTTCTCCCATGTAGATATCCTTAGTGATGTTGAAAAAGTGCAGCTTAGTAAGTTAAGGAAGAAAATGAGGCGGAAGGTGAGTTTTTATATGAAATAATAGGTTTCTAAAAATTCCCTGTGAATGGGTATTGTAAAACATAACCAGGATGTGGGGGGGGGGAGCTTGTAATGAAAAAAACATAATCCAAATTCAAAACGTGAAAGGCAAACCTCACTGAATATATAAATAACGTCTCTATAATTGCCACATTTTCCGCATTTGCATTTAGGGAACTAATGTCTATACAAGGCCGGTTTCAAACTTGGCGTACCAGTTGTTGAATTTCTGTTGTGGAATCTGCAACGAAGTACGGCAACTAAGACCAATGTCCACGGGCGGATGTGATTTGTGGAAGAAACGATTAAAAAACACAACTCAGCCAACAAAAAAACAAACCCCCAGACAGCTATGTTGACAGAAAAAGAAGAGTTGGGACTTTTTGAAAGTGGGGAAGAAAAAGCAAGAAAAAGAAAAAAATAAGGGGCCCGCATCACTAAGGCCTCATGTCCACTCGAAAAATACAATCCGCGCAGAATCCACGGCGGATTTGCTTTAAATGTTTTTTTTTTGCATGCAGATATCTGCACACATTGCTATCAATGTGATAGTAATGTTGCCGATCCGCGCGGAATCTCTCCCATGGTGTACCGCGGTTTTCTCCCATGGTGCACCGCGGGTCTTCTCCCATGGTGCACCATGGGCTCTGTGCGGTCCATTGCCGATTCCAGCCTCCTGATTGGCTGGAATCGGCACACGTGACGGGGCGGAGCTACGCAATGACGCATAGAAGGGGGCGGGGCCAGAACGCCGCTCGTGCCCGGACCGACCAGAAGGGAGAAGACCCTTCTGCGCAAGCGCGTCTAATCGGGCGATTAGACGCTGAAATTAGACGGAGCCATGGAGACGGGGATGCCAGCAACGGAGTGGGTAAGTGAATAACTTCTGTTTGGCTCATATTTAATGCACGATGTATATTACAAAGTGCATTAATATGGCCATACAGCAGTGCTTAACCCCACTTGCTTTCGCGGGACAACCCCTTTAATGGACCGCGGATTGCCAATGATTCCCTATGGGCAAAATCCGCAGCGGAAATCCGCAATTCCATTTAGCTAGTGAACATGAGGCCTAAGGCTTGAGTCCACACAGGTCTGATTTCCAGCGATCAGCAGTGGAGTGCCTGCCTCTGAACCGGCACCATTTGAAACGGGTTTCATCGCGAATTCCTTTGCGAAATTCACCAGCTCATTGAGAAGAGGTTAATTCCGCAGCGGAAACGGCGACATAATTGACACGTTCCGGATTTGAATTGCGCGCCGCAAGTCAGCTTCCACACATATTTTGTGCAGGTTATTTCCACATCTTGTGGACGGGATTTTCCGAATCTCGTCCGCTTTGCTGCTACTGTAAATGCAGCAGAATGTCTGTGCGGAGGGAAATTCTACGACAATTCCGCTCCGTGTGAACCCAGCCTCAGGTTTTACGGAGTGTAAGGAATGTAATCGGATGATGATTCCATTTACAGTCAGACCTTCTTTTCCTATCATCTTTGTTTAACACAATATTTGTGTCTTTATTTTTAAGGCAAGAAGCCAAGAAGCTAAACAGGAGGCAGCAAAGAAGCTGAAAGTAAGTGTGTAGCAGCGCTTGCTGCATTATTATACTGCATTAGTAAAATATATGCTACGTGGTATATATTCTGTAGTGACCACAGTTCTTAACTGCAAGTGTTTTACTTAATCTTGTTAATAACTCATCCTCCCTACGTGCTTTTGATAGCTAAGAGAAAAAAAAGAAAAGGAAAAAGAAGAAATGGAGCAAAAGTTAAGGGAGGCCGAGAAGATGGAAATGAAGAAGAAAGCAAAGAGAAAGCTGAAGGAGAAAGTAACAAAACCCCCTGTTCCAAAGCCAGACAGGAAGCAGCTTGCACAACAGCGACGCCTGGAAGAACGCAAACGACAGCAGTTTATGTTGGAAGAGCTGAAGAAACCCACTGAAGATATGTGTTTGCCTGATCATCAGGTGCGTGACCCTCCTAGAAGTATAAAGGCTTCTCTACAGTATTACTGCCATAGAAAAATAGCCATGGGGGAAATTTACTAACTCCAGCATCTCCAACATCGTGCTTAGTATGCTTTTACCGGTGCATGATGCTCTTAGTACATGAAAAAGTGCATTGCCTTTTCATGTATTAGGCGCATCCCAGCCGCTCCATTTGCTTTCTCAGAAATCTAAGCCAGATCCGACCTGGTGTACATTTCTGGCATAATTTAAGACCGTTTCTGGTGTAAATTATACATATCTCTGTTGGTTCAGGCAGCCACGCCCCTCCCAACAAACGCAAAAAGAAGAAAAGTCACAATTTTTTGCGCAAAAAATTGCGACCTTTTTTATGCCAGAAGCTGGCGTAAAAAGTGTCATAAACATGCTCCATGGTTCCTTAAACTGCCTGATTCAATCTAAAACACTTTACTACTTTACGTCCGTCCCTCAAAAACTTTTGAATAGGTGTTTTGCATGCAAACACTATTTAAAGTCGTTTCCTAATACTCCTAATGAAACTAAATTCATTCTGCAGCCTTAGCTGCCTGTCCACGGGCTTTACGGTGTCCCACGGCAGATCTCCGCCACAGGAGCCGCCACCCGGGAGCAGGAGCCTGCAGGCGGATCTCTGCGGTCAGCCTATCTAACAGATAGACTGACCGTGGAGAATTGCGGCAGTTTTCCGCCAGCGAGTGGAGAATCGCTATGATTCTTCGCTTGCAGACAAGGGGGGCTGCGCTTTCCATAGCAACGCTATGGGAAGCGTGCACTGCATTCCCTGCGGCCGGATTAATGACCCGGGGAACGCAATGGGCTGGACGGGCAGCCTTAGGAATCTTATGGCTTGACTTCTGTCTGCACCATCCCAGGCTAGGTTTTAGATTTATACCTAAACGATTGCTAACAATCTTAAAGGGGTTGTCCCGCGCCGAAACGGGTTTTTTTTTTTTTTCAACCCCCCCCCCCCCCCCCCCCCCCCCCCCCCCCGTTCGGCGCGAGACAACCCCGATGCAGGGACCTAAAGAAAGCTTACCGGAGCGCTTACCTTAATCCCCGCGCTCCGGTGACTTCTATACTTACCGGTGAAGATGGCCGCCGGGATCCTGTTCCTCCGTGGACCGCAGCTCTTCTGTGCGGTCCATTGCCGATTCCAGCCTCCTGATTGGCTGGAATCGGCACGTGACGGGGCGGAGCTACACGGAGCTACACGGAGCCCCATAGAGAACAGGAGAAGACCTGGACTGCGCAAGCGCGGCTAATTTGGCCATCGGAGGGCGAAAATTAGTCGGCTCCATGGGAACGAGGACGCTAGCAACGGAGCAGGTAAGTATAAAACTTTTTATAACTTCTGTATGGCTCATAATTATTGCACAATGTACATTACAAAGTGCATTAATATGGCCATACAGAAGTGTATAGACCCACTTGCTGCCGCGGGACAACCCCTTTAATGCTTAGGATTCATTGCCTAACAGCTACAGTCTTATTACTGGGGTTGTCAGGCAGCATGTCCATATTAACCAGCCCATCATACATTATACTCTGATTATTTGGGTCCTCGCTGAACAAGACTTCAACTACACCATTCTAATTCTTAGTTCCATATTTATTTTGAAATTTTTAGAAAATTTTAAAATGCTGTTGAATGGAGGCCTTTTAAGATCAGTTACTTAACCTCCCTAAAAAGTTGGGGGATTGGTGAAACCTTCATGTTTGTTAACTTTTCGCTTTTGTTCCAGCCATTACCAGACCTCACCCATGTCCCAGGAGTAGTGTTGCCTGGTAGTGCCTTCTATCATTGCTTAACGACGGTGGAGTTTCTACAGACTTATGGAAAAGTGTTTGGATTGGATGAAACGAAGGATGTACCCAGCCTTTTCACTCTCCAGGAGGGACTCTTCAATATGGGCGACAGTTTAGGGGAGATACAAGACTTGCTAGTGAAACTTTTGAGGGTTGCGTTGTTTGACCCTGGGCTTCCAGCTTACTGCCAGGTAACCACACGGCTTTAGAAATCATTGCTTCGTTGTATCCATCTTCTTGGAATCAGTGTTAATGTCTTTTATCTACAGTCTTTGAAAATCCTAGGAGAAAAAGTTTCAGAACTCAGTTTAAACCGCGAGAATGTGTCCGAAGTCCTCCGCATCTTCCTGGAGGCCTACGGCGGGGACATTGAGCTCTGTGATAGCCTCCGCACCCATCCGTTTCAGGCACATCCGCCCCACGTCAAAGCCGCTGCCCTTGCGTTTCTTATTAATGAACTTAACGCCAGCACTCTGATTATCAGGTAAGGCTGATTCTGGCATTCTATAGCGTTAGATTTTAAGATTGCATTGAAATCCATAATTCCACCAACAATGGTTTAGATTCTCATGTTTTATTATTTGTTTTATATAAACCGCTCATAAAAAGGAAATGTTTGCTTATTTCTGCAGTGAAATCGATAAAACTCTTGAGAACATGTCGAATTATAGGAAGAACAAGTGGATAATTGAGGGCAAAATTCGCAGGTAACACCACCAAAGCTGGCGGGTTATTTATCCGATATTTCAGTTTTTTTTACATTTTGATTGCATGCTACTTTCCATCGCTGAATGTATGTAAACTTGGTGATGTGTGATATTAGCAATCCAAGCCGTTTTACAGTTATTCTGATTTGCAAGTCTTAGGGCTCGATCACATGAGTATACTTGAGCCACGCATGCAGTTTTTGCTCATGTAATAGGCAGTAAATGGATCTGATTTCAATGTGTTTGTTCACATGAGCGTGTTTTTTCACACTAGCGTGAAAAAATAGACAGCATGGCCTATCTTGGTGAATATTACACGCCGTAGAAGCCTTTTTAGGGTATTGTGCCCTCATGTATTTATACATAGTTATTTGGTTGCCCCTTAGCCGTCTTTTTTTCCAGGGTAAATAATCCCAATTTTGATAACATCTCTGGGTATTCCAGTCCCCTCATTCCATGTATTAGTTTAGTTGCCCTTCTTCGAACCCCCTCAAGCACTGCAACATCTTTCCTGAGTAACAGAGTCCAGAATTGTACGCAGTATTCCATGTGGGGCCTGACAAGTGCCTTATATAGTGGGAGGATAATGTTCTCGTCCTTTGCCCCTATACCTTTTTTAATGCACCCCAAGACTTTATTTGCTTTTGCAGCAGCTGACTGGCATTAGTTACTCCAGTTAAATCTACAATCCAACTATTATGCGGCACAGTGTCAAATGCTTTAGAGAAGTCCAGATATACGATATCAATAGCCTCTCCCAGGTCCAGCCTAGAGCTTACTTCATCGTAGAAGCTGATCAGATTGGTCTGACATGATCGACCCTTCATGAACCCATGCTGGTGAGGAGTTATTTCGTTGTTCTCCTTTTACTGTTAATATAATTGAAGAATAGTTCCGGGTTGTTTTTGCTCTCATTGGCGATCAGTCTTTCTGCCTCCTCCTTAGCAATTTTGATATTTTCTTTGCATATTTTGTTTTTTTCCCTGTACGATTTTAGCGCTTCTTCGCTGCCTTCTTGCTTTAGTAGTTTGAACGCTTTCTTTTTTTCGTTTATTGCCCCTCTTACCGTCTTGTCGAGCCACATTGGTTTCCTTTTACTTGAAGTTCTTTTTTATTTTTAAAGGGAATGAACTGCTCACATGAGGTGATTAGGATCCTTTTAAACTTCTCCCATTTGTCCTCTGTACTGATATTTTTGAGGATATTGTCCCAATTAATGTTACCGATAGTAGTTCTAAGCTGATCAAATTTTGCTTTACTAAAGTTTAGTTTATTTGTCGCTCCCTGATAAGGCTTCTTATTGAATGCCAGCTGGAAGATGATTATATTGTGGTCACTGTTCCCCAAGTGCCCCTCAACCTGTACCCCCGTTATTCGGTCCGGTTTGTTAGTACTAAGTCCAGAATGGCCCTCCCTTTCGTTGGTTCCTGCACAAGTTGGATAAGGTAGTTATCTTTAATTGTTCTCAAGAACTTATCACCCTTGTGAGAATTGCAGGTCTCGTTATCCCATATTATATCCTGATAATTAAAGTCTCCCATGAAAATTACTTTGCTGCGGTTTGATACCTCTTCTATCTGCCTTAATAGTAAGATTTCCGTTTCTTCTGAATAGGTGGCCTATAGAAAACCCCTATCGGGATTTTGTTATTTTTTTCTCCCTGTATTTCTACCCATAGAGATTCCACGTGTTCATCTTCTGCCCCTATATCCTCCCGTAGTCTCTGCATTTAGTACGATTTAATGTACAAATACACCCCTTCCCCCTTTCTGGTTTCCGCGGTCTCTTCTGAAGAGATTGTAACCTTGTAAATTCACCACACAATCGCACTTATCATCAAGCCATGTTTCCGTTATTCCAACTATGTCATAGTTTTCATCAGTCATTCTTGCTTCAAGCTCACCCACTTTACCGATCAGACTTCTTGCATTCGTGGTCATACAATTTATACGGTTGTTTTTGTTCTTTAAATTCATTTTGTTACTAATGGTACTATTGGCCGATCTGTCAGTTCTAACTGTACTAACCCCACCCCCTGCTCGGCCCCCATGCCCATTACTTAGACCCAGGTTGCTACCTACACTGGCTACCCTCTTGTTTCTCTTTTTGCCCTCCCTCCCCCAGTCCCTAGTTTAAACACTCCTCCAGCCTTCTAGCCATCTTCTCCCCCAGCACAGCTGCACCCTGCCCATTAAGATGCAGCCAATCCCTATGGTAGAGCCTGTAGCCGACAGCAAAGGCAGCCCAGTTCTCCAGAAACCCAAATCTCTCCTTCTTGCACCAACTCCAGGGCCACTTGTTTACCTCCCTAAGATCCTGCTGCCTTTCTAGTGTGGCTTTAGGTGCAGGCAGTATTTCCGAGAAAACTACCCTGGAGGTCCTCGCCCTGAGCTTGGACTCTAAGTCCCAGAAATCATTTTTGAGGGCCCTCCATTGACTTCTAATTTGTTCATTATTGCCAACATGCACCATGACCGCTGGATCCTCACCAGCCCCTCCCAGTAATCTGTCAATCCGATATGTGTCGAACTCGAGCGCCAGGAAGACAACACACCGTTCGACCATCCTGGTCTTTATGGCATATTGCCCTTTCTGTCTCCCTTATAATTAAGTCCCCCACTACTAGGACCTGTCTAGCCTGCCCTGCGCTCCCCGTCCCCATCTCACTGGAGCAGTCAGCTCCCTGGCGTTCAGAGGGCATGTCATGCTGCAGCAGTGCTGGCTCTGTATTGGCATCCCCCTCATCTGCCAACTTTGCCGACTTGTTGGGTTGTGCCAGTTCAGGACAAGCCTTCCTGTTTTGCTGGTCCTATTGCCTTGATTGCTGTATAACCTACGATCATTCTCACTTAGCTGACGCTGTACTTTGTTGTGGTTGGAAAAAGAGCAAAGATTTATTATGTTCAACCTGTTTCCTGTAGCTTGTCGCCATAAAACACGAGGATGCAGAACAACCCCAGTGCAGCTTCTATCTATATGGTTGAAAAAATGTGTTCCGTTTCCTCCTGCTCTATAGTGATATCCCATTTCTCACACCGTATATAACGTACTGGCATTATATCATAATATCCTTACAGGTTAAAGTTTGCATTAGGAAAGAAGACGGGACGACAAGAGCCTGAAGCCAACGGTGTAGAGGAGTGTCGGACAAGACGCAGCGCACGTAACAATGAGGAGAACGAAGATGCTGCGGGCGAGGAAGCTGCTTTACTGAAACCAGCGGAGGAAGAAGAGGTAAAACGCCGACAATGAATATTCATCAAGGCTTCTTCATCAACCCATCCAATCTGTATCATAAATATATATTCTGGGAAACATAAAAACGTTTTTCCTTCTCCAGCCACGAAGACTGATAGATATCAGCTGAATACCCACATCTCCTCATCCTTGTTAGATTGAAAGTTTTTCACAAGCAATGAAATATAACAAAAAATGACTTTAAAACATTAAAAACACAAAAACGGTCACTGTAGATAAAGTTATTTATCGAAATGTAAGTGCACTTATTGGCAGCAATCTGCATAGTAGTCCCACACGGTAACATATGGATACTGTTATGTGCAGGAGGGGAGAACAATCACATAATAATGCTACAAATGAGGTACATTATAGGAGCAGGTTTATAACATTTAAGAATGATAAGATATTATATATAGATTAATATCAGAAATTCCGACCTCGGAGGGATGGAAGGCTGAGTCCACCTTGAGTCTACTACCTGAACCATGCGGGGATTGAGCCTGCAACCTTCAGGTCGCGAGTGAGCGCTTAGGACTGCATACTGCTGCCTTAACACTGTGCCACACGAGAATACACTAGACAGGATGAGAAGTCAGCAACCCTGTTTTTTAGGCTGCATCCGCACGGTCTACATAATCTCGCTACAATGTGGTTTCCAATGGGTTCTTTCACATGACTGATGTTTTGTAGTGAGATTTTGTAGCCCGTGCGGATGCAGCCTAATTAAGGTCTCTTTTACACTGGCTACAAAATCATAAGATTTTGTAGCAATGCGAAAGTACTACAAAACGCATGTATGTGAAGCTCATGGTTTCCAATGGGTTCTTTTACATGAGCAATATTTTGCAGCCTGAAAAAACCCATTGGAATCCATGGGCTTCACATACATCCGTTTTGTAGTGATGCTACATTGCTACAAAATCTTGTGATTTTGTATCCCCTTTGAAAAAGGCCGTAACCACAAACAAGTAGTGAGCGATTTAAAAAAAAATTAAAAAAAAATTGTTTATTTACACTGAAGGATTATCTCTCAAATTCGTTTGTTTGAACAAATTTTGAGCTATAATCGTTACATGTTAAATGGGCATTAACCGCTACTACATCAGTACATTACAGCACCTTCAGTCAAGTTTCAGTCAAGGAGACCTGCCAGCTGTTTCTACTCAGACCTGTAATAGTGGTAGCAATGCTCCAAAGACAATGTTATACCCAGATCTGCTTCCCATTGAGAGTATATAGGGGAGCTTGGAAACCCCCTATATACCATTCAGCACATGGAGGGGGAAATATACAAATGAACTCCATGAGACTCCCATCTAGTTTGGGAGACAGATTTGAGAGGGAATCGGAAGGACTGGTGTTTTCCTCGTTCCTCTGAAGGTGGCTTACAGTAATTTTTAAAAGTATGATCTTGAGAACTATTTATCATGAAGTCTAAAATGGTAAGTTTATGGAGTGCCACCGTGGAAATCAGATGATATCTTTCCATGATGGGTTAGAAGACAATGTGATGAGCATTGAGGGATTTGATTGAACCATATATATGGCCATAATAGGATTAAATAAAAAGTGTCACAGTGTTTTAGATTAGTAGAGAGAAGGACTGACATCCAGATTAGTGTTGGCCATGTAAGTGGAATAGATAATGATGCTTCCATAGACTCGAGGTCATAATATCATTGAACATTGAGGAGATCTGGTCCAGGAACAGTGGGGGCACCAGGTCTCCGAACTAACATCAATTCTAAGGCTTCTTTCTCACGGGCTACAAAATCTCACTACTAAATCATCACTACAAAACGCATGTATGTGAAGCTCATGGTTTCCCATGGGTTCTTTCACATGAGAAATGTTTTGTAGCCTGGAAGAACCCATTGGAAACCATGAGCTTCACATAAATGCTTTCTGTAGCGAGATTTTGTAACCCGTGTGAAAGAGGCCTAAAGGCCCATTTACACTTAACGATTATCACTCAAAATTCATTTAAGTGACCGAAAAGGAGCGATAATCGTTGCATGTAAACGCGGGCATCGTGCAGTTTTCACTTGAACAATGATTTTACGGTGAACTTAAAATCCATCATTCAGCTAGTGAGAGATAAAGTATCTTTCAATAGAAGCTCGCTGTTATCTCCACGGGAGTTGGCAGATAACATTGTAATCTTCCAGCAACTGCCAGTAGAGCAATGCCGCTGTCTGCACAGCTGAGTGTACACTGGGCTCTGCAAACAGCTCCTGGAGGCCCTTTTACATACAAATGAAGATAATAAAGTGTTAATGGACATGAACACTTTATGCAAATAGATTGCAAAATCTTTCAGTCATTTGAGAGATTATCTTTCAGAGTCAATGGGCCTTTGCACAATAAAATACTCAGGTCTTTATCTGTGGACTAAAGCTCATCCTACTGCTGTTGTCTTTTTCCATGCAAATTAATCACACCATATCACTGCTATTTTGTGTGTGTGTGTGTGTGTGTGTGTGTGTGTGTGTGTGTGTGTGTGTGTGTGTGTGTGTGTGTATATATATATATATATATATATATATATATATATATATATATATATATATATATTATATAATATTGTGTGTGTGTGTGTACACACATGTATATAATGTGTGTTTCTTCAGGTAGTTTGTTTTTTTTCTTACTGAGAGCATTAACACTCTATAGACTATTTTCATATTTTTGTATTGCAGGAAGAAGTTTCCTCTAATGTGAATACTTTGGATCTAGAAAGACAGATAGAGAAACTCACTAAGGTAACTTATACAATGCATCAATGAAAATGTTGGTGTCCCATGTGAACATGTTTTACTGTAGTCTCTATAAAAAAGATTCCCAGCAGTAAACATGTATGTAACTATTTGATGTCTCTTGATTACTTGCAGTAACCAGAAAACATTATGAGGTGTATACATAAGCTACATATTTGAATAGATAAGTCACAGTATGCTACTTTAACCCCTTAACGACCGCCGATACGCCTTTTGACGGTCTGTATCGGCGGCCTATGTATGAAGAGAGATCGCAGGGTGACCTCTCTTCATACAGCACTTGCACCAGCTGTTTATTACAACTGACACCCGCGGGCAATAGCTGCAATCGGCCTATTGCGGCTATTAACCGTTTAAATGCCCCGAACGGCTCCCCGCATGAGATCACAGGGAGCTGTGCGGGTGTCATGGCAGCCGGGGTCCTTCTGAAAGGCCCCAGGGCTGCCTTAGCAGAATGCCTATTAAGCTTTCCCCGTGGGATGGCTTGATAGATTCTGTCAAAGTGCAGTATGATGTAATGCTATAGCATTACATCATACTGCAGGAGCGATCAAAGCATCACTAGTTGTGGTCCTCCAGGGGTGCAAAAAGAAAGTACAAACAAGATCAATAAAGTTTTATTAATTGTAAGAGACAAAAAAAAGGAATAAAAGTTTAAATAACCCTTCTTTTGCCATTTCTATACTAAAAAAAAATCTAAATCATAAAGCAAAAATACATATTTGGCATCGCCGCGTCCATAAAAGTCCGATCTATCAAAGTAACGCATTATTTACCCCGTACGGTAAACGTCGTCCGAAAAAAAAACCTAAAGAACACCAGAAATGCACTTTTTCAGTTACCCTGTCTCCCAGAAAAAATGCAATACAAAGTGATCAAAAAGTTGTATGTATTCTGAAATGGTACCAAAGAAAACAACAGGACATCCCGCAGAAAATGAGCCCTCACAACTATGTCGGAGGAAAAGTAAAACAGTTATTGGGCGCAGAAGTAAAAGTAGTACAGCAAAAAAAAAAAGAAACTATGCAAGTTTGGTGGCGTAGTAAACTTTATTCTATGGATCAGGACGATATCATGTAATTTTGTTGCAGTTTGTGCGCCGTAGAAACAAGAAGCACTGAAAGATGGTGGACTGTCGTTTTTTTTTTTCATTTTACTCCACTTAGAACTTTAAAAACGTTTTTCGGTACATTATATGGTACATTAGATAGCACCATTGAAAAATACAACTCGTCCCGCAAAAAACAAGCCCTTATACAGCGACGTCAATGGAGAAATAAAGGGGTTTTGTGTTCTTAAAAGGGGGGGAGGAAAAAACGAAAATGGGGGAAAAAAGTGCAGCGTCATTAAGGGGTTAAAATCCTCTAACAGAGACCTGTCAGAATGTATCTTCCCTACTTTATAAACTTTGTATGTGTCCCAAGATAATGGCAGAGAAGCTGCTTCTCTGGATAGACACCTTATTGTCTGTGGTCACGTGGTTATTCACTAACTTCAGTCCTGAGCCGCCACGTACTGTGTTTCTAGTGAAGTGGATTCTGACACGTGATACAATATAATTAGGAGACCCTTCCCTCTAATAGTACAATACGATTCCTTAGAACCCTTTTTTTTTGCTCTACATATAGTGCTGTTATGTTGATTTCTCATCCGTGTCATTGGGGGACACAACACAATGTCTTCTGTGTCCTCCAACGAATGTGACGAAAAAGCGATTTTATGATAAGTAACAAAAATCCTGTTTTTAAAGGTACCCTGTGTTTGGCTGCAGGGCTTTTAGCATTAATTTCTAAGTTCTAGTGTTCCTTTAAATGCCTTTTGAATGTATTTCCCAATGTTTTCATTTTACTTTCTTGGTTTACAGCGCCAAATGTTTCTGAGAAAGAAAATCATTAGCTGCTCTCAAAGGCTTCGCTGTATGTCTCTGGGTCAGGATCGGTACCGCAGATTCTACTGGATGCTTCCACACATAGGCGGTATCTTTGTAGAGGGATTGACAGACAACTCTGGTGAGTATACATGGACAACCCTGCATCAGAACGGGCGCTATATAATACTACATTTCCTATGGATATGGAGAAACCACTGCAGTCGTCCCCCCCCCCCCCACACACACACACACTTTTCAGCACTTTGTAGGCTCGTTTACACGCAAAGACAATCTTTCAAACGATTAAAAGATTGACAGCTTTAGCAGTCATTTTGAATAAAGTATTAATGGGCGCTAATGCCCATTAGCACTTTAGCAGCTTCATTTGTATGCAAATAAGCCTCCATGAGCTGTTTGCAGAACTCAGCAGGTGGTCTGAACGATGCAATCAGCTCCTTTTTGTTCTTGCCAACATGAATACAATGTAATCAGCTGCTCCCCTGCAGAACACAGGGTGCGGTCTGTGTTATCTACTATCCAGCGGAACAATGGATTTTAAGCTCGCCTTAAAATCATCATTCAGCAGAAGAGTAAACGATGGTAGCATTTACACAGAACAATTATCACTCATATGCCATCGTTTTAATGAATTTTGAGCGATAATCGCTGCATGTAAATTAGTAGTGTGAGAGATGCCACCAGATTCTGATTGATGAATATTCTCTTCCAGGTAAGACTGCAGATACTCCACAGATTGAACTTTCAAACTCCTCTGAGGTGAAGAACGAAGAGGAAGAAGGTACAGAGGACAAAAACTACTGTTCACTTAGTCGTTCACGAGGTCGACCGCGGAAGGCAGAGCACTGTAAATACTGTCAGTGTCCGGGGGCTCAGCAAGCACCACTGAATGGCCTTTTGCAGGCAAATCTGCATCCTGAAAGCCAGCAAGGTCTCTATCAGACAACAGTGCTGTCATGGCTGACGCATTGTCAAACTTCTATCATGAACAGTGCGGTGTTGACTCCTGAGAGTAGTCCTCCTCATACTGAGGGAACGTCTACATTTGACATTGGGCCCTGTCCTGGGGCGACCGACACTGATGAGAAGGATAACAGGTTGTTCAACTCACTCCTTAGGACTCCTTGCACTGAAAATTCCCAAAAGCCCAATTCACAGTCTCTACTTTCTTCATCATCTCTCACTGCAACTACACAGCCAATACAGGTAAGTCTAGAATTATGGATGGAGGTTGGTACTTTTTTTTTTCTTTTACCCAAAGTGTGCTAACATGAAGATTTATGGTCATCGGAACAAGACTAGTCGGGGTCAGTATTTCAAAAAGAGTGAACCTTGTAGAATTATTTCATGCAACAGTGTTGAGCTTATACAGAGAATGGTGTGATTAACCCCTTCCCGCTCCAGGGCGGAAGTTTACGTCTTGGGGATAGCGTGGGATCACATATGATCCCGCGCTATCCCACAGCAGGAGCCGGCTGTCAGTCACAGCCGGCATCCCGCTGCGTCCCCCTACTTAGATCGCGGCAGGGAAAGCGTTCACAGAGAGAGCGTGGCCCCGGCCCTGCCATTCCTTATCACAGCGATCATCAGGGCAGTGTTGTAAGTCCCCCAGGGGGACACAAATGTTGTTAAAAAAAAAAAAAAAGATTAAAAAAACGTTAAAAAAATGGTAAAAAAAATAAAAGCCCCCACATATTTGGTATTGTCGCGTCAGTAACGACGCGTACAATAAGTTACACATGCTTTTGTCTGTGCACGGAAAAAGCGTAAAAAAAACTTAGGCAAAATGCAAATTTTTAGCATTTTGCCTCACTAAAAACGCAATAAAAGTGATCAAAAAAGCCGTACATTCCCCAAAATGGTACCAAAACCCCCACAGCTCGTCTCGCAAAAAATAAGCCCTCATAAAGCTCCGTACATCAAAAAAATAAAAAAGTTACAGAACTTTGAATGCAGCGATTTAGAAGAAAAAAAAGATTTCCAAAAAAAAGGTTTTTATTGCAGAAAAGTGGAAAAACCTAAAAAAAAGTAAGAATTTTGGTATCGTTGTAACCGTACCGACCCGCAGAAAAAATGGATTGTGTCATTTATGCTGCATGATTAACGCTGTAAAAAAAAAAATCTATGGCAGAATTGATGCGTTTTCTCTCTCTGCTATCATAAGAAAAAAAAAAAGTTTTACAATATAGTCTATGTACCCAAAAATGATGCCGATAAAAACTACAGTTAGCCACGCAAAAAACAAGCCCTTATACGGCCGCGTCGACGGAAAAATAAAAAATTATGACTTTTGATAAATGGAGAAGAAAATCCGCCAAAAATCCTTGCGTCCTTAAGCCCAAAATAGGCCATGTCATTAAGGGGTTAAGGAAAAAATTGTGAAAGGGGATCCTGTGGATGTAAACCATTCGTTGATGAAAGGGGTTAAAGGAGAATGTCAAGAATTGTTGTGATGAACAGTTGGTAGACAGTCAAGAAGATTGCACACAAATACAACACTAGTTCTCCAAATAACATCTCCAAATGTGCCACTCATCATTCCTTAGGAGGGGTATAACCAGTTTTAGGGCCTCAGGTGGCAAGACTCTCCATCTAATCACACCACAACTGTAATCATTTGCATATCTGTCTGAGATGTAACTGCGTGCTGAGTTTTGCAAAACAACTTCTAGGTGCTTGTGTTTTTTTGACAAAAAGTGTATATGAACAGTGTAGACAAGATGCATTGGAATCGATAGCCCTGAACTCAGCAGCTTGTGTTTTATAAGGGTTAGATACAGGAAGTCCAAGAACAAATAAACAACTCTAACTTTGTCAAGTGCAAGCATGGGTTAAAATAAAAAAGCATTCTTGCCTCCCTTCACCTCCCAGGACACCGCTAACCGGATCCACTGCTCTATCCCGATCCTCCGCCGCTAGAAGTCCGGTTGACTGCTGTGGCCAATCAGAGACTGCAACGTCACCTTCCGAATGCCTGGCATCAGCGCTCACTTCCTGGGTGCCAGGAATTAGGGAAGGTAATGCTGTAGGAAGTCAGGTGACCACGGCAGCCATTGTGAGACCGCAGCATTACACTCCTGGCATCATGGCACCCTGGATTTGGAAGCTGATGCTGCGGTCTTTGTTTGCCCACAGTGGTTAACTGACTTCTGCCGGCGGAGGATGGGGACAGGGCAGCAGAACTGATTAGCTGTGTGAAGACAGATGAGTATGCGTTTTCTTTAGTTTAACCCATGCCCAGGCTGTAAATTTTTTTTCGGCTGGCACAGAGTGTTAAGGCAGCAGAAATGCTGTTCCAAGCTCTTGCTCACGACCTGCTGAAGGTTGCGAGTTCAATCCCTCCGCATGGTAGGTGGCTCAAGGTTGACTTGGCCTTCCATTCTTCTGCGGTTGGGGGGGGGGGGGGGGTTGGGGGGGGGTTAGGGGTAATAAAGAAAATTACCTGAAAGCACTGCGGAATGAGTTGGTGCTATAGAAATAACAAGATTTATTTAATTTGAAACCGCACAATCCCTTTAAATTTGGGTATTCTTGGCTATAAAAAGAATTTGAAGCATTTCTATCACAGGGTCTTTTAAGCTGCCCAGAAAGGTGTCCATATCCTTTAGGTATTTCATAAGGCTGTCGGAAGGCATTAATAAGGTTGGTGGGAGGAAGTGATTAAAGTCGCTGTAGGTTTTTACTAATATGATTGTTTTTGGAAGAAGAGCTCCAATGACTCTCTGGGCTCACTGATAGGACTGGGGACCGGAATCTGCAGCATATCACATCATTACTTAAAGGGGTATTGTAGTGTCATTAAATGAAGTTAGTCATCGTACAGTGAAAAGTTCTACAGCTTTTCAATGTACTTTCTGTATCTTTTTCTCACTGTTTTGAAGAGCGCTACCTGCTGCCCTTCAGTCAAAATTTTCATTGCTTGCGTACAGGCCCAGGTCATGTGATGGACACGTAGGCGCTCGGCTGATTACAGCGCAGCCATCAGGACTGCGTCTTGCATCTGAGCTGTGCACCACATTTTATCCAGGCCAAGTAAAAAATATATAGGTTCCTAGTAAATGACTGCAAGCAGAGATCTTGAAAACTGACATACTCCCACTGGGGAGAAACTGACCTGGTCAACACTGGATCCTATTGATTGTCAGCTAGCAGAGCTCTTGAAAATGTGTCACAGTCAGAGAGCAAAAGGGAAGACTGAAATGAAGTGATAAGATAGACAAAAGTCTGTGCTACCCCCTTCTCTGGAGTGATTTACAGCCTTGCAGAGGAGATCACCACAGCCGAGGGGGTAGCACAGACTCCTCTGCACGGAGGACAGGATAATGAGAATGCCTAATGCATGCAATTCCCACTTTCACCTGCTTGGTCTCCATCTAACATGGGGCTACACCTGTAGTTCTATTTAAAAGGCAAGACACTTGGCTTTTAAACAAGACCTAAACTGCTGCTCTAGTCTTGTTCAAGCTGGAGAAAAAGCCATTTGAAAAGTGGTGCTTATTCTAAACTGTAAGGTTATTTTCTCATAGCACCATTCAGGCAAAACTGTTAAGTGGTTAGCAAGCAAATATTTTTTTTTCTTTCTTCTCCCTTCGTATTGGTCAGAAAGGAGGGATACTTTTGGTTTCTCCATTATTGATGCAATCGAGATGTTGGACTTGCATAAAAAAACATTTTTAATACCAGCTTCTTACATTGTACAGGTCAGTGGTTCGGCAGGCGAACAGCATCAGTCTGTTGGCTCTCAGCTGCCATCCGTGGTTTGCCAAGTATGTAACAAGCCCATCAACAATGCCACCTTACACACCTCGGCTCTGGAGAAACGAAGAGGGCGACCATCCAGCAAACTGTTAACCCAAATTGAGCAGAAGTACTACAATCAACTGATAGAAAGGCCAGTACCAGAAAGTAAGTTACTGGTGAGCTGGTTGACCAACGAGCAGTGCTGCACTAGTGAAATTTAATTGGGTGTAAAACAATGTTTTATGTAATAGTCTGTTCAACTCTTGCAGACATGAAATGGTCACAAGTAGTTCGCCAATATGTTTTCAATCTACTCCATGGAAGGGGGAAGTAAGGCTCTGTTCAGACCTCGTTATTGCAGTCCACTGCACTATTCTTTATTTTGCAAAGTGCCAAAAAGGAATTGAAACATGGAGACCTATTGGATTCCATTTCCGCAGTCTTCAGTAATGGCCAAGATATTTTCTTTTGCACCACGTTGAGGGGTGCCGTTTTCTTGCTTTTAAACAAACCCTGATGGGACCCCTGGTGGAGGCAATAACGAGGTGTGAACAGACCCAAAGGTGTATTTACAGGTGGTACTCCTTCTATAAAAGCTCTGCATTATATACAGCTGACTAATAGAGTTTCAGCAACTTCTGCATCGACTAGCCCAAGTAAAGGAAAAAATATCCGCGCTCGTGTGGATCAGACTAACTTTCAGTAAGTCCTCGAGATGTCTATTAACATCAAACTATTTCATTAACACATTGAGCAACGCGTTTCGGCTAATATGCCTTTCTCAAGCTCAAAACAACATAACAAAAATACAATGAAGGTATATATACACTTACATAATCTGTAATCTTCATGTTAGAGGACGCCGTCTGTCCTCCTCTGACGTCTTAGCAGGAGGGGAATCCCGCTGTGAGAGCTGTCACGTGGTAGAATGTTACATGGAACGCACGTTGTGTTCCATATTTCGATGCAACTTTGTCAATGGCACAAAGTATATACGAAAGGTCCGCGTACTGGGAACATAATCAGCTCCCCTTTAACCTGCCTGTTGTATATTAACAGCGGAATAACTGTTAGATCCCCATAATTAGAACCATGGAGATCACTGGATTTATCATATTTATTATCCTAATTATTGTAGGTAAATCTACATTTAATATCTAATTTATTCTTTATATTTTTATACGATGGCTATATTGGTTTGAGGGTACATTCAGACGACCGTATATTGGCTCGGTTTTCATGCCTAGCCGATATACGGCGTCCCTCTCTGCCGGGGGGGAGGATGGAAGAGCCAGGAGCAGGAACTGAGCTCCCACCCCCTCTCTGCCTCCTCTTCACCCACCTGCACTATTTTCAATGAGGAGTGGCGGGGCGGGGCTAATTCTCGGAACGTAGCCCCGCCTCCTTATATTGCAAACAGTGCAGAGGGGTGGAGAGGAGGCAGAGAGGGGGCGGTAGCTTAGTTCCTGCTCCTTGCTCTCCCACCCCCCCCCCCCCCCTTCCTGCAGACGAGGACACCGTATATCGGCTGGGCGTGAAAAACGAGCCGATATACTGTGGTCTGAATGCACCCTGACACTGTGAGATTTTTAATCTATAAATCTTTCTATTATATATTTGTTTTAGCGATTTATAATCACCTTATTATAATCTTTATTTATGGGCAATATTTGTTATAAATGATGGATGTTTTTATGTGTTTTAAAGTTTTAATATGCAACAGGCAGGTTAAAGGGGAGCTGATTATGTTCCCTGTACGCAGAACCTTCATATATACTTTGTGCCATTGACAAAGTGCAATAAAGTTGCACTGAAATTTGGAACGCAGCATGCATTCCATGTAACGCTCTACCACGTGACAGCTCTCACAGCGGGATTCCCCTCCCGTTATGACCTCAGAGGAGGACAGACGGCGTCCCCTAACATGAAGATTACAGATTATGTAAGTGTATATATACCTTCATTGTATTTTCGTTATGCTGTTTTGAGCTTGAGAAAGGCATATTAGCCGAAACGCGTTGCTCAATGTGTTAATAAAATAGTTTGATGTTAATAGACATCTCAAGGACTTATTGAAAGTTAGTCTGATCCACACGAGCGCGGATATTTTTTCCTTAACTTGGGCTAGTTTACTTTAAAGCGTCCATGCACCGGATTGCTTCGACTTCCAGCGTCTCTCCAGAACACTGGATCGTGGATGAAAGACTTACTTGATACGCCAACCAGGACAACAGGTGACGGTGGGGTTCCCCTTACCAGGGCTTACCCACCGTGCACCATGTGAGTCGTTACTCATTTTTTTATATTAGCTGCTTGGTTTGTCAGCAATTCATTTTCTTCTGGTCCCCTTCACTTGGCACACTCCTGACATTTATTTGTAACTTCTACATGGAGTTTGTATGTTGCTCCCCTGTTTCCTTCTGGGTATTCTGGTTTCCTCCCACACTCCAAAAACATACCATTAGGTTAATTTGATAGGGAAATCAAAATCTCCGTGGCTTCTTTGCAATATGCACCCTGGAAACAGACTGGTCACATACACCGAGGTTGATAGTTAAGGCCAACCAAAATTTCCTGCAGTTACTCATGGAGCTAATTTACAAACTAACTGCTTTAGTTTGTTTCTTATGTTAGTTGGAAACTTGCGTAGAAACAGTTCTGCAGTACAGGCCTGTGGCACACTGGCGTATTTTGGGGTAGTGTGTGGCCTGTGGATTTCCACGGACAGCATACGACCCCATTATAGCCCATGGGTATATACACATGAATGTTTCTTCACACAGAACGATGGTCCATGTAAAAAAAACTTATGGCATGCTCCATTTCTGTAGGTTTAATGGACGAGAAATAGGAAATGCCAGTTCACATCGATATTGTTGTACCTTGACGCCACCAGAAGCTAGGGGTTTGGCAGGGGTTAGATGGAGGAACACCCTTGTCACGACCCTAGCTCCCAATTGGCTCGCGACCCAGCACAGCTCAGAGGCTAAGAGCAGCGTGGAAAGAGTTTGTGCTGGGATAGAGGGTTGGGGTTAGGGGTAGTTTGACAGTTAGGCTTACATTATTAACTGTAAATGTTTCCATGTGAGTGCCGGCTGGCATTAACTTGAAAGCATTTACACCTAATAATTGAAGCCTAATAGTTAAACTAACCCTCAATCTCAGGCAAAAGTAATTGGACGCACCTAGAACTTTGGCGCCCGCGTCTCCTGCAGTAAGAAATGCGTCACATCGCTGGCGGTGGCAGGACCTTGCCGCCCGTGTCCCCTGCAGTCAAAACCCAGTCCCCATCCCCCGGCAGGACTTTCCCGGCCGTGTCCCTTGCTATCACAACCCCCGTCCGGTGCTGCCAGCAGCAAATCGCTGCCCGGCTCACCCCCCTCTTCCCCCACACATCTGACGCAAACAGCCGCAGCCGAAAGGGGAGAGATCAGTAACCCATGCCAGAAAGGGGAGAGAGCAGGAGCCGAGGGGAGATCGCAGTGCCGGGTTTACTCACAGAAAGGGGACAGAGCAGGAGCCGGCGGAGAGGTGAGCCAATCAGCCACTGGGGGCGTGACCTGGCCGTCAAGTTCCTTAACAGTTAGATACACCCACCACATCCGGTGGCATCAAGGTACAACAGTACCGTGCACATCGATGGGTTGTGTCGTGTTGTCCAATGTGAGTTGAGCCTGAGCCACTTGGGCGCAAATCGCACTTACAACTAGTCCGCACCTAGCCGTGCAATGATTTTTTGCTAATTGATAGGTCTTAAAAGTAATCTTTCATTTACTACCGTGCATATAGGATTGTCAGCTGTTTCCATCTACATCGATGAGTTCTACTTTTATCTTGTTAATGACCAGCTTTAGTCTCTTTTACGGCTGCCTCCTACAGTATGGGGGTTTCTATGAATTCTGCTTTAATAGCAATAACATATTGCGCACTGCTGATGTAAATGGCAGACAGTCACAATTTAGTTTCTATTACCAGATTAATGCAATGTGCTTTTTTTCCCCCCTCTAACACACAGATATGAAAAACGCCTGGTGGTGGATAAAAGACCCGGCTGTGCTGGAGTCATTGCTGAAAGCTCTGCACCCACGAGGCATTCGTGAAAAGTCTTTGCACAAACATCTCAGTAAGCATCTTGTGCACCTGAAGGAGATGTGCGCCCGGTCAGCCAACGGTAAGAGAGTTTTTATTTTTTTTCTAATTATACTACCATATACTAATAAAAGTATGACAAAAATGTAAAAACAACCAATAATAAAGCGATGGCTCTAATTTGTCTTTCTATCATGTTCTTGTGTACCTAGATGCACTCTTTCAATTCAAACCCTCAGAAGGTCACCCTGTCAGTCAGCAGACACTGGACAAATGGTCAGTTGAGCAATGGACATTTCAAGTGGATCTTTATGTTTTACAGTGGGTGGAAAGCTTGGAACAGAGGGTCATGATGTCAGACCTGCAGATACGGGTCAGTCCTATTTACCATTCACGTTGTTTGATATAGTAGTAGATATAATGTGTATTCATTTCACTGCACCAAGGTTATGCTGAGACCTTGTAGAAGGTTACCAAGAAGCTGTACATAGAAGTTCAAGTCAGCTATTTCCGGTTATGTAGAACGTAATGGGTCACATGATTAATAATACTATAAATGGATGACTATAGTCGTAATGATTGCAGGCGACACTCCGTTCCCTGGCCAGTAATTTGTAATACAATGGTATGATACTATCAAGCCTTCCATTTAGGCCGGCTGCACACACGTGGATCGGAATCCACATGTGGGAGCCCACAGTGGAAGGCGACCCTGTGCCCGGCCAGCGTCCGCTCGCACCTGTATCGCGGATGATCCAGACGTCCCGCCATCGGACTTGTGCAGTACAGATTTTTTTTCTAACCACTGCTTTTCCTGCGCCGTCGCTAGTCGATGACGCAAAATACGTGACATTGCGGAAGGGCCGCGGGTTAGACGCCTTCCATTAACCTCCATCCGAGCGGAATCCGCGTAAAAATAGAACACGTTGCGATTTATTTCGTTTTTTCAGCACTCATGCGAGTAGCCATGCGAATGTTCTATTCTTGCTAATGTATGCAGAATGCCACAGATCATCCGCACGGTTGATGATCGCGGATTCCACAATTCAAATCTGGTCGTGTGCAGCCGGCCTTACAGTAGGCCATAAATATACCTTGCAAGGATGAAGAAAGGAGAGAGGTCATCGCTTGCATAACACATTACCCTTGCATTGTGATTCTTGAACACTCTAATGGCCTATTTACATGTAACGATAATCGCTCAAAATTCGTTCAAGCGAACTAATTTGTGCGATAATCTTTCAGTGTAAATGCACGAAAATCGCTCACTTTTCGTTCGCAGTTTGTTAAGCTGATGTTTCATTAGCTTAAAAAACTCGTTGGCTCGCTGGCTTCTCGTTCCATGTAAACGCTCCCCAATAAGGGCTTCACCTAGAATGTGAAGCGCTGAGCGAGAAGCCGACAAGAACCCGGGATCCAGCGGGAAGTCTTTCTTTGTAAACACTCCGCACGAGCGCTGATTACCTTTGCAGTGACGTCGGCATTTGCGCGGAGCGTTTACCCGATTGTCATTCCATGAAAAAGAGCCATACGCCGTGCTAACGCTACCTATTTTGTAACACAGACTCTATACGACTCTATACACTACCTATTAGGATTCCTGCAAGTCACACCATTTAACAAGCCGTGTAACAATGACTGGGACTATAAACCAAAGCCAGAGTCTTCTCCAGAAGGAAAAGATCACCATGTACAGACAGCTGTTTGGGGGGTTTTGCACCTCATCAGTGTACGGTAGATTGATGGCTTGCTGGGTGAGAGTCCTATGTGGCGTGGGTAGGTGTGAGGAGACGTGCGTCATAGCCTTCTTACCCAGCCAGTCAGCAACCTACTGCACACTGATGAGGGGCAAAACCCCCCAAACAGCTGTCTGTACATGGTGATCTTTTCATTCCAGAGAAGACTTTAGCTTTGGTTTATATTCCCAGTTATCATTACAAGGCTTGTTGGACGGAATAGACTTGCAAGAATGCTGCATTCTAATAGGTGGCGCTGTAGAGGCATTGTTCCATATTTTCATTTGCATGCATTTTCCCAGAGTACCATGCATGGCCTTACAGCTCTCCGCAACCTTCTAGGTGTTCTACTTAAGGAGAATCACCTGACCCACATCATTGGCCTCTCACCCATCCAGCACCCTACTACACACTGATGAGGGACAACCTCTCCCCCCTCCCTTCCCCAAAGAGTCTGTCTGTACATGGTGATCTTTTCCTTCTGGAGAAGACTCTGGCTTTGGTTTATATTCTCAGTCACTGTTACAAGGCAAGTTAAAAAGTCAGACATTGACTTGCAGGAATGCTGTTGCCCTATAGATGGCGCATACTAAATCTCCCAGAGGAGCATGCATTTCATTATATATCCTTACACTTTCTAGGTGCTCTCCACAAGGAGACACTATACCCCTCCAAGCACAAATGCATTAATGTCAACCATCATTACTTTTACATCCCTCTTTTACAGGGCTGGATCCCTGCTACCTTAGACTCTGTTCGGAGTGACCTTAAATACTTTGAGCACACATTGGAAGCATACGATGATATTTTTGCTAAAGTGAAAAGAGAAGATGGACGAGTACACAGGGAGCCAAATAATCCGCTAGATATAGCCGTGCTGCGGCTTCTGGACCTGGAGCAGAATGTGGAAAGAAGGTACCTGAAGGAACCTCTGTGGGTGTTGAGCGAGGTGCAGCACGAGAAGATTGTCATCACCGACATGGAGACGTCGTCAACCACTGAAACGTAAGAGCAGTACTCCTATCATCCCAGCATGTTTGTATTCCCCGTGATATATAAATATTATACCGTATCTGTACACCGTCTCTTCTGTTTGTGGCAGGCAGTACAGTATTACATCGCGTCTGCGCTTGTGGCACCAAACAGTGGAGCGATGCCGGAGTGCTGCTCAGCTCTCTCTCTGCATACAGCAGTTCGAGAAGTCCTTAGCTTGGGAGCGGTCGATAAATAAAGTGGTAAGAGGCCGAGTAGCACGCTAGCAGTTCCTGTCTCTTAACATCTTGCATTATATGTTTAACGATCCCCGCTGTTCTTTTTACAGACTTGCATTTATTGTCGAAAAGGTGACAATGACGAAAGCTTGCTACTTTGTGACAGCTGTGATCGTGGTTGCCACACTTATTGCCATCGACCTCGGATGACTGAGATTCCGGAAGGGGACTGGTTTTGCCCTAACTGTATTTCTTTAGTGAGTGATTTACATATTAGTTTAATTTGACAAGGAACTAATTTAACTTGATGTTTTCTTCACTTCTAAAACTACATTCAAACTTATACAATAAAGTTATTGCTATATTCATCACTACACTCCTGGATTACTCCCAGAGTAATCTGTGACATCATAGAGTGAGTCATGTGACCTACTGAACTGCTCCTGAGATGCTCCTGGCAATGATGAACCGGCAGAGTATGCTTTCTTAATACGCCTTACAATTGCAAAGTTAAAGTAGGCCTGTATTGTACCCTAGGGTGCTGATACACGGAACGATCTGTCGGCAGCAGATGCCCGACAGGTTGTCCCAGCGATAATCATCCCTGTGCTTTAACACAGGAACTAGCATCATTGACTGAATGGAGGCAGAGCGTGCCGGAGATTATTACGCCCGCCTCAATGTGCAGTAAGCAGGCAGTCGTTTAAAAGTGCTTGACTGCTTGCTTACATGGAAAGTTGCGTCGTCCAGTTTTCTATATGTAGAAACTGTACGACGAACAAGAAGTGAAGACTTTTCGTTCACTGCCCACTCGGTGCATGCATTTACACCGAATGGTAATCTTACAGATTCTCGCTGGATTGTGGAAATGTGAACAATAATCGTTATTTGTAAAATCACCTTTTACATGGCTCGTTTGACTAACAGCTATTCCGTCCAACACCCTTCCCCCATACACGTGCATATTTGGTGTGCATGTGTTCTCAATAGGGAGAGCAGTATAAGCAATTGCCAAACACCTCTGACCACAGCATATCTAACTGGAGAACAAAAGGCTCAGGTATTTTGAAATGCAAGATACTGATCTTTCTTTTTCCCTTTACTGTTAGGGGAGAGCCGGGAGAGACCCCTTAAGGCCCATTTAGACACAGTGATTATCGCTCAAAATTTGCTCAAAAGCCGTCTTTTGAGCGATAATCATTGGGTGTAAATATGCCCATCTTTTAGTTTTCTGCCGAACGATGGTTATCATTTCGGCTTGAAATCAGTCCTTCAGCAGAACAGCTCTGAATAATTTCAGCTCCTGACGGCTCACACATCACTAATTGGTACTAATGGGCATTAGTACCAGTTAGTAGATTATGCAAAATAATCGCTCAAAAGCCATTTTTTGAGCGATCATCTGTGTGTGTAAACGGGCCTTTACACATTTGATAGTTCGTTTCCACTGAATGTTGGCTGAAGCTGCCTATTTCATGGCTGATGGCATTCTTAAGCAAAATTGCTGTGTAGGGCCAGTAGCATCCAGCACACGCCTGAAAGCCACTTTGCTTATGAACTAGTTAATATCTTTACAAAAAGTAAGGAAAAAGTATTTGCAAAGTAAGTTATTTGTAAATTAAAGCAACCCTCTGATTTCAGGACAAACTTCTGTGCGAGGAGAGGAGGAGGGAGGTGTATCGCCTGCAGTTGTTGTTCTCTTCCAACCCTTTGTTCCACTAGTTTTGGCTCTTTTGTTCAGCAATCCAAGATGGCCGATGCAATCTTCAGACTACCTGATCCCCACAGTGCGTTGTTAGTGTTAAACTACTAATGCAGTATACCTGCTCTGATTGGTCAGAAATGCTCATGTGATTAGCACTGGCCAATCGGAGAGCGGTGTGCATTACTGTACCTGAAGATGTAGCCCAGAACTGGCTGATTGGAGGGGAGGTAGAGGTATATTACCTGCATTTGTTCTCCTCTATCCCCATCCTGTCCTGACACAGATTTGTGATCCAAAACCAAAGGGTTACCTTAAAATTGAACAAAGTGTAAAGGTTTTGTTTAATTTCCCATAATTTCACCTTTTTTTTTTAGCAAGGAGAAAGTGAGTATCTACGACCCGGTGGTTCTTCAAAAAGAGCCAAAAAAAGTGTGCAACGATATCAAGATGACAGTCCCTTGAAGCAGTCACGTCGAAAAGAGCCAGCAGCAGTCTCTCAACAATCTCCGGCAGAAGCATCACTAGCAAAGCGGAGACGAATTGGAACTAGGAGCCAGTGCCCCGATTTAACGTTCTGCGAGTAAGTCACAGAGCATTTGATAGCATCGTCATGCTGGCGCAATGACAAATACTATTTTGCCGTTATCACCTTATCCGGTAGTCATTCATGTTATGGCGATGTACACGGGACAAGTCTCCATCACAATTCCTGCACTCACTTTTGAATAACTGTCTGTTTACTGTGAATGGAGCCGGGCGGGGGGAGAACTCTCCATGCTGGATGTCCAACAAACCCATATAGGTGTGATGGCCAACTGTCCACATACGTTAGGCCATATAATATAACCTATTCGCTTTATGGCGCAACAGGGACACATTCAACCAGTCCAGTGTACATTTATAGATCGTCATCTCTAAAAATATAATCTTTGGAATTTGAATGCTCATTTTCCTTGTAAAGAGTGCAATTCTAATGCTTCTAAGGGTAAATTATAGCCGAAGGCCTACTGCACCTCCATTCAGTTAGTGATTATTTCTGGGATGCCTATTGGGTGCTTCTGTACCCAAAAGTTATCCCATGTAAAAGGACTCTTAAGTGATAAGTATGTGTCTAATCACTGTTTGTCTACAATGTAGAATCATCTTAATGGAGATGGAGTCACATGACGATGCATGGCCCTTCCTAGAACCCGTGAACCCTCGCCTTGTTCCTGGATACAGGAAAATCATCAAAAACCCAATGGATTTTTCTACTATGCGGAACAAGTTGTTGAATGGAAGGTAAGTCTTAGATACAAGAGTGGCTGCAGTGTCAGCCTTGTATAAGAATGCCCCGACTGTAACTCAGTTTTATTTTTAGGGGTTTATCCAAGCAACCTTGCCAAAAGTGTCGCTATATCTAGTAGTTAGGACAACTGCTTTATGGAAGTTGATTAAAAGAGCTGATCACAGCATTCTCAGTTTTATTAGACTCAACGAATGGTAGCAAGAGATTTCCAAATGCTTGCTGCTTTGCTTCCGTATACATAATGAAAGGGTTATTTCCAAAATTCTCCTATCAAATAACCATAGCTTGTTTATTTTCATGAGTTCCATTGAAAATTAATGGAGCGACACTTCGCATGTTAGGCTACCACTCCATTCAGGCTCCTCCTCACTGCAGAGAATGGACGAGGGGTCGGGGAAGAGGTCAGTATGGGATCCTTGTTCTTAGGATTGGTGGGCGTCTCAATGGGGAGATTCTCTCCCGTCTCAAATAGATTTTATCACCAGTCTTATATCCATCCAGTTAGAACATAAAACTTTAGTGTACAGTATTTCTATAGTTTATAGCATACCTAAGTTTTCAACAAGTTTTTTTTTTAAATACACCATGTTCCTTACCCTCTCATGTGCTGCTGTTTGCACCCTGTTTCATGTTTTTAAGTTCTGATTTTCAGGTTCTCTTTCCCATTTTTCTCCTGCCCTATTTGCAATCCACTTCAGGCATGCGGCTTCTTGCAAGCCAACCATTCTGCCATCAGTTCACTGTTCTGTACTTCCTTACCCTCACTTCAGATACTTCATTGTTCTGTCTCCATCAGGAGGGAGGCAGTATCTGAATGCCCTTCTATCTGCTTTCCAAGCAGAAATGTATATGTGTAGGAGTCAGACATTCAGAGACATTTTGGCCACATGGCTAGTAAACGCACACTAGGGCTGTAACAGCAGGAGAGGCAGAGTTTATGGAGATTGCAGACACAGTGTCTGCAGATCCGACAGCCTTCGAAGTGCAGAAAGCAGCCTGTGATGATAGTCCCTTCTCCCATAGGTATTGAGCTTCTGTAGTTTCTGGAATGTTTACATAGCTAACAGAAAGTGGATTGCAGAGAGGCTGGAAGGGAGACCCCTAGTGGCAGCCACTTCAAACTTGATTTGGCGGTAAAACCGACACCTTTTTTTTAATAAAGGTATATTACAAGACACACCCTGGCTATTATATGAGCACAAGTTACCTTAAAAGTTAGTGCCCCTTCAACATGTAGAGCTTGTTAAGTGAAATTGCAGAATAAACAGTTGATTTTCCCGCTGATAGGGTTATGTGCGAAATGTGCAGACACTTCTAATACCTTTATCACCTCCTTCCCCTTTCATATCTGTAGGTATACCAGCTGTAAAGAATTTGCAGATGATGCCGAACTGGTGTTCAGTAATTGCCAACTGTTTAATGAGGACGAATCTGAAGTAGGGAAGGCTGGACTCGTTCTGAAAAAGTTCTATGAAAGTCGATGGGAGGAGTTTAACCAAGAGCGAGAAAACAATTCACTTTGAGGCCGGAGTGCAGATTATTTTTTTTATTTTTAGGTTTTTTTTAGTTCAACATTTGTATGTTTATCTCTGCGACACTGAAAAAACGGGTTCATTTCTCTTGTTGTCCTTTCCTCTTTCAAGGTGTGCACCCCACTTTGAAGGGACGTTACGGCAACTTAGGGTTTCATTTCTCATTCTCTAGCTCTCTTGTACCCTGCACCCAGTATGTATGAATTCCTTTCATTCCCTCGGTATACCTGAGGTCGAATTATTTAATGTCGTCACCCAGGGCAGCCTAGCCTGAACTAGAAGTAGCTGTGCTACAAGAGTCCGCTGTGGCCAGCTCACCTTGGCTGTATCTGCATTCACATCTCAGTGTTAAGTAGGCTTCCGTAGACATGCCATGTGTTGCGTGAGCCGATACGTTTCCTATCTACTGAACTTGGATAATCCAACTGAAATATGCACGTTTACATGTATTCCATTCTTACATTTTACATTAGCATAATGTACAAAATGCATATATTTATAATGTACATGTATACATAAAGTCAATACATTCACACAAAAACGGGCACAAAGTTACCTAATGATGATATACATCTTCGTTGTTTACTAGAGTTGTATGTAAGTTGTCACATGTCCATGTTTTATGCTTTTCGGCATCTACCTTTTTTTTCCCCCGTGGCCGGCTTTCTAACTTTCTACATCAGGGGTCACAAGACCTACTCAAATAGCAATAGCAACTTTGGTTGGGACCATAGATGAGGTATCTGCTTTCTAGCGTGTGATGTTGTATGGCCAGTATTCAGTGCACTAGTTTTGACAGAACCATAATCTTGTGTGCTCTGGGCTGAACTTGGATCTGATCACCTCCAACCACGTTCCTTAACGTGCTGCTTCCTTTGGTTAATCACTGTTTGTTATACAAAGCCATTTTTTTTGTCCCTATCATTTTTTGGCACTACCTCCTCCCATGCCAGTGGCTTCCTTCTTCTGTCATCTGCCCCCCCCCCCCCCTCCTAATGTTTAGACTGAGAGGTACCTGCTATCGCTTCGTAGAGGTACCTTTGGTCTTGATAGGCCTTAAGCACTACAGGGTTCCCAGAGGACACTTGCTACAACGATAAATATATATATATAATTTTTTTTAGTTTTTGTACTTTCTTCACTTGACTTCTAAGTTGTGTAGAATTGATGTGACCTCTTTTTATTTACGTTGTGTAATTTATTTATCATGGTTTCTGCTGTATAGCCATTTGCTTTTTGGTATTTAATATCTTGTATGTCTGTTTTGAACACTTTTTTTTCCCGAGAACCAACCTATATTACGAGTAAGTGCTGTAACAGTCTGTTTTTTTTATACCTCCACCCGGATGATGACGACGACCTTTTGGCTTCCCCAAAAGCATTAAGTGGTTCATCTTTTTTTTTTTTTTTTTTTGACATGTGTTAGAAAGCAGTTTGCATCCATTTATTACTTTGTGTTACTGTCATCTTTTCAGGTCGTACAGGACCATTGTGTAGATTGAAGAATTAGTTCACATAGCTTCTTTCATTCATTTCTTGATTGATCTGTTTAAAGGCTTATACATTCTGAGTTCGTAAGGATCACTGATCTGTATACCAAGCCACTTCCTTGTGTACAGCTGGGTCCAGAGGTATTTGGACGCTGATGCAATTTTTTTGAATTTTTAGCCTCTGTACATCAACACCAGGGACACGAAACAAGGCCATCAATACATGATAGAGGTGTAGGCTTGCAGCTTTGATCCAAGGGGTGTAACAAAAATATAGCATTCATCATTTAGGAATGACGGCTCTTTTTACATAGTCCTTCCATTTTCGCAGAAATGTAATTGGGCAAGCCAACATAATTATTAGGAATAAGGATTATTTTATATCAGTCTGGAAGACCTGGACATCTCCAAATACTGAGTTTCCTTCCTTCAGTCGCTGATTGTATGTAGATCTTTCTGCCTCCAGTTAAGGCCCATTTACACGTAACGATTGTTGCTCAAAGTTCGCTTAAACGGACGAAGTGCACGATAATCATTACGTCTAACCACAAAGCCATCGTGCACTTTTCATTCGCTTTCCATTTGTCACTCAGTTTCAGCCGGCATAATGATAATCGCCGATTCGCTCACTTCTCGTTGTGTCTAAACCCTTCCCGCGGGGTGCTGTACATAGGAATGTGAAGCACTGAGCGAGAAGTGAGCAATTCTTAGCGATGATCTGCCTTAACATTCTGCATGAGCGCGAACAACTAGCAGTAAAAGTGGCATTAGTGAGAAGCTCGATTACGCTGAGGTCGGATGACCGACTCGGCTATGGAGGAATATTCCATCTCCGTGCTTAAGAGACTCTGGGGTTATTTTTTTGGCATGTTTTGAGTCATCGTCCATCTGTATTGTGAAGTGCCATCATTTTTGCAGCATGACCGAATCTGAGCAGAAAGTCTTGGTCTATACACCTTAGAATCCATCCTACTACATCTATCCACTGTCTCGTCGCCAATAGACACCAGTGACCCAGTTGCATTGGCAACCATCCATGCCATAACACTGCCTGACTGTGTGTTCCAAAGGATGTTCCTATTGGAAGGCAGCATTTTTTCAAATCGCTGTTAGAGGATGAATGGCCTTTTAAGTCTCCTCACTCACTTACCTTCTAGGTGCTCTCCCTAAGGAGAAAAGATAGCATTTCTGACCCACATCACAGGCCTCTCGCTAGCCAAGCCAGAAACCTACTGCAAATTGATGTGCGGCAAACACCCCGAAACAGCTGTCTGTGTATGGATTCTGGCTTTGCTTTCAATTTCCAGTCATTGTTACAAGGCTTGTATAAAGAGTCTAACAATGATTTGAAGGAATGCTGCATTTCCAATAGGTGGCGCTGCAGAGGTATTGTTCCATCTACCTTATTTGTGCGTTCCTATGTGAAACATTGAACCATCGGTATTTAAACGCCACGATAAGAGCCCAAGCGGCCCTGATTTTTATGCCGGTTGAAACTGAACCATGAACTAGAACCTCGCAGTCATCGTTCGGCATTGGCTGCGTTTAAACTGAACGATTATCGTTCAGTTTTACTTGTTTGAATGATAAAATCGTTCAGTCTAGACACAACATGAGATAACTAAGCCACGCCAGACCGTGAAACTACTCATCAGTCAGTTGTCCAATTACTTTTGACCCTGTGAAAATGGAGAGACTATGCAAAAAATGGCTTATGCAATATATATGTTATACCCCTTACATTAATGCTGAAAGTCTACATTTTAATCACCTATTGATGGATTTGTTTCTCATATATTGGTCTATAGAGACTAAATTCTGAAAACTGGTCGAAATACTTCTGGACCGAACGCAGTCAGTATAGGTATATACCTAACACTGGGCAAGTCTAGGTGTGGGAAGACATCTTGGTGTAAACCAGAGATCTGTGCGCTCGGGTAGAGCCTGCCCCGTATTAATTATTTTGCTTTTGAAGGTTCATTTCTCTTTTTTCATTGACCTAAAATGTAAAAATTAGACCAAGAGTCTCCTTCCATGCTAGAAAACGCAGTGCCAGCACATTCCACCCCATTCCTCTCCATCTAAGTTCTGCCTCCAAACATAATCCTTTAAGGATACATACGCTTTTCAGTTTGGTCGTCTTCAGTTTTGTCTTCTATAGCTGATCTTGCACTTTATAAGGGTGATCTTCGCCCGAATCTCATTCACTAAAGGGAAACCAGTCTCTAATCCCTTTTTGGATCTGAAAGTCCGAGACTCTCACACCTTCTCATACACCCTTTGGGACGGAATCATGCGGATCCCTTGCTTCGGGTCCTACAGTAGGAAGAATAATGGGACAGTGCAGTTGGTATAAAGAGCAATATTCGCCTGCAGCCAGCGTGTTGCGTTGCAAAGCAATAAACCGATAATGTCCTTTGCACTAAACCCAATGAAATGTCATGTTTTTAAGGAGAATGATCCTCTGGACCCTTACACTGGATTGTTTCTGTACAGCCAGGGACGGTCGTGCGGTTTTCGTTTTAGCTTGTTCCTTCATATATGAAATAGTGTTTCTGCAGCAGAACTGGGTGAGGACGGTTCTTACTAGAAGCACGCTGGCACTGCCCTCAAATATTTTTATATTCAGGATGTTTAAGAGTTGTTTTTTTATTTTGGTATTCAGTAGTAGACGACAGACTTTAAAATGAATTTATAAAATGCATATTTATTTTTCTCTAAATTTACCGTATCTTGCGTGACCTTAGAGCCTTGGTTGCTATATTTTAAGTACTTGATTTCACTCTATCTTGTTTTCTCTGGTCAATTGATGATGCTACACATAGAAATGCCCCAATTAACCTGATTTCAGGTTCCGTCGTATGAAAATTTGTATGAATTACATGGCATGCTGTGCACAGTAGTCCACTCATGCCTTTTCCATACTAGGACTGTAAGGTGAATGGCCAACTTTGAACACCATCTGTTGTCTTTAGGTCCAACATCTTGCTGATTTAATGCCTTGATCAGGGTTCTATTTTTCAGAAACGGGGTTCCAAGTCCCCTTGAATAGGTAGAACTAAGGGGGTTCTCCAAGATTATATATTCTTCCTAATGAGTTTTCTCATTCCCACCCTAAAGTAACCCCCTGACCTGAATGCACTGCATGTAACTACAGCAGTGGCTCTCGGGTGTATACTTGGACACCCACTCTTTGTGTGATGTATAGTACACCCAGAGCTCCATCTAGTGGTGGCCACAGACAGCCTTTTTTTTTTTTTAAGTCTCAGTTAGTTTCTTGATATATTAAAGGTAAACTGTCACCTTAGAACAACACCATAAACTAAGTTAAGCTGTGGTCACACAGGGCGGAAATCTCGCAGTGGGTCCACACGGAAATACAGCAAGATTTCTGCAGCAGAAATGCAGCTTCAAAACCCGCTTTGCCGCCTGTATTCCGCTGCGGCCATCTCTCCCCATAGAGAGGAGAGAGACCGCTACGGAAACGGCGATACGGCATGTCAATTTCAGCACGGTTTGGCTGTAATGGCTTCTCCGCAGCGTGTGGACAAGATTTTTGCAAATCTCGTCCACTTTGCTTGTTAGGCTTAAGATTGCCGGCGGAATTTCCATGTGCAAGGTCTGTGCGGCAATTCCACCGCGTGTGAACCCAGCCTTATGGTGCTGTCAAGGGAGGTGACGGGGAGCTGTGGAAAGTTTTTTAAACTCTCCTGCCACTCATTCCCGGGCTGCCTGTTGGTAACATCTGACACTTTTCAGACTGCTCTATGTGCACACTCCCAAAGAAGTCTATGGCAGAGTGGCCAGGTTTTCCTAGGGGACACTATGGAAATGAGGTAGCGGGTGAGTATAAAATATACATCCACCAGCTCCCCAGCCAGTGCCATAACTTGGTTTATGTTGCTGATTTGAGGTGACTGGTTCCCTTTCATAAATTACTATAGAATGTTGGACCCGTTTAAGGTCACAAATAAAAATAAGAAAGACAACATTCACTTTAAAGATGACCGTTTGTTACAATTCGTAGCGTCAACTTTTCACCAGCCGAAACAGTTTTTACGACGTTGAATCCTAATTTGAAAGTAATAATTTTCTTATGTCGATATTTTCAAGGCAGCAACTTATGAATTTGTTTGTCTTCCCTTGTAGATGTAACCAGCGTTTTGCTCCACCATCACGGCCGCTTTTATCTTCCCTCCACTTTCCTGATAAACACATTGTGGGGAGATGTACTAAGAAAAAAAAAAGGCCAGAATTTTGGGTCCGTTTGTACCAGAAATTGTTGATCATGCCGGATTTAATGTGTTTGAAAACTTTTAAAAAGTTTTGAAAAGTTTCTAAAAAAAATCTGGGCCTTGCTAAGAACACTCTGGATTAATTAATTGAGTGTGCCGTAATTTTGGTGCAAAATACTGATACAAGACATGGCGTAAGAAAGAGAAATTTTTTTTATCATGTCTATCAAAATGCGCCACATTGATCCCAGGATGTGTGCCAGTGTGATGAATTTTCCTGTCCGATCTGGTTTTAAGTGGTCTAAGCTAAGGACCATATTATTAACTCTTCCCTGTGGTTTTATGGAAAGCCCAATAATCACCTGCGAATATGGGTATCTTTATTCTTGCTGTGCATGGATCCTTCTGATCAACCCGATTGTCTGATACAGCCGCTCTCCGAAGATCCACTTTATAAAGTTGTGAGACAGAGGCCTCGATATTTCTGTGCGGTGCGTTACAGTTCTCTTACAGTTTTATGAGGGTTTATTTAAAAATGCTGTGTTTTATCTAAGACACGATTCACTTCCATGGAAGGTATATGTATCAAATCCGGTAGCAGATATATTGCCGAACTAATGCTCAACAACAATACGGAATAGGAAAAACACAGGTTTAGTCTTTGCTACACTGAATGAGAGTATGAGTGTGGATTTTCTACCCCGTGCACTAAGCATCGCTGTATGACTGCGCTCCACTTCAAGGTCAGTCCTGCAGCTTAGTAGGTGCTTTGGACCCACACCAGGAATACCCCCACCAGCTCTCACATCCTCCCTATATTATTTTTTATATATATGTAACCAAACTGTGTTATAGTGACTTTTGATAAATGTACAGTTTTTCTGTGAATTTAAATTTATTTCTTTCTATATTTTTAGGACCAATCTCGTTTTTAAGAAATGAAACAAACAAAAAAAAAATTTAGAACTTCACGTTGTTGCACATGTGCTGTAGTGTGCCCTTTAGCAGCTGAAATGAAATAAAATAAAAATGAGTCTAGAAATGTATTGATCGTTGTTTTTTCTTTCTTTCTACGCATTGAAATAACACAAACATAAACCTTTAAAGGGCCATTCTGGCAAAAACGATCTTTTCCAGGTCGTCATCCCGACGGCCCCATTTACAATGGAGGTTGCCCTCTGATCTCTGTAGGGACAGGAAGAGTTCTTAAAAGCACCTCCCTTTCCACCATGCTTCAGTGTCTTCCTGTCCCTACGATGGCCAGATGAAGTAAGCTCCAGGGAGGTTCACTTACTGGAGGCACATAGTGCCGAAGATCCCCTGGAGGGAAGAAGTCGGAGCAGCATACCCTAGTAGTCCCTGCATCCCCGACCTGCGCCGCCATGGAGCCGTAAGCCGCAGATGCAGCGTTGGTCTCCTTCAGCGGGTCGGCATCCTCAGGCCGCCGCTGCCACGACTAGATAGTTCCTCCTGGCAGCGGAGGGGAACAGCAGCGGCGGCCTCTCTGATCCTCGGCGCACATACCGGTGACGTCATCTGGCGTCGTGACGTCACGTGCTCAACGTAGGGGGCGTGGCTACCTGCGCAGACCCGGAAATGGAGCCAAATTCAAACAGATTTCTCTATAAAAGCAGGCTCTGCTCCACAGAAGCTATCCTGCTGCTGTCTGAAGTGCCTCAGCATGTCTACATGCGACAGCTCAGCACGAGAGGGAGAAGCAGATACCCTACAAACTGTGAGTGGCTATATGCCAATAAAATGGAACATGCAAACTTGTCATTTGTATTGATTGGATGCATATAAGTTCCTTTTTTCTCCCCCCTCCTCAATTTTCTGTATGGGTTAGATGGATAAGGAAGGTCCGAAGGCTAAAGCAGACCCCAGATAAAAATCTAAAAGATGCATCCTCTGTAGTAAGAGGCTAGAGGATAACTATAAAGCCAGAAGACGAGAAAAAAATATTATTTTCCCTCAAACGACACAGGGCACCTCATAAAAGCAGTGAGGGAAACTATGCAAATTGAAGAAAACCCCCACCCAGGACAGTCCAGGACGAAATGTTCGGGGGCCTCCGGTCAAGACGGAAAACCATGTTTCCGGTTAATCAGAGCCTGCAACAAATTATTGCAGACGAATGGCCGGAACCTGAGAAGAGACTATCTGTCTCAAAAGAAATCAGGAACCGGCTCGCGTTTGCTCCCGAAGACATCCGCCTGTATAGAGAGACCCCAAAGCTCGACATACAGATCGCAAAGGTGGCCGAGAAACCCCTTCTACCCTTCAAGGACGCATCGCAACCCTTGTACCCGATGGACAAAAAGGTCAACGGTCTGATGAGGAAGACCTGGGAAGCGACGTCCTTTACCGTCGAAACTAACGTTGCGGCAACATCAGTAGCCAGGTCCATGGTCTTATGGTTGAATAGGTTTGAAACATCAATTAAAGACCGGGCTCCCAGGGAAGAGCTAGCCAGCTGTCTCCAGCTTCTAAAAATGGCCACCACCTTTCTAGCAGACGCGTCAGTAGAGACCGTCAGATATGGAGGAAAAACCGCGGTCCTCAGTACCACCGCAAGAAGGGCGTTATGGCTAAAAACGTGGGCAGCAGACGTAACATCTAAAAATAAACTCTGCGCCATTCCATTCCAAGGCGAATATATGTTCGGGCCCGTCTTGGACAAAATACTCGAAGGTAGGAGACAAGAGCAAGACCCTTCTGAACAGAAAATCCTACAGGAAGCCATCCTTTCCAAGGAGGACACGGCAGCCACCTCCAGAAATCAAGGGAAAAGGAAAAACAGGAAGATGGTCGTACCCCAAGGGAGGTCGGGGTAAAGAAGCTCAACCCACTTCTGATTCAACAGGGGGTAGACTAGCACGTTACCTGATCCAGTGGCAGGTGATAACATGTAACCCCTGGGTACTTTAGATAATTGAAACCGGGTACCAAATCGAATTTGACTCCCTACCTCCTAGGAGATTCCTTCTAACCTCCCCAGAGTCCCCACAAGAACAGGAAAATCTGCTAAAGGGCATCCAAGAGCTTAAGGACCTAGGAGTCATTATGCAGGTTCCCGAACACGAAAGTGGTGAGGGATTTTATTCCCCCCCTTTTCTTGATAAAAAAAAAACCAAACTACTCTATCAGAACCATCTTCAACCTCAAAGCCTTAAATAAACTCTTTTCTTACAAGAAATTTAAGATGGAAACTGTGAGGGCCATCTTGCCACTAATAGATCCCGATAGCGTCATGTGCACTATAGACGCTTACTATCACTTCCCAATAGTCGCAGTTCACCACAAATACCTGAGGTTCGCCCTGCGGGATGGTGACTTAATCTATCATTATCGGTTTATGGCTCTAACCTTCGGGATCTCGACTGCCCCTCGGGTCTTTACGAAGATAGTGATAGAAATGATAGCTTATTTTAGGCGAAACCAGATTCTCATTTTTCCATACCTGGATGACTTTTTGTTGGTATCAAGAACAACAGAAGCCATATGCGCAGACCTGTCCGTAGTCTTGTCTACCCTGAATAATTTAGGGTGGATAATAAACAAACAAAAGTCTGATTTAACCCCAGGTACACAGAAGATATACTTAGGTGTACTCCTAGACTCCCACATCCAGGAATCACAGCTTCCACTATCCAGAAGGGAAGACTGGGTACCGCAAGCTGCAACCTCCCTGTGTTGGGCTACTACGGTGTCCATCAGAGAATCAATGAAAGTGCTTGGCCTTTTGACAGCCTGCATACAAATAATCCCATGGGCGCAAGCCCATACCCGACAGCTACAACGGTTCATCCTTACCAGGTGGGACAAACGGCAGACCTCCCTAGACAAGAAGGTGAGCCTGTCCGTCCAAGTTAAAGAGTCCCTGCACTGGTGGACCTTACAGAGGAACCTGAGTAAGGGTACCTCCTGGTCATGGGAACCCGCCATATCTGTTCCAACAAATGCTAGCAAAACCGAATGGGGAGCGCAAGTAGCAGACTTAACCCTACAGGGAACTTGGGACTCCCAAATAGCTGCACGCTCGTCCAATTATAGGGAATTAAGAGCAATATGGGAGACATTTCGTGCGGCAGAACCCCACTTAATAGGAAGGCATGTAAAAATCCTAACTGATAACCTGACAGCCCTGTCGTTTGTTCGTCACCAGGGGGGAACACGACACCCACACCTCCAGCAACTGACGGCAAAGATACTTCGCTGGGCAGAATCCACCGTGCTATCCCTTTCAGCCATTCATCTAAAAGGGTCCACAAATGTCATTGCCGACTTCCTCAGCAGACAGAGCGTCCTTCCGGGAGAATGGGGTCTGAACCAGCAAATCTTCAACCAACTAACATGCCAGTGGGGAGAACCACAGATAGATCTGTTCGCCACGAGGGGAAATACAAAATGCTGGGACTTCTATTCGCTCAACCCAAGAGACAACCCATGCAGAGTAGATGCCCTGTCTCAAAGCTGGGACATGGACTTAGCTTATGCATTTCCCCCCTTCCCACTGATCCCGCACACCCTCAGAAAGATTCAGGCCAGCCGGGCGTCAGTAATCTTAGTCGCCCCCATGTGGGACAAGAGACCCTGGTACCCCATACTAAAGGCTTTAGCGATCCGAGGCCCACTTCGACTACCGGCCATGGAAGATCTCCTTCTCCAGGGCCCTCTAACATACTCGGGGGTCGAAAAATTGAAACTAGCGGCCTGGATGCTGAAGGCGTAATACTTCGAGGGAAGGAACTTTCCCTCAAAGTAATTACTACCTTGACCAAAAGTCGTAAACCTGTAACTACAGCCATCTACGACAGAATATGGAGAAAGTTCTCAGAATTCTGTAAACTCCAGGCAAAATTCCAGACATTGATATACCCATAATCCTGGAATTCCTGCAGGCGGGCCTAGAGAAAGGCCTTAGCCCAAGAACTCTTAGGGTTCAGGCAGCAGCATTAGGATCATACCTCGATTTTCCCTTGGCAGAACACCGCTTGGTTCGTAGGTTCCTTAAAGGGGCAGACAAACTTCGGCCCTTTTATTAGGGAAACCTTCCCTACTTGGGACCTGAATTTAGTCCTAAATAGCTTCTGCAAACCACCCTTTGAACCCCTCCCCCAACTCCCCCTAAGACTACTTACGCTAAAAGTTTCTCTTCTAGTTGCCATAACTTCAGCCCGGAGAGTAGGAGAATTTTACAAGCCTTATGTTGTGTCGAACCACATATGCTAATACAAGACGATAGAATTACGTTTAAATTGGACCCAGCCTTTCTGCCGAAAGTAGTGTCCAAATTCCATAGAGAGCAAACAATTACTCTGCCCTCTTTTTGCTAAAACTTCCGTAATGACAGAGAACGAGAGTTTCACAGCTTAGATGTCAGAAGGGCCGTTCTAACGTATTTAGAGGATACCCACTCTTTACGAAAAAATAAAAACCTCTTTGTCCAATTTCAGAGGCCGGGCAAAGGAAAGATGGCATCTAAAAGCACTATTGCGAGATGGATCAAGACGGCCATCCAGGAGGCGTACAAAGCTAGGGGTCTCGATTCCCCGGGGAGAATCAGAGCCCACTCTATACGCTCCCTCTCCTCCTCATAGGCAGAGAAAGGCCAGGCTTCTGCCGAGCAAATCTGCAAAGCGGCCACCTGGTCTAGTCTACATACCTTCATCAAACACTATAGGGTTAACATCTAGTCGGACAAAGACCTGGGATATGGACGGAAAGTCCTCCAGGCAGTAGCCCCACCCTAAAGTCACCTATAATTTGGTATTACTCCATTGTAAATGGGGCCGTCGGGATGACGACCTGGAAATATATGGATTACTTACCGGTAGTCCCATTTCCAAGAGTCATCACAACGGCCCATAGTTCCCTCCCTTATAGAATAATTATGTTCTTTTCAATGTAAATATGACCGAATAAAGGTAAATTTTGATTCAGTAATAGAGATGAGCGAGCACCAAAATGCTCGGGTGCTCGTTATTCGGGACGAACTTTTCGCGATGCTCGAGGGTTCGTTTCGAGTAACGAACCCCATTGAAGTCAATGGGCGACCCGAGCATTTTTGTATTTCGCCGATGCTCGCTAAGGTTTCCTTGTGTGAAAATCTGGGCAATTCAAGAAAGTGATGGGAACGACACAGCAACGGATAGGGCAGGCGAGGGGCTACATGTTGGGCTGCATCTCAAGTTCACAGGTCCCACTATTAAGCCACAATAGCGGCAAGAGTGGGCCCCCCCCCCCCCCCTCCCAAAAACTTTTACTTCTGAAAAGCCCTCATTAGCATGGCATACCTTAGCTAAGCACCACACTACCTCCAACAAAGCACAATCACTGCCTGCATGACACTCCACTGCCACTTCTCCTGGGTTACATGCTGCCCAACGGCCCCCCCCTCCCCCCCACAGCGCACACCAAAGTGTCCCTGCGCAGCCTTCAGCTGCCCTAATGCCTCACCACCCTCATGTCTATTTAGAAGTGCGTCTGCCATGAGGAGGAACCGCAGGCACACACTGCAGAGGTTGGCACGGCTAGGCAGCGACCCTCTTTAAAAGTGGCGGGGCGATAGCCCACAATGCTGTACAGAAGCAATGAGAAATAGAATCCTGTGCCACCGCCATCAGGAGCTGCACACGTGGGCATAGCAATGGGGAACCTATGTGTCACACACTATTCATTCTTTCAAGGTGTCTCTGCATGCCCCAGTCAGACCGGGCTTTTTAATTCATAGACACAGGCAGGTACAACTCCCTATTGTGAAGTCCCTGTCGACCGACAGCATGGGTGGCTTCCTGGAACCCACCGGCGGTACATAAAAATATCCCATTGCAGTGCCCAAAACAGCTGAGGTAGTAATGTCGTGCTTAATGCAGGTGAGCTTTGGCCCACACTGCATGCCCCAGTCAGACTGGGGTTCTTTACAAGTGGAAACAGATGCATTTATAATTCCCTGTGGACCCACAGCAGGGGTGGGTGCCAGGAAGCCACCGGCGGTACATAGAAATATCCCATTGCATTGCCCAACACAGCTGAGGTAGTAATGTCGTGCTTAATGCAGGTGGGCTTCGGCCCACACTGCATGCCCCAGTCTGACTGGGGTTCTTTACAAGTGGACAGATGTAGTAAAAACTCCGTGTGCACCTACAGCATGGGTGGCTCCCTGGAACCCACCGGCGGTACATAGAAATATCCCATTGCATTGCCCAACACAGCTGAGGTAGTAATGTCGTGCTTAATGCAGGTGGGCTTCGGCCCACACTGCATGCCCCAGTCTGACTGGGGTTCTTTACAAGTGGACAGATGTAGTAAAAACTCCGTGTGCACCTACAGCATGGGTGGCTCCCTGGAACCCACCGGCGGTACATAGAAATATCCCATTGCATTGCCCAACACAGCTGAGGTAGTAATGTCGTGCTTAATGCAGGTGGGCTTCGGCCCACACTGCATGCCCCAGTCAGACTGGGGTTCTTTACAAGTGGACAGATGTAGTAAAAACTCCGTGTGCACCTACAGCATGGGTGGCTCCCTGGAACCCACCGGCGGTACATAGAAATATCCCATTGCATTGCCCAACACAGCTGAGGTAGTAATGTCGTGCTTAATGCAGGTGGGCTTCGGCCCACACTGCATGCCCCAGTCTGACTGGGGTTCTTTACAAGTGGAAACAGATGCATTTATAATTCCCTGTGGACCCACAGCAGGGGTGGGTGCCAGGAAGCCACCGGCGGTACATAGAAATATCCCATTGCATTGCCCAACACAGCTGAGGTAGTAATGTCGTGCTTAATGCAGGTGGGCTAAAAATTTATTTGAATACACTGTAGGCGAGGGCCCACAAAAATTGCTGTATCAACAGTACTAATGTACCTGAAAAAAATTGGCCATGGCCAACCAAGAGGGCAGGTGAAACCCATTAATCGCTGTGGTTAATGTAATGTGGCTTAAGTGGTAACTAGGCCTGGAGGCAGCCCAGTTTAACGAAAAATTGGTTCAAGTTAAAGTTGCAACGCTTTTCAGAGCATTGAAACATCTAAAAATTGTTTAGAAAAATTATGAGTGAGCCTTGTGGCCCTAAGAAAAATTGCCCGTTCAGCGTGATTACGTGAGGTTTAAGGAGGAGGAGCAGGAGGAGGAGGAGGAGGAATATTAGACACAGATTGATGAAGCAGAAATGTCCCCGTTTTGGATGGTGAGAGAGAACGTAGCTTCCATCCGCGGGTGCAGCCTACGTATTGCTTACGTATCGCTGCTGTCCGCTGGTGGAGAAGAGAAGTCTGGGGAAATCCAGGCTTTGTTCATCTTGATGAGTGTAAGCCTGTCGGCACTGTCGGTTGACAGGCGGGTACGCTTATCTGTGATGATTCCCCCAGCCGCACTAAACACCCTCTCCGACAAGACGCTAGTCGCAGGACAAGCAAGCACCTCCAGGGCATACAGCGCTAGTTCAGGCCACGTGTCCAGCTTCGACACCCAGTAGTTGTAGGGGGCAGAGGCGTCACCGAGGATGGTCGTGCGATCGGCTACGTACTCCCTCACCATCCTTTTACAGTGCTCCCGCCGACTCAGCCTTGACTGGGGAGCGGTGACACAGTCTTGCTGGGGAGCCATAAAGCTGGCCAGGCCCTTAAAGACTGTTGCACTGTCTGGGCTGTACATGCTGCTCGATCTACGCACCTCCCCTGCTACATGGCCCTCGGAACTGCGCCTTCTGCCACTAGCGCTGTCGGATGGGAATTTTACCATCAGCTTGTCCGCCAGGGTCCTGTGGTATAGCAACACTCTCGAACCCCTTTCCTCTTCGGGAATGAGACTGGGAAGGTTCTCCTTATAGCGTGGGTCGAGCAGTGTGTACACCCAGTAATCCGTAGTGGCCAGAATGCGTTGAATGCGAGGGTCACGAGAAAGGCATCCTAACATGAAGTCAGCCATGTGTGCCAGGGTACCTGTACGCAACACATGGCTGTCCGCACTAGGAAGATCACTTTCAGGATCCTCCTCCTCCTCAGGCCATACACGCTGAAATGATGACAGGCAACCAGCATGGGTACCGTCAGCAGTGGGCCAAGCTGTCTCTTCCCCCTCCTCCTCATCCTCCTCCTCCTCCTCCTCCTCCTCCTCCTCCTCCTGAACGCGCTGAGATATAGACAGGCGGGTGCTCTGACTATCCAGCGACATACTGTCTTCCCCCGGCTCTGTTTCCGAGCGCAAAGCGGCTGCCTTTATGGTTTGCAGGGAACTTCTCAAGATGCATAGCAGAGGAATGGTGACGCTAATGATTGCAGCATCGCCGCTCACCACCTGGGTAGACTGATCAAAGTTTCGAAGGACCTGGCAGATGTCTGCCAACCAGGCCCACTCTTCTGAAAAGAATTGAGGAGGCTGACTCCCACTGCGCCGCCCATGTTGGAGTTGGTATTCCACTATAGCTCTACGCTGCTCATAGAGCCTAGCCAACATGTGGAGCGTAGAGTTCCACCGTGTGGGCACGTTGCACAGCAGTCGGTGCACTGGCAGATTAAACCGATGTTGCAGTGTGCGCAGGGTGGCAGCGTCCGTGTGGGACTTGCGGAAATGTGCGCAGAGCCGGCGCACCTTTACGAGCAGGTCTGACAAGCGTGGGTAGCTTTTCAGAAAGCGCTGAACCACCAAATTAAAGACGTGGGCCAGGCATGGCACGTGCGTGAGGCTGCCGAGCTGCAGAGCCGCCACCAGGTTACGGCCGTTGTCACACACGACCATGCCCGGTTGGAGGCTCAGCGGCGCAAGCCAACGGTCGGTCTGCTCTGTCAGACCCTGCAGCAGTTCGTGGGCCGTGTGCCTCCTATCTCCTAAGCTGAGTAGTTTCAGCACGGCCTGCTGACGCTTGCCCACCGCTGTGCTGCCACGCCGCGCGACACCGACTGCTGGCGACGTCCTGCTGCTGCTGCTGCTGACACATCTAGATTGCGAGACAGAGGTGGAGGAGGAGGAGGAGGGTGGTTTAGTGGACGAGGCATACACCGCCGCAGATACCACCACCGAGCTGGGGCCCGCAATTCTGGGGGTGGGTAGGACGTGAGCGGTCCCGGGCTCTGACTCTGTCCCAGCCTCCACTAAATTCACCCAATGTGCCGTCAGGGAGATGTAGTGGCCCTGCCCGCCTGTGCTTGTCCACGTGTCCGTAGTTAAGTGGACTTTGCCACTAACCGCATTGGTGAGGGCGCGTACAATGTTGCGGGAGACGTGGTCGTGCAGGGCTGGGACGGTACATCGGGAAAAGTAGTGGCGACTGGGAACTGAGTAGCGCGGGGCCGCCGACGCCATCATAGCTTTGAAGGACTCCGTTTCCACAACCCTATACGGCAGCATCTCAAGGCTGATAAATTTGGCTATGTGGACGGTTAACGATTGAGCGTGCGGGTGCGTGGCGGCGTACTTGCGCTTGCGCTCCAACAGTTGCGCTAGCGACGGCTGGACTGTGCGGTGCGAGACATTGGTGGATGGGGCCGAGGACAGCGGAGGTGAGGGTGTGGGTGCAGGCCATGAGACGGTTGTGCCTGTGTCCTGAGAGGGAGGTTGTATCTCAGTGGCAGGTTGGGGCACAGGGGGAGAGGCAGCGGTGCAAACCGGAGGCGGTGAACGGCCTTCGTCCCACCTTGTGGGGTGCTTGGCCATCATATGTCTGCGCATGCTGGTGGTGGTGAGGCTGTTGGTGGTGGCTCCCCGGCTGATCTTGGCGCGACAAAGGTTGCACACCACTGTTCGTCGGTCGTCAGGCGTCTCTGTGAAAAACTGCCAGACCTTAGAGCACCTCGGCCTCTGCAGGGTGGCATGGCGCGAGGGTGTGCTTTGGGAAACACTTGGTGGATTATTCGGTCTGGCCCTGCCTCTACCCCTGGCCACCGCACTGCCTCTTGCAACCTGCCCTGCTGCTGCCCTTGCCTCCCCCTCTGAAGACCTGTCCTGAGTAGGCGTTGCACACCAGGTGGGGTCAGTCACCTCATCGTCCTGCTGCTCTTCCTCTGAATCCTCTGTGCGCTGCTCCCTTGGACTTACTGCTCTTACTACAACCTCACTGCAAGACAACTGTGTCTCATCGTCATCGTCCTCCTCACCCACAGAAACTTCTTGAGACAGTTGGCGTAAGTCCCCAGCCTCTTCCCCCGGACCCCGGGAACTTTCGAATGGTTGGGCATCAGTGACGATAAACTCCTCTGGTGGGAGAGGAACCGCTGCTGCCCAATCTAAGCAGGGGCCCGAGAACAGTTCCTGGGAGTGTTCCCGCTCCTGAGCAGGTGTCATTGTAGTGGAGTGAGGAGGCTGGGAGGAAGGAGGAGCAGCAGACAGAGGATTCGGATTTGCAGCACTGGACGGCGCAGAACTGTGGGTGGATGATAGCTTGCTCGAAGCACTTTCTGCCATCCAGGACAGGACCTGCTCACACTGCTCATTTTCTAATAACCGTCTCCCGCGTGGACCCATTAATTGGGCGATGAATGTGGGGACGCCAGAAACGTGCCTCTCTCCTAATCGCGCAGCAGTCGGCTGCGACACACCTGGATCAAGAGCTCGGCCTGTGCCCACACCCTCACTTGGCCCTCCGCATCCTCGGCCACGTCCACGTCCTCTAGGCTTACCCCTACCCCTCAGCATGCTGTATTACCAGTGATTTGATTTCCCAGGCCGGAAATAAATTGGCGCAAGCCTGCAGGCCAAATATAATGTTTTCGCTTTTTTGCAAACGGAAGACCCCACTGCGTGTATTCAATGAACAAGAAGTTTAATATCTGTGGTGTGGCCCTCAAAAAGTGTCACACAAGTATAGTGTAGCAGAGTTATTAACTCTAGCAGAGCAGGTATTTGCCAGTCAGGATACACAATGGCGCTAGGCTGCAGTAAAGCGTAGCTGGTTGCGTCAGATTTTTGTACGTTGTACACGCAGCACACACGTACACGCAGACCTTAGGACTGACACAGGCAGGCCAAATATAATTTCTTTTCCTTTTTAGCTTAGGGAAGACCCCACTGCGTATATTCAATGAACAAGAAGTTTAATATCTGTGGTGTGGCCCTCAAAAAGTGTCACACAAGTATAGTGTAGCAGAGTTATTAACTCTAGCAGAGCAGGTATTTGCCAGTCAGGATACACAATGGCGCTAGGCTGCAGTAAAGCGTAGCTGGTTGCGTCAGATTTTTGTACGTAGTACACGCAGCACACACGTACACGCAGACCTTAGGACTGACACAGGCAGGCCAAATATAATTTCTATTCCTTTTTAGCTTAGGGAAGACCCCACTGCGTATATTCAATGAACAAGAAGTTTAATATCTGTGGTGTGGCCCTCAAAAAGTGTCACACAAGTATAGTGTAGCAGAGTTATTAACTCTAGCAGAGCAGGTATTTGCCAGTCAGGATACACAATGGCGCTAGCCTGCAGTAAAGCGTAGCTGGTTGCGTCAGATTTTTGTACGTTGTACACGCAGCACACACGTACACGGAGACCTTAGGACTGACACAGGCAGGCCAAATATAATTTTTTTCCTTTTTAGCAAAGGGAAGACCCCACTGCGTGTATTCAATGAATAATAAATGTCTTCTGGCCCTGCCTACACAATTCTATCCCTGTAGTATTAATGCCGGGTGCAATGCTCTGCACAGCCGGTTTTGAGAAAAAAAAAAAAATATGCAACACTGCTAACAGCAGCCTGGACAGTACTGCACACGGATAGAAGTAGCCCTAGAAAGGACCGTTGGGGTTCTTGAAGCCTACACTAACTTCTAACACTCTCCCTGCCTAACCCCCACTTCTGTCCCTATTGCAGGGCGCAATGCTCTGCAGATCCAATTCTGGACAAAAAAAAAAAAAATACTGTGCTAACACAGTACTGCACACTAGTAGATGTGGCCCTGAGAAGGGCCGTTGGGGTTCTTGAAGCCAAACTAACTCCTAACGCTCTCCCTACAGCAGCTCCAGCACGATAGTACTTTCCCTCAGCTAAGTCACAAGGCATCTGTGGCGAGCCGCGGGAGGGGCCGATTTTTATATTCGGGTGACATCTGATCGCCCAGCCACTCACAGCAGGGGGGTGGTATAGGGCTTGAACGTCACAGGGGGAAGTTGTAATGCCTTCCCTGTCTTTCAATTGGCCAGAAAAGCGCGCTAACGTCTCAGAGAGGAAACTGAAAGTAACCGAAACACCGCGTGGTGCTCGTTACGAGTAACGAGCATCCCGAACACCCTAATATTCGCACGAATATCAAGCTCGGACGAGTACGTTCGCTCATCTCTATTCAGTAAACATTGTCCACCGTAATAATTTGAAAGTCACTGAAGCATGGTGGAAAGGGAGGTGCTTTTAAGGGCCCTTCCTGTCCCTACCGAGGTTAGAGGGCAACCTCCAATGTAAATGGGGCCGTCGGGATGACTCCTGGAAAAAGGACTACCGGTAAGTAATCCATATAGTTCTGTGTCTCGCCCTTTTCCCCCACTTGATTGTCACACTCTGGACGTCTTCTCTGTATATTCCAGACACTTCTTTGCAATGAAGCCACCTGTCTGATGCTTATTGGGCACCATCTTGAGAGTGAGATTTCTTTTATGCTCAATCAATCCCATGGTACATCAGCGTAGCATTACCTAGGAGGCTATGCCATTTCTGCCTGCTGGGTGGGGGTTGACAGTTTACTTATTATCTTTGATACTCTTCTAGATTTGCTACATAGCATAAGTATAGTCAGGAGGATGAGCTGTGATCTCCTCTATTATAACTGTGTGACAGGAGCCTCTAGTCATCATCAGTAACTATGATAGGAGTGTCTGTGGTAGGATTCGTGCAACAACAGAACACCGATTGAGTCATTTGACGAGAAAATTCACAAATAAACTCAAGAGGAACTGAGATGGTCAGAACTGAGATCACATGGCCATCTGAGGAGAAAGTTTCAGATGGAGAGAAATAACAAACCAAGGTAACCCTAGCATTTATAGTGGGGGGGATAGCTACATAATGGGGGGGGGGGGAAACAGACACCGAAGATGCCATTTTGGATCTATTTAATTTCTATGTATTGGGAAACGTCCTATATGTTCCATGACTTATTGAATTAGTGGATGAGTTTTTCAAAATGTTCACATGCTGTGGAAAAACACACGCTAATCAGTGCAGAAATTGACATGCAGTACGGAATTTAGACCCGCAGCATGTCAGTTTTAGCAGTTGATTCACAGTGCCGATTCCACCTCTTCATAAGGGGGTAACTGGTTGCAACCTGGCGATCCCCGAGGGTCGAGTTTAATCCCCTGTGAGACTGTAGTACTAATGGGCCGAGGTGGCCGATATGGAGAATGTTTTGGTCCGTCCTACCTATGGATTACTGCAGAAATTATCATTTTGAGTAATGCTCACGACTACCCTGTCCTACCCCTATTCTTCCCAATCCCCTCTATTTTTGTTATGTTAAAATGGTACTTTGGAAAAGTTTAATAAGATTTTATTTTTTTTAACCAAATAAGAGGTAAAATCCATAGCAAATTCACACTTCGGAGGAGGACAGAAAACCCCAATGAAGTAGAAGCCAATTTTCCTCATTTAAGGGCTCCTGCCCACTGGCGAGAGTGATATTGTGATTCACAGCCCAATATAGCTCTCGCAATGCATGTGAAACCCCTGGATGCCAGGCGTTTTCATGTGAAAATGGCCTTGCATCACTGCGGTGGTTCCCTTCATCCCATTGTTTTCAATGGGGTGGCAGTAGCACCGACTCCATTGAAAGCAATGGGAGAACATCGTGATCTCCTGTGTCTGCTGTTACAGATGCAGTAGGGGGATTCCTTCATCCCCGCGGGGAGTCCCCTCCTCACTGAACACCCTGCCACTGCTGTCACAGTGTTCAGTGCTGTTTTCAATGGGACTACCGCCAGCCCCATTGACAGCAGTGAGTGATATCGCAGAAAGAAAAGGGATGCTGCAATTTTTTTCACGCAGACATCACAAATGAAAATGAAACCATTGAAATTCATTGGTTTTATAATCATGCGTTTTCATTCACTTTGCATTGCAAGAAAATCGCCCAATTTATTTTTTTCTTAATTTTTGTCAGTGTGAAGGAGCCCTATGGGGAAAGGGTGAAATCTCTGCGGATCCGCAACAAAAGCCACACTTAAGGATTTTGACAGGTTTTCCGTTGGGATTATGGTGCGGAATGTCTGTTGCAGACATTCTGCATCATTTCCCGCCATGTGGAAACGTACCGCTGCGCAGCTTGACGATCAGGCAGGATCATTCATAGTAACATTAACCCTTTCCAATCCAATTTGTATCCTGGTTTTCCTAGGGGGCTTACTCTTTTTATGCCATTATACAACAGAGCTTTATGCTGGCTAAAGCCAGTACTGCATGAGGTGACACGTTGGATAGGCTCTGATAGCAGAGAGGCTGGCAATATACATTAAGAGAACCCCGACGGACATCTTCCAACATCGGAGCTGTACAGCCTTTAATCATAATGTCATTAGACATCAGACAGTGGATTGGAGAGGGTTAATTTGCCTAATCTTTGGGCCATGTGTGAAGCTACGCCGGATCGGCTGACCATCGAGCACACACTTGTTCATTAGACGATCACAACTGTTGTGCACCTGAAAAAAACTTTAGTTGTTGGCAGCCCATCTCCCCTTGTGGATGAGTTATGGGCCAGGGACATGATGAAACTGTATGGAGGGCAAATGATCCTGTGTGCTCCCAATGGTCTCCCAAACAGTCAGAAGCGGCTTGTCTTACAGCCAGTGAAATGAGCTCCGTTCTATGCGGCACAGCAAGAAGAAAACCTTGTCAGCGGCACATCTCTTCATGTGAACTGGGAATCTGCTGCTGACAATGATGAAAGTGTATAGGAGAAGAACAATGCGCTATAAGATCAATCGGCCCCCATACATTCTGAATCTGCTTGTGTGAAGGCCGGTTAAACCAGCAATCTCATTGATTGCGCCGCTCATCAGGAAACGTCCAATATAAACCGTGAACACAATTGCTGAAATTGGGTCAGGAAATGTATACTTTTCATTCCAATTTTCCAGAACCCGTAAAGCTTTGGGGAAAAATAGAGAAAATGACATGTACCCTACAACTTGCTGTAATGTAAAAGAGGAGTTGTCCTTAGCAACCCAGCAGATTACCAGCCCTTGCTTATTAGAGGACCTTTCCGAAATGAAACTAGAAACTGAATGGCAGCTAATTTTCCATTGCATACGTTTTGATATCTATATCTCTCCCCCAATAACTTTCCAGAGCCAGTATGGCATCAACAAAACGTCATGTGACTAACGGTCTTTGTACGCTGCCTTTTTATCATGATGATTTTTTGGATGGGAATGGCACCTGTTCATTGGGGTTTTTTTTTTTTTAATAGTCCGAGTAAAAAAAAAAAATTGCAACATGTCCTATTCTTGTCCATTCTTGGGACAAGAATAGCATGTCAATGTGCGGTATCCCACACATCGATGGGTTGTCTGTGTGTGGACTGATGTGAGTTGCGGCTGAGAATCCCGGGGGGCAACTTTTTAGTCCTCTATGTACATGTAGCCTTAAAGGAACACTTACATAAAGCAATCTACTTCCTGTTAAAATACTGGAAGTGATTTAAAGGTGTATTCCCATCTGGACTCTTGTGGTATATCCAGGGGATATGGGACCAACATCCATCTCTAGTTCTGCCCACATAGCCCCCAGAATGCAGTAGTCTGAAGTCAGAGAAATAGCCGAGTTGGCTGTCAAATGCCGTTTCTGTAACTCCCATAGAAATAAATGGGGGTTATAGAAAGGGCATAGAATGACAATGAAGTGCAACTCAAAAATAGTGCAGCTCAATGTGCTACTTTGTCACTCCTATTCACCTCCTGGCCAGGGCCGGGACAAGGGGTAGGCAACCCACCTAGGGCACCACCTTGCCACAGCTGAGGAGGGGGCACAAATTTACTGAAAATGGAAAATATGGCGGTTTGGCTTTCTATCTTCCAGTAGGGTTTGTATTAACTATGGAGACAGATCTAGGGAGTTTGTATTATTCGTGGGCTGATGAAGGAAGTCTATATTAATCATGAGGGCTGTATTAATTGTGGGGACTGATCCAAGGGGTCTATATTAATTATGGGGGCTGATTCAGGGGATCTATGTTAATACAGATTCCCTAGATCAGCCCTTACAGTTAATACAGGTCCCCTGGATCGGTCCTCACAAACTGTGGGGTCTGATCCAAAGGTCCATAATAACTGTGGCGGTAGGCTGATCCAGGCATCTGTAATAAAGGGGTTGTTCAGCCACAATTTGCCTGATCTGCCTAGGGGAACAAAACACCTTGTCCTGCCTCTTCTCCCGACCCCTCGTAGAGGGGAGGTATTCCCATAGTGGCCATGTTTGGCCACTTTGTAAATAAGCCTTTAATGAGAGATGCTTTGTGTATCACAGCTATACTTAGTATCTCAATATACTTATTTTCCTGCTATAGTATATATATATATATGTTGAGTAGTGAATTGATTTGTATGAGATTAGATAAACCAGAAACGGCGTCACACCCGTCCATGGGTTGTGTCTGGTATTGTAATTTGCCTCCATTAATATGAATGGGGCTTGGTTACAAAATCACTCACAAACTGTGGACACGTATGGTGCTGTTTTTAGAAGAAAGTAGCCAGGTTTTTGTAACCCTTCTGTTACAACATCTAAATGTATAAAGAAGGCAAACAAACGCTGCATTATTTTTATTATGTATTTATTGAAAAACATTTTTTTTTCAAATTCGAGCTTCACAAAATCATTGCAAAAAGAGAACAAAAAAATTGAACAAAGAATTTTTAGCACAGAAGCCGTGTGTGAGAATTGTGATGCGTTGGGAAAAAAACCCAAAAAACACGAAAAAAACAAAAATAAAACTGTACAAATGAACTAATTTGCATTTTGTTAACATTGGAGTTGATAAAACGAACACGTAACATATGGCAAGTTGCTTTAAGTTGGTGCAAAATGGCTCATTTGCCGTAGCTTTAAAAGTCACCAAAAAAAAACAAAAAAACATCATGGTGGCTCTCTGAATTTTCATGTATGGGGCAATAGATGGGCCAGTTTTGCGTTTTTTTTTATAACCTGACATTTTGTTTGCTATGTGTAGATTTGAGGCTTTTTGACATGTCAGGTCCAAGGCACCTAATCCTTTTTCGGCACACTGAAATAGCCAAAGTTTAGGCCCGTGCTCCGTAGCCCCTCCTAGAAACTAAAAAAGTTACACTCTGCATTGCTCGGCTGTTCAATATTTCTGACCTCAGCAGACAACTCTCAAGGTAAATGCACCTGATCTAGTGGAAGACTTTGTCACAGCAGAAAAAGTTTTGTTTCGATGTATCCCTGTTAAAGATGAACAACAATGCACAATCAAATATTATTACTCTCATCCCAGACAGCAAGGCGGTCCTTAATGGAAAATTAGTCATTGTGGGTGGTCTGTACCGACCACCTCTATGATGATCTTAAATGATCACGGATCCTTCTACTACAGCATATCACGTATTCCTAGCTGGGCAAGGTTCCTCTACTCCAGTAAAACATAAAAAGGCGTAAAAGCTATTGGTTTCCTTAAGTTCTTACCTAAATTTTTTTTTTAAAAAACACTATTAACACAGTTCTCATCTACTGAGAAACATCCCCAGTTCTCCTACCATAGTCAGTTTTAGTGTTAGAAACGACCCCCACCCCTTCCTCGTATTGCCCCTCCTTCGACAAAGAGGAGATTTCTTTATTACACACTATAAAACCTGCATTTCCTTTTGCACACAAGATGCTTGTATAAAAAAAAAAAAAGTTTGATAACAAACCATCTCCACTATCTACTTACAGACTGTATGGTCCAGTCCTTCTAGAACATTTAGCAGCAACAGAACATTGGAAAAGCCACAAGAAAACAAAAAAGTAGTATCTTAAAACAAAGAAATAAAGCTTAAGAACTCCTTGGCTGCTGGCCTTCGTGTAAGCGAATTCATGGTAGAAGACGACTCCAATAAGGGAAAGAGGAAGACCATCGTTTGGACTAGATTTGGCAGCAACAATTAAAAAATCTATAAAAGCACCAGTTGAAACTATAATGTAAAAAAAGTACAATTCATCAAATGTAGCATTTTTATTGAACCCATGTAAGTTACTGTGGCCGTCACTGGTTTACTTGTTGCAACACTAGATGCACCATCAAGTCATAGCGATACACCCTTCTCTTTCTTCGAACGGTTGGCTGGCCTGATCGACTAACCTCACATTCAATGGAAAGCTCTACAACGGGTTGGATAAAGTGGCGTCTTTGCAAAAACAGTGGTTTTCCAGACAATGTTGGATGGGCAAATGCTGAAAACATTACGCAAAGGCCACTATCACGTGGCAGTATTTTGTAAGTCATAGCCAAGAGTGGAACCTACACAACTATAATGGAAAGATTTGTACCTCTTCCATATTTTGGACCCACTTATGGCTTATCAATGCCGATGCAAAACACTGACTGCCATGTAGACACCTAAGGCCTCATGCTGACGATGATACGTGGGATCCATAGCCATCGTATCCTGAAAATCGGGGTCATGTATACCACCATATAATGATACATTAGACTACGTTCTCCCCTGGCTCCATGATACGGAATCTCACGTCAAACTCTGCAGGCTTCACAATATGCTTCCATAACGCGGGTCGTGCTTGAGACTTGAATCGTCATACGTAATGAGAATCTGAAGACGCCAATGGCTAGTGCCACAAATATATCCATACTAGTAATAGATGTACGCAGAAGGGACATTATAGTGCTTAACAGGAATTGGAGTAGCAAGCAGTCAACTTGAATGACCACCTGGTATCATTGACAAATGTCATAATAAACTCTCATTTGGATTACTCAATAAAAGCAATTGGAAAGCCATGAAAATAATGAGGTACGGCCAGGCCCACCCAATCAGATGTTGGTATAAAACCGCTGACCAGTCCTTGATGTTAAACAGAATCGGCATCTCTTTGCACCTCTCTCTGAGGGCAGCATGACGTAGTGACAGGCACACTGATTACAGTGATATGTCTACTGTGTATATCTGTGCAGTAGTTTGGAAGAAACTTGCAATTTATTAGTAGCAGCCAGACATAGAGGACTACAGGAAGTAGTCCTCGATATGCATGAGCTGTAACTAATACAATGCAGGTTTATCCCAAACTATTGCAGATACACACAGTAGACATATCGATGTAATCCGCGTGATTGTCACTATTTAAAGCGACCCTTTGGGCCTGGATTACCAAGATGGCCTTACTGGCTTCTCTGACTACCTGATGTATACTGTGTATTAGTATGTATCATTAGTCTAAGACACTACACCTGCTTTGATTGACCAGTGCTGCCCATGTGAGAAGTGCTGGCCATTCACATCACCATGTAGTGTCTTAGACTACCAATGCAAACTATGCATGCTTCAGATAGTCAGAGAATATGGTTTCCGCCATCTTTGTTTTCCTTGGCCCATAGGGTTGCTTTAATGTTGCGCTCAGAGAGGGCTGAAAAAAGATGCTGACAGATTCCCTGCAGGATCATCCTATAGGCGATACCATTTACATCTCATGGGAAAAAAAGTTGTAACCCAATGACCAATATTACCAAATCTCAAGAGAATTCTCCCACCCCAACCTACCCTACCGCCAAATCTCATATTCCTGCTGTCTTCTCCTGACGAAGTAACAAACTAGGCCACATCATTCTTATGAATTTCCTATACTGAATACTAATAAATACTAAGAATTAGTTAACATTTAACCCCGTGTTGCACAAATTATAATCATAGATGTAAATGTCAGATTGCTGTGGGAGAGGGGATGTCATTGCATAATGTATGTTGACTATAGTGAGATCAGATATAGAATAGTCGTAGGGAAGTCATGATGCAACTGTCGGTAATATGTCTCACCGGCTGTGAAGCCGCTTCCAGTTCTCAGACTATTGCTGTGCCAGTGGGTCAGATCACCCCTCCTTATATGAAATCTACAGTGTTCAGTTGCACTGACTATAGGTTTCAGATAGCTGGCATGCTGGTTCCAGGGCCGGTAGACACTTATGTCACAGCATATCTTGACAAAAACAAATAGGTTTGTTTGATGGCCTGTGGGGCTATCATCATAGACAGCAGATGGATGGATACTGTTGAAATGAGTGAGATCCACTGACAAATCATGCTAGCTAAAGGAAGACAGTCAAATCTGTTAAAGTAACTCAATTGGCTTATCATTTTTTGCATGTTAGTTTATTAGCATCAGTATTGACAGAACCAAACTTTGCTAAAAGTTTGGTTGGGCACAGACCTGAACTGAGGTTTGGCAAAGTTCCAACCAAAACACGATTCTACTGGTTCGGTTCACTCAACACTAGTCCTGAATACTGGTGTATAACAATGTCCAAGACTATAAAAGCCCTGTATACCAAACACTCTCAGGAGTGTTATACAGAACTTTTATGGCTCTTAGGCTGCATTCCCACGAACGTATATCGGCTCGGTTTTCACGCCGAGCAGATATACGTCGTCCTCATGTGCAGAGGGGGGAGGATGGAAGAGCCAGGAGCGGGAACTGAGCTCCCGCCCCCTCTCTGCCTCCTCTCCGCCCCTCTGCACTATTTGCAATGAAAGGAGGTGGGGCGGGGCTAAGTTCCGAGAATTAGCCAAGCCTCTCCCCATTGCAAATAGTGCAGAGGGGCGGAGAGGAGGCAGAGAGGGGGCGGGAGCTCAGTTCCTGCTCCTGGCTCTTCCATCCTCCCCCCTCCTGCACACGAGGACAAAGTATATCGGCTCGGTGTGAAAACCGAGCCGATATACGTTCATGGGAATGCACCCTTAGGCAGTGCTATATACTAGTTTTAGGCATTTTTTTTGAACTTCCGTTGCAGTTCAAACTAATTTGGACCAAAAGTTTGCAAAAGTTGGGCACACTGGCTGAAGTGAACTTTTCCAAAGTTCACTTCTCACTATTGTGCACGTTTGGTGTGATCACTATGAACAACACACAATACAAAGGTTTATTGATCCGTATCAAAGATACACGCAACTGTGATTTGTAAGTTTATATAGTAGTTTCAGGGATTCCACTCTTCATCAGTCTAGGAGTGGTCGATGGAGAAGTCACCACAATGGTGCATGCTCCATTGAGCACTTCAGGCAGATGAAGGACAGGAGCCTGAAGTGCTCCAAATTATATTTCATAGTGGTGCTCCTCTTGGACATGGATCAATTAACTTGTAGGAACTATTATCACCTGGAGTTCTGACCCATTCTTTTGTATTCTGTGAATTATCAGTGGTGATGTGGAGGCAACCACCAGGGTCGGGTACTCTATCAATGAGCACAAGCAGAGAGCGCTGTCTGAACTAATCTGCTAGATAGCTGTGAACAACACACAGGGCAGACTTACATTAAACAGGTTGTCTGGGACTTTTACTATTGATCACCAATCCTTTAGGATATGTCATTACTAATTGATCCATCCCTGCCAGCCCATAGTAGTTAGTGCTGAAGGCAAATAGCGCTGTCAACATTGCAATGGCCCGATCTGATATTACAGGCACAGCTCCCACTGAATTCAATGGGTGCGTCAATACGGCCAGCACTGCTTCCAGCGCTGTCTGCACTGACAGCAGGCCTAGTGAACAGCTGATCAGTGGGGATCTTGAAGGGCAGATCACTGTCAATCAACCATTGATGACCTGCCCTAAGGATAGGTGATCAATAGTGAATATTCCTAAAGCCTCAGACAACCCCTTTAATTACAGTGGACACCATGATTTGCTTTATTCTCACTGGGAAGTAAGCATAGCCTTTCTCTCCACCGGATAAGGATGGATGACCTGTCCCTACCGTAGCAGAAGGAGGCCAATTCGACGCCTTGGAGAGACACGGAAAGCGTTTTTCTGCTTCTCACATTCTACTATTCAACTATGCAATTGGGTTTTACTCTCTATCTCTTACAGGGGGCCATAAAACAAAATTGAAATCCATGTGGCCGGGCCCCCAAGGGCCCGTACCCACTACCATTGTGTAGCGTATCGATTCCTTCCTATTCAAGTATGCTATTGTTATTTCAGTATAGGACATCAGTATTGACATATATAGCGCCGGATCCGTCTTTTTGACTACATTCCCCCATATAGCTGACTGAAAGTTTAGTTCATGCAGAAGTCGTCTCTGGGAGTGGGACAACAAGAGTTTTCAGAGTTCCAATAGTCAAACTGTCTGCATATTACAGAGCATTATATGGTTTCGACATTACTTGGTGCTTCATCACAACAGCTCACAATCGGGATTATTGATATTTAGTGTCACTTCGGTGGTAGTTTGCAATGCAATGCATGAAATGCAAACATGGATGTAGAATCATAACCATCAAACAGGAGGAAAGCATGAACAGAGTGGTGTCCAAATGCTCAAAAACATATATAGCTCATGTATATTTGCCATTTTTTGATTCCATATTTACTCCAAAAGGCTGTTTTTATATAAATGTGCCCCAATGACTCCATGGTAGCGCCTTTTTTCTCAGCTGTAACCACAAAACTACAAGACCCACACTGCGGAGACGGAGCCCGGGCTTGTTCACACTACAAAGTGGTTAACACATAAATAAAGTCTAATATACGATGGACATGATTAACCTAATTCTTAAGGATGGATGCACACACAATGCTTTCACCTCCTAAACTAACAAGGTAGTTTAACATCAGAGAACAAGTCCTTTCACCCCAAAGGATCCATTCTCCATTAATGACACCATCAGCAAGGGTCTAGCAGCAAGTCTCATGTGTCCATCATCTGCTACAGTACATCTGCACCACACACTAAAGTAATAAGGCACTCGGAAAAGGAGGGTTCATTAAGTGACAGATGCACCCTTGTAACATATAAAGTCTTCAGCGTATTGTCGCACACACAGAAACAAGCAGCAACGCTCGACTGTTCTCTGACAACACTTCCCGAACAGCCCAACGCTCTAGGACACAAATCTCTGCCACCGATGTACTTCGTGCGAGCCATCGTGACGACATAGGTGAAATAACCTGGCAGTTTGTAAAGTTGCATCTACCTGAGTGCTTTGCCAGTCTTCCTTAAATTACGCCATTGTGGGGAAAAAGACCTGAACAATCAAAATTTTCCAAGAAGGACTCAAAGTGATTATGGAGTAAAGTATACATGATGGTTCATCAGATGATCAACTGTAAACTATTGATGGCCTAAGACCCCTACTGATCAGCTGATCTCCAGGCTAATGCGCTCATGCACAGAGCAGATTTCTGCAGGAAGCAAACAGCTCTGTTTCCTCTGCAGTGGCCAGGCTTGGTATTATAGGCTAAGTTGCAATTGAAGCAAATTGGGTGTAATAGCAAACCTGGCCACATCACTGGGAACAGAGCTGTTTGCTTCCTGCAAAAATCAGCTCAGTGCATGAGCCCGGCGATCAGCAGGATGGCAGACCCCATCGATCTACTATTGATGGCATATATCATAAGAGTAGGCCACTAATACTTTACAACTGACCAGCTCCTTAAAGACTTAAAGTACCCACTTGACTTTAAAAAAATCTATAAAATAAATATATATCCTGGGTGAGAAATGATCATATAACATTTTTATTATGTTCATGTGGTGCTTTCTATGGTTTGGATGAACTTTTAGGTGGTAGGAAGGAGTCACCTAGGTGTAATAATCAGTAATCATATATAAGAATGGAATATTCGGACTGCTCTTATAGTATCATCAATCAAGGAATAAATTAATTTGCTTATAACATACTTTGAGAAAACTGTGGCCCTCTATGAATGGACAAATATGTTGTGCAGGGAGCCTCTTCAGAGGTACATCAAATCCCTATGGCACAATATTAAAAAGATATAAGGAGGCATATAGAGAAATGGTATGATCCCTATAGACAGGGGCGTAGCTAAAGGCTCATGGGCCCGGGAGCAAAAGTTTATCTTGGGGCCCCCAAGTTCTCTTAACCCCTTAATGCAGAGGCGTAACTTGAAGCTCCTGGGCCCCAATGCAAAACCTGTAACAGGGCCCCCAACTATAATGCTTTATTCATAGTACTGGGGTCCCTATATGAAGAAGAGAGGCCTTATGGGCCCCCTAAGGCTCCTGGGCCCGGGTGCAACCGCATCCCCTATAGTTACGCCAGTGCCTATAGACGTCTGTGGGTACCAAAGCGCATCCCAGAGACTACTTCAACAAGTAGTGCCTTGGGCTGACGAGGAACAATTTTCTAGCCAATAAAATGAGGGGTTCAATGAAAATGGACCACGAATATAAATGTTAAAAAGTGCAAAAATTGGATTTCAAATCAACCGAAACACGAATAAGTTTTGAAATTGTTTTCGAATGTTGAGAAATAATTTCCTCAAAGGTTTCATTTTCAAAAATGTTAAAATTAGAAGGAAAGCAATGAGAAGCAGCACAGCGGGTTAAGAGAACATAGACCTTTTGAGACCTGCATGGCCCTCTATAGGCCAGCACGGCCACTAAGCATCTGATGAAGAACATAATTCATCAGCTGCCCTGAAAAATTTCTTAGGGTACTTTCACACGAGGCAGGATAACAATGTTTCAAAGTATGCCGTCCCGGGAATTCTCCACCAAAATCCGTACATCTAAATGCAGATTTTGATGCAGAATTGCCAGCAAAATTCTGCCATTTTTGAATTCCACATTAAAATCCACACGCTAGCAGTGCATATTTTGGTGCTAAATATCCCGCAAGGGCATATTCCGTAACGGTATTGCAAGTATTCCATCGAGGGAAAAAGGTGTCTTTGGGTGCTTTCTAATTAGCCTGCAAGAAGCGCCAAAAGACCAAAAAATTCTGCACCAAAATCCACACCTACGTTTGGACATCTGATGCGGAATTAAAAATGCCTTAAATCTATCAGCAATTCCGCATGCAGATCTGCAGGCTTAATGGTGTGGAATTCCGTAGCTCTGTGTCTTGCGGTGCGTTCGGGTAGAATAATTCCGCCAGTGTGAAAGCAGCCTTAAAAATCAAGCTACCGGGCAGGAGCAGGAGACTTCCTGGGACCCAGTGACATCATGCTCTTTTTTTCTTTCCTTCAGTGATGTCACCACATCCTAGCAAGTGACCAAACTGCAGTCCTATGATTAGAATCATCCCAAATGTTTGCAGCCTCTATATGCACAGGAGAGATCATGTTTTTTAATGGCGGCACAATGAGTTGGTCAGTTTTCCACTATGGTTAAACAGGCTTGTACCAAGTAATGCCAAATTGCCTGTGTTTATGTTTCATGTGCATAGCAATAAAAGTTGGGTTCTACATCTGGTGACGGCAATGGATAAGATGTATTGTCTAAGTATGAACATCCATTATTTTCGATTGGCCTAAAAACAGACAAACCCTGCCATAAAAAAACATCTCAAACAACCATCTCATTAGAAATACACCAGCATCCTAACATTATATGTACAGCATCCTAACATTATATGTACACGCATAAATAAAAAGCTGTTGTCTACCTCCCTTGTCCACGTGCAATGTCATGAGATGTCAACCTGATGCATTCCATATGGCACTTTGTGTCACCCCTAAACTTCACTGACTTTTATGTAGTCACACCAGAGCTCAGTTAACTCATACAGAACCTCAATTAGTGTCCTTCTACTATCACATGACAATAAGAAGATGAAGAGTTTTTTTTCTATGTATAGGGGTGGTCATTGGAGGTGCCGGCCCTGTTTGTTGTCTAATGGTGCTATCTTGATATCTGTATAAAAGTCAGAACCTCAGTAACTACCTCCACTGAGGTCCAATCTGTATCAGCACCACCTAATCATGTCAAGAAAGCCGCATACAGACTGACTATAGGACAATCCCCATCTTACATATTATGAGACTTTTAGTGTTGAGTGAACCAAACCAAAAGAACCCTGTTTCTGGCTGAACTTTGAACCCAAAACAAATTTTTTGCAAAGTTCTACTTCAAACAGGGTTCTACTGATTTATTTCACTGAACACTGGGGTATAACGCTCTCAAGAGTGTTATAAAGTGCTTTTATGGCACTTTGACAGTGTTATACACCAGTTTCAGGGGTTCTGTTGAACTTTTGGTTCAATTCGAACTAATTTGAACTGAACCAAACTTTTTGCAAAAGTTTGTTGAACCAGCTGAACCGAACTTTTCAAAAGTTCGCTCCTCACTAGAAGTTTTTAAATAAATGTTAAATCAATCCCCCCCTCCAGTGACCTCAATGGAATGAACTAGGTTGACATCTGCGAATTGCACCATCATCAAGCAAGACAGAAAACGCACCGTATTGCACTGTGGGATGTATGGAGGGATGAAGTGTTCTATTTCCCTTTTTATGGCTTTTCAAACTCTTTGGTAACATATTGATATATACAGTCCCAAATAACAAAACAAGTCCTACTTCTATGACAAGACACCTGATCCTATATCTACTCAGCTTAAAAAGTGAAACCAACTGTACAAAGCACTGCATGCTCCCCTAAGGAAGACTAAGAAGCTTTAGTCATACACCCTCCTATTGACTGTATGCTATGCACATATATACACCATGTTTATCTACGCCACTACAACTCTTCTATCATCGTCTTAAAAGAAGCGGGTCAAGGTATAGCCGACGAGAACCGAGGCAGGAGTTTCTTAAAAGTCATTATTGTCTACAATCAACTGGACAAATAATGCAAAATGAGGACCCACTTCAAACAAGTGAACCGCACGCACACGATGAAACGACGCACTGATGGGAATGAATACTGTAGAGCTAGGTTATCCTTCTGTAGGGTGGATTTGTTTTAGACAGTCACGGGTTAAAGGGAATTTTGTGTATGGCTTATTGTAGGCAACATAATTATGGACAACACATACAACTATTACTAGGACTGGTGAATGGAGATCCAATGGAAATGGATAGTCAAATACGAAAGTCCCTTTTGCAGGGAACGAGGCAACAATTGGGTTAGCCGTCCAGTATCATCTAATAGTTGTCTTGGGAAGCTTGGAAACATGAAAGCTGCTATCTATCAGGAAGTCATTATATTACATCTGCACTGCTTTATCACATTATCCTAATCCCAGGCTCAGGGCATCAGACCTGTAATATCTGATGAGCATTTGTCTTCTGTCTTATGTCAAATGACAGCAAGTGCTCAGTAGGAAAAAGATATGGTGAAACAGAAAAACCAAACTAAACCCAAGTGTGGAAAGTCCAGTTATTTAAAGTTTTCATTCATATAGGCCCAATCTGATTATGAAGCGAATTAAGTTGGTGCTCCCCAAAGGTCTATGCTGAGTAAGAGAGGGTGCACATTGGGGATCTTTAGATGAACTTATAATATAATAGTCTATCTGTAACCTATAGTAGTCTAGCCACTGAAAGGCCAGTGCTAGATGATGACTTTGGACTGGTTGTGACTGTCACTATAGACATGAACTGAAAAGTCATGTCACGGTGACCCCCGTCCTGACTAACACCCATTGTAAAGTAGCTGCTACATAACTGACAACATCTCCAACGAGCCATTTTCAGCAATAGTTTTCTATTGACACAACAGGGAACGGAGTGAGAAATTGCTCATTAAAGTTGCTTCATTTCAACTCATAGACACCAAGCGACTAGTGAGTAACTTCTTAATCAGTGTAAACAGGCAGTCGTTCGTCTTTGAGAGACTGCCTGTTCACAGTGAATAGAGACGGCCGGCCGGAAGAGATTTCCAGCACACTCCGCCTCCATTCACTGAACAACTATTGCTCCTATGTGAAAGCATTTACACTGTCCTGATCTGCAGCAGGTTTCACCCCTTCAATTTGAATTTGCCACCTTTGAAGTGAATGGGAGCTGAGCTGCAATACCAGACACAACCACCGGACAAGGGTAGCGCTGTGTTTAGAAAGAAAGCAGCCATGTTTTTCTAACCCTGGACAGCCCCTTTAATGACCAGGCCAAATCTGGCATGTGTCACTTTAACAGAGAATAACTCTGTAAAGGTTTTACACATCCAAGTAATCCTGACAGTGTTTTCTCGTCACACATTGTTCCTTATTTAGGTGGTAAAAGTAAACAGATACGATTTTTGTATATTTGTTAAAAATGCCAAGATTGAAAAAATTTTTTTTTTTTAAATGGTGGTTTTCCTCTTTTTTTTTTAAACTACCGTATGAAAAATACGTACAAATATATTGTACTAAGTAGTTAACACATATATATTTCCTCTTGTTTACTTTATTTTGGAAGCACATTTGAAAACATTTGTACGTTTCTGAGCAATTTAGGAGTTTTAGTAATTTAAAGGTAATTTTTAAAATTCTGACGATCGTTTTTAATTTTAATTTATACTTATTTTACAATTTTTTATTTATATCTATGGTAGTGATGATTAAATTAATTGATGTAAAAAATGTATGTTCAGGCATAGAGGAATTTGTGCGGATTTTCCACTGTGCAGCAGCTGACAGCAGAACTTAAAAATTACGTCCCTGCTGCACAGAGCCCAGGCAGTAGCGATGCACGTTTACTGAGGGTGGTCACAAATCGGTTAAGTAAAATGGGTTATAGAGGATTGGGGAAAAAATGACTACTCCCTTCCAGAAATAGAGCCAATTAGTGCCAATTAGTGTGGATTTTGTTGCAGAATGCGTTTTACTGAACATTTTGTGGAATTTCTTGTGTTTTATTCCGCAGGCTTTATCTACGGAATTACATCTTGCTTAGGATAGACATCCACAATAACAATTCCGCAAGACGTCCACACGATTTAATCTTGTGGTTTTGAAGTAAAGACGTGTATTCTAACAGCTGCGGAATTCAAGCCCCATAGTGACAACATTGTGACACAGAAATATCTGTACATCCTAATTTCGTCTGGTGGAAAAGGTCCTTTAGGGATGCTGGGGGTCCCAAACATAGTCAAAACAAAGACAAAAGTGAATTTGAAGCTAGTTTGCCAAGCCTACTGAAGTTGTCCAATTCATACAAAAAAATAAAATGATTTATTCATCTTTTACCTTTTAAAACAACTTAAAAAATATGAAATGAATACAATATGACATGCAAAAAATTCCCGTAACCAAAACGGATCACGGTGTGAATCAGTGACTGTCTTAATCCTTTCCCTACGGCCATTTAATTTGGTGATCATGATATCCCAACAAGTTGCTGTTTCTTCAAATTATTCTCAATTCATTGAAAAAAAAAAACAACAAAAAATAAGCTGACCTAAACCGCAATGCCCTGGACATTTCTATATACATTACACCATGTCAAGAAATAAAGACCTATCAGAAGCCTCACAAGCAGCCCTAGAAATAGGTTCTGTACAATTAATACCAACAAAAGGGGGAAACTTCCTCCTTAAAAAGCTCGACTTTTCTGTACATTAGATAGTGAGAAAATTGAAACCAATTAGGACCCAAAAACTAATCCTGGATGGGACTGATTGTACCAAACTGCATATAATGAGGACAAGGAACTGGTTCTATCCGGCCCTTCATGTTCTGCCCAAGGCTTTAATATTTTATTTAGCTCCTGATGATCACGTTTACGCAGCAAAAATTCTTTCTGATCTTTGGAAACTTAGAAAACTTTCAGGAAGACTGTGTAGCTCCGGCCTTGAAGTAGACCTACAGATAAAAACCTCATCCAGAAAAAAGCACCAACTAAAATCTGGAATCTTTAGAAACCTGTTCTTCCACACCACTAGGGGGAGCCATCAGAAACTCACAGAACAAAAACCATTCTTATGTAGGTGTATAAAGCATGGCAAAGAAAACGGAGAAGGTGCCGAACGATGTAGATCTGAGGAAGCAGAATAGTATTCTATGTGGTTCATGTAGGGGCAATTATTAGTATTAGGGCACATGTACACGGACTAAAAAAAAGTTGCCCCCATGTTTCTCGGGCACAGCTTGCATCGAACAGCACACGGACATGGTGTCTGATGTGCAAGGGATCACACATTTACAAGAGTGGGACATGCTGCGATTGTTTTTTTTACTGGGACTACCAGTCAGAGTAAAAAAAAGCCCATGTGCATACACCCAACTCAAATTAGTGGGACCAAATTCTTCAGTCCGAAAATCGAACGGCAAAACGTTTGTGTGCATGTACTACACTATTGGTGACCTATCCTTGGGACATCAATACTTGATTGGTGGGGTTCGTCACTCAGGATCCCCACCGATCAGCTGATTGAAGAGGCCGCAGTGCTTGGGCCTCTTCTCAGGCCAGTAATGTCACATTCATGAGTCACATGACCTTAGAGGAGCTCAGCCCTATTTTAGTGAATGGGATTGAGCTGAAATACCAGGCACAGCCACTATACAATGTACGGTGCTGCGCCTAGTATAGACTGAAGTGATATAGGTCATTACTAGTTCTTTGACGCTAAGGATGCCTGACAATCAACTGATTGAAGCGACAAAGTCGCTCGGATGAAGAAAGAGTAATATTTACCCCCCAAAAACCCCTTTAAATTCTACTCTGCTATTTTTAAGCGCATCCTTCTCCTATGTCATTAGTCTGCCAGAATAATGTACAATGTATGCAAAATGGGTTCATATCTTACATGGGTTTCATTACAAACGTGAAAGTATAGCTGTCTGCGCGGTTATCAGCAATTATCAATATCACAAAATCACGTTGTCGGGTCTCTGGGAAGTCTCCGAAACAGACATGGGTTGTATTTCCCTACAGTCAGTGTGGTAAGGGGGATGATATTTTAGTACTTGTGTCTTGCAGGAGGATAATCTAACCCTTCGCTAGGATTCCGAATGATTCTTATGTGAAAACAGACCGATTCTGATATCTTAGCAACTGCAGATAACACACTTTAAAAGTCGCTCTAAAGTTCGGTTCACATGAGCAGAATTGACTTTTGCGCCTGCGATATGGGTGCAAATCCCAGCGCAACTGTTGGTCTAATGCGTAGAACTAACCACATTGTAGATCCCTATGATGCTATTAGCTTGGGTCATTAGACCCATCATTGGATTGAGACTTGCAGCCATATTTTGCTCATGGGAAAATGTTCCAAGGGTGCCTTTACACGTTGCGGAAACGCTACAGATTTGTTTGAGATCCGCAGGTTAGAGTTACAGTAGAAAATCTGTAGTGTTTTTTTTTTTTTTAACTCTACGTGTGAACGGTATTTGCTTTAAACCCATTCACTTTGACAGTAAACTTTTCCACTGCGGATTTTCCCGCAACGCGTAAAGGCACTCTTCAAGGCATTTTCCAGGGAAATACTGTTGATGAGCGATCCTCAGGATGTCATCTATGGTTGATTCGCCACTTAGGACCCCAGTCGATCAGCTGACTGGGCATTTGCTGTCAGCCCCGCCACTGGGTATAGAGTGGAAGCTACTGCTCCGGACACCGTTTAGTGGCCGACACTTGTAACTGCAGGTGTAACTCTCATTGATTTTAATGAAGATTGCACCTATAATAACAAGCGCCGGCCACTACACAGGAGCTGACGCATAGGATAGCTCATCAATAGTATTTTCCTGGAAAACCCCTTTAATTTTGATGGCATTACCATTTAAACAAGATGCGGGAAAATTATACAAATATTAAAAACAAGTAGATATTAATTGTTTGAGGCTCTATAAGGTTGGTTTTTCCATGAAGGCCAGCATATCTCAGTACAGACCGCACAGCTGCCGTGATACCAGCTCGAAGTTAGTAACGATGTATGTGCACCTTTGTATTAAACACTATGCTTGTATCAAGGTCTACTTCTGAATAATACGTTTTTATGAATGGGCTGCGCAGTCTGCAACCAGGGCTACACGGCAACATGGAAATCGCATACAATGATTGCCAATGGTGTTGCTTTGTGACCTGCTGCGATTGTGTCACAGCAGTCGCAGAAGTCCAACTGGATTGACCTCTGGTCGCAGGAGACATTTTCACCACCGACATCAATGTGTCGCCGTGTTGCCCTAGCCTTACTCGTCTGTTAAATCCTTCCGATTTCTCTTTAGTCCTCCTCACAATCCTAGAAGAAATTAGTCCTTAAAATGTTGGCATCCGTTTTGCATTTCTGGGCCTATTTGCCATGGCTTCCATTTTTGGAAAATATAGTCAATATTGGTGACAGGAATTAAAAAAAAAAAAAGCACAGACAAAAATGCAAACAAAAAAAAATAAAAATCACCTTCCAAAAATGTTTTTGCATATCACTTCCGCCCCTCCTTTCCCCTCCCCCCCAGCCCTTACCCGCCCCAAAAAATTAACAAATAAAAAAACAGCCACACAGTCCTTTAAAAAAAAAAATAAAATAAAATGGTGTCAGGCAGCAAAATTGCAACTTCCCCATTGCAGTCTCTGTTTCGCATACGGTTCGCCGCTTATGTCCTGGTGCTGCGCTTTTTTTCTTGTATGTCACGCATTTAAATAAAAATTAAAAAAAAAATATTCTACGGTAAAAAAATGACAAAAAAAATCTTCTTATTAAAATAGAATTTGTTTTTATGCTTTGTTGGATTTTTTTTTTTTAGTTTTTAGAATTTTTTTTCCTTTTTTTTGTTCTTTTTCGATTTTTTTTTGTTGTTTTTATTGTATTTCTCAGTCGAGGTTTTGAAAGTCTGTTCTGGTTTTCGTTAGGTTTCTTGAGTTCTCTTTTTCTAGCTGCTTTGGTTCCTTGGAAGTTTTAAAGTTTATTGCAGTAAAAATGCTTCTTTGCAAAAGAAAGAAAGAAAAATATTTTTTTCTTCATTCATCCCCCCAGCGTGTTTATTTCTGTTTTTTTCCTTTTTTTTCAGTTATTCCCATTATTGAGTAAAGCCTCATGTTCAGCCCTGCAGCTCTCCATCCGGTTACTTCCTGGGCTGACTCGTATTCACGTGTGAACCTGAGGAAGAAATGAAACTATTTCAGTAGAAATCCAGAATGAAACCCTCAAGTGAGCAGAAACTGAAAGTACGTACAGAAATGTCCCCCACCGTTAATATAATGCTTTAGGCTTCAGTCAGAGGGGAGTATTTTCTGTCCGCGTTTTGTCCGTGTATTTCACGGGCAGCACATGGACCCATTGTAGGGTGAGGCTATTATAGGATGAGGTGCACATGGTCGCCTCTGAACAACTCCGCTTTGTTAGGAGGCTTTCTATGATCATAACCTGACCTCAAGGTAGGAAACCCAAGTTATAAGTGTTCAATTTCCCTACAGCGACCCTGCAGGTGGAATGAGATATTGCACAATTCTCAATAACATCAATGCCTGGGTAATATATAGACATTAGAGATAAGGGAGCGTACTTGCTAAGGCAAACTACTCGAGCGAGTAGTGCCTTATGCGAGTACCTGCCCGCTTGTCTCTAAAGATTCGGGTGCCGGCGGGGGAGAGCGGTGAGTTGTGGGAGTGAGCAGGGAGGAGCGGGGAGGAGAGAATGAGAGAGAGATCTCCCCCCCGTTCCTTCCCGCCGCCCCCCGCCTGCACCTTAATCTTTTGAGACGAGCGGGCAGGTACTCGCATAAGGCACTACTCGCTCGAGTAGTTTGCCTTAGCGAGTACGCTCGCTCATCTCTAATGGACATGCCAAGCCCTCCAGGGCAACATGCACTCTGTAAAACCTTGGCTTTATCAAGTCTGGCTTCTTATAAGAATAATATTATTATTATTTAGTATTTCTTTTTACCTCTTGGAGTCAGAAAAAATCAATTCGGGGCGTTCTTGTTTTTGGGTGCCCAGCATCTCCACTGGGTTGTCACTAGAGATGAGTGAACATACTCGTTTAGGGCGATTTCGCAATCGAGCACAGCTTTTTTCAAGTAACTGACTACTCGGGCGAAAAGATTCAGGGGGCGCCGAGGGGCGGCGTGGTGAAGCGGGGGGTAGCAGTGGGGAACAGGGGGGGTCTCTCTCTCTCCCCCCCACTCCCCTCTGCAACCCCCCGCTCACCCCCGGCGCCCCCCGAATCTTTTCGCCCGAGTAGTCAGTTACTCGAAAAAAGCGGTGCTCGATTGCGAAATCGCCCTAAACGAGTGCGCTCGCTCATCTCTAGTTGTCACCATGAGTTGGGGTAAGCAGTAGAATCTGTATACAATTTCTTATACTTTGCCATTCATTAGGTTGCCTTCACATCTGTGCTAAAATCAGTTCAGAGTTCCCGTTGCAGATACGGCACAAAATACCGGAAGAAATCACGCTGTATGTAGGGCTTTCTCTTCCGGTAAAATGTCGTGCAGCTGAGTGAAAACCGACCGGATCCCATTATGGTCAATTCAGTTCCGCCATAAGATGGATCCGTTCGGCCTCGAGGATTCCCCTATTTTGTTTAATATATATATTTTTTATTCGTTGCCTTCTGTTCCTTCTTTTTCTTTGCTTTTCTTGTACTATGGAAGTTTTTGCATTATTATTGATTTTGAGGATTTGTAGTTTTTTTTTTTATATGTATGCGGTATATATCCAAAAATGTCCATATTTAGTAACGCTGTTCTCTCTATACTTACCTTTAGATTGTTCCATCGTATGCTTATAAAGAGAGTGTTTTGCATAAGTGTACAGGCATTTTTATGTAGTTACCTGTGCAACGTCCCGTATTGTACTTTGCTACGGAAGATGTTGGCGCTATATAAATAAATACCAGTCGTAAAGCCGTACCTCTCGTGTACTTTTTTCTTTTCCCATGACTTAATATATAAAGGTCAAATACCTCCAGCGTCATCCCATTATCTTTTCGTATTGCATGCTTCAGGTGCGCAGCCAAATACAAAGGCGTAAAATAACACGGAAGAGGGTATAAAACCCAAAACAAGATCACTAACATCAATTTTTCGATTCTCGACGCTTATGGGGCCGACGGCTCCTCGTTCACCAGGGTCTGTAGATCACTGTCCGCTATGTCTATACCGCTCTTCCCTTTACCTCCTACTGGAAGCGTCACCACTTGGCATCTTTGTTCTTACCTGCACTTTATTTCACTGGTACGAATAAGCGGCGTGTTCTGTGGTGGTTTCCACGGCAACTTGTTGAGGCTGCCCGCTGCTCTCCTGAGCAAAACAAATTATTAGGAGCTGTCTGTCATGTAGCATGCCCTACTTCACCCATTAACACGGAAAACATTAATGATATTATTAGAGATGAGCGAGTATACTCGCTAAAGGCGATTGCTCGAGCGAGCATTGCCTTTAGCGAGTATCTTCCCGCTCGAGACGGAAGGTTCGGGTGCCGGCAGCGGGCAGGGAGCTGCGGGGGAGAGCGGGGCGGAACGGAGGGGAGATCTCTCTCTCCCTCTCTCCCCCCCCCGCTCCCTCCTGCTGACTGCCGCTACTCACCGCTCCCCCGCGCCGGCACCCGAACCTTCCGTCTCAAGCGGGGAGATACTCGCTAAAGGCAATGCTCGCTCGAGCAATTGCCTTTAGCGAGTATACTCGCTCATCTCTAGATATTATAGAAAAACAATTCAAAAGTACTGGAAAGAATTGGAATAAAGATCTTAAAAAAATCCAAAAAGGTCTTATGGATCACTGTAGGTACAATGGGACACTAGGTACTGTATGAACATAAGATATAAGACACGCTGATAACTCTATCATAGCATCCTACACATGCTCGTTCCTCACCTCTATGGAGACAGTAGAAGGCACGGACGGGTACTGGGGGATATAAGCCCCCTGCATAGCGGCTGCAGCTGGCATATACTAGAAGAAAAAGTGAAAGTGAAAAGTTATTAGGATTTAGATTACGCAGCTTTGGTTTATAAACTCGATAAACTAGATTTAGGAACTTGTTACTTCACTTAAATGGTCACTAACTTTTCACACAACTTGTGCTTATATGACAGCCAATGTGATCACTATATACTTTATTTACCTAAAATTTATGCTGAAAAATCCATTTAAAGTGCTGACCACTAGGAGTCTCCCTTCCAAATGACTGATAGGAACACATGTGGGAAAGGGGATGAGTTACCACTCTCATTGAAATGTATGGAAAGCAGAGGGAAAAAGGAGGAAAGGACAGACTCACACAGACACTGATGTAAGTTAATAGTAAGCTGCTGTTCACTGTGTTTTACAGAAGTCATACCTCTACTGTTCACTCTTGTTGAACACTGCAGTACAACCTACTTTTATGTTTGTGTGTGTGCATTCTAGACATTTAGAGACCAGAATCTATAGTTCCCTATGTACAGTCAATAGAACACAGCACACACAGCCAGACTTTTCCCACTAGTTCTGAGAGGACTGAGAATCAGATATACACAAAGCAGAGGGGAAGATGGGGAAAAATACAGGATACATGTCATAATAGCCAGAAAGTGTTATCCCTTGTGTACACACACACATGGCAGTTTATTCTGTAAAGTCATCTGAAAAGTTAGGTATGCTTTAATAGGAATTCCTTACCGCTCCCGTGCTCCCCAGTGACAAGTGTCCCAGCTGCTGAGTCAGAGGTCCCATCATGGAAGCAGGCTGGATGGAGATAGCATGGTCCATAGTGGGAGTGAGGACAGTTCCCTAGAAACCATAATTAAGGTTTAATGCATGTAGTGCACAAAACCAAAAAGTCTTGTAATCTTACCTCTACACTCAAGATCAGTGACTGTCACCCCCGTAAACTTTACATTTTATAGAATCCTCATTTGAAGGCAGTTGGGATAGCAAATGATCCAGATTAAAAGGGTATTTCCTCCTTTTATTGTTATGATGCATCGCTAGGTTATGCCGTGACATTAGGATCAGTGGTAGTCCGACCTCTGGGACCCCCTGTTCATTCCAAGAATGAAGAGAACAAAGTCCCTTCTTTTTGTTCTTGCACAGCTGCATTCAAGTTAACCTCTGTGGCACCTTTAATACATAGGACTATGCTTCACTTTGTCTTTACACTTCCTTCCTACACCAGCTGTAGGTCGGCAAGGAAAAACAGTACTTTCCAAGAGCTGCATCAAAAGGCATCTCACTAACCCAACCGAAAAGAACCCTATTCTGTACTAATGAGGAGCAAGAACTCTAAATCAACAGTGATGGGTGTTTGTAGTTGGGCGGATATCCTTAGTTATGTTCTTAGGCTCTTTAAAAGGGTTATACCAGAATTAACTATTGGCACCTATACACAGGAGTGATCGGTGAGGGTCATATAACTGATATCTCCCCCCCGATCCCGCGCATGTGGGACCTGTGTTCCTGCCTTCTCAGCACTATGGGGTTGATTCTCCTACTCGCACTGATGGCAGACCGAATGGGGAGCGATGGCTGCACATGCGCGATCGCTGCTCCATTCATTTCACTGGAGCTGATGGAAATAGCCAAGTTCCCCTTACTCAGCTATCTTCGGCAGTCCCATTGAAAATGAATAGAGTGACACCGCACGTGTACAACCACTACTACATTCAATCTTGCCCTCACTGTAGGGGGGGGGCAGCTAGCCTGCGGTGAGGAAAAAGGGGAAATGTGACCCTCAGTCTCGGGATAGGTGGGCGTCTTAGACATGAGACTTCTACTGATTAGACGTTTATGGCATATGCTATAGATACATGATTAAAGTTAATTCTAGTACAACCCCTATACAGTAACTTACAGGGTAACTACCTATAGGTGGCACCAGAGAGACATATATCGTCTTTCAGGAGGAGCTAATTTGATTACTTTTTTCCCAGGGAGCATTGCCTGAAAGAATCCCTATACAAGCTGGATCTTCCCAAGGGGAGTCAGAACCTTCCAAAAGCTTTAGGCCCACACTAGGCTAGGATTCCTAGTATAAACTCCATTGACATAACATTTGTCGTAGTAGAGCAAAGTCAGAATTCAGAAGTCGCTGCTTTGGTATCAGACATGAGAAGCGAAAATTTACTTACTGCAGGCTGCATGAGGTAAGACTGATGATGCATCCAGGAAGGATTGTGAACCTACAAATAAGCCAATACAAAGTCTATAAGTCTTGTTAACATCTCTAGATGTTCTACAGGTTGTAGTCAAGAAGATTGATCCAGTGCTATATCGCAATACTAGTGTTCTGTAATGAAATAACACTAAGGTACTTGAATAGGAAGGTATGGATGGACAAAGACTCTATAGGCTCCAACGACGGCCCCATACTTGTATCGTAGTAGGAGACGGAAACATTGAGTACGCTTTCGTTACTTCAGTCATAGCAACAGTCTCAAGGGACTTCGAGAGATGTGGAAACTCACGTTACTCTTCAACTTTGCAATTGGGTTTTATTCTCCATCTCTTACAGGGGCCACAACACAAAATTGAAAGCCATGTTCTGGAGCTAGTGCTATACCATCGTAGGTCAGGAGAGGTAACATCTCTCCTTAGGGAGAGCACCAAGAAGGTGAGTGAGGAGACTTATAAGGCCATTCATGCTCCTCTGGGTAATATGCAAATAAGGAAGATGGAACAAAACCTCTGCTTGACCCTTTATACATGTCTGTAGAGCAATGATTGGGAATTTAAAACCAAGCCAGAATCTACACACAGACAGCTGTTTCAGGGTTTTTACCCCTCATCAGTGTGCAGTAGGATCCTAGCTTGGCTAGTGAGAGTCCTATGACGTGGGTTGGGAGCGGTAACATCTCTCCTTAGGGAGAGCTCCAAGAAGGTGAGTGAGGAGACTTATAAGGCCATCCATGCTCCACTGGGTAATATGCAAATAACGTAGAAGGAGCAATACCTCTGCAGTGCCACCATCATGTAGCGCGGCGTTTCCCAAACTGTGCCCCATGGAGCCCTTGGGGCTCCGTGAGCGGCAGTCAGTGGCTCCGACCGAGGGTCTAGGTCCCCGCTCTGCTCACCATGTAGCAGTGTTTGGACAGGCTCTAGTGAAGAATAGGACGTGCGATAGTATATCAAAGCGGATCACGTAAGCCGGCTCCAGTCATGTGATCAGCGTTGCTATGCCACTGCAAGTCCTGTTTGACATTTCCTGTCCGGACACTGCTGCAGTGCTGAGTAGAGCGGGGACCAATGGCGGGGGTGGCAATGGGGAACCCTATTGCTACTGGGGCTGCAAAAGGGGTCAGCTATTACTACTGGAGATGCAATAGGGGTCAGCTATTACTACTGGAGATGCAATAGGGGTCAGCTATTACTACTGGGGCAGCAATAAGGGTCAGCTATTACTACTGGGGCAGCAATAAGGGTCAGCTATTACTACTGGGGACGCAATAGGGGTCAGCTATTACTACTGGGGACGCAATAGGGGTCAGCTATTACTACTGGGGCAGCAATAGGGGTCAGCTATTACTACTGGGGGGGCAACAGGGGTTAGCTATTACTACTGGGGACGCAATAGGGGTCAGCTATTACTACTGGGGACGCAATAGGGGTCAGCTATTACTACTGGGGACACAATAGGGGTCAGCTATTACTACTAGAGATGCAATAGGGGTCAGCTATTACTACTGGGGCAGCAATAGGGGTCAGCTATTACTACTGGGGACACAATAGGGGTCAGCTATTACTACTGGGGCAGCAATAGGGGTCAGCTATTACTACTGGGGACACAATAGGGGTCAGCTATTACTACTAGACATGCAATAGGGGTCAGCTATTACTACTGGGGACGCAATAGGGGTCAGCTACTACTACTGGGGACACAATAGGGGTCAGCTATTACTACTGGGGCAGCAATAGGGGTCAGCTATTACTACTAGAGATGCAATAGGGGTCAGCTATTACTACTTTGGCAGCAATAAGGGTAAGCTATTACTACTGGGGACGCAATAGGGGTCAGCTATTACTACTGGGGACGCAATAGGAGTCAGCTATTACTACTGGAGATGCAATAGGGGTCAGCTATTACTACTTTGGCAGCAATAAGGGTCAGCTATTACTACTGGGGACGCAATAGGGGTCAGCTATTACTACTGGGGACGCAATAGGGGTTAGCTATTACTACTGGGGCAGCAATAGAGGTCAGCTATTACTACTGGGGCAGCAACAGGGGTCAGCTATTACTACTGGGGCAGCAATAAGGGTCAGCTATTACTACTAGGGACGCAATAGGGGTCAGCTATTACTACTGGGGATGCAATAAGGGCCGCTATTGCTTCTGGGACCATAATAGGGCACGCGATTACAACTGGGGCCACCATTATGGGGTCCCTATTACTACAAAGGCTGGATTTGCTACAGAATTTACAGTAGCTGTAGCAGCAAAGTAGAAGAGATTTTGAAAATCTCATCCATACTCTGCACAAAACCCATGTGGATATTGACATGCGGTACAGGATTTAATTCCACAAGATGTTAACTTTAAATATAATGTATATCAATAGCCCATCCAGCGCTCCAGCGGTCATCCCTGTTTTTTTTGTTTTTTTTTAAACGGCCCTGTACTTTTTATAACAAAATAATATCTTGCGATAAGCCACACCCCTAATCCCTCCCCTGACCACACCCTCTGCCCCACTTTGAGGCTCCACCAGGAACTTTTGCTTCAAAAAGGGCTCCATTGCTGAAAAAGTTTTGGAACCACTGGTGTAGCACATCCATCATCCATGTCTTCCTCTTCAAGTATGCTACTGGTATTTTAATATAGGACACCAGTATTGAGATATAGTGCTGGATGGGTTTTTGACAATACCCTGTGAAGCATGAGGCTAACCATTCATCTTAACTCCTACCTGATAAGAAGAAACAGGTGATGGCAGGTATGGGGAGAGGGCTGCCTGAGCGATCACCCGATTTGGGGCAATACTGTATGGGGTGGTGTAAAACCTGAAATATAAAAAAATATTGGAATACCTAAAAAAAATAGACTAGCAGTAAGGCTGATAACATCATTTTAAATCAAGAAGGTTTTATTTCTACACAATGGTCTTCGGATCTAGCGACAACTATAAGAGATTCGCAGCAAGATGATTGTCCACCAGAACTAAGTTCTAAGTTCCTGCAGACTGGCCATGATTGCTCATGTCACCTGGAATAAGGTGGACATGATGGACTGTAGTACAATCACAAAGACAGTGAGAACTGCTCCAACTGTACAATATTGTTATCTTACCCATTCTGCAGAGCAGTCGTAGGATCATATGGGAAAGTCATTCCACCCTTATGAATGAAGAGAGAATATGGAAGAACCATAAGAATTGGTCATAAAATGATCGATAGAAAACTGAAATCTTGTCTCAAATTACCGTCTCTCCCTCTCGTGGCCAGCCACGTCCATTCTGAATGTACTTCCCCTGGGTTTGCCTCTTTTTTTGACCTCCATCAGCAAACTTGCAAAGTAGGGGCTCCTGGGGTGCTGACAAGGGGTGACACAAAAATTGTAATAACAGACATAAATTGGTGGACTCAAATACAACAGGGTTGTAGCTAAAGGCTCATGGGCCTGGGAACAACAGTTTTATCTTGGGGCCCCCAACTTCTCTTAACCCCTTAACGCAGAGGTGTAACTTGAAGCTCCTGGGCCCCAATGCAAAACCTGTAACAGACCCCCAACTATAATGCTTTATTCACAGTATTGGGTTCTCTATATGGAGAAGAGAGGCCTTATGGGCCCCCTAAGGCTCCTGGGCCCGGGTGCAACCGTATCCTCTGTGTCCCCTATAGTAACACCAGTCATGAGACATATATTCAATGGAGTTACTAAAAGCAACCATCTTCTGGATGGGGGACGCTACTAGTATAGGCTTCAGTTACTAGGTCAATGTCTTCGAAACCCATCTGAGGTGGTAAATCATGTTAAATCATAAAGTTTGGCACATATCTGGGATCATGTGCTGTCCGTGTTCATTGATTATAGGCTAGGGTGCTACGTAGATTGACATTTTTTTTTACTGATGGTCCGTGTGAAAGAACTCATCTCATGTCCTGTTCCTATCCGTATTGTGGATGGGAAATAAGGCACGCTAATGTATGTCTGTGCGCTCTGTCTGTTGCTGTCTGATGTGAATTTGGCTCGAGCCTCTCGGGCGCAACGCGAACACATGGTAATTCTGCACCTGGCCTTTAAACTTGAATGCAAGTACCTACCTGGGACACCAGGTGGCGCTTTCATGTATTTGCCATTGAAGTGAGAAATCACAGCTTCACATTTCTCTGTAGACTCCATCCTGTAAAAAATCCACAATTTTAGTTATTTAAGCAAACAGACCTGAGGCTGAGCTTCAGGTAACTTTGTATTATCATATGTTGACAAGACTAATGCCTGTAGATTGCTTGTGTAGCTTATATATTGAAAATAATACATTAAAGGGAACCCGTCGTGACTTCTGGGCCTCAAAAACTACATTATGGGGAATGGGGAGTCCGGGGGGAAGTGTTTGATACCAGGTGGTTCCGTTCCAGCAATGTGTCCCTGCAGAGTTGCACTTATCTCTATGGGAGAGATTGCATACAGAGCTTGCTGATAAGAGTCTTCCTGTCTTAGCGCTGGAATGGGGTGCCCAGTGAGTATCAAACACTGCCCCCCCCCCCCTGTTCCCTGACCTTTAAGCCCTGTAAGGCTCAAAAGTTATGACAAGTTCCCTTTAAACTAGTTTGTATTCTTACCTTGCAAAACCGACCCCTCGGCTGGTCCCATTAGCATCCCTCAGGATACGGGTGGATATGACCTGCCCGAAAGGTTTCAGGAGTGATTCCAGCTCCTGTTCATCCATGCTGACTGGTAAGTTGGAGATATACAGGTTAGTTGGATCTTGTTCCTGTTGCTGTAAATAAAAAGCAAGAAGAGATGCTACAGTAAGTAAAAAAGAAAAGGGTTAATTATATATTTCCAGTGCAAGTAAGTGCTTAAAAGGGGTTTTCCTAGGAAATAAAGTTATCCCTATCTAGAAGATAGGGAGGACTATTTGACTGGTGGTGGGTGCCTGCGACTCCAACGGATTAGGAGCATGGGGGTCTTGAAGAGATCCAAATGGATTGGTGATGCAGTCTACCATGGAGATAGTTGAGTACATGTGCTTGGCAATTTCTGGAAGTCCCATTGACATGTATGACTCCTGATCCAATCATTCAGGGACCTGTGTTCTCATGGTCAGCGATCAGACCCCTATCAATCAGATAGTTATCCTCTATTCTATGAACAAGGAATAACTTCATTTAGTAGGACAACCCTTTTAACCCTTTCCAATCCACTGTCTGACGTCTAAAGACATTATGATTTAAGGCTGTACAGCTCCGATGTTGGAAGATGCCAGGGTTCTCTTACTGTATATTGCCAGCCTCTCTGCTGTCGGAGTCTATCCAACATGCCACCTGCAGTACTGGCTTTAGCCAGCATATAGCGCCGTTGTATAACGGCAGAAAAAGAGTAAGCCCCCTAGGAAAACCAGGATACAAATTGGATTGCAAAGGGTTAACAATGGACAAGACAACCTTCTATTCCTCTTTGCCTAATTCTTATCAATGGGGCTTCAATTTCAACCCCCCTATCCACAGACAAGTCATTCTGGGGGCCTTTTACACTGAATGATTAGCGTTTAGATTCTCGCAGAATTGTGGCAATCTGAACTATAATCGCTTAGTGTAAGCGCCTACACGATCTGAACGATGAATGATAATTTATTCGCCATTTGGATCATGCAAGCATAAAAATCAAATGATGAATGGCCTGCGTTAACTGCCTGTTTAATGTGAATGGAGGCGGCGGGTGGAACGATCCCCTGTCTGTTCTGTCTCCATTCACTGAGCGATGATTGATCCTGTATGAAAGCACATGAGCGATTATTGCTGGGATGGCTTCGAATGCTTCTGTGCCTGACAATCGTCTGGTTTAAAAGGGTCCTAAGTGTTATTGGTTCTGCCATATTTATATCTTTGGCAGTATCGTTCAACATTGGGGGAAATTTACTACGACTGGCGTTTCCAACACCGGTCTCAGTATACGTTCTCCCAGCACATAGTGAAGCTAATATATGAAGTGACGCACACCACTTCATGTATTAGGCACATCTCGGCACCTCCATATAAATGTACACCAGGTCTGAGCAGAATTCTGGCATAATTTATACCAGTTTCTGGTGCAAATTATATATAAATCTGTTGGTCCGGGACGGCCATGCCCCCTCCTGGCGAGCAACACCCCTCTTCTGTGAAAAAGTGACAAGTAACAAGAAAAGTCACAAATTTTGCTGCAAGTGGGGATTGCAACAAAATTTGCAACTTCTTAACACAAGAATTCTGGCGTACAAGCAGGCGTAAATTCCTACCAAGTGTCTTCATGGTCCAAGAGATGTCAGCCAAAAACCATTGACTATCTCCTCTGACCTCCTCATAAACATACAATTCAATAGGAAGAGGTAGCTAAGCGGCTCCCAGATCCTTCTGACAGCCGCTTATCTCCCCACACAACAAGGATGGAGTATGTTGAAATTCATTATGCATGATCGTCAATTTTCTCCGACATCTGCCATTATGGAACAGCCTGGAAGCCGCTATACACATGAGACTGTCATTCTGCTAACATTAATCTAATGTGTACAGGCAGATGAACAGAAGTTAGAGCCCCTATTATTATCATGTAGGAAGCTGATTCAATTTCCATCTATATATTGAACTTCCCCGAAGCTCTTCTCTTTCCAAAGGCGCATAGGAGCACCAACCAGTGCCAAAAATATATGGTGAGCACTAATAATTTACAGCATCTCTTACACGTTTCTTTTCTCTGATAAGACATATATTGCATTTCAAGTGCATTAGTAAAATAAATATATATTTACAGCAACAGGGTTATTAAATTAGAGAGCGCTGGCTGCCACCGACAGTCTCCGTGGGAACAGACACCTTGGGGTTATGACAATTGTCACATATGCTGTCACTTAAGCTTCCTTCTTGTTCTCTTATTTTATTGCAGTTCTTTTGCAAGACATTTTGTATTTTGCATGTTATGCACTATCCTACTAAAAGTATTTGCACCCCACCTATCAGTAGAATGCGTTGTGTCTTGTTAGCATGTCATGTGTCCTATACCATGCTACAAAAGATACAGAAGCCTAGAGGTGTCAGCGATAGTTTCTGACGGGAATTGCACGCTATTGGATATACGGGTTAGGCCACTGCACACAAGTTTTCCATCACAAAGCACAATCCCGTCTACAATGGTGGACAGTTGAGCAATGGAAGAACATTCTATGGAGTGACGAAGGCACCTGGGTGTGGAGGACGCTTGGGGAATGCCTTGTGCCTGAGTATGTTGTGCCAACAGTTTTGTATGGCTGCACTGGACAGTAGGCCGGACGATCATGTGATGGATGGGTGTCCCAAACGGCGGACCCCTATCCATCAACTTCTGATGGCCTATCGAGAAGATAGGTCATCAGTGAAAAAGTGGGCAGAAAACCCCTCTAGGTACAATCTAAGTTCCGTTATGGCCTGGGGATGTTTTACGTGGCCTGGTCTCATCCGTTGGTGGTAGTGGCAAGAACCATGAATACAGAGTTGTTCCCTTAGCATTCTAGACAATAATGTGCTGCTGACATTGTGGTAATACCCTGGGATTGGTCAGCAATACTTCCAACAACACAACGTGCCTTGTCACAAATCCAATGCTGTTTTACGCTGGTTTGAGGATATGAATGTTCTACAATTGGACTGGCTGCACAAAGTCTCGACCTGAGCCCTACTGAACATATTTGGGAAGAACTGGAAGTCAGGTCAGGAAACATGAAGACCATCTATCTTCTTTGAAAGAACTCACCAGACCTTTGCAGGATGAATTGAGGGAAATAACAAGTGAAGTGTATCATATGATTGTATAAGGTATACCATTGAGAGTATCTAATGTCATTAGGACCAAAGGAGCCCCACTAAGTGTCAACTTATGTGAATAAATACTACTTTTGATATTTGGATCTGGGGATAGTCGACAAATCTCCAGAATGCCCCAGTTAACCCTCCATACCCCAAACCCCAATTCCTGCATTAGTTCTGTAGATGAATGTCTACATGGGGGACCCAGTTCTGTTTGGACTGTGGTGCATTTGCAGTTCTGCAGCTCATCTGCAGGTGACCCTGCTGCGCTCCCCGCTATTTTCAGAAGTAACAAATGGGGAGATGGAACAATACTATTGGGAGGTAGCATTCCTTCAAGTCAATGTCCAACTTTTTGACAAGCCTTGTAACAAAGACTTGGAATATTACCGTTTTCATACCTGTGCTTTCACAGGAGCAACAGTTTTGACCAGCACTGTGAATGAGCTATTGGGATATGCTGCTGAAGATATATCCTGATGTAGATAGAGCATTGGGTGGGGTATACTATCAAAACTATATCCTGAGGTACATGGTGTATTGAGGTACATTGTTGAGGATATATTCTGAGGTACATGGGGTATTGGGGTATAATGTTGAGATTATATCCTGAGGTAGATGAGGTATTGGGGTTTACGTTTGAGGTAATATCTTGCGGTTGATGAACTTAAGAACATGATGTTAATGTTCTACAAAAGTTCTGGCAAATAAAGTTTTGGATAATAAAATTAAAGACAATGGCCAACATTTATTAAAGGGGTTTTCCAAGTACATTGGTGCCAGTGGGGGTTATTGGCGGCAGTGGGTGCAGAGTACCAAAAAAATAAACCTAGTACTCACCTCACGCTGTAGCGATGCTCCCCAACTGAGCTCTCCCGATCCTCCGGTCCTCTCTTGACAAGTGCTACAGCGATCACATGGGTTGTTAACACACTTGACAGCTGCAGCCAATAGAAGACCCAATGGGGATGTTACTGCCTCGGGCTTCTACATAAGAAGCCCATGTGACAGATTTAAGGGACGTCACTAGGCCTTCTGGTCGCATGATTTCACTAGTCAGATGCAGTGGTGTTGGTTCTACAAAATGGCCTTCCTGCACCATGGTGAGTATATTTATTTTACATAGTTTTGGGCACAGGGAGCCCCAAACTATATAAAATAACTAACTTGGAAAACTTTTTTAAAACAGGCAGATCTTATGCCAATCTAAGTAAATGAGTTAGTTGGAGTGATCTGCACAAAATTTACGAAAAAGTGCGCACCTCTTAATAAATTTGGCATATTTAGGAATATTTAATGGTCAGAAAATCAAATCTATACCTAGTAAGAGCTAAACGCTCACTTTTCCTGCCCCATTTTTTAATTACCAAGAAAATTCTCATTTTGGGGGGGGGCAAATAAAGAGCTCATTATGTTTTGAAATTTTTTTTAATTGCCACAGTTTACGCCATATACTGACTTAATAAATGAGGGCCGTTGCCTTATCAATTAGGGCATTAGGGCATATGGAGGTCATATGTGAAATTTATGGCCTTGAGTTAACAGGAACCAGACCTGCAACCATCAGCTGATCACAGGGGGCTCTGTTATTGGAGAAGGGGGCTATTTAATGGGTTATCTTCAGGAAATAACTTCTAGAAGATCCCTAGAATTTTGACAAGCTGGCGGAGCAGGATGTTTCCAATGCATACAGTCTTAATAATGGTAATACTTTGAAGATATCTTTACGTGGAACAACTATTCTTTAGATAGCCGCTCAGGAAAGTCGTTACATCTTCTTACAAAAACCCATCTTCTTATAAAAGCTAATTGATTAGTTTGACAAGGTCCGTGTCTCATAAACTCATGCTGATATTGAGTTATACATTCTTGTATGACTCACCTTTGCCATTTGAGCTTGTACCCCAGTGGCCTTCAGAGCGGTAACAGCCTTTTGGGCAGCGCCAGGACTATCAAAATCCACAAACCCATATCCTATAGATAAAGAAAATAGACATAAATGTTCATATTTCCACTGTACTGAAAAACATACAAACATCATCCTCTACTCGCCTGCCCTCAGAATCAGGCAGTAGTGCAACAGGAGTTCTGTCTAAATGCACAATTATGAAGTCATTAACTTCTGTAGGGACTACACAAGGTATAGTCCGCGAGATCTGTGACAAGTGGTAATGGTGGATGCCAACTGTATATGGACTTTGCAACTGAATTAGAACAGCAGTGATGCTCTGGTGAAGGCTAAACTCTCTTGCTCTTCTGAGATTTGCGCAAATACGTCTCACCAACCGTGCCGGCTAAGACTTATCTCTTTTTCTGCCTTTACATGGAGTGCCCGGTAGAGGATACAACTGGGCAAGTAAGCACTGTTCTATGACCTTGGTGGCACTGCTCTGATTGTTACAAGTCTGGCTCAGTATGGCTGCCATTGTTCCGGGCTCATCGTGACCGATACTCTGCCGGTTCGCTGTTATAGACTATGATATCTTAAGGCACCTTTACATAGGACAGGCTTTGGAGCACAACGGTTATCCCATGGACGATCGTTCCTGTGCTTTCACAGGCGCAACAGCTTGAATGCAGGCTGATTGGGTCGGAGATCTCTTCTGGTTGCTCGTCTCCATTCACTGTAAACCAGCAGAGATTGAATGACTCCTGTTCACACTGAGCAAGAACAAAGTGCCTTCATAAGGGTGACTGTTTTGTCTGCTGATAACATCTCTGTCACAGGTTTTTCACTGGTGTTTTTTATTATCATATTATAGCTTTTTCAGGCTTCTTATTCCTGTAGTGGAGTCTGCACAACGCCAAACTTAGCATAGACCCAAAAAATGTACACAAAAAAAAGAAGGAAAGTTCCTCCCCAAAAATAAATCAGTGTTAGGTCTAAGGGCTCAGTCGCACGGGCGTTTTTCCGCACGTAAAACAAGATCGCGCTAGATAGAACCAATGCTTTTCAATGGCAGCGGTCACATGTGCGAATTTTACATGCGGAGAAACGCCTGTGGTAAAAATTATAGGACACCAGTTCGTAAACGAACTGCTGAGAGCTGCCTGTGATTGGTCCCTGTGCTCAGCCAATCAGAGGCAGCCTTTTCAGCAGGCAGGGATTTTAAATTCCCGCCTGATGAAAGCTCTTCATAGCAGTTCAGGAGAAGACCCGGCTAGACGCGGCTGAGTCCTGGCAGCTGCAGAGATGTGAGTATAGATTTTTTTAAAATTTTTTACACATTTTTGGGATGCTTTTCAGTGACAAAGGGACTCCCTGTGGAACTGTGAAACCCCTGGATGTGGCAGCATCCAGGGGTTTTACACCTAAGGAATCCCCAGCGGCAGCTGTCACGGCCGCAGCAGGGGATAGTAGGCAGCGCAGTTTTTAAGCGGAAAAACGCTGGTAGGTGCGGTTTTTGTTGCGTACCACCTGCTTCAGTCACGCAAATTTTTGAACGCATCAATTATGCTCACAAAAATTTGCGTGTCAAAATGCCTCCATGACTGAGCCCTTAGGGTGGATTCACACAAACGTACTTGCGGAGACTGAAAAAGTCACCAGTATAGGGCGACCAAGTGATGCCTTCGATTTCAATAGATTCGTACAGACGGCAATTTTTTTTCCGCTCAAGGACAGGTCTTGCCCTATTTTCGTCTGTGCTACGCAGAAAGCTGCCATAGAGGGCCCTTAGGGCCCTTTTACATGCGACATCCTATCAGCTACAGATGACTAACAGTTCGTCCCACCGATGATCGTCCTGTGCTTTTATACGGAACGAACGTCGCTCAGTAAACGGAGGCGGAGCGGAGATCATTCCCACCTCCATTTACAATAAACAGGCAGAAACTGAACGACGAATGGGAAGCCAACAAAGTCTCGTTCAGTTGGAACAAGTATTTACACGGAACGATAATCTGGGATCTGAACAATTTATCGGCTCGTATAGCGCGTTTAATTACTTCCCATTGTTCTACAGCTAACATCCAGCCGCAGCCATTTTTTTTTCTTCAAAGTGTAAGGCCCAATGCGCACAGGCCGTCTCCATTGCGGAATCCGGAGTGGGCTTCCGCCTCCGGATTCAGTGGCAAATATCTGCCATAGCATGCAATGTAAAAGCGGGTTTCCATGCCCACAAGCGAAAATCAATTGCGATTTTCCCCTCGCGGGGGGAGGGGGAATTGCCACATGCTCTATTTTGAGCCTGATTCAGTGCGTACGGCTTCCATTAAAGTCAATGGAAGCCATCACTCGGCCCTTTAACGATCATCATTGCCGAAAGGCTGCGGGATCTGCGTCATCGCCTAACAATGGCACGGTCACAACTGTACTGCGCATGTGTGCCGACACATCCGTCGCACAGAGGAAAAAGGATCCGGACAGGTACGCGGGGTCACCGGCCGGGCAGCGGGTCGGATTCTGCTGCGGTTGTGTGCATTCAGTCATATGTGTGAAAACACCTTGTGGTTTAAAGCTGTCGCCCAAGATCTTGTAGATATGTGAATCTTCGCAGCTCTGCCCCGCTCTTGACTACTCCTCTCATGCCAGAAATTCCTGGAATGTAAGGCATCTGCTATTACATGTGCCGCCCGTGACCTGATAACATGAGACCTTCTTGGAATTACTCAGATAGGCAAATCTTTAGATAAGAGGTTCCTGACCTCAGAACCTGCATCCTTTCATTCTACAGGTGAAGATTTTATGTTAAACACACTTTTTAAGTAAATTTGTGATTTTGTCTTAAATTTTTGCTGTTATAGTCTATTGTAAAAAAATCTAGCTGTCTATGGCAAAATCCATAGAGGGATTTAAAAGGGGAGTAGATGCCTTTCTAGAGCGCTATGATATTACAGGATATAGACATTAAATAACCAGCCGGGTTGTTGATCCGGGTCTTAGAGTCGGGTAGGAACTTTCAAACCTTGATCCAGGGATTATTCTGACTGCCATTATGGAGTCGGGAGGGAAATTTTCCATCTCAAATGGGCTAAATTGGCTTCTGCCTCACTGTTTTTTTTTTGCCTTCCTCTGGATCAACAAGAGAGGGTGGAAGCTGGCTGAACTGGATGGACATTGTCTTCCTTTAGCCTAACATACTGTGTTACTATGTTTAAACTGGCCACTATGGCTCCTTTTAGATGGGACATAGGAGTGATATCATTCAGTGAATGCAGACCGAGTGGCCCGGAGATCGCCTCTGGCGTGCCCGCTCCCATTTACAGTAAGCATGCCGTGGCTCCTAGATGAGTGACTGCCTGTTTACACGGCCGATTGGCGTTTGATTTTTATGCCCGCAGAAACTGAGCAATAAGTGAATGAATTATCGATAGTCGTGCCGTCACTGGCAGAATTTAGGGCTCCTTTCCACGGGCGTAAAATTTGTGCGCACGATACAGGGAGAATAGAACCCATTGAGTTCAATCGGTTCATTCACATTGACTTTTTTTGCGCAGACATTCGGGAAAAAAAACGCAGCATGCTCTGCTTTTGTGCGCATTTGCAGATGTCTATGATGGGGAGATACGATACCCAAAGAGAGGCGCAACTCTGTGGGAAAAAGAACACATCTGGAACTCATTAGCCTAAATATCCTAGTTGTGTCCCGTGGGAAAATAAATATGCCCTGCGGGTACAAATGGTAGAGTTGAGTATGCCGATATGCGCACAAGAAAGCCTCGTTCGTAGCACACATACATTGCGCCGAGGCTTGCGCAATTGTGCGTACCCATATGTGAAGGAGCCTTTACACTGATCGATTAGAATTCAGTTTCACATGATTCAGCAAGGTAATTTTACGTGTAAAAGCGCCCTTAGCGTAGTAATAGTCTGGTACTTCCTGTTCTGTAGAGAAAACTTTTCAGCAGTCATCTCATTATCATCACAGGCAGGATTACACTGATAGGTAACATCTGTATATAGATAACACAGAACCCACCATTCACAATATCGTAATAGCCACAGCACAGCTCACCTCCTCCCCTCCCCTGCACAAAATTTACAATCGGAAAGCAAAAACTGATGAGAAAAATGGACTATATTTCATTGCCTGGATTTAATTAGTAAAAAAGATATTAGTGATACATTCACTTTAAAAGACAGCCTGGCTCATCTAGATTGGGTATAGGGAGAAACCTGTCAATCCAGCTGACCAGGACAGAGAGGAGCTGGTTTGGGCATAACAGGTTCCCTTCAAAAAGCAATAAAGTGTTGTCTTGTTTTGTACATTTGCAGAACCGGGAAAATATTGGTGTATAGTTCATCTTTTTTTTCTTTTCAGTCAGCCATTTGGTAACGCCAGCCATCATTAGAGGACTTCTCCGTGGTCTCAGGGGCTATCGGATAGCTTTGAAATCTGGATGCTCATTAAAAAATTGGCGCAATTACACTGATAGATGAAAATAAAAAGCATCCCCAGCCCTGCAAATATGTGCTTTTCTTAGCTGAACAAGGCCGACTTCATACGGCATATTTGCATGCACAATACGCAGTTAATAAAACCCATTCGTTCACCTGCATGTACTTTCCTAAGCATTTTGGTCGGACAAACCCCCAAAGCATGCTCTATTCTCCTGTGCAATTTGCGCACCAAATGTCCCCATAGTTTAAGGCCTCATGTCCACGGGGAAAATCAGGCCCGCTACGGATTCTCCATGGAGAATCTGCAGCGGGTCCCTGCTGCCCCGCGGACATGAGCGCTGAAAATCAGAATAAATCAGAATAAACTTACCTCCCACACGCTCCGGATACTTCCTTCGCGGCGGCGTCATCTTCTCTGCGTCGCGGCCGGATCTTCTTTCTTCAGCCCGGCGGATGCGCAGGATGACGTCGGTGACGTGCCCGCGCATGCGCCGTCCCGAAGCAAAATGATCCGGCTGCGACTGAGAGAAGATGACGCGGCGGCGAAGAGAAGAAACGGAGCGGGTGAGTAAAATCTGATTTTTGTCTGATTGATGAAAATGGAGCATGGTCCAGATTTTTTCATGCTCCATTTTTTTTAAAATCACTTTTATTGACCATCCGCGGGTATTTATCTACCCCGCGGGTGGTCAATGCATCCCTATGGGGTGCGGATCCGCGTGCAGGAGAAGAGTTAAAATCTGCTGCGGATTTTAATTCTTCTTTTGCCCGTGGACATGAGCCCTAAATCACAGAGAGGGAATTATCAAACAGACAAAAAATGACAGAGAGCGGCCTTACTTACAGTCTGGTCTCTGCATGTTTGAGGGATATTTATATGCCTGACCCCTTGTACAAATGTCCTCATAGAAATCAATAGGGATGCACAAATGTGTGCAGAATACGCTAGGGGATGCGTGATACGCTACGTAATTACACAGGAAAAGAACACATCTTGAACTTAAGACTATTAAGCCATTTCAATGGCTGGTTGCACTGCTGCTTTTTTTGTGTGTGTGTGTGCAAGTGCCCGTGCCTTGGGCACGCAAAAACCAGCAAAATATACGGCGATTCATATGCAAAAAACATGTTTGTTCTGCAAATATGCAGCACTGATGTACGTGCAAATAAATATACGCCATATGAAGCCGGCCTAAGACCGTATTTATACGGCTGATTCTCTAGTGCGAGTTTTGTGCGCTACAAGGTGCACAACAGTCGCATAGAATATAACCCTTTATTTGCAGGGATGGAATCGCAGCAAATATTGGAGCATGTTCTATTTTTCTGCAATTCTGCAGAAAACTTGGCCATTATTTCCTATGGGTGAGTTTAAAAACCCCATTGCACTTGCATCGCACTTGAGCTGTCTGCACACGAGAAAATCGCAGCAAAATCGCATCTTTATTCATTGTGATTTGTGATCGTCAGCGTTGCTTTTTTTGGAGAAAAATCTTGCATCGCTGCCGCGCGCGATAAAATTGTGCCACTCAGCCGCTCTAGGCATGTGCCACTCAGCTGCCCTAAGCACGTGCCACTCAGCGGCCCCAGGCACGTACCACTCAGCTGCCCTAAGCATGTGCCACTCAGCCGCCCTAAGCATGTGCCACTCAGCCGCCCTAGCCACGTGCCAATCAGACGCCCTAGGCACGTGCCACATTTGCCTTTTGTGGCAAATATAATCCTGTAAAAGGAAAGAAATAACAAAGCAAACTGTTCTCACCTTTACATTTATTGGTTGTTTTATCCAAAATAGCTTTCGTGGAGACAATTTTTCCATATCTAGAAGAAAGAAATGCAGACATAAATAAGTGTGTTCTAGTGATAAACATACATTGTACAAATGTGCGCAATATTAAGAGTATACACTGACATGCCAAAAGTTATGGGATAGCAGTATGTAAATTGATTATGAAGAGGCATTACTTCAGGTGATGAACTATATATGATCTTGTGAGTGAGGTTGAATGCTGGCCAGCGTGCTCATGGCAAGGTAACGTGAATTATTGTAGTTCGAACAAGGCATGATGGTGGGTGCCAGGCGAATTGGAACGTCCCATTTCCGAAGCTGTGCAGGCATTTAACATTCCTCAATCCATAGTGTCACGTGTGTACTGGAAATACATCTCAGAAGGCATTCTAACCCTGGCACTATGACTCTGGCAGAAAAGACATCCACATTCAATGCAGGAGACCCCACACAAATATCCCACAGGTCAGTGCAGCGTTCTTTAGCTGCCATGGGATATGGGAGCAGAAGACCCACCAGAGGCTTCTGTTATCATCATCACACTGGACACATCGCCTCACCTGGACTCATGAGGTTACCAACTGGACCCTAGGCAACACGCAATGTGGTCTGATGAGTCACGGCATCAACTGTTTCAGGTTGATGTTAGGGTTTCTGTGTGGCGCAGACCCCATGAAGCCATGCAACCCAGTTGTCCGCAAGGCACTGTGCAGGCTGGTGGTGGTTCCATACTGGTGTGGGGTTTGTTCTCATGGCATGGGTTGGTTCCCCCGGTTTACTTAAACACGTCATTGACTGGTGCCCACTAGGTTTCACTACTTGGTGACCATTTGTAACCTTCATAGACTTCATGTACTCACAATGATATAATGGTCCAGCAAAATAAGGCACCGTGCTGTTGGGCCCAAGTTGTTGTCTAGAATTGATTTGAGAAATATTCTGGGGAGTTTCTATGATTTGCGTGGCCGGCACATTTGCCCGAGATGAGCCCATTCAAGATGTGGTGGAGAGGTCCATCCGCACTGAGATCCGGCACTTACAACTACCATGGAGCTGTGGTTGGTTACCCAAACCGCATGACTCAACATCCCTCAAGATGTTTTCCGTCCACTTGTGGAATCAACGACACATTGAGTTGCCATACTTCGCTAGGCTAGAGGGGTGTCCTACACAATATTAGTTCCTGTCCCATGACTTTTGGCATGTCAGTATATAACCATCATAATGATCATGTGCATACAGCATGCAGTGCTAATACATTCTGCAGTAACAGTTCCCTCCTTACCCTTTATTGACTATCAAGCAACCATAACTAGCGCCGGCTACAACCCCACCTATCATCATACTGGCTCTAGACCTCTTTCAGACAAGCGAATTTCAAATCCATGTTTGATCCGTGATTTGCTGATCATAATATGGAGCTAATGAGAATCTCTTTACACAGGCATATAAAATACGCACGAACTTGAAAATCGCGCATGCACTAATCTCACTCATTTTACGGATTGCAATTTTCCAGTACGAATGCTGCTTTTTTTTTGTGCATTTATTGGTGTATTTTACTGTATTTTTTCCGCACGGTGCATTTCTGCGGGACAAAAAAAATACGATTGAAATATCTAACTAGTCTAATGAGTTCCAAATGTGTTCTTTTCCCAATGGAATTACACAGTGTTTCACGCAACTCCTAGCTAATTTTGTGCACATTTGTGCATCGCCATTGACTTCTATTAGATCATGCTGTTTTGGGGTTTTTTTCACAACTGAAATTTGCAGAAGTATGAGCATGTGAACAGACCTATTGAAATCAATGGGTTCTATTCTCTGTGTACTGCGCGCACAAATTTTGTGTACGCAAATACGTCAGTGTGAATCTGGCCTACGGCTCTATTCACAGGGGCATATAGGATTTTCGTCTGTAAAAAATTGACCATTTTCCATACAATTTTCAAAAAAATATTTTTATATGTTTTTCCCTGCTCTGCACACATTCGTCTGTTTAAGCCATAAAACTGGGTAAGTCTGATGATGACTTCCACAGAACAGGCGCTGTACGTCTGCTGTACAGCATGACCGGACGGCTGCAGAGTCTTGCACATTAAACATCAACTATTCCGCTTTGGACAACCAAAATATTATGAAATATGAACGTCTTCAGTAATGCCGGGATTACATTAAAAAAGCAGACGACTACTGTCCATGCTGAAACTATAAATCCTTAAGACAAAAGAGTCAAATTAATTTTTGACCTTTTTACCCCAAGACTACCTCGATGAGAGATCTTCCACTTACTGCCTCGTTAGACAAGGTCATCTGGAAGGAAGGAAGACTAGGCTGCAGATTAGTGACGGATAAGGCATAAAGGATGGAAATATATCCATTGTCAAAGAAACTCAAGCACCTAGAAGGAGTTGTAGGGATGGAATGAAACTTTCTATGTGTGATGGTAACATTGATATAAGTGATTACAGTATCAGAGCAAAGGGGGAATGATTGCAGAAGACTGACCCCTTGGAGGAAGACTCTAGTACCCTGTTGTACCGCCTCTAGCTTGGATATAAGATGTGATACAGGCAGGCATCGCGGCTCCAGTACAAGATGTGATACGGACAGGCATGGAGGCTCTAGTACCCTGTTGGGCCATCTCTAGCTTGGATACAAGATGTGATACGGACAGGCATGCAGGCTCTAGTACCCTGTTGTACCGCCTCTAGCTTGGATACAAGATGTGATATGGGCGGGCATGGAGGCTCTAGTACCCTGTTGGACCACCTCTAGCTTGGATACAAAATGTGACACGTGCGGGCATGGAGGTTCTAGTATCCTGTTGTACCGCCTCTAGCTTGGATGCAAGATGTGATATAGACCGGGCATGGAGGCTCTAGTACCCTGTTGGGACACCTCTAGCTTGGATAAAAGATGTGATATGGGCGGGCATGGAGGCTCTAGTACCCTGTTGGGACACCTCTAGTTTGGATAACAGATGTGATACAGACGGGCATAGTGGCTCTAGTTCCCTGTTTTACCACCTCTAGCTTGGATACAAGATGTGATATAGGCAGGCATGGAGGTTCTAATACCCTGTTGTACCGCCTCTAGCTTGGATACAAGATGTTGTACGGGTCGGTATGGAGGCTCTAGTACCCTGTTGGGACACCTCTAGCTTGGATAACAGATGTGATATAGATGGGCATGGTGGCTCTAGTACCCTGTTGGATCCTCTTGCTTGGATGTAAGATGTGCATGGAGTCATACAGGGTGCATTGAGTCACACAGGTTCCGTATGGTATCCTGCAGCAGCATATTGGCCAACATTTACTGTAAATGAGACTCTAGGTTGTGCAAACTCGTAATGTATCAAAATTGACGTCCCATGCATGTTCTATTGGCAATAAATCTTGCGACCGGACAGCCATGGAAGTGTGACAATGTTGTAGAGACATTCCTGTGACACCCTTGTGCTATCCTGAACATATCACAGTGATATCCTGAACATATCACTGAGCTGTCATTGTCCCCCCTACGACTACTAGGGGTGACCGACTGTCATATACAATGCCCCCCCAGACCATCACACCAGCAGTGGGAGTAGTGTGCCGCTCCACAGCAAAGCACAAGCAATGTATTGCAAGGCTTTCATGTACACAGGCCATTAGGGCGTGCGGTCTACAGAACTACTCCCGCTCTTATCTTGCTTGAAGAAGACCCTGTACAATGTAAAGATGATTGAAGTTATAGGATATCATTTTTGAATGGTTTATTTGAGGAAGCTTTCACTTTACACTTGCAAATGCTACTTGATCGGGTATTGGTGCTATTGGGGGGAGCCTGTTGTGCTTGGACCTATTCTGTTTCAAAGGTCTGTTCTTGGTGTGCTCACCTGTAGATGGCTTGGTTGATGCCATTAGTCAGTCAGTAGAATCAGGGGTAAATTGCTCATTTCATTTTGCCGCAGATAATATTGTTTTGCTATATTTCATCTATTACTAGCTGATATACCCGGCTTCGCCCGAGTTAATTTGGTACAGGTGTTTACGTGTTGTTCACAAGGACAATTTTCATGAAGTCATGGTTACTTCAGAGGAACCAAGGAATCAAATATGTATACACATAGAGGATGATTAGATTCTCCTCAGACTGCATGTACTGATGTCCCTCTGCAGAATGTGCCATCCCTCCCACTCTCCTCACTTTTTACCCTTAAAGGTAACACCACTTTTATTTCAAATTTAACCCCAGATTGGAGGTTGCAGCCCCTTCTTAGCCTCAATGGCATGCTCCATTCCTGCAGTCCATGGCCGCTTCCTTATGTACTTTACAGCCTTTCAGTATATTCTCCTCAGTATATACACATAGAGGTGAGGTGGATTCTCCTCAGTATATACACATAGAGATTAGGTAGATTCTCCTCAGCATATACACATAGAGCTGAGGTAGATTCTCCTCAGTATCTGCACACAAAGATCAGTTAGATTGTTGTGCCAAATTTCACACTTGTACAACATCGGAAAGTTACATTACATAGGGGTGCACTTACTTTTGCAATTAGCATTAAATAATTGAGTTGTGACCCCCTTTACTTTTCCTATACACCGGCCTCGTGTGTCACACTAATCGAGTTGTGCCCCTTTACTTTTCCTGTTTAGGACCTAAAGGATGGTCCTGCCAAATTTCATGTTTGTACGACACCGGGAAGTTAGAGAATTAGTGGCGAGTCAGTCAGTCAGGGCTTTTACCTTTATATATATATAGATGGCAGGTTTGGTAGGGAGATTGATTACAGAGCCACTTAGTTCAGGGTAGATTTAATAAATCCAGTGTCTGTAGTCATCTGCTATAGTGCTGATATCATTTACAGCCATTATTGCCTGATTATTGGGGTTATACTCTATACATTATTTGTGAATATTACCAATTATTTTGTGTAATAAGGTCCTATTATGTATATTGGCATTTTCTGGTCTTTTTAATGTCACTGATGACAATCTCCAGTGACAATGCTTGGAAATACCGATATACTACATTTACCTATGTAGCTTAGACCTATACATTCATTCAGAGTGGTCCCTGTGCCCACTCAAGCGCTGTTTAAAGTCTTAATTGCTCACAAATAGAGTGATGAGCCGTTCTATCGACCAACGTCTCTACTGAGTGTCTACTGAGTAAAAAGTCATAATGAGCACGGACACTATAGGAAGACCCCAATACAGGAGCAATGGGCAAATTACTACATCAATCTATACCTGGCTAACGATAAAACACAGGGAGGAAGACAAAAGTCAGGAAACAATGGAAAGTGTACAATGGCTACACCTGCCCGATTATACAGGGGGTTCACAGTAAGGGAGGACACTCACTGGCGATATTTTCTTTCTTGCGCTGCGAAAGCACGAGAAAACTCTCGCCTCACAGTGCAAAAAAGACGCCGGAATAGAATCGGAACATCACTAGTGCTTTCAATGGGGCCAGCGGCAGCAGTGCTAGCCCCATTGAAAACATAGGGAGAATGCCGCGGACTTCTGCCACAGCTGTGACAGGAGTTTTCTTCATCCCCACGGGGACCGCGGGGATGAAGGAATCCTCTGCCACAGCTGTCACAGCTGTTGCAGAAGTCCGCAGCATTCTATCCCGCCGATCCCATTGAAAGCACTGCTTTCTGCCAAGCCCCGCAGTATGATTATCGGGGAAGGGCTTGAAATATAAGCCCTTCCCCGATAATCAGCAATAAGTGTTAAAAAATTTTTTTTTTTAATTACTCACCTCTCTGGCGCTCAGACGCGTCCTCCCGCTGGCTCCCCTGCACTGCTGTTAAGCTCTTTCAGCAGGCGGGGATTTAAAAAGGGCTCAGCCAATAGCAGCTAGTGCTTAGACTTTACCTTTACTCTCGCAGCACAGTAGAGAAAAAAAAACGCCAGTGGGTGTCTACCCTAATACCGATACTGGGACAAGAGAGATCTTTCCATCATTACACGAGCGGATGTGGGCCGCATGCTTGTTCCAGCCCTAAAATAACCAAAGGGAATCCCTTTAAGACAAATTAGCATAAAAAGTAAGCCAAAAAAGTGAGCTTTAGGCCTCGCTCATACGTGCTAAAAAAATTGAGACTATCAAGCACTAAATCGCATGAACGAAGAATAGCCATGACCAAATCGCGGCTATTCTCCGTGAGTTTAACATGGCTAGCTGTGAATTGATTCCCATAGACTCTTAGGGTGCCTTAAGTGCGCACATGTGCAAAAAAATAAAGTGTGCCGCGTATTTGTTTTTGCATGCGTAAATTGTGTGTGCAAAAGCCATAGTGTGAATAAACCCATTGAAAACAATAGGTTCTATTCTCTGCACAAACGCACTCATGTGAATAAGCCCTTATTGTCTTACAGAAAATATTTGAAACGACCACTGCAGCCCGCATACATGTGCTGCTTCACGGGCGCCTGAATACAGATATGCATGGAAGTACGCCAGCACCTCCATGTCCCTAAGACTAGGGCAACCTGGTCTGTGGCCCCTTCCTGTGTTGCCAGTCCGCCTCAAGCGACAATCAACGGTCAGAATTATGGTATGCATCTGTCTACTTGCGCGTGGAAACCTTCTGTAAAATCTGCGCACTGCAGCTCCCGCGTCTCGTCCCGTTTTCCTGTAAGGAATCACCATTTCGCAGTATTGCTCATCGGTATATGACACTGCCGCTGTAGTCTATGTATCACCTAGCAGCTTGCATCATGTTGTCTCCTACTGTAGAAACACCGGCCTCGTGTGTCACAATATCATTTGCTTAGATGTATTGCGTAATTTGTATATTGGCCTGATGTTAGAATAATTGATCTATTGCCGCTGATTTACTGCGCAATTGTCACTGGAACCTTTAATTGTCTGATTTATCTTATTTTCACTCATTGCATTAATTCATTCGTGGCATTTTTTAAATTGCAAGCAATGAATAAATGCATTGTTATTCTAATTTGTCTTGAATTGATTCCCTTTGGTTATTTTAGCGCTGGGACAGGCGGCTCCGCACACATCCCGTCATGCAATGCTGCGAGGATCTCTCCTGCCGCTGGATAGGTATTCCTGTCTATGAGGTTGTGTGACAGTTCCCATATAGTGAAGTTCAAGCCAAGCAGTCATTACCCTGGTGGCCATCGCTCCTGGTGCCGGTTATGGTCACCACATGTGCCACCATGCCCTGCTGAGTATTCTGAGCATAGGCAGGGCAGGGAAAGAAGAGTGAAAGCCAATGACTAGTCCTCAGCACCCTCAGATGATCCATTGTACATATAGAACTTCCGAATTACATTACAAGATGCCTTTCTGTGTACTTTTCCATGAAATGGGCAAAACTTGAAAAAAGAATCTTCCTGTTCATTCCAATGACCTTATTCTAACATGCTGATTAAATCCAACATCTTGCAGATTTATGAGTGAGGAGGCCTTTACACGGATGATCTGTCAGGCAACAGATACTCGGCAGCTCGTTCCGGCGATAGTCCATCCTGAGCATCGCTGAGTGAATGGAGGCAGAGCCGGCTGGGGATTGTTCACATCCACCCACCTCCATTCACAGTAAACAGGCAGTGGTTCATAAGTGATCGGCAGCCTGTTCACACGGAACGATCAGTCGTTCAGTTTTCTGCATGCAGAACCGGCATGACAAACATAAGCGAACAACTTCTAATTGGTCGTTCAGTTGCTGCATGCATTTGCACTGAACGATGGTCGTTCAGATTTTCGGTGGATCCTGACCAATAATTATCGTTCCATGTAAAGGCACCTTTAGACCCCCTTCTTGTTTTTTTTTTGCGCACGCATGTTTGGCTGTACTTTTTGCGCCCGCAAGGCATGTTTATTTGCATGCGGCAAACAAAGATGCACCAATGGAAATGGCTTAGTCATCTAATGAGCTCCAGATTTATTCTTTGTCCAGCAGAGTTACGCATCTACTTGTATACTGCATACGCATTTGGGCACTCCCCATTGACTTCCGTGCGGAACCTTGGTTCACATAAGCTCAGAAAAGTGAAGCATTCTGCATTTTTTGGGGGGCGACCAAATATACACGCGCAAAATACGGAAATGTGAACAAACCTATTGAAATCAATGGACATGCACACTAAGATAATCTTTTCAGGCAACTTGTCCAACATTGCTGTTTTCTGTAGCTTTCATTGACTTCAATGGGAGCTTCGCAAACAGCAGTGGGCTGAAGTGCTGGGCTGTTTTCATAGTTACTGGCCGTGTGGCCGGTATCTATAGCAGCGGATTCCCATCTGAACTATGCTATTCGGTTCCATCCAGAGACAGAACCGTTCATCCGCAGGGATTCCCCATTCCTGCATCCCAAACGGTGCAGGAAAGTGGAATCCCCAGTACAGGTGAGCAACCGAAGATGAAAAAAATACTTTCAACCATGACAGAAGCCCCACTGAAAACCCGTAGACCCTAACAAACAGATCCATTTAAGGCCATGCTCACATCAGCTTTTAGCATTTCCATTTATCTGCTCCTTCATAGGTGCGGATCAATGAAAATAATGTTAGTGTCGGACGCAGCTCATGACAGACACCAAAAGATCTGGACGGACCCAAATGACTATAATGGTGACCGTCATTTTCCCAGACAAAACAGTAAAGCATGCTGCGCTACTTTGTCTGGATTTTTTGATCATGAACATGGTCTCCAACATAGATGTGAACTGAGCCTAAATCAAATGGATGTTACAGCAGGATGACCAAATGTGACATGAATGGGCCCTTTGGGCTTATGCACACGATCATGTTACAGCGTCAAAGAACCTCTGAGTTTTAAAGGGGTTGTCCAGCTGTAAACTATTGATGGCCTGTGCTTAGGATATATCATCAATAGTACAGAGTCAGGTGTCAGCCACCCAATTTCCCCCTCAGTAATAAGCTGTCCACCGAGCTGGTGCGCTCATGTACTGAGCTGAGTTTTGCAGAAAGCAGACAGCTCCGTTCCCACTGCAGTGTTCAGGCTTGGTATTACAAGCAAAGTTCCCGTTTACATCAATTGGAATGTTTCACGTAATACCAAACCTCAGCACTGCACTGGGAACAGAGCTGTCAGATCCCTGCAGCACATGACTCCTAGCAGTGGTCCTATGGGACTTAACGAGACACGGAAATCAGATACTCCTTCTCCCATGCTACTCTTCAACTCTGCAATTCAGTTTAATGTTGTGACCCCTGTAAAAGATAAAGAGTAAAACCTAAGTCCATATTCCATGGCCCTCATATAGTGCACCCATGCCTTCCTGTCCAAGTACGCTATTGTTATTTCAATATAGGGCACCTGTATTGAGATATGGCGCTGGTTCCATCTTTCTGACTAACACCCTGTATTTAAGAGTCTGGAAGGCTGTGTACATTAGACCTAATGCGGACGGCGAGACTGTTACCAATGTATGATTCTGGAAATATGAATACACATTTATATATATATATATATATATATATATATATATATATATATATATATATATATATATATATATATAACCCTATGATTTGCTGAATGAAAAATCAGGAAGTGTTGCCTTTTAATTGTCCCTTCCTTCCTCTAGTGAAACAGTTATCCGTACTGCTAAGAATAACCTCGGCTGACTGCATTGCTTCCCAGCCATCTCCCTCTTCCTATTCCTGCCTCTTTCACTCCACTCCCTCGCATGATAGATAACATTTTTCTGTCTACCCCCAAGTTGCTTAACCCTTATTAAGCGCATGAAATTCATACATCTGTGCAAATGGCGGGATTTTTTTTTTTTTTTATTACCCAGCAACGAAAGGATTAACTTTTAGTCTTCCCCTTCCTACAGCTCCCATCCCCCACCTCCTCCCAACCATTTACTGACACCAGACAGGAAATAACTAAGCTGGGCAGATTCTGTTACAAGTGGAACTCTACAACGATGAGCCTTTCCATGCTATAATGTAATTGGTTGTCTAGCCGTAGAATGTAAGTTCTTCTGGAGAGAAATGCTTCATGCTCCCGCGCTACAGTAATGCAATGCACCCTCCTAATTCTGCAAGTGGTCGTTCACATGTTAAATCATTTTGGGCTATTCTTCTGTATTTTAACTATTTTCCCCTGTGGAGGAGCTGTGGATTGTAATCATATCATTAGTTTCTGTTTGTTGCAATTTGTGGAATGTAATGCAACGATTGTAGCAGATAATAGTGTAGCCAAATACAACAGCCAACCATTCATTAAACAATGATCTATCAACATCAGCCCACATATAGATGTGATCTATGTACAATCCTAAAGGGGTTATCCCCTCAAAACCTATTGTTGACCTTTCTTCGGGATAAGTCATCAATAGTTAATCACTAGTGTAGCGGGCCGGATGTGCGACATAAAGGACGAGAGCGGAAATGTCATAGTTAGCATTACTCCCATTGAAATTAATGGGAGCTGAAGTTGGCTATTACATTCCAGCATTTTCGCCTTCGACGCAGAAGTGTAATAGCGCCCCATTGATTTCAATAGGAGTGAAGCCATCTAGGGAACTTCCACTGCCATCTCCTATGACACACATACGGTCCGCTGCTTTGATAGCAAGGCGAGTAGAGATGAGCGAGGATACTCGCTAAGGCACATTACTCGAGCGAGTAGTGCCTTAGCCGAGTATCTCCCCGCTCGTCTCTAAAGATTCAGGGGCCGGCGTGGGTGACAGGTGAGTTGCGGCGGGGAGCGGGGGTAAGAGAGGGAGAGAGAGATCTCCCCTCCGTTCCTCCCCGCCCCCCGAATCTTTAGAGACGAGCGGGGAGATACTCGGCTAAGGCACTACTCGCTCGAGTAATGTGCCTTAGCGAGTATACTCGCTCATCTCTAAAGGCGAGCGATCAGCTCATCGCTGGGGATGCCATGTGGGAGGAACTCGGTGATTAACTAACTATTGATGACCTATACTGAAGATAGGACATCAATATTTGTTTTGCCCAGAAAACCCCATTAAGTTAAGGTGCATTTAGACGTAATGAATATCGTTCAAAAAAATCATTAAAACGAGCAAAAGTGAAAGATAATCGTCTGAATTCTGCTTGCTATTAAGGCAGTCAACATACTTGTCATCTGACACATGTTAAACCTCTTATATCTAAGTTCTTAGGGCATGTTCACACGGAGCGTAAATGGTGCAGATTTTCTATGCTAATTTTCTGCAGCAATTACAGTACAAGCCATGTGGATGAGATTAAGGGCGCAGTCACACAACCGTAATTTCGGCGCATATTACGCCCACGATTTTTGTCCGCATGACACGCAGTGAGTGGAGTCAATATAAGTAAATGGACTTCCGTTGAAGCGGTCACATTAGCGTGTAAACACTTTGTGTGGATAAGCATGAGAAAATGTTTGCGGCATGCTCTATTTCCTAGTGTATCACGCATCATGAACCCTATTTATTTGCATGGGCAGCAATACATTGTGTATGGGTGGCGATACATGTGCAACTGTTGCGGCTATTGGAACTAATGGTTTCCTAATTTTACGCGCGCAAGTCCCCGTGTGAATGAGGCCTTAGAGAGCCCCTGTCATCTACTTTTAGCCCTATAAGCTAAGCTTATGAGCTGAGAGTTGGTGACCCGCTGAGTCCGGGGATGTGTTCTACTTGCCCCGCTGAGAGCACTGGAAGTTGGCCCTGAATGCATTGAGAGCGACACTGCTAAGTAGTTCGTCCTTTATAGAATACCGATTTGAATAGGAATATTCTGTCCTTGGTGACGTCTCCAGCTCCACCCGTTAAAAGACGTCATGCGTTCCACCGCAATGCGTGTGCGCCACTCTGAGCGATCAGGCGCATGTGTGGTGACTGCTTCTTGGCTGCACGCATGCACATTTGCGCAGTGCATTTCTGCATCGAGCGTTATGCTTTTACGCTCGCCTCATATTCACTGTACTTTTTACATGCAACCACAATCCTAGCCATTGAAATGGACAATTAGTGTAATTAGTTGCGTATGTTCTATTTCCCAATGCAAATGCACTGAAAAATAGAGCATGCTGCGTATTTTTTTTGCCCACGACCAAAATGCGCACGCTAAATCCACATATGTGAATAAAGTCAAACACGTGCACAAATACAGTTGCGTGAATCCGGCCTGAGCCCAGCGTCACATGGGTGTATGCGTATCTGCGTGCGCATGAGCACAGCATTTTTTTGGACCAAACAATGCATGCGCCTCAGCAAATTTTACTGTATTTTTTTCGCGCGCAAGACACGTACATTTGCATGCAGCAAAAAAGTATGCAGAGATTGAAATGTTAATTAGTCTAATGAGCTTCAGATGTGTTCTTTTTTTTACACAATGGTTCACGCACCTCCTAGTGTATTTTGCACGCATTTGTTCATCGCCATTGACTTCAATGGGGATTTAGGGTGGGCACGTGTGCAGAAAAATAAAGCATGCTGCGTCCTTTTCTTACGCGACCGAAATGCACAGGAAAAATACGCGCCTTTGAACAAAGCCATTGAAATTAATAAGTTCTGTTCTCTGCGCACGCAAAATGTTCGCGCATAAATTCGCCTGTGTGATGCCGACCTTAGTCTACGTTATACATTCCTTCCATACAAACCAAATATCACATACTGGAAAAAAGAGCCAACTGTTCTAAGCCAAATAGTGAAAAAGTAGCAATGACAGAAACTGTAACGAAATATGAGACAAATAGTATCATTTATAGGCATAAATCCTAATAATAATCTACTTCTATATATAATACATATACAATAAACATAGTACACAACGTCCATTACGTTTTTTGGGGGTGATATTTCCAAATTACACTACGACCTAGAAGCTGGAAGAAATGTCAAGCTGCGCACAGTGGATGTGTCCGTCATAAGACTATGGATCTATAGTACACATTACGTGAGTGCGGTCCGAACTTTGTGAGTACTGGCGTTCCCTACACTACTAGCGAGTACTGGCATCACACACTTTCCCATCTGGCCTGTTCTCCCCCTACAAACATCTTGCTTCATCCAAACAACATTCCCTCAGTCTGTGGGCGACATGTGCAGATCTCCTTGGGGCTCAGGGGATGTACACTGCATTCCTTGGCCGGGGTGAAATGAGGTTACGAGGCAGAAGTTACTCCCCCCCTGTCTCCCTCCTACAACTCCTCCTCTTGAGATCCTCTGAATGTATAATTATATGTATGTGTGTGTGCATTACAGATTAGACTCCATTCATAATAATACGTAGTGTAGACCCAGACACAAACCTTTCTCACATGGCCCGCTGCTTCCAGACTGTCAAAAATCCGCATAAGAGTATAGGAACAAATGATTCTAAATAGACTATGTCCAATAAACACTCCGTATTTACTAACATCCATCCCATTCATTTCTTTGTTTTCCACATTTTTACCCCTTAAGGCACTTTTCCCATTTTCCATTTTTTTTGGTTTCTCTAACCCACTTTAAAAAAACAACCTAACTTTTATTTCTCCATCGCCGTCGCTGTCTGAGGGCTTGTTTTTTTTGCGGAACGAGTTGTATTTTTCAATGGTGCTATTTAATGTATCATATAATAATGTAGTGAAAAACTTTTAAAACTTTTTAAGTGGAGGGAAATGGGAAAAAATTACGCCATCTCTTAGGAGGGGGTTCTTATTTTTACGGTGTGCATACTATGGCAAAAATGACATGATAACTTCGTTCTATGGATCAGTAGGATTATGATGATACCAAATTTATTTAGTTTTTTTTTTTCATAAAATATCTTAAAAAAATTTTTTTGTTGCCATCTTCTGACTGCCATAACTTTATTAAAGTGGTTTTCCATGGGTCCGGCATTCCGACCTCTGTGTATTCGCGGTGCTGACGGCTGATCAGTCGGGGTCCAGAGCGACGGATCCCAGCTCATCAACTATTGATGACCTATCCTAAGGATAGGTCATTAGTAATATTCTCCTCGGAAAACCCCTTTAACATTCTGTCAATGGGGTTGTGTTGTTTTTTTTTTAATGAGACAACCTATAGCAGTGGTGGCGAACCTATGGCACGTGTGCCAGAGGCGGCACGCAGATCCCTCCCTGCTGGCATGCATGCCAGCAGCTGCTCATCATGGTAGTGAATACTGGTTGGGTGCCGCAGCTTCCCTGTCAGTATTCACTCAGCGGCGCTCCAGACGCACACTGTGATGTCAATGTGCACCCAGGATCCTCCTCCACATCCCCTGACGTGTCCTCCTTGGTTCCGCAAGGGCAGAGGGGAGGAGGTGTCCGGACACACACACTGATGTGTGCACAGTGTGCACCTGGGATCAGCACCAGCAGCAACTCTGAACAGAGGCGCAGCAGCGCCTCAACGAGGAGCAGGAGGTAAGTATACGGGTCTCAGGGGGATGCTATTACTACTAGGGCTGATGTAGGGGATGCTATTAGTAAGTACTACTGGGACCGCTGTGGGGGTCACTATTGCTACCCTGTTTCCCTCAAAATAAGACAGGATCTTATATTCATTTTTGTTCCTAAAGATTTTATTTTTTTTTACACATAAAGCTGCCTGGACACTATTTAAATTGACTTTTTTATTACCTGTAACTAGTGCTTATTTTTGAAGAAGGGCTTATATTTCAAGTATCCTCGAAAAATCTTGCTAGTTCTTATTTTCAGGGCAACAGGGTAGTGGGGCCACTTTGAGGTTCACTATTGCAACTGGGGCCGCTGTGGGGGTCACTATTGCTACTGGGGACACTGTAGAGGTCACTATTGCTACTGTGGCCGCTTTGGGGGTCACTGCTACTGCTGGGGCCGCTTTGGGGATCACTATTACTGCTGCGGCTGCTGTGGGGGGTCACTGTTACTGCTGGGGCCACTATAACTACTGGGGCCACTGTTGGGTTCACTGTTACTACTGGGGCCACTGTTGGGGTCATGGTTACTACTGGGGCCACTGTGGTGGTCACTGTTACAGCTGGGGGAACTGTGGTGGTTACTGTTACTGCTGGGGCCGCTGTGGGTGTCACTGTTATTTCTGGGGCTGCTGTGGGGGGTTACTATTACTGCTGAGACCACTGTGGGGGTCACTATAACTGCTGGGGCCACCGTGGGGGTCACTATTACTGCTGGGAACACCGTGGGGGTCACTATTACTACTGAGGCCACCGTGGGGGTCACTATTACTGCTGAGGTTGCTGTGGGGGTCACTATTACTACTGGGGCAACTGTGGGGTCACCATTACTACTAAAACCACTTTGGGGGTCACTATTACTGTTGAGGCCACATTAAGGGTCACTATTTCTACTTAAACCACTGTGGGGGTCACTTTTACTGCTGGGACCACTGTGGGGTTTAATATTACTGCTGGGACCACTGTGGGGTTGACTATTACTGATGGGACCACTGTGGGGTTCACTATTACTGCTGGGACCACTGTTGGGTTCACTATTACTGCTGAGGCCATTGTGGGAGTCACTATTACTGCTGAGGCTACCGTGAGGGTCACTATTACTACTGGGGCAATTGTGGGGTCACTATTAATGTTGAGGCTACTGTGGGGGTCACTATTACTGCTGGGACCACTGTGGGGGTCACTATTACTGCTGAGGCCACTGTGAGGGTCACTATTACTGCTGAGGCCACTGTGAGGGTCACTATTACTGCTGAGGCCACTGTGAGGGTCACTATTACTGCTGAGACCACCGTGGGGGTCACTATTGCTACTGGGGCAACTGTGGGGTCACTATTACTACATAAACCACTGTGGGGGTCACTATTACTGTTGACGCCACTGTGGGGGTCACTATTACTATTGAGGCCACTGTAGGGGTCACTATTACTACTGAGGCCACTGTGGGGGTCACTATTACTGCTGTGTTATTTTTACAAGTGACGTAAATGCTGCAGAATGTCCTCAGTGGAAATTTACTTGTCAAATTCCGCACTATTTCCACCTCCGAAAAGCAGTCAAAATCTGCACCCTGTCTATTTTAAAACAGCCTTGTCCTTTTTTTATAACGACGGAGGTAAAATCATATGTCGTTATAAGCCCTGCCCCTATATATAATTTTTTTTTCTGATGACGTTCACTGTGAAAGGAATGGTTTAGTCAAAATTAGTACACTGTTTTGTGCAAAGTGAGTGATGTATGGTACAAGGAATCTGTCTTTGGTGTTATTTTAGCAATTTTTTCATTAGGTTACCTTGGTAATGCCCTTAACTTAAGTCATTCGCTAATATTCTGGGATCTTATTCTTTTCCTTGGTGTTTTATTCATGGCACTATTTTGCCACAAAGGTTTTTGTGATCATTTTTCATGCTTTTTTTTTCAGCCAAAGCCACACGTGGACCCAATAGAGAATATACGTATAGAGCCTTCCTTTATATTTCCCATATCTTTTGTATCCACTTCTAGCCTTTGGCTCAAAAAAGTGCATGAAAAACTGGTAGAGTTAAAAAAAAGGAAGAACTGTGGTTTTTCTGGCAGTTTTTTTTTTTCAAATCAATTTTTTTATTTTCTGGCAGTTTTTCATGCACTTTTTTGAGTCAAAGCTACAAGTGGGTTCAGATGGAATGGGAATTGTAAAGGAAGGACTTAGACTGAATGGCCCCTTTTTAAGAGACCCCCTGGCTCTGTCATGATTCAGCTCCTCTGTATAGAAATTAGACATGTGATCCCAGAATGCAGCATTAAATCAAGTGAGTACGTTTCCAATGGATCATCAGTTTTAGTGTGAATTCACATTAGAGTGGGAAAATCGCTCAATCTGAGTAACTTCAAACAAGGCCTGGTCATAGGAACTAGACCAGCCGGGCCCAGGATTTCATACACTGCTAACCTTATGGGGTTTTCTTGTGTGATGAAGGAAAAACATAACAGAAACAGGACAGCCAAACTCCAGTGGGCAATAGAGCACAAAAATTGGATCACTTAGCAGTAAAGAAATATCACCTGGTTAAATCAATCCACATTTGTGTTGAACCATGCTAACGAGAGGGTCATAATATGGTGCAAGCATTCATCTTATAGCCTAAACAATCTCTTTCTCCTAATCCACCAATGTTGGCATCTATTGACATTATGATTGGTCGGACTACACCCCGATGTTCCTCCATCGCTAAACAACCCTTACCGCGCTTGGAGGCTTAATGATTTATTGAAAGGACTCAATTTGTTCCTCTGATGTCCAAAACACTATTGTTTATTTTTTGGAGACACACTTGAAAGACCCCACCACGCAGTAGGAGGGCCTCAAATGTGTGATCTGTGGAGTCTTAATTAAACATGGGTCTAGGTTAAAAAGAGAAAATACTATTAAAGTCTCTACCCTCATCCAAAAAAATTCACCAGTTAGACAGCTCAGTCAAACATTCGTTGGCCAGAGCCATAATTGATGAGCTGCCATAGGTGCGTAGCATGCTATGGACCTTATTAGATCAATAGTATCTCTGTCCTAAAGTTAGATATTGGTGATATCATTATGAACACATGGAGAAGTGTGGCAAACTCATGGCCCGACTCCTACATCCTCGCTCAGATAGATACAGGGTTTATTCAACCAGATTCAGAAACACAATGGGATCATTGCTCGTGACTCCTTGCAGATATTAGAAGTCTCTTATTCGTATTACACGAGCTTATACAGTATAATCTGAGAGATCAACTCTCTGATATGGCCACGGAAACTTTGCTACTTCAGATCTCGCCAGACATGGAAGAAACTGCTCTTCCCACCAGGAACTTGAAGAAGGCTTTTTAGGAGCGGAAGATTATCAAGGCAATTGGTTCTACTCTAGCAGGTAAAAGGATTAGTGGCTTTATCCTCAAATTTTCTGATGAAGGTATTCAGCTCAGTCTCAAATGATTCCTCATTTGTTGCCCAGTCTGTCGAGATGCATATTAGTATACTCCCAAAACCTGGTAAGGACCCCATGGTATGCTCTAACTACCGGTCCATTTCAATAATTAACATGGATGTCAAGCTTTTCTTCAAGACTCTAACAGATTAACACCTATTCTACCCTACATGGAGTTTGGCTTTGACTTTCTCAGTCATTGTTACAAGGCTTGTATAAAGAGTCTGACTTTGGCTTGAAGTAATGCTGCCTTCCAATAGCTGGCACTGTGGAGGTTTTATTCCATCTCCCTTATTTGCATATTACCCAGAGGAGCATGCATGGCCATTTGAGTCTCCTCTCTCACCCTCTAGGTGCTCTACCTAAGGAGAAAAGACAGCATTTCTGACCCTCATCCCAGGCCTCTCACTAGCAAAGCCAGACTCTTACTGATGAAGGGCAAATACCCTGAAACAGTTGTCTGTACATGGAGTCTAGCTTTGCTTTAAATTCCCAGTCATTGTTACAAGGCTTATATAAAGAGCCTGACTTTGGCTTGAAGGAACGCTGCCTTGAAATAGGTGGCACTGTGGAGGTTTAATTCCATCTCCCTTATTTGCATATTACCCAGAGAAGCGTGCATGGCCATCTGAGTCTCCTCACTCACCTTCTAGGTGCTCTCCCTAAGGAGAAAAGATAGCGTTTCTTCTCCCCTCAGTCATGCATAATAATCAGGTAGGGTTTGTTCAGGACATGAGCACCACGACAATATGAATAAGACATTTACACTCATAGTGCAGGCGAGGGTCAGATCTCTGATGCTTTGTCTTCTCTCTGTCATTGCGCAGAAGGCCTTCGACTGCATCCATTGTAGTTTTGTGTCCACTTCTCTCCTACAACTGGGTTTGGGCCCCAAATTTTTAGATCATGTACTGGCATTATGCAATAATCTGATGGCAAAGGTCAGGGTCAATGGCCTCTTGTCCCCAACAATCCCAATATGCAATGGCACACAACACAGGTGCTCATTATTGCCCCTCTTTTATGTCATCGTGGTTGAATACTTGGCCCAGGCGATGCAAAATAATCTGACTATACATGGTAATGCGTTAGGGGAGTGATGCTGCAAGGCTGCGCTATAAACAGATAACTTATTACGTTTTACAGCCTCCTATCTCCGTCCTCTACATTGAGAGGGGCTTCAAATGGTTTGGCCACTTGAGAAATTGAAAGTAAATTACAGTAATTCTGAAGAGCTTACTCTGGCACCACAGGAAGTCTCCCATCTCAAGAGTAACTTTCCCTTTACATGGCAGGCATTCTCTTTAACGTATCCCTGAACTACCTTCCTCTCCTGGAAAGAACACTTCAAGATTTGACCTCAAACGATCAACGGCCATGGATAAATGCAATAAAAATGGATGTCCTGCCCCATTACCTGTACATATACTCTATAGTTTCTATGATTCCACTGGTACACTTTTTCAGTTGCCTTAAATCCGCTATATTGAAGTTTGTCTGGGTGGAAAGGGGGGCAATAGATGGCGCATTGGCATGCAGACCCTTTCTAGGTCTAAAGCAAGGGTGCAAAGCTTCCAGAAATATTACATTGACAGCTGCTAGATGACTAATTCCCCGTTACTGGGGCTTTTCCCAGGTGCCTACGTTGAGCGAAATATGAACCCCATTCATTTGAATGGGGTCATACACATTAGCGATGTTTTCCTGCATGGCACTGCGATGCTATGCGAGAAACACATCGCATAATGTTCTATCTTCCTGTGATATTGCCCATTGTTCTAAATGAAGCTGGCGGCAGCAGTGTCGGCACCATTGAAAGAAATGGGAAAACAACATGATCCTCTGCTGCTGCAGAGGACAGCAGCGGCAGGGGAATCTCTTTAGATACGACGGGGAAATCCCTTCATACACGGCGGGAGTGAATGGATTCCCCTCGAAGATTTAAGAATCCCCTGCTGCTGTCACAGAGGATCGCAGGGTGCTCCCATTGCTTTCAATGGGGTCAGCGCTGCTGCCGCCCTATTGAGAGTAATGGGATGAAGGGTTTCCCCGCAGTGATGCGAGGCTGCTTTCACATGAAAATGCCTCACATCCACGGGGCTTTCACATGGTAGAAAGTGCGATATCAGGCCGTGAATCATGGCCCAATATTGTCGTCGCCCGTGTGAAACTAGCATTAGGGCACATTCATAGAAACGATATTCTCACGTGAGTTTTGTGCGATGCGCAGAAAACTTACATGAATATGAAATTCATTCTTTTGAATAGATTCATTCAAATGAGCGATTTCTTTTTTTTTTTTTTCATTGCAGCGTCTCTGCGAGGGGAAAAAAACTGCAGAATGTCCTATTTTTGGGAGTTCGCTTAGAACGCCTTGTCCATTGTTTTCAATGGGATCTTCAAAGACATCGCATGGCACTCGCATGTCATGCGATGTGATTGTGATGTGATGTTTCCCAGTGGGTAGATACAAAAAGTGTCTCCCTTTCTGGGGGGCCTGTCCTGTCCTACACAGACCACCCATGGATTCAAATGGTCATTTTGTAATGCTTAATTTACCCTTAAGTGGCTCTGCAGGGATAATATGGATCTGTAAGAGTTTTGTTTTCCGTCTAGCTTTTCCATCATGTGAGCACCAAAGAAAAAGTTTGTTTTCCTGCCCGTAGAAATGTATTAAAACTGAAGATCTTCTGTTTCAATTTGTTTCTCAATTTTCCATCTCCATTCCATTTTTCACACTGGAACAAAAGCACAGACTACTGCAATTGCGTTTCCAGGTTAAAAAAAAAACAAAAGGCAACAAAAATGGATCCATTTTTTTTTTACATTGTATTAATTTGGAAGACAAGACTGTTAGAAACTAAACTAAGCAATGGGGGGAAAGAAAATATGATCCTATTAACTAGTATGGGAAAGGCCTTCCTAAAAGCAGAGCGATGGCCCTGACGAGGGCGACCTCACATGTGGAACCTGGGAGCTATCTTGTAGGTAAAAGGAGGGGTGACAATTGTAAATAACAATAATCACCTAAAGGCGCATCAAAGATCGCTCAAACGACAGTTTGAGTGACAGCTTTAAGCGATCATTTTGCATAAACTATTAAGTAGCTACTCAGCTACTTAATAGCAATTTAGTGTGCAAATAAAGCCTTTAGCTGAAAGCAGTTAGTAACCTGAGGGCTCTTATCTGCTTTCATTTCCATTGTTCTCCGATGGGAAACACTGCTATCAGCACTCTCCGTGGAGAACTGCTGAGAAGGCTGAACGACGATTTTTAGGTTGGCCTGAATTTAACGATCAGTCCATCGTGCATGATAAGTGCATGATGGACGCGCATTTAGACGCAACGATGATCGCTCAAACGCTCGCTGTTTAGCGATTTTTGAGCGGCCATCGCTCAGTGTAAATGGGCATTAAGAACTAAGAAGCCACATAAAAAGCGTGGACTTATCTGACACTGAGATGACACCAGAAGGACGTGGAATGGACCACAACTCCACCAAGCAGAGGAATAACCAAAGCCCTTTGAACGGAAAGGCCGAAATATATATATACTGCAATTATAGTTTATTGGCCAACAGAGGGAAACCACCTCCCTACTGACCAATCAAACCCCACACAACATGTGAACTTTAACAGGTTGGCGCCCAACACCGGAATACAGGGTCCATGCGCCAACGTCATGGTCACATGGACAGGATCGACACCGTAATGTGAGCCTGGACCCAATTTCTTTCTCAGCGTCGCCACGCCTTGACAGTTGTTGTCCTCTTTCGTATAGAAGTTGGAAAGAAAAAACATTAAGGTAACAATGACAGTTTTATTCTGTCTGTCCTACTGTGCTACAAAGTGCTAAATCTCGAGATGAGTTTAGTTCATGGAAACGCAAACAAACTACTCTGCTTCATGATATAAAACACGACTAAAACAATAAAAACACAATCAGTAACCGCGATAGAGGGGCCCAATCCTGTTAAACTCTATAGACGATAGAGAATCCCTTCAAAATATTTCTACACACTGACCAAGGTCACACACGGGGACAATGTTGTTTTGCTGCGTACTTTGCAAAACTGTTTCAACATATTGATCATTTCCAGATTGTGATGCAAAAAAAAACGCTCTCTCAGATCCTGAAGCCAATCTTCAGTTTGTCCAATATCAGGACGTTAGCCAGTTCTAATTGTGAAATTCCTTCAGGTTCAGCTATTCAGTTGTAGACTAAGGATTACTGAGGCTGAGGGAATCCTATTATGTTCAAACGCTACAAGAGGATATTTGATATTCTCCTGTACACATTTTGTAGCTGAGGCCATCAATGATAGCTGCCAAGGTCCAGAGGATGTTGATCAAAGCCAAAAGCATCATATTAGAAAATTCTTTAGGGGTGTAGTAAAGTTCATTATTTGGGTTGAAGGACATTCTTCCAGAAACTGGCCAGATCAGTCTTAAAAGAAGCTACATGAGTGATGTGATTTAAACACATTAGTCTAGAGTTGATCAACACAGACATTTTCGAGCAAAACAATTGTTAATCAGGTGAAATTTAACGACAATTTGACAGACTGTCATTTTCTGGAAAGAAGTTACCTATTTAACATTTTGGTCCAACTATTGGTAGTCCACAAATGATCTTTCCATGAAAGAACCTTCTCAGAATGATTGACTGTTGCCCAGTGTCATTCACAATGTGTGGCTAGTTTTGGACAACTGCAACTGCCAATGACGAAAATGTATATGGCTTCATAGGCATAAGGATCGTCCACCAGACAATTTTCATTCAACAGTTGTTCACCATCAAACTGTTTCTACTGTATCTAATGTGAATATCCATCTTTACTCCTTAAAAACTCACTAAGATTTCAGAAAAGGTATGCTCATCTAATAGCCTCATCAATAATGCAATATTCATTCTATTTTTTGTTTTACCACTGTAAATTACATTTGAAGTTCAGCCCTACTGTAATCCACTGCTTGTTGTTAGGCATTCAGCTTCTCTAGCTATAGGTGACGGGCTGTTTTCACAGGCTCAGCTTCCTGCATTTGCACTGCTCTAAGATCTGCAGTCAGTGCGTTCACAATTTCTGCCTTTCTTGATCTTATATTTACCTAACCTGCTATGTGCACTTATCTTTACATTGTGGGCATTATATGTTTCTAATTTGTTGTACATCAAGCCCCTTTGCAACTACACAATTTGTTGTCTCCAAAGCAGTATAATTTTTATTGGATTGCTCTTTATTAGCTGCTTTACTAGGTCCTATGTGCTTGCATGGTCACAACCTATATAGAGTGTATATATAGAGATCTCAAGATAGTTCTGTATGTGCTGAGACCATTCTAACAAATAAGACCTAGTAAAACAGTTAATAAAGAGCAATCTAATAAGAATTCTGCACAACAAGATGGAGACACATGTAATGCCTACAACATAAAGACAAGTGCACATAGCAGGTTAGGTAAATAGAACAGCAAGAGAGGCAGAGATTGTGTACACACTGACTGTGGATTTGAGAGCTGTGTGAGTGCACGGGAGCTGAGCCTGTGAAGACAGCCACACCGCCACAGCTATGAAAGGTCCTAATGTCCCAGTTGCTAGAGAAACTGAATGACTAACAACAGGCAGTGGATTGAAGAGGAGCTTCATTTCAGCCTTGATTTACAGTAGTAAAACAGTTTTAATGAAAGCATATTGCAAGACTGCTGAGACACACAAGCTATTAGATGAGCATAAGTTGCCTGAAAAGTTAGTATCCTTTAAAAAACTATTTTTGCTCAACAGCACTGTGTAAAAACAGACAATTGTCAAAGGCTGAGAAAGTGACCTGAGCCCTATGCTCTTTAGGAAGCTTGAAAATAGGCTCTGAATGGAGCAAAAATGTGCCTGGCTGCCTGGTGAATAAAGGCTTCATTACTTTCATCTCTGTTACTGTGGCTTTCCTTATTTTTGGCTACTTTTGTTCACTGTTGACCATTTGATGATTTGATAAAAGGAGAGTTATGTCTCCCAAACTGCTGAAGGCCCCACTCTAGAGTTCTACCTCTGCCTTCCTTTTGGTCTTCCATAGTTGCTCTCATCAAGAATAAGCTGTGCTCAATTTCTTAAAATGAACCTGCTACTTGCTTCATGCTGCCCAAACAATGGGTACGATGAATCCACTCAGCTGGAACAGAGCTCAGAGTCAGAGATGGGCCGCGGCAGGCCCTCCCCATCACATCATCGACTGACAGCACTCTTTCTATACTAAGGCATGGAGAGGAGCTGTCAGTCTTAGTGACACAGGAAGGGAGCGCCTAGCATGGTCTGCCCCTTCAACTTGAAAGCTATGACTTCTATATTTTTTCGCCAAGTCAGACTTCTATGTTTTTTTTTTCTGAAATACACCAGTGTTTGAGAATAAAAACAACATGGGTAAAATGGGTCTATCTTTTCCGGATTCCCTTTAAGTTATTTTCCTACATGTTTAGAGCCTATTGAATTCTGAGAAAACATGCAGCAACGCGTGAAAAACTGTGACGATGAGAAAGACATTTCAACAACGTTGTTCTGATTGTCAGACATCACTAAATGTAGATCTTTATATCTGTGGCACTTCCAGAAGATGGTTTTTCTTTTGCCATTCTAAAAAGTCCTCAAAGCAGCAGCTACAAGAGAACCAGAGTCCAACACACAGCACAAGGCTGGCATCAATGACCCACACAGCATGGGCAAATCCCAAGACAAGCAGCTTGTTTTAATATTTTTGTTCTCATTAGCGCATGGCAATGGACTGAGCCAAGTCTGACAGTGTCAGATTGTTAATGTCCATGAGGCAACAGAAAAACTGGGAAGGAGTTCCTGTGAATGGCAATACAAGCTATTCAAAAATAAGTGAGCAGGATACTGGCATTGCCTTTACGGGCTCCGCAAATATACACTCATCGACAAAGAAAATAATGCAACCAGATAGAAATGACGGATTGCTGCAAAACTTGGCCTGCAGTTATGTCTAAGGCAGATAATGGTTCCAGTTGTGGTGAACAAGTGCTTCCCCCATTGCCCTATAAAAAGGCTCTCAGAGGCTACGTTTAGTTGAGATCGTTGACTGCTACACGTGCCTCTACAACACACTTAAAGATAACAGACTTTGAGAGGGGGCGAATCATTGGAATGACAGAAGCAGGATGGTCATTTCCACGAATTTGTCTGCTATCTAGGCCAGGGTTCACCAACTCCAGTCCTCAGGGACCGCCAACAGGTCATGTTTTCTGGATTTCCCCAGTATTGCATAGGTGATATAATAATTGTGAATGCCTCAGACATTGCCACAGGTGTTCTTACCATTGGATATCCTGAAAACATGACCTGTTGGTGGTCCCTGAGGACTGGAGTTGGGGACCCCTGATCTAGGCCTTCTGACTAAGCTGTTAGGAGGTGATGGGCACAGTGGTTACATGAGGACATGTACACATAGGGAACAGGCTCCGAACGGACGGCCTACAAATACCACCTGCAGATAGGATTGTTTGATCCGGCAACAAGTACATGGAGATCGAACAGTTTCACTGTTCACCATCCAGACATTGGCGGAAACTTCAATCTTCAACCATTTATAGGCGCAGAAGAAAATTTGGTGTCATGGCACTCATTATATGTGCTGTTATTTACACCCCAACACTATTTCTTTCATTTTGCAGTGATAGTAACATACATTGTAACATAGTTCGTAAGGCCGAATGAAGACAATGTCCATCTAGTCCAGCCTGTTATCCTCCTGTGTTGTTGATCCAGAGGAAGGCAAACAAACCCAAGAGCAGAAGCCAATTAACCCTTTTGGGGAAAACATTAATTCCCGACTCCCTAATGGCAATCAGACTGTTCCCTGGATCAACCCCTAATAGTTCCTACCTGCCTGTATACCCGGATTAACAATTAACCTAAGATTTATATCCTATAATGTCCTTCCTCTCCAGAAAGAAATCAAGTCCCCTTTTAAATAAAACTTGGATACCTGCAAACTGGAAGCGTGTTGTCTTTAGTGATGAATCTAGGTTCTGCCTGGGAGTCAAAGACGGTCATGTTCGAATGTGGAGGCCTCGTGGTGAGCTTCAATCCTGCCTTTGCTGTGGAGCGGCACACTGCCCCAATCGCTGGTGTGATGACCTAGGGAGCCATTGCATATGACCGTCTGTCACCCCTAGTAGTGGTACGAGGGGCACTAACAGCTCAATGACATGTGATGGACATCCTGTGACTACTTGTGTTGCCTCTCATGGAAGCGCTCCCAACACACATTTTTGAGCGGGATAATGCTCGCCCACACAATGAGGGTTTCCCAGGAATGCCTCTGTCAGGTTTCCACACTTTCTTGGCCTGTCCAATTGGCCAATTTATCACCAATAGAGCATTTATGGGAACTGCCGAGATGCCAGCTTCAGCAACGTACAAGTGTGCCGGATCTAGAGGCCCAGGTGCAACATCTATGGGCAAATGTACCGCAGGATAACATATGGAGTCTGTATACCTGATCGTATCTATATGTATCCAGGCTAGAGGCAGCCCAACAGGGCACTAGAGCCTCCTCTTGTCTATAAGTGTATGTTTATCAGTATAATGGTAACTTGGGAGATTTGGGCCAATTTTTAACTGTATGCAAAACTTTTTACAACAGTGTTATTTGCAGCCTATATCTGAATCCTATTTACTTCTCCTGCCCAACCTCTACAAAAGTATCTCATGATCTGTAGATATTGCAAGAGCACGTGAACGAACGCCTAGGAAGAGTGAATGGGTCTCGCTATATAAACTTTTCATTTAAACCTATTGATTAGGGAATATGAATTTTTCTTACGGCTGGCACAGCTTCACCAGGTCTTGGTCCGTGGTGCTGGGATGAAGACCTCTGATGTAGAGATTGGTTTTGCTCAGCTGTTCTCCACCTCCGCCACCTCCTCCTTCTCCGCCACCACTGCTATTACTAGGGCTAGGAGGAGCCATATGCTGTGCTGATGAAACATAGGTCTGCTGGAAAACAAATACAAAGGAAAGTTTTAAGTATCGAAAGACTTTGATCTGCAGCACCAGTACATAACACAGGGAACATTCCAGCTCATTGGAAAATGAAGTCATCCATTTTTTTAGCGTAAGCCGAATCCCATCAACTCGAACATTTGATATGGCTTTAATGACAACTTCTTTCTGCTACCAACAGTTTCCGAACTACATTCGTAACAACAATAATTATGTCACACCAATGCTAAAACCAACATTTGGCCGCTTTTAACGAGTATTTGTCAGTTTTCTCCATAAAGCCTACTTTCTCATGACGTGTAAAAAGCTAGATTAAGCCAATCAGGTTCACGATAGCAATCTCTAGATGCCTTGTATGCAATCAAGACAATTCCATGAAACGGGCAATCATCCTTAGCGTAGAAGATGAACCCGACATCTTCAATCAATATGTATGGGGGGAAAAAATGATGCATGTACACAACCATAGTTTCTTTGGAACTTATCTGTTATATATGCAGTATGGTGCAAAAGTTTTAGGCAGGTGTGAAAAAAGGCTGCGGAGTAAGAATGCTTTCAAAAATAGAAGTGTTAATTAATTTTTGTCAATTCATAAAATGCAAAGTGAATGAACACAAGACAAATCAAAATCTAATCAATAATTGGTGTGACCGCCCTTTGCCTTCAAAACAGCATCAATTCTTCTAGTTACTCTTGAATGCAGTTTTTGAAGGAACTCGGCAGGGAGGTTGTCCCAGACATCTTGGAGAACTAAGCACAGATCTTCTGTGGATGTTGGCTTGCTCAAATCCTTCTGTCTCTTCACCAGACTGACTGGATGATGTTGAGATCAGGGTTCTGTGGGGCCATGTCATCACTTCCAGGACTCCTTGTCTTCTCTAGGGTGCATGCACACAGATGCTGAAAAAGGAAAAAGGGTTGGACAGCACATGGACATCCCGTTTGTGTGCTGTCCGATGCGCGGGACACCACACATTGGTATGCACTATTTTGTGTCCAAGATCTGACAAAAATAGGACATGCTGCAATTATTTTTACTTGACTACTAAAAAAAAACACGTGAACACACCCATTCAAATGAATGAGTGCTACTTCTGTTTGATTTCAATCAGAGCCGTGCCTGCAATTACAAGCGTCGGCCACTACACGGAGGTGAGCATGCAGGCTTCCGCTCTGACCTCTGTGTATTTGCGGCGCATGCGCCCACCCAGCTGATCTTGGGGGTCCCCAGCCGATCAACTATTGCTGACCTATCCTAATGATAGTTCATCAATGGCATTCTCCCTGGAAAACCCCTTTAATGACTATATTTCAACCTACATATGAAAATGCTGATCATTATCACCTGTTTGGTATAATTGGTTAATCATACACTGTAATCCGACAAAATCTCTGATGCTGTTTTGAAGGCAAAAGGTGGCCCCATAAAATATTGATTTGATTTCAATTTCTCTTTTGTCCAATCGCTTCGCATTTTGTTAATTGACAAAAACATGCTAAAAAAATGTCTATTTTTGGAAGCATTCTCAATTTGCAGCATTTACACAATACTGCAAATACATAAACGATCATGCTAGAGGAATGGAGAAGTCTACTGAAATGTCCCAACTGGGTGGGGTGACCACACTACTTCCATCCTTGTCTCCATCATTTCCTCCATGTGGACGCTACCCCTTGCAGATTAATGTATATAGTGGCCATGATATCACAACACTTTGGGTGTTTAGCCTTTTTTCCTGATGGTTCATGGGTTTGCAACTATCTATATACAGAAGGAAACTTCAAAAGAGTCTATGGTTGTGGGCATACATTTTTTTTAAAAGCAAGAACATTTCTCACATCCTATATGTAAGGTATTGCTTGTGCCATGTATGTATATATTGCCCTCAAGTTCAGTACCAGTGGCGGAGGGTGGCAGTTCCACATCTTTAACCCTTTCCAATCCACTGTTTGACGTGTGAAGACATTATGATTTAAGGCTGTACAGCTCTGATCTTGGAAGACGTATGTCGGGGGTTCTCTTACTGTATTGCCAGCCGCTCTGCTGTCGGAGCCTATCCAACGTGTCGCCTCATGCAGTACTGGCTTTAGCCAGCATATAGCGCCATTGTATAATGGCAGAAAAAGAGTAAGCCCCCAAGGAAAAAACAGGATACAAATTGGATTGGAAAGGGTTAAAAGACAACCATATCTATATAAAGTAATCACAGTTATACAGAACAGCGACTTGAGAGGTACTGATGCGATATAACATTCTAAGGATCCACTTATACTCATGTGTTTCTTCTCCAACTGTTAATCCAACCAAAAGTACTCAAGACACTGAAACCTCATATTTCCGCATGAATAATTATTGCTTATTTGTATCTGTATGCAAAACCTTGTCTTACACTGTTGCCTCCTGCTTGCCGCCTTCCCATCACTCTTAACATCAACACTTGCAGTGCTGAAATCTTGTACATGCGCCATGCAGCCATCTGCTCACGTCTTCCGGCACAAGCAGAGCAGTCGGCGCCTCAACTTCACCGGAGCACGTGAATAGAGGGCCACACAGTGCATATATGAAATTTCAGCACTGCAAGTGCTGATGTCAAGAGACAGGGGGAGGCAGTGAGCAGGAGGGGAAGGTTGGTTTGTTTGTGATGGCGCATTGACTTGGAGCGAGGAAGACATGGCCTGAGTTACTCAAGAAGCAGAATTTACATTCATACAGAACATGAAAGATTGAAAGTAAGATTTGAGGGTAAAGCTAAAAGGCTTTTTATACAAATACATGCGTGACATACTTATAAGATGCTGAATAGCGCTAGGGCGGTGGTTTTACATTAATAATATATATAAGAGCCCCGTGTGTCGCAGAGTGCTAAGGCAGCAAAAATGCAGTCCTAAGCTCTCGCTCACGACCTGAAGGTTGCAAGTATAATCCCAGCATGGTTCAGGAAGCCGCTCAAGGTCAACTCAGCCTTCCATCCTTCCAAGGTTGGTAAAATGAGTACCCAGCTTGGTGGGGGGTAATAAATAAATTACCTGAAAGCTCCACGGAATAAATCAGCGCTATACAAATAACAAGTTTTTTTTTTTCTTTTTAATAATCCTACTTTCAGGTTCCCTTTAAGCTGTAGAACAAAGATAAAAACTTTCTTGACTGGTTAGGATAAAAGGTGACTATTAATTTCTGGGTGAATGGAAGAGAAAAACTAAGTTACAGAACCGCGCAAATTGCATTTAGATGCAAATATTAAAAGAGCAACTAAACTTTTTTTCTACATATCAACAGTAAATGAGCCATCAAGAAAACTAGTAATGCGTTATTACCAAAATCTGCCTCTATCCTGATGAAAATCTCAGAAGTTCCATTGCAGCACTTTCTGCCGGCTTCTTCTACTGGCAGGCTTTCCTTGTTGCCAAGTGCAGTCCGTACACCGTTTCACAGTGCTTGGTGTACGGACAAAGACCCGGCTGGGAGCACATGTGGATAGAAGCTATACGTGCTCTCCTGCACTCTAGAGGCTTGCTGGGAGGCTGGAGTGAACCCACTATAGGACAGCAACACTGCCCATCGTGTTGGGTCCAACACCTGTCACCGAAGCCAATGTGCATCGTCATGTGCCCTCGCTGTGCTTGCACTTTTACTGCCAGCAGAGACCAGGGATCAAACCAGGATCCCACTGAAGAGCTGTGGAGGATCTGCGATAGGCACCAGACCGGACGGCGGTAAAAGTGATGGCACAGACACCATGGGCATACACAGTAACATTGTGTGTAAGGCTGAAAAAAGACATACGTCCATCCAGTTCAGCCGATTACCCCCCAATGTTGATCCAGAGGAAGGCAAAAAAAACCCAATGAGGTAGAAGCCAATTTTCCTCATTTAAGGGAAATAAATTCCTTCCCGACTCCAATCTGGCAATCGGAATAATCCCCAGATCAACAACCCTTCTGAAGTAATTAATGATTATAACATATAATACTGTATCGCTCAAGAAAGACATCCAGGCCCCTTTTAAACTCTTTAAGTGAGTTCTCCATCACCACATCCTCAGGCAGAGAGTTCCATAGTCTCACTGCTCTTACAGTAAAGAACCCCCTTCTATGTCGGTGCAGAAACCTTCTTTCCCCTAGACCACCCAGCCCTTTATCAGTCCATACATCAAATTCTGTGAAATGGTGTAGGGACTTCACTTAACAACATGGAAAGCTTGTCAGTAGAAGAAGCCTTGTAGGATTGCTGACAGGTCCTGGAAGAGGCATTTTCTATACCGTATACATAATCTAGAGTATATTCCATACATTGACAAAACAGCAGATATTCAGATTACTGTGTAACATTGTCTTTATGTCGAACAGAAGGTTCTGCCAACACAACCAATAACCAAGATCACTAACATTTGTGCTGATAATCCGTGTACCTATGGCAACAAAGCGATTGTTTAAGAAATAACATTTATTGGACATGCTTAAAAATTTTACTTGGCAGAATGTTTTAGTGTATAAACAGTAATCTGCCAAGAATTTCCTATGTAGGACAATGCAAATATTGTATCTAGGCATTTGTTAGCCCCCAAACGTTACACAAGTGAGAAAATCTGTAAAACACTTGGATTCAGTAGTTTTGCAAAAATAAATGTAATTCTGCAATCAGACGGGGCACTATAAAGACCTTAAAGGCTATGGAAACCTTTGTGCATGACAAAACAATAAACACACATCTTACTAAGTCCCTGAACCTCTCATGAACCTGCACATGCTCAGCTCCACCTCTTTTAGAGGCTGTGTAGCATAACCACGCCTACTGAATACTACACAGCTATCTCTCTGTCCTGTATCTGAGCAGCAGCTCATTCATTACCCCTCCCTGCTAAGAGCAAAATATTTACCCAGAGTGAATTGCAGCACTCGGTAATAATGGCTTTCTAAGCTCTGTCCTTATGATCTCCTCCACCATCCCCCGACACTGTCATGCAGCCATCTCGGTGGAAAGACTTCCTTCACATGATTATGGTGCAGCCACAACAAAATTGCTGATAATCTTCCATTTCAGAGGCCAATAAATAGGCTGAAGACCAACACAAACCATCATTGTGCATAATAATATATCTGAAAGGCTTTACACGATAAAGACAAATAAAGTGACAATGGTGGCACATCTGATCTCCGCTGATTGTCATTTCATCTCCATTAACTTTCTCTAAAGGTAGCATGTCTGCGGAATCTGCAGCAAAAATTTGGGACTGACCCTTTCTGATTTCTGCAGTGGATTTGCAGTTTGACATGCTACGAGTCAACAAGTGATGTCCCTTCTTTTTTCCGACATTTACTAAAAAACCGTGTGTGGAAAATATTGCGCCATATGTACGCCGTATGTATTATGGCCCAAATTCCCATTGAAAACAGGAGGAGGCCCTAAGAGTATTCAGGGGGTGCACGGTGTGACAGATATGCTTGGCTTTGTGTCTTGTGTGCTGCAGTTTTAACTTTGCCTCTGTAACGGCGTATAATCAGAATTCATTACGTTAGGAACTGCAAGGGTCAGCTGTTTCTCTAGCTGCAGTGTTGGTGTCCCTTGTCCTCACCAAGGGCAAATCTATAGCAACAGATATATTAGCCGGGCACAAACCATCATTATCATAGAAGCTGCATACTTATGTGAACATATGGCTTCTAATGTATCCTGGTACATGCAGATACAATGTGAAATCTTCTAATGCCTTCATTGTTGATATGTCAATACATTGTGACGTGGGCGCTTTGCCTAACAATGTATAGTATATATACTCAATGACAAACACACATAATGCCCCCAAATAGAAATGTCGGATTGCTGCAAAACTTGGCCTACATTATGTCTCAGGCAGATATGTAAATGGTTACAGTTGCGGTATGATTAGACATGGGATCTTGCCACCAGACACCATAAAAGTGCTTCCCCCATTGCCTTATAAAAGGCTCTGAGGATCTACGTTTGTGTAGTCTACCTCTTGTTGAGAGATTGTTGACCCCTAGACACCTCAACGACGCCCTTGAAGACATTTTGCTCAGTTAACAGACTTTTTGAAAAGGGGATGCATCATTGTTATGAGAGAAGCAGGATGGTCATTTTGACGAATTGCCCACCATGTACGCCATTCTGACCAAGCTGTTAGAACGTATTGGGAACAGTGGGTACGTGAGGGCACACACACAGTAAACTGGCCCAGACTGACCACCAGTAGAGAAGATCTTTTGATCCGCCAACAAGCATGAGCAGATCCAACAGTTTCGTTGTCCACTATTTAGACATAGGTGGCACATTCATTATCCTGTTTCTGCCCAGATCACCTTTGGCTTCGGAGAAATAAATTTGGTGTCCTGCCATTAGCACTCTAGTGTCATGACCTTCGATTGCAGTGGTGCTGTGAGTGACAAACATGGACTGCGACAGACTGGTACCATATCGTCCCTAGCAATGATTCCAATTTCTGCTTGGAAGCCGACGAGGGTCATCTTTGAGAATGGAGGCCTCACGGTCAGTAATTCTATATTGCATTTGCTATGGAGCGACAAACTGCCCCACTGCTATGATGATCTAGGTTGCCATGGCCTACAAGAGTCAGTCACCCCTAGTAGTGATCAAGGGATACTAACAGCTCAGCGATATGTGCCGGAAATCCTGTGGCCATATGTGTTGCCCCTCATGGCAGGGCTTCCAACAGGCATTTGGCCTGTATGCCTCCATGCCCGTCCGCATATCATCATGTATCTAGGCTAGAGGTGGCCCAACAGAGTACTAGGGCCTCCTTTCGAGTTGGACAGGCTTTTGCAAATAAACTTATCCTTGCGCTCTAATATTGTAATCACCTACTTATATCACCATTATATTCACACATATAAAGTTTCATTCGATTCTCCTTCTTGGTGCAATATTTTTTTTGTCGCGTCTAGAACAGATTAACGAACAACAAGAAGCTTGTAGATAATTTGCCCAACAAGAAGGAGGAAAATGTCCCGTAACTTCCCATGTCTCAGGTAAATGGTGCAAAACAACTGGAGCCTTTTAGCAGATGGCTGGTGTCACCCTGTGTTTAGTCATTAGCTTGCTACAGTTGAGGGCACAAGTGCCATGTTTCAGTGGTTGGCACTGTTGTTTTGCGAATGCAAATAAATATGGACAGAGCTTGTACGTTTTTTTTTATTTTTCCTGAGGCTTCCACCCACACAGCAAAATACAAGACCAATCAAAAGTTTTCGGGAAAATATCCTTTATTGTAGAAGGAAAGAAGTTTGCTAGGTTATTCTACCTTAAAGATACAATGACAAGACTTCCAGTTCAGTTCTCTAGCAAGTTCAAGGGTATCGTAGGGCCATAGGGGAAATTTTATAAAGACTGGCATTTCTAAAGCTGGTCTTAATATGACCCCCACCGACACAAGATGCGCCTAATTTATGAAGAGGTGCCTGCTTCTTCATACAACACGTGAATCTTGGTACTTACACAGAAACTTATGCCGGCTATGAGCTGGATAGATTTGTGGCAAACATAAATCTGTCAGGACAGGGCGATCACGTCCCCTCCCTACAGACCAAACCCGCGGTATGAGAAGATATAGACAGCTGAAAGTTGAAAAAATGTAGCCAATGGCATCATCTAGAGCATATGAGGGTTGTTATATTGTAGGGCAACTTAAATTAGTTGTTGCTCATAGTAACCAATCACAGCACAGCTTTCATTTTATTAGAGCAGCTCAAGGGATGATGTTTGGTTGCTATGTGAAACAAACCATTTTTTACACAGTTCCAATAAAGGTGGCCTATTGTACAATCTATAGTAACATGAGATGCTTTGTGATTCAATATGGTGAACAATTTAGATATGTGGTGGATCTTGAATGCCTCCGAAAAAACAGAAACCCATTGGACAAGTCCAGCCGAAAGCAAATAAAGTAAAATTACTGTGAGTGAGGCAATCGAATAACATGACAAATGATTGAAGAATGAGCTGGAAAAAAACAGGACATCAGGGTCTGCAGAGACCTCAGAACAGCATAAGGCCCGAATTCAAAAAGAGAAGGAAAGAGACAGTGCATCAAGGGTATCAGAAACCACAGAACAGCATGAGGCCCGACTTTAATTATTATGGGAAAAAGCTACTACACCAAGGGCTGAAGAAACCCCACAACAGCATGAGGCCAGAATTCAAAAACAGAGAAAAAAAGCCAGGACATCAAAGTCTGCAGAGACCTCAGAACAGCATGAGGCCCGAATTCAAAAAGAGAAGGAAAGTGACAGTGCATCAAGGGTATCCGAAACCACAGAACAGCATGAGGCCTGACTTCAATTATTATGGGAAAAAGCCACTACACCAAGGGCTGAGGAGACGCCACAGCAGCATGAGGCCAGAATTCAAAAAGAGAGAGAAAAAGCCAGGACATCAAGGGCTGCAGAGACCCCAGAACAACATGAGACGCACATACAAAGAGAGAAAGACACATCTAGTACATCAAGGGTGTCATAAACCACAAAACAGCATGAGGCCCAACTTCAAGTATGGTGGATAAGAGGCACTACAATAAGGGCTACAGAAACCTTAAGAAACAGCCTACCAGAAACGTTACAAATACCATTAGAAAATATTTATATAGAAAGATATATGCTCGGGCAATGCCAGGTAGATAAACTAGTTATTTTTATAAGAAGTGGTTTTGAATGTGTGGCCTTTGAAATCTGGGGCATGCAGCTAACAAATTCCTCCCCGTCGTTTTCAAAGTTCTGAATCCACTCCTGCTCAGAGAGGAGTTGTTGCCATCTCGGCCAAACATAGTCATGATGCGAGCACTGCTGTATACAAGGTAGCCGGAAACCGCTGAGCATGGATGAGTTACACTGCTACTGTAATTCCCATAGAAGTCATACATCGCATACAGATAGGCTGGAGGCCACTACCTGAGATAGGTGCAGTCCTATGGATAGGTCATGAAGGTTGAAGGAAGAATACCACTTTAAGTCCTATAAATAATTGACCCAAGTGACAGTGAAGACTGAGGTCCACCATGTTAAAGGGGCACTGTCATTGTACTATGTAATAATCTCTTGGGATTTAGTATATGCTATTGAGAACTGTCATCCTACTTAATAAGGGTCTATCCACAGGTGGCGCAGATATTCGCCACAGAAAAATCTGCTGCAAAATCCACTATGGATTTGTCATGGAATTGGTGTAGATTTCGTCCTTTGCAAATTTTCAGGAAATTTGAATCAAAATATAAATGTAAGGACTAAAACATTCACATTTTGCAACAGATTTCTCTATGACAGATCTTCCCATCATGTGTAAAAGCACCCTTACAGTATTTCTGTTTTCTCCTCTGATGTCCCATGCCCACCCAGGAAGCACAAAAAAAACGCAAGGCTGATATTTAATGCTTTGACATGATCTAAGCGCTGCGGAATAAGTTGGCGCTATACAAATAAAGATTATTATTATTTCAAACTTCCGCGAATATTTACTTATTTTTCTGGCAATTCAAGTTACATTTTGTATATGCACAGATCATGTAATTATGTTTTATGAAACCAACTAGTTCAATATTTGCCATGTTGTTACTTTGTCAATTTCCTCCAGGGACTGCTGTTTTCTTGCACCAATCCAGGCGCGCACCAGCCCTAATTTGGTCTTTCTTTATTTGCATTCTGTAAATGCAAACAAAAGGATGCTTTCTGGTATAAAGCGCTCATGTTCTATCTGCACAGAAAGCCTTTCTATGGATGGTAGTAATTTTCATCCTATACATAGAAGATGGTAAATGAGAAGATTGTTTGCGGTCATCTGTGAATTCCTTTCTCTGTTCTCTTTTTCGGAGCCTTCTCTACTCTTACATAAAGTACAGGGGAGCCTCAGGATGTAATATTAAAGGGGTTCTCCGGAGAAATAAGAAGTTCTTTATTGCTGCTCTGTGGAAGATTCATGTTGCTTACCATTGTCAAAAAGAAAAAAAAAATCTAGCACCTAGAAGGAGTTGTCGGAATCAAAGGAAACTTTCTACGTGTGATTGTAATGTTAATATACGTGATAATAATATCAGAGCAAAAGGGTAATTTGAAGTTTGGCTCCAGTACCCTGTTGTACCACCTCTAGCTTGGATACAAGATGTGATACAGATGGGCATGGAGGCTCTTAGTACCCTGTTGTACCGCCTCTAGCTTGGATACAAGATGTGATACACATAGGCATGGAGGCTCTAGTACCCTGTTGTACCGCCTCTAGTTTGGATAGAAGATGTGATACAGGCAGGCATGGAGGCTCTAGTACCCTGTTGTAGCTTGGATATAAGATGTGATACAAGTGGGCATGGAGGCTCTGGTACCCTGTTGTACCGCCCCTAGCTTGGATACAAGATGTGATGGTGGGGGCATGGAAGCTCTAGCACTCTGCATGGCTGCCTTTAGCTTGGATACAAGGTTTGATATGGGTGGGCATGGAGGTATACAGGGTCTGTATAGTAACCTGAGGTATATCACTTCACATGTGTGTAATAGCCATTAGATCGTGAAAACTTGTAGGCTGTCAAAGTTGGCGTCCAAAATGGTCACATATGTTCTATTCGCAATAAATCTGGCGACCGGGCAGGCAATGGAAGCTTGGCAATGTTGTGAAGGCATTCCTGTGATACCCTTGAGTGTGCGGCAGAGCATTATCCTGCTGAAAACACCTCCTAACAGTCTGGTCAGAACGGCCCAGTTGGTGGGCAATTTGTCGATACCACCATCCAGTATCTCACATCCCAATAATGCGCCCCACTCAGACTCTGGTAACGGGGTAACATCTCTTCTCTGTATCGTAGAGGCGTCTAGTGGTCAACAAGGTCTACACAAGCGGAAGAAGAGGTTACTACACACAAGGAGCCTCCGATAGCCTTTTATAGGCCAAGGGGGAAACCACTTTTAGGACCTCAAGTGGCAAGACCATTCATCTAATATCACAACTCTAATTTGTATATCTGCCTGAGATGTAACTGCATGCCGAGATTTGCAGCAAAACAACAAATTCTTCTAGGTGCTGGATTTTAGTTTTTTTTACAAGGAGTATACTTTCATTATGAAAGTGACACTGATGTCCGGCTGTCAGCTCGAGTCTCGGCAGCAACTTTCACATTTGTTCCGAGGCAGGGAGCTGGGGGAGCGCTGTATTGTGTTAGAATAAATGAGGAAGTAGAGCAGTCAGGACTGGCGCCTCTTTCATAATGAAAATATATTGGTAAATCACATTAATTTTCAATTGAGCAGCAACATGGAAATTTTTATTTCCACCTATAATCCCTTTATTTCATTCTGGGACAACCATTGTAAGTTCAAAACATAAGCATGAAAATAACTAGCAAAATAACACGGAACTGCCCTAAGCTAGTATCCAGGAGCCACTCACCCTGGGCACAGGGCAGTATAGAACATGTAGTACCACACTGTACCGTAGGGGGGCGATACTAGACAGCCAATCAGTGCATGCACTTTAGTAATTCAGGGGTTTTACCAGTCAGATGCCTACGCTGATTGGCTGGATTTTCCACCAAAGGGGCTCTTGCCCCAGATCCAGAAGGTTAGTGGAGCTGTATGTTGAAAGTGATATACAATGGCCATTGTATGTTGTGGATATTGTATCCTGAGGCTATTGTAGTTTGAGGGCCACTGCCTTTTTATCCTTGAAATTAAACACTAAAGTTTAGAGTAGCCGGATATGCAAAGTCACGCAGCATCCAGGCAACTAGTATTCAACAGCAAGTAGGTCCAGCATAGAGAAGGTAATTGTCTTCATTCTTAGTTGTCTAGGACAATAAAGGGGTTAATATCCATATCCCTGGTAGTCTAGGACAGTAAAGGGAGTTATATCTGTATCCCTGGTGGTCTAAGGCAGTAAAGTTGTAAGTGTCAACATCCCTGGTGATCTGGGGTACTAAAAGGGATAATGTCAATATCCCTTTTCATACGCATCTCCGCTCTGAATCAGAGCAGGGAATTTTTATAAAAAGTCACTGTGCATGTCCGTGTGATATGCCGGCATGCGCAGTGCACTCGCAGCCATACGTGGTCCCTCCCGTGGACATGAGCCCGAATTCTCACTTTTCCATTTGCACAGATGTATAGAATTTCGATCATTGAAACCCGCGCCATTATCACTGCAGGTGTAAGTTCCTACTGTGTTTGCGTTTGATGCAGGTGTGCGGTTTTTTAAGTCCGTATTGCATCCATAGTCGCTACATTTATCATAAATGCAAAAAAAAAACAACCCAGTTTCCCCACAGTCTTCTGGCAACATGCGTACAAAACCACAAAGAATACACCTGCAACTGCATATTTGCTGCCTTTTTACACGATCCCACTCACTTTAATGGGTGATTTTGGTCCATAAATATGGATGAAAATAGGACACGGGCGGGTTCTTTTATGTGTGTAAAATATGTGCGCCCGAATACACCGATGCAAATAAATGGTGTTGTATGCTGTCCGTACTACCTCCATAAAGAATACATCCGTATGAATTGGCCCTATGAGGCACAACTAACCTGCACCTCTGAACACCCTACTGAGGTCATGATGTAGAATTGCAAGCTAAGGCTGATTTCACAGAGGCAAGAAAATCGCCCGATTTTTACATGATGCGAGAGTCAGAGACATCGCAGAATTATGAAGCCAATGATTTTCAATGGTTTCCTTCACATTTGCAATGTTTTCGCCAATGTGACGATGTCAGAAAAAAAATTGTGGCATCTTCTATCTTTTTGTGATATCACCCATTGTTTTCAATGCCGCTGACCCCATTGAAAGCAACGGGAGTACTCACAATCCTCTGCTGTGACCGCCACGGCAGAGAAATTTCTTGAGCCGCGAGGGGGAATCCCTTGATCCACTGCTGGGGGAATCCCTTGATCCGCTATTAGGGGAATTCCTTGATCCGCTGCTGGGCGTATTCCTTGATCCACTGCTGGGCGTATTCCTTGATCCACTGCTGGGCAAATTTCCTTGATCCTTTGCTGGGGGAATACCTTGATCCGCTGTGGTAGAATTCCTTGATCCACTGCTAGGGGTATCCCTTGATCCACTGCTAGGGGTATCCCTTGATCCACTGCTAGGGCTATCCCTTGATCCACTGCTAGGGCTATCCCTTGATCCACTGCTAGGGCTATCCCTTGATCCACTGCTAGGGGTATCCCTTGATCCACTGCTAGGGGTATCCCTTGATCCACTGTTAGGGGTATCCCTTGATCCACTACTGGGGGTATCCCTTGATCCACTGCTGGGGGTATCCCTTGAACCACTGCTGGGGTAATCCATTGAGCCACGGCTGGGGGAATCTCTTCATCCCCACAGGAATGAAGGAATTCCCCGTAGTGACGCATCCATGAGACTTTCACATGGTGGAAAGTGCGATATCGGGCTGTGAATCACGGCCTGATATCGCCCTCACCCATGTGAAACCAGCCTACCCCCTTCCTACAAGTGTATGCGTATTTACACGCGCCTCAGCGCAACTGACTGAGGGCTTATTCAGATGAACGTAAGCATTTTATACTCGCCAATTGCGCCCATATGAATCCAAAAACTATTCATTCTATTCTCACTACTGTATCAAGCCGGTAATTTCGTTAACCTCATACTAAATGTATGTATTAAACACAAACACAAGTGCAGAGACAAATAAAAGTACACTTACGTTATCACGGGTAATGCCAGATATAAATCACAACCTACGTCACTGACAGTTTTATATGAGATTTCCTACCAGCTCTTCATCCGCTCATCGATGTAATGATTTTGCCTTACTACTAGGTCTACAGCTGTATGTGCCGCTGAGATGATGGGATGTGATGAGCCGAAATCCTATAAAACTGCTTTTGGACATGTTGTAAAATCGTTATTGATTGTTGAGCATGTAGTGGGCGATGTGAAGCATCATGAATAATTCACAGCCCGTCTCATTGAGAATAATGGTGGATCTTTCCGGAGACGCCCAGGTGTGTTTGAAATAGTCTTATCATTATAATTTATTATTTCCCTTTGAAACAATTCTGCACTGGACATTTTTTTTATACAGTTACCATATTTTTGGGACTATAAGACAAACCCAGTGTTCAGTCAACTGAAAATGGGAATAACATATTTCAAGCTAATTAAAGCTACCCTGGTGGTCTAGGAAAGCAGAGGGGTTAACATTATTAACTTTGGTCTCACTTAACGACTTTGTCCTTTTAAATGGTTGAGGTGATCCAAATTCAGTCCCATGCAAGGGGGAAATAGAGATTTATGTCAAATTACTATATTGTGTTGTTGGGTCTAACGCATATCAAGAGGAGACGTTACTGTAAAATGATAGTATACACCAGTCACTCGTTAATGGGTGTATAAGGCTGCACCGCAGGAGAAGAGCTATGGTGGTAAGCACTGTTGTCTTGCAGCACTGTTGGGGTCCTAGGTTCAAAACTGGGTGTATACGGGCAGAAGGATTACCCACAATGCAGTCATCAGAAACAGTAGCTATTCTGGTCATCTGCTCGCTTGTGGGCATGGAGAATTTGAGACAGGAGGGCACAGGTAGCTGTGTGGCACTCAGCTGTAGATCTTGGGTCCAGCAAAGATAATCAACTGAGTCAAGGAGGGCTTGCCTGGGGAAAGCATCAGTAGGGTGCCTGAGGGATCAGCAGCAGCAGGGGATGCTTTGCTGCTATTGAGATGCAGTCTGCCAAGGTGCTATTACAATACGCAAAATGGCGCCTGAGCAAGAAGAATGCAAAAAACAAAAGAGATGTGTTAAAAGCAATGCCTAACAGCAGAAGAATGGAGTCTTCTAGCATATAGTGCATACATGTAGCTTTATTGCATAGATAATGCATTTCCGGATAGAATTAAAAGGGTATTGTGGGCATTTACTATTAATGACCTATTCTTAGGATAGGTCATCAATTGTTGATTGGCTGGGGTCCATCACTCAGGATCCCTACTGATCAGCTGATCCTCCAGCCTTCTGTCAGTGAAGGCAACCTGGAAGTGTAATAAAAGGTTGAAAGGAATTGAAAGCAATGCTTCTATTACACTTCTGACTCTGATCGCAATAAGGAGCCAGAATGGTAATGGAAGGAATGGCTTCCATTGATTTCAATGGGAGTGAAGCCTCTCTATGACACTTCCGACCACCAATGCGGACACACGACTCGGCTGCACTGACAGCGGGCCAGGGATCAGCTGGTTGTCAGGGACTGCAAGAGGTGAATCCCCACTGATAAACTACCCTGAGGATAGGTCATCAATAGTAATGTCCAAAATACCCCTTTAACCCCTTCATTAGGTCATACAACATACAGGGAAATTCTGCCTAATGATTAGGAAAGCATCCAGGCACTGTTGAAAACCCTCAGACTTGTAACTCTAAGGCCACTCTCAAACGTGCTCTTTACCACAATTACCGCTGCATTTTGAATGCCGCGGTAATTGCGGTATAATGCTCCCATTGATTTCAATGGGGCCTCGCAGGCATACGCTGCATTTTCTAGCGCTGTCTGCTCTATTTTGCTGCGTTTTTGCACTTTTTTAACGCACCTCATTACCCATCACAATGATGGGGTGCATTAAAAACCACTGTCGGACGCCATAACCTCTGTCCGTAAAATCGTGGCGTTTTGCTGATGCTGTGTGTGAGAGCGGCCTAAGATGAAAAGCATGATTTTTATTTCTTGCTAAAAAGTGCATTTTAGAGTCTGAAAAATATGGCAATTTGTTATTTGCAGAGCTTAGCAATGCTCTTTGTAATATTCTGCACGCCAAGTGCATGGAGTCTGTACGGAGGCCTGCAGAGTCCCTGAAGTATCTGGGCTAGTACAGAGCTACAAGTTCTTTGTGTGCCCCCATGTGGTGCTCCACACAGCGCCATATTACAGAGATATTCTGCGCTCCTAGGAGGGATCAGCTCTGTAATACGGCATCCAGCGAAGCATTCCACATTTTTTTCCGTTGTATTCAGCAGAGTCCAATAAAAGTCTAACGGAGTTGTACTGTGGCTATATAAGACTTGGCGGTTGTAAGGAGCCATGATACACATGAGCTCCAACTATAGCTCAAGCTACAAAATAAAAGCATATTAGTAACATAGTATCCAAGATAAACCCTTCTAAAACAAAACTTTACTGCATAATGCAAACATAAAGTAACCTTAAAAATGAAAGCCTCAATGGCCCTTGCGTCACCAGATGACCCAGGGCGATGTTGACTACTGACACTTAGCCTGTTGACTAATACAAGGAAGTGACAGGTATGTATTCAGGTGTGTACAGTATTTGTCATTCAAGATTAAGAACGAAAAGAATAACAGGTTTCACATTCATTGTTTTCGAACTGGTTGCAATTTCATTGTAAAGGCGCACAAAGGAATGCTGCGAATGAACCGTGATGTGGCGTCTCCATCATCAAAATAGTTAACCTATAAATGTAGGCTACTTGTCACATCTGATCGGTCCATTTCAGGGACACTGACTCACTGACCCACTGACACTGGCCCATTTAGACCCAACGATTCTCGCTTAAAATTCACTCAAAGCCGTCTTTTGAGCGATAACCGTTGTGTCTAAATGTACGTGCATCGTTCAGTTTTCGTGTACGAGTCGTTCCTCGCTCAATTTTAGTTTTCTTGGAATTGAGCAATGAACTCTTATCAGCGGTGCAGGCTGTTATCACAGTCGGCAGAGCTGATAAGATTCTTTCAGCATGCGTCCCGATGGTAGTTTACAGCGGGATGTGAGCTGTAATTGCGGAGAACAATACAGCTGTTTACGTATGCAAAACAGCTGTATTGTTTGCCGATCGATAGCGGCATTGTCCGGCTCTGCCTGCATAGCTCTTGAGTAGCTACTTAGCTACTATAGACTATGCAAAGATGATCGCTTTAAACTGTCACTCAAACTGTCGTTTGAGCGACTTTTGAGCAATCATCTACCAGTGCAAATGGGGTCTTAGACTGAGTAGATGAACAGACTAGAAGACGTGCAAGAAGTGACCAGATGAAGCAGTCTTGGTAGAACAGATTGAAGTGATGCAGGAAGAGGAACAAAGTTCTCACTGTATTCTGACTGATCCTGCCTAAACGTAGAGCACCAACCCTGAAAAAGGCAACCCCATGTCTGTAACCGTACTGGATTCCTTATGACCTGGATGACCTTTGCTTGAAATATGACAGGAAAAAGATGGAAGGCATAGTAAACTAGAAGGGACTAACACGATAGTAGAGGAAAGGGAGAAAACAAACAAACCACAAAAAGGTAGGACCAAATGCTGGAAGTTTAGGCAAACTTAGACAAGACAGTAATAGAAGCACAGGTACTACAAAGAAAGGACCTAATAGAACGCACCTGAAATGAACTCCGCTATGCAAGGCAAAAGCTCCAACCAACCAAGATACCAAAAATATGACAGGTGTGCTCAGAAACCCGAAGTCGAAATAAAAACCCTACAAAAGAATCTTGATAGGCTGGCTGAGATGCGTAAAAGCTCAGCTAGCCTATCAGTAACACTTCATGCAGGAAGATGTTTCTCCCACGGCGTAAGGGGCAAAATGCCACTGAGCATGCACCAGCAAGTGGTTCGGTGCTGATGCCGTGACGCTGCGCCAGACCCATGCCCACGCCCAGACATAGTTGGTGCTTATAGTGCCATGACACTATTACAAGATTTAGTTATTTACAAAGTCCTGACATTTACATTTAGTGGGGACTTCTGCTGATCACCGTCATAGATCCCTATACCATGAGTACTTGGTTTGGGGCTTTTACTCCTGTAGACGCATGGACATATTATGGGGCTTTTACACCTAAAATTCAATGTATCACCAATTCCTTTTCATCATGTACATATGAACAACTGTAAGAAGTAAAGCAGGGAGGACAAATCAGAGAGTCTGGGTATCGGTCATTTAAATCCTGAAGCCATTAACAGTTTTAAAGACTCCAAAGTAACATAATTATAATGAGACGTAAGTGTAAGAGTGAAGGAGAAGGAGCTAATGTAACAGCTTGTTTTGTACACAGCCAGCTGGGATTCCGTGCAAGGTCCTCTTGGAATGATCTCATGCCATTCTTAGAACTCACATGATTTCCTCTAACTCTATAAACTCTATAAACCCATAGGAGAGCAGCATCTTAAGTTTCCATATATTGACCTCAAGCTATCATAGAAGTTCACATGAGGCTTTACAAGAGGATAAACGCATCCCGGATCCAAATTCGCCATATGAAGCACAACAATGTAAAACCTCATAGTTCACCAAGCTGTATTCAGAGGGCTGAGATGCCCCCAAAAGTCTCAGGAAGAACTCATGTTGAACAGCACACAGATATTTTGTCCATGTGTTGAATGATGTGCAAGGCAAGACTCATACAAGAAGAGGACATGTAGCGATCTATCAAATGATAACAGCTGAGCGCTCCGAGAAGAGAACAGCTGGATGCAGAAGACAAGCGGCCCCGTTTGTTTTCTGCATACCCCGCTCCGAGCGCTCAGCGGTATAACAGCTGGGCGCTCCGAGAAGGGAACAGCTGGATGCAGAAGGCAAGCGGCCCCGCTTGTCTTCTGCGTAGCCTACTCGGAGCCCTCACCTGTATAACAGCTCGGTGCTCCGAGAAGAGAACAGCTGGATGCAGAAGATAAGCGGCCCGCTTGTCTTCTGCATACCCTGCTCGGAGCACAAAGTGATCGCTCAAAACTGCCGTTTCATTGATCACCTTGCCCTGTAAATGCACACAACGATTATCGCCTAAAAGACCTGCTGCATGTTCTGTTCTGGCCATTTTTTTCTCGTAGTATAAAACATGCAGCCTTTTGTCATCAGCTCGGTGTATTACACATATGATGTGGAAGACTACTGCATGGGACCAGTGCTGCCCAACCTGTGACTCTCCAGCTGCTGTAAATGCACAATTCTGAGCGTGCTGCGACAGCTGGAGAGCGTCGGGATAGAGAGCTTCAGGCCATTCCATTATATGCTATATTGCCACTAATAAACATCAATACAATCACATTTATATTAGATCACTGTATATTATACAGAAGACTTAAAGGGATATCACCACCATTGTTTTGCAATAAGTAAAACCAGATAGTGAAATATTTTTTATTTTTCTAATAGTTTTTTATTTTCTGATTATAGAACTTTTTATTCTGTTGTCTGTACATGACTATGGGGGCAGCCATCTATCCTGAACTACAATATTGTTAAGAGCATTTACAGATATGCTTTACAGCAGCTTCATGGGCTCTCTTCCTCCGTGCTCAGGTGCGGCATCGGGCTCCCACAGCGCAGACAAAGGTAACGGCTCTGCGTATGTCTCCACCATCATTGGCGTGGCAGGTACACAGAACAACCAGTGGCCTTCTCCACCTGTTTCCTCCGTCCTGGGCTGCAGCGTCGGGATCCCAGCAGCAGTGACAACTTTGAGACCTCTCCGTCAGACTCCCCCGGCCTGACAATGACAGCTGCATTGAGGCGGGAGGGGGGGGGGAGTCTCATCAGCTCAGGAGTTTGTGCCCATGCAGAAGCGGTCAGAGCTGCACAGCGGCTGCCGGCCAAACTGGTAGCACCGCAGCTCTGCGGCACATTGCTGCGGTGATCGTGCAGGAGCAGGAGCAGCCAGCGGGGACAGCGGTGGGGGGACGCAGTTTAATGAGGCAAGCAGTTTGCCACTGCTGGGGACCAAAAAGGCTATGTTTCCCGGCTACAGGAATCCCACCCCAGCCAAAATTCAATGAACAGGCTGCTGCTAGGACCTACATCAAGACAGCCAATCGGAAGCTAGGGGTGTGACAGGGTTTTTTTTCCCTGTCATACCCCAAACTTTCGGTGGCGTCAAGATACAATAACACCAAGCCGATCATGGTTGTCACAAGTGAAAATCTACATTTAGACTTTATTCACACAAGTGTATATCGTCCGTGTTTTTACGCAACTATCTGAGGCATTGGTTTCCAATGCATTTGTTAACCTGGGTGAATATACGGCGCATAAAAACGTTGCACCTTAAAAAATGGAACATACGCGACCGAAATATAGGCCCAACGTTTATATGTTGGCCAAAAAGATAGTTCTGGTTCTGTCTTTCGACTGATATGCGCTGGCAGCTCCGATAGAGGCTGTTGTTAAAAAAGGGAGAAGGAGGCAGTTTAACAGCGTCCAACACCGTGAAAAGCTTACAGGTGCCTCTATTTAGACATCTGAAGGCATCCCGAGGATTTATGCTGAGCGAGAATTTTCAGGGGTGCGATGTATTTTTTCGCTAAAAACCGCTCATGGTCGTGTGAATGGTCAAGAAAACGCTAATTATCTGTGGCCGTGATCGCGGAAAATAGATATGAGACAGATAGATAGATATGAAACAGACAGATAGATAGATAGATAGATAGATAGATAGATAGATAGATAGATAGATAGATAGATAGATAGATAGATAGATATGAGATAGATAGATATGCGATAGATAGATAGATAGATAGATAGATAGATAGATAGATAGATAGATAGATAGATAAATAGATATGACATTGATACATAGATATGAGATAGATAGATAGATAGATAGATAGATAGATAGATAGATAGATAGATAGATAGATAGATAGATAGATAGATATGACATAGATAGATAGATAGATAGATAGATAGATATGACATAGATAGATATGACATAGATAGATAGATAGATAGATAGATAGATAGATAGATAGATAGATATGACATAGATAGATATGAGATACATAGATAGATAGATAGATATGACATAGATAGATATGAGATAGATAGATAGATAGATAGATAGATAGATAGATAGATAGATAGATAGATGTGAGATAGATAGATAGATAGATAGATATGACATAGATAGATAGATATGACAGATAGATATGAGATAGATAGATAGATAGATAGATAGATAGATAGATAGATAGATAGATGTGAGATAGATAGATAGATATGACAGATAGATATGAGATAGATAGATAGATATGACATATAGATAGATAGATATGAGACACATAGATAGATAGATAGATAGATAGATAGATAGATATGAGACACATAGATAGATAGATAGATAGATAGATAGATAGATAGATAGATAGATAGATAGATATGACATAGATAGATAGATAGATATGACATAGATATGAGATACATAGATAGATAGATATGACATAGATAGATAGATAGATAGATATGACATAGATAGATATGAGATAGATAGATAGATATGACATACATAGATAGATAGATAGATAGATAGATAGATATGACAGATAGATATGAGATAGATATGACATATAGATAGATAGATAGATAGATAGATAGATAGATAGATAGATAGATAGATATAAGACACATAGATAGATAGATAGATAGATAGATAGATATGAGATAGATAGATATGACATAGATAGATATCAGATACATAGATAGATAGATAGATAGATAGATAGATAGATAGATAGATAGATAGATAGATAGATAGATAGATAGATATGACATAGATAGATATGAGATAGATAGATAGATAGATAGATATGACATAGATAGATATGAGACACATAGATAGATAGATAGATAGATAGATAGATAGATAGATAGATAGATAGATATGACATAGATAGATATGAGATACATAGATAGATAGATAGATATGAGACACATAGATAGATAGATATGAGACACATAGATAGACAGATATGAGATAGATAGATAGATAGATAGATAGATAGATAGATAGATAGATATGACATAGATAGATATGACATAGATAGATAGATAGATAGATAGATAGATAGATATGAGATAGATAGATAGATAGATAGATAGATAGATAGATAGATAGATAGATAGATAGATAGGAGACACATAGATAGATAGATAGATAGATAGATAGATAGATCTCTTTACAGTTGCCCAACTTATTAATTTCATTTAATAAAGGTTGTATTTTATTAGGGACCTTCTTAGTGATTTTTTGCTAATTTACATAATAGAGAGATCGAAATATAGATAAATGCATAATAGATACGGTAGGTCAAAAGATAAATTGATAGATAAAAATCTATGATCAATATAATAGATATATGATAGATAGAAAGGTACATACATAAATAAATATGCAATATATCGAAAGATAGATTGATAAATAAGAGATAGATACATACATAGATGGATAGATGCATAAATATATAATAAATAGAAATATAGCTACATAGATAAATACATGATAGATAGATTCATAGATATGAGATACCTATATAATAGTTGAGTAGGTCTATATTTCTCTACCTATTATGCATATCTAATAGAAAGAAATGTACATAAATACATGATAGATAGATACATACATAGATCCATAATAGATGGATAGATAAAGAAATATATAATAAATATAAAATAGATACATAGTTATTAGATAGATGGAGAAGATCTGTCCCTGAACAT